>NC_042623.1:24309065-24952685 GCF_901001135.1 Rhinatrema bivittatum | reverse complement strand
CCAGTCCCCCAACCCGCAAAGGCGCCCGAGCTATTGCCCCGGCTTCCCATTGAGATGGCAGCTGGCATCGTCAGGAGCCTGCAAACACTGCAGGCCGAGGGTTTCTCGGTGCCCCTGCCCTAACCCTCTGAAGGCTTGCAGAGCGCCGGGGGAGGGCCGGAGTCTGCTGGGATGGGTCAGATTAGGGCCGAGCTGCTGAACATGTGGGAGGGAGGGTGGGGGGCAGGCGCTGAGAAAAGCTGGGGCTGGCGAAAATGCCATCTGCAGGAGGTGAAAATGGCAGAAACGCCAACCATGCATGAACTGAAAGCGCCGGTTCTCAGCAGAAGTCACCTGCTCCAGGATGGGGGAAGGAGACTGGAGAGGCAATTTCCTGTCGCCAGAGGCTCGTGGGGCTCCCCCCCCGACCACCCTTCTGCCATACAGAGAGCTTCAGAGCGCCCGTCCTCCTACTGCAGGCTCACAGGAGAGCCTCCCCCCACCAGCATCCACTCCCCCCCCCCCGCCCTTCCTCCCCCGATCTCCTCTTCCCCGCATCTCTCTCCCTCTCTGACGGCTTCACTAGGAGGTTTTAGGGATGCAGAGTCGGTGGGTCCTGCTCAGCTCAGACCTAAAAGGGAAGCCGGCAGGGGAGCAGGCGGTCGGGGGCTGAGTGAGAACCCCTGTCCTCCCCCCCCCCCCAGCAGCAGGGGGGGGATCGTGATCCGGAGGGAGGGAGGGGACGGGAGAGGCAGCTGCTGGCACCTCCAGGAGCCCACAGTACCACAAGGAAGGCGGCAAACCCCGAAAGCTGACTCCGCACAGCTGTGCGATCCACACATCTGTAATAAATGCATTTACCGAGTTCAAGGCGCCAAGACTCCCAATGCTAGTCCGGTTTCGGTTATTGAATTCCCGGCTTTTTGTGACTTTCTGAGACCGATCTCGTTCCTTAAATGCAGTTTTTGACATTAACTTCCTGTTGATTGATTGATTTATTTTTACACTTTCATTTTCCCGGTTATGCCAGCAGCGCTAGTAACGTTGTCAGTGGAAGGAAGTCCATGGCCCTTGACAAGTCCCCGAGTGACCGGAGAGACGAGCAGGACTCGTGCCCTGCCCTGCTGGGGAGGTGCCGGAGGGTTTGACCGCAGGCACAGGAGCAGCTGAAGGGGGGGGATACAGCTTCACTCCCGCTTTGTGTTGGAATTTAATACTTATTTCATGTTTTCTGCATTTATATGGCTCCTTGGTGCAGGTAACGACATCACAAAGTAAAAACAAAAAAAAAAAAGCAAAAAAACAAAACAAACACAAGAGCAGTGATGATTTAGGGAAAGGCAAAACCGAATGTCTAGTCTGAACTTAAAGGGGACATAAAGGAGCGATGTCTTGAAGGTCAGAGGGCAGGCAGAAGTAGTGAGAGAGGACCAGGAGCATCCAATTTACCCAATAAAGAGCACGGGGAGGGGGATTAATCCGAGATAAGGGAGGACAAACAGGGCTCAGCCATAAATACACTGGAGTGTAAGGGAAGGAATTTTGCACCTGCAGACGGATATCCGACCGGAATATTTAGACGGATATCCGAGCGGAGTAGATGGCAGGAGCGGGGGGCCCTGGTGGAGAAAGGTGGGCGAGCAGAATATTTAGAGCAGCCAGCAGGGCTGATCCTGGACGAGAGGTGGGCAAGAGTCAGAGAGGGAGGAGCCTTCTGGGCGCTGCATAAGCTGAAAGCGGAGTGAGGAGAGAAGAAAGGATGAATCGCTGAGAGGGCCCCCAGGTTGTAGCAGAGGAGGAGAAGAGAGAGAGAGAGCGCGGGGGGGGGGGGGGGGGTCCCAAGGTAAATGAGAGGAAGAGGAGGGGGTTCGGGTCATCGGGGTTAGGCGGAATGGGGGAGAAGGGGGGACGGGAGGAGAGGAATGAAGGAAGAGCCGAGGGTAAGGAGGAGGAGCCAGCACGGCAGCCACAGAAAGCTTCCGAGAAGTAGCAGAAGGGGGCGCTGGTAAGCAAATATCTTCCCAAGGCAATGAAGCTGTAAGTAGGGCTTGTGTCCGGAAGCTCCAAGGAGGGAATAACGTTAGGAAATATTTGTTGACACTAAGGGTGCTGGGTGCCTGGAATGCCCTCCTGGTGAAGATCTGGATCGCTCTTTTTTTTTTTGAGGGGGAGGGTATGGAGGAGGGGGTGCAGAGATAAGAGCAGAACAAAAAAGCACTTAAAATATTAATTAAGAAAATAAGTTCCTTAAAGAACTAATGGGGCCTACTTTCCAGAATGTGAGTACAAATACTGGCCCTGACCTTTCCCGAAAATCTGAAGTCTCAGTAACTCAGGAAAAGGGCGGGTGAGTGTGTGTGTGTGTGTGTGTGTGTGTGACCCATTCTGCAGCCCTGTGCACCAGTTTGTGCGCGCAGTAAGTGGGCTCTGCCTTCAGAAACCCTTGCAGAGCGGGCAAAGCCTCCCCCCGCCGGCCCAGAGGGCACGAGGAGAGTTAGCTCAGCTCAGCACAGCGTGGGCCTGTCCGAGGACGTCACAAGTTGTACCAAGAAGCCCTGTGTTAGGATTACACCCGAGAACCGTGGGCTTCTCCTCCCTATCCCTGCAGCAGGCTCAGGGGTCTTGCTCAGAAGGCCTGGGCTGAGGCCGGAATTCAGCGGATGCCCCTGTGCCCGGCGTTTCTATGCCTAGGCAGCTGTTTGTATTTAATTTCAGCACATCTCATGCTTTTCATTGCTCTCCCTGGAACGATGGATTCACTGAGAATGGCTGGAAACGCGGGAATTAATCTTTCCCGAGCTCATGAAAACAGAAAAACATATTGGGGGTCATTTTTATAACAGGCCACATAAATTTGTGGTCTGTTATGTGCCCAATTTTTTTTATTTACATTTTATTGGTATTTATACTTATCTATCTATCTATTTATTTATTCCCCCCCCCAAGTCTAATACTTTTATACCACACCATCCAAAGTTTGGGGCTGATTTCAAAATCACATGCATAAAGTTCCAAATGACACAAGACAACAAACTTAGCAAAACATTTCAAAAGGCCCCGAAACAGACAAAACAAGCATGCGGATTAGTGATAGGCGTCAGCGTTCTCCGCAGGATGTTTGGTGTTAAATTTGGAAGGCCTGAGTAAATAGATACATTTTTAAGGTTTTCTTAAATTCATTGGGGCCAATGCAATAAAGTGCGCCCAGCCTAGGACACAGCATAACGAGCGGTTGGACGCGCATTTTGGATGCGCGTCCATAACTCCCAATGCAATAAGGGGATCAGCGCATCCCAAACGCGCGTCCAAACGAAGGCATAGCTAATAGCACTCATCACATGTAAATTCCATGTAGATGAGGGTATCAGCTATTACCCAGCCATGCAAAAAAATCCCCATGCCCCCAAGGTGCATTTTTTAACCCATAACATTTTTACACCTGCCCTGGAGCAGGCGTAAAGTCTTCCCACGCATCAAGGGCTCAACTTAAAAACAAAAAAACCCCTGCTTTTTTTGTGGTTCCTCCTACTTAGTATCATTGCGATACTAAGTAGGAAGAACCACAGAAAGCAGCACCATTTCAGGGCGCACAATATACACCCACAATGTGCACACTCCAGGCCATGTATATTGTGCGTGCATACTGTGCTTTTAAAATGGCTGCCGCGGGGGGAAAAAACAGACACTCGTAAATGAAGAGACCGTTTTCCTGACCCGCGCACAGCCACGTTTCCTAGGCGTCCAATGCCACGGAAGCGCTAGGGATGCACAATCCATGCCTGGAGCATCCTTTCTAGCGCAGCAGCTCATTCGCTTCTTGTATCGGGAGAGGTGATTGCGCGCCCGTTACAGAAACCCGCGCCACAGTCTGGGCACACGTTTTTAGTGCGTCCATGTTGCATGGGCCTGATCGTGGTTTGAAAAGGAGTGGATTTCTGGTGGGACAGGGTTCCAGGAGGCTGGCCCAGAGATGGAGAAAGCTCTCGCCGGTGCAGAGTGCCAGTCTGGTATGTTTTGCAGCTGGAGTCTCCAGGAGAAACTGATTGGCTGATCTAAGATTCCTGGTAGGTAGATAAAAGTGCAGGACTGAGCTCATCCAAGGGTAAGTGACATTGTGAAGGAGAGTGTGAACGCTACTTGGATTTTGTATGCCATGCGCCATTTCATAAAAAATAAAAAAAAAGGGCTGGTAGCCTCTGTGTCTGGTGACCCACAGGGCACTGCAGGGCAGAGGCCGGGGGGTCATCAAGAACTACTGCATGCAAGTAAAACAAATTGTTAAGGTGCCTCCTCAGAGACACACATACCTGAGCTTGTGGCCAGATAAGATGAATTTTAATTTGTTAGCATAACATAGACTGATTTCTTGCTGACAATGTTCTATTTTCTGCTGCATTTCCTCTGTTTTTGCATGGTTTGAAATCTCCATATATTGTATCTAGCTGGTGTTTGCAGAATCCTTGCTAGTAGGGCACTTAAATAACTGTGTTTGTTAATTTATAGAACAGAGGGCTGATATCCGCAGGAGTGAAAAATTCAGATCATACATCATCAGGCATTTAAACTAGAAAGTGGGGGTGGCAGGAGGTGGCCAGTGAAATGAGCAGGTCACCCCCAAGCAATACAGAAAGTGGAGACGAGAAAGGAACAAAATCAATCAGTTCAAAACAAAAAAAAACAACCCAGAAAAGGAGACTGGGAAGAGCAGCTGGAAGGCTATGCCCATAAGTGCTCGTAGTCTGAGCAATAAATTCCCAGATCTGCAGGCGGACTTGGACATTGCTGCTGTTATGGAGACCTGGTTCTCTGAGTCTCATGACTGGGACACGGACATCCTGGGCGACAACTTGTTAAGGAAGGACAGAGAGGACAGGAAAGGTGGAGGAGCAGCTCTTTACGTCAAAAACAATATCCAAGCAACTGAATTGCAAGGGATGTGTGGGGTAGAGGGGAAGCATTACGGGCCGTCCAAATAAAATGAAGATGGTGCCTCCATGTTTACTGGTGTGATGTACAGGCCTCTGACTCAGACTGAAGGATTGGACAGCGACCTGATCAAGGACATCCAAAAGGTGGGAGAGAAGGGAGAAGTGTTGCCCGTGGAAGATTTTAATCTGCCGGCTGTGGCTTGGATTATCCCTTCTGAGGAATCTATAAGAAGTAGAGAGACAGTGGATGCCCTTCTAGGGACTCTGCTCAAACAAATGGTAAATTTCCCTAAATTATTATTATTTATTTATTTATTTATTTATTTATTTATTTAACATATTTCTATACCGGACTTCATGAATGGGATTCATATCAGTCCGGTTTACATGGAACTAGGGGATAACCAGAGAACCAAACAAGAAGGCCGAAACGAGCAAAGTTACATAAAACAAGGGTATTGAACTTGGGAGAGCTATAGTAGCTGGGAAGTAAGCAGAGAGGAGAAGTACATATAGATCAAGAAATTAGTGAACATTAGTGAGCATTAGTTCCTTGAGTTCCTTGATGATACATTTGTATTAGTGGAAGGCTTGGAGGAAAAGCCATGTCTTAAGTTTTCTTCGAAAGGTAAGGAGGCAGGGTTCCAGTCTTAGGTCGGTCGGTAGTTTATTCCAAAGAACTGGGCCAGCTGTGGAGAAGGAACGTTCTTTGGTGGATGTCAGATGGGTGTATTTAGTAGGGGGGACTTGAAGGGTTCCTTTATATGCCTCTCTGATGGGTCTTTCCGAATCATGGTGTTTGAAAGGGATCTGAAGGTCTAGGGTGAGCTGTTTGTGGATAGTTTTGTGGATTATGGTGAGTGTTTTATGTAGAATTCTGTGTTTTATTGGCAACCAGTGTAGGTTTCGGAGGATGGGGGTGATGTGAGCACGTCGGTTAGTGTTGGTTAAGATTCTGGCTGCTGCGTTCTGGAGCATTTGTAAAGGTTTAGTTGCTGCAAAGGGGAGCCCCAGGAGTAATGCATTGCAGTTACTCCTGGGGGTATTTGCTTGCAGATATATGAGATATCCTGGAGTCTATTGCTTGCAGATATATGCAGATATCCTGGAGTCTATTTGCTTGCAGATATATGAGAGGAAAGAGACGTTAAGGCTTTTAGGAAAAAGTTAAACACTATGTTTTCTAGAGAAGCATTTTTATGACATATGTTAATTTGAATTGTAATTTGTTTTTTGTATATGTTTATTAATTATGGATGTTTTAACATTGTAATCCACTCTGAACAAAGTTTTGGAGATGCGGAAAATGTCTTGTCCAAATAAATAAATAATGCCAGGTTCTTATGGCCTGGATTGGCCACTGTTGGAAACAGGATGCTGGGCTTGATGGACCCTTGGTCTGACCCACGTTCTTATGTTCTTAATGGAATCCACACGGGAGGGTGTATTACTCGATCTAGTGCTCACTAATGGGGATAATGTCTCTGATGTTCGGGTAGGGGCTCACCTGAGCACCAATGATCATCAGATGGTATGGTTCGATATTGCGAATAGGATACAGAGAAGTCACACAAAATCCTGAGTTTTGAATTTCACAAATACGGACTTTGTCAAAATGAGGATGTTCCTGGAGGAAGAACTAGGAGAGCATGGGTGAGGTGGAACAACAGTGCGCCAAGTTAAAAGGAGCTATTACAAAGACAACAAATCTATATGTTAGGAAAGTATAGAAGAGTAAGAGGGAAAAGATACGAATCTGGTTCTCTAAGGTCGTGGATGAAAAAATTAAGGCAAAAAGAACGGCATTCAGGAAGTATCAAGGATCCCAGAAAAGGGAATACAAGGAAGAATATCTGTTAAAACTGAGGGAGATGAAGAAAGAAATCAGGAAAGCAAAAAATCAAGCAGAAGAAAGGCTTGCCCAAGAAGTAAAGCGAGGTGACAAAACATTTTTCAGATATAACAGAGAAAGAAGGAAGGCTGAAGTGGCATAGTGAAATTGAAAGTGATAGGGAGCACTGTGTGGAGAGAGCTGAAGAAATGGCGGAAATATTAAACAAATGCTTCAATTTGGTGTTCACTAGAGAAGACCCTGGAGAAGGACTGCTACTGGTTGACAAGATTGTAGATGGGGGTGGGGTAGATGAAACTCTGTTTACAGAAGTGAATGTATAGGAAGAGCTAGGAAAACTGAAAGTGCACAAGGCCATGGGACAGGATGAGATACATTCCAGGATACCTAGGGAGCTCAGAGATGTGCTGGTGGGTCCACTGTGTGACCTGTTCAGTAGATCCCTAGAAATGGGAGTGGTGCCGAGAGATTGGAGAAGAGCGGTGGGGGTCCCCCTTCACAAGAGTGGTAGCAGAGTGGAGGCTGGAAACTACAGGCCGGTTAGCTACACCTCAGTGATGGGAAAATTCATGGAGATTCTGCTGAAAGAAAGTGAACTATCTACAGTCAGGAGGGTTGATTCACTGGGAGCATGGATTAAGCAAGGAAAAGTCCTGTCAAACAAATCTAATAGATTTTTTTGATTGGGTGACTAGAGAATTGGATTGAGGAGGAGTGCTCAATATGATCTTCTTGGATTTCAGCAAAGCTTTTGATATGGTTCCACATAGGAAGCTTGTGAATAAAATGAGAAGCTTGGGCGTGAGCGCCAATGTGGTAGTGTGGATTACAAACTGGTTGACTGATAGAAGACAGGGTGTATGGTAAATGTCACCTATTCTGATTAGAGAGCCATGTTAAATGGACTGCCACAGGGATCGGTGTTGTGACCAGTTCTGTTCAATATCTTTGTGAGTGACATTGTGGAGGGATCAGAAGGTAAATTTTGTCTATTTGTGAATGATACTAAGATCTGCAACAGAGTGGACACGCCTGAAGGAGCAGAGGGAATAAAAAGTGATTTAAGAAAGCTTGAAGAGTGGTCGAAGACTTGGCAGCTGGGATTCAGTGCCAAAGAGTGCAGAGTCATCATCTGGGGTGTGGTAATCCAAAAGAGCTGTATGTGTGGGGGGTCAGTATCAGAAGGCTTATGAGGAAAGGCTGAAGGGTCTCAGTATGTACACCCTGGAAGAGAGTAGTGCAGGGAAGATATGGTACAGACCTTCAGATACATGAAAGGTTTTAATGATTCATGAACTTCAAACATTTTCTGTTAGAAAGAAATCAGTAGAACTACAGATCATGAAATTAATGTCAGGAAATATTTCTTCACGGAGAGGGTGGTGGATGCCTGGAATGTCCTTCCGGAAGAGATGGTGAAGACGAAAACAGTCAAAGAATTCAAAGGGGCATGGGATAAACACTGTGGATCCCTAAAGGTTAGAGGACGGAATTGAAGAAAGGCGTGCAGGAGGCGGGGGGGGGGGGGGGGGTGTAACTTGCTGGTGTGGCAGTTACCACCCTTAACAAAAGGCATGGACATTACTACCCTTAACCAATAAGCTTTGATGCTTTTGATGCAACTGCAACATTGCTCTCTGCTTTGACAACAGGGGAAAATGGAAACTGAATTCAGACAGCAACCAACACGGCCCTGACGTTTACAGTCTGGGATACTGATATGCAGACATAAGAGGAAAAAAGGCACAGGACTGCTTCTTCGGGCAAGTCCATAAGCAAAGCACGTCAAGGAGCACTGTCTGAATTTTCAAGAAGGCTCATCACACGTTAAAAATGCTTCTAGGAGAGCGTTTTTATGGGCTATCATAAGGTTTGGGGATAACTGCACGGAACGGCAGTTACTAAAACATGGGGGTAACCTGAATGGCACGACAGATGCTACTACCAGAAGAAGCTTGCTGGGCAAACTGGATGGACCATTTGGTTCTTTTCTGCCATCATTACTATGTTATGAAGTTACCATGTAACTGGTAACCAATGGAGAGATTCAGAATGGGTGTGATGTGTTCATGGAGTCTGGCAGCCGAGTTCTGAGCGAGTTGTAGCGATCTGAGTGAGTTTTGTGGGAGCCCAATAATTAACAAATGAATTAACACCAGGTAAAAATGGCATACAATAACCAGCCCGAAGGTTTCAAAAGGTAGTAAAAAAATAAAATAAAATAAAATAAAAAAATCATACCAAGCCCAGTCCTCAGTATAAAAATAAATAAACAAGAGGGGAAGAACAATAGAACATAAATAAAGCAGAGGCAAATTTCTGCCACAAATTCAACATATGCAGACCCACCCCACTACCCATGACCAAGGATCACACCAAAGGAAAAATTAATAAGGTCCTATCCCAAAGCAAAGTTTCCAAGTGTAAAGGGTAAAAAAAAAATAAACTTATTCCCTTGATGACTGACAATACACTTAGAGGGAAACTCAAGAAGGAAGGAAGCACCACCTGATGTGTCATTTGAAGAAATTGTCTCCCTCCACAGCTGAATTAATCGAGAAACATCAGGAAATATTTGGATTATTTTTTTTTACCACAAACAGAAATAGACTTATTCTTGAAATATAATTTGAGAACAAGGTCTTTGTCCCCTACAGAACAAAAGGAAACCACAAGAGTAACCCTAGTCGGTATTTCGTCCTACAGTAACTCCAAAAAATCCCATAGATCCAGCCTATCTGGAAGAACAGTGGCCATGCCCCCTTCTTCCTCATTCACCCCTCCTTCAACTCAGGGATATCTTAGATGTTGGAGAAGGGGGAAATCTTCCTTGGTGAATTTCAACACTTCCCTTAGATATTTCATAAACACTTCATGCGCTGATAGAAGTCTGGTCTGGGGAAAATTTAACAGACTCACATTTTTTTGCTCTTTTAGTATTTTCCAGACTGTCTTTAATTTGGGCCACACCAGAGGCTTCCAATGTAGACACGTGGGTTCCCACTCCCCCCCCCCCCCCCCAAGCTGTCTGTTGTGTTCTCCTCTCTTCTTGGACACTGGTCCCTGGGTAAATTTATATAAAACAGAACCAGTTCAGTGTTTTCTCTGTGTGCATTACCATCCTCCACACATCCACGAGAGTGACATTAGAAGAGGCTGGAGAATGGAGTCCTGAGGAGTCAACTCTCAACTCTATTGGAGCTGATATAGCCCCAGCCAGTACTACCTTCCCAGGACACACAGAATCTCCACTGACCTTGGAAATCAGCTCCTTGGTAGACATGAACCTAGAATTATCCGCCTGCAAGTTGCTACTCTTCTGCATCAATACGCTGGGTGTCTCCATCCGATCTTCATGGCCTCCATCCAGGGCTCCACACTCAACTCCACTCCTCCCTGATCCTGCTGTCTGCAGCTAATCAAATCTGAAGGAATCATCCAAAGATCTCTGCTGGCCGGGTCCTCCAATCTCAGGGAAATTCCCTAGAATGGCGTCTCCAGGTCTATCCAGGGGACAACGAGAGAGCCAAAACTGTTGATTGGAAGTCCCATTAGCAGCAAAGGCAGAGAACATACTACTGGATTCAGTGAGGCTCCAGATTCAAACGAGGCCTCCACACTCTTGTCCTCATGGGCTTGTAATGGTAGGCATTGCGGCAGGACCTGATCGTCCATAGGGCCCTGCATGACACCAATGCCAATGGATGGCGTCAGTGGCTTTTCCTTCCATTCCTATCCATCTTAAACGAAGAAAAGATAGAAATAAAATAGGGCAAAGAAGCAGGAACTCCTGCCTCAGTGTCCATTGGTGGCAGCCATCTTTTTTCCCCAGTATACTGATTTTTAAAGCAAACTAATATAAGTAAGTGCACTTTGAAAATTTTCCCAGCAAAACTTTGCACACAATTACACCTGCTGTTTGGTATGTGTAGGTTTCCAAGAGAATTTGCATTTATACTTTGTGAAATCAAAAAGTACGCACCTAAATGTCAATCCTACCCAGATTCCACTGCATGGAATGCCTCGCCACTATGCACATAAAAGCATAGGGGCCGCTCCGAAATTGGAGCAGCCTCGGAGGGAACTTTCCTTCTGCCCCCCCGCACTTCTCCTCCCTTCCCCTACCTAACCCACCCCCCAGCCCTACCTAGAACCCCCCCTTACCTTTGTTGAAGAAGGTACGCCTGCCTCCTGCGTGTATCTTACGCGCGTTACCCTTTGAAAATCTGCCCCATAGCGTGCATGCACAGGTATCAATCACACAGTTTTCTAAAGAGCCATTCGCGTGGGTAAAACACTAATTTAATCACAGAAACTCCTTGGAAAATTACCCTCATTCTGTAGCTTCAGAGAAAGCTTCGTGTCTACATAATATTCACGTTTCTGTGCGACCAGCAGTAATAGCCGCTTGTATTTTATTAGAGCATTTTAGTTTCAGTTTTTTGTAACTGAATTTTTAATCAGCAGTTCTCCCCTGCAGTTTCCACAAACACCTGGAAAGGTGTCCCAAGTGCAGGGTTGGATTTAGGGTTTTGGCAGGAGCAGAAGGTGAGGACAGGCCCCCCTGCCTCTCCCCCTCTGGAAGCTCAAACTGCAGGAAATTTGCCACCAGAAAACGGTGGCGGTGTTTGACCGGAGTGGACCTTCCTACTCTGAAATCTGGGCCCGCCTAAATGACATCATATGGCATGGGATCAGATTGGTTCAGGCCATGTAGATGCCGTTTATAGCACCATAGCCAATATGGGCCGATCGGGTACTGATGTGAGTTGGGTAACAGGTGAGCAGCCCAGTTCCATACATGGCTGCTCTCAGGGATCCAGGGGGAATTGCAGGGAAGCTACTTACCAGCACAGCACAGCACAAAATAGGCGCTCTCTTTAATCAGTAATCTTCCCGTCAGCTCTAATATCTGCATATTTTTCATCACAAAAGTTAAACGGGTCAGACTAGAAAAGTCTGTGGGTTAGAACCCACTCCTTGCAGAAAATGGAATTTGAAACAATACTTTAATACAATTGTATTTATATAGGGGCCGATGTAATAAGACTGGTGCTGAAATCCGTGCAGGATGCAATAACGGCTGCGTGCACGAATTAGACAGGCGCGTAAAATCCGCACACAAACAAACATGCGCCATAATGCAAGCTCATGGTAGTAAATCATGCAGAAACCCGTGCGGACGCCCATCGGCGTGTGAGCACCCGCGATTGATTCTTGGGGCAAAAGCCTTTCTTTTTTTGAAAAAAAAAAAGTATAAATTAGTGGTCCGGAAGTTGATGTGAAGGCGGGTAGAGCAATATTTAACCCCCTTCATGATCGGACTCTGACCGCTGGCGAGAGCGTGAAATGCAGATCAGCGATTCCGCCTCATTGAGAAGCTGCCTTCTCTTTACCCGTTCCGTCCGCTGCTTGGCTGATCCGCAAAAGCATTAAAAAAAAATGGTCTCCACGCCGGCGCTTTCACTTAACTCCTGCCCTGACCCAGGTGCTACAAATCCGCATTAAAAAAAACCCGCACTAACCCGACCTCCCTGCTAGCTCGGCTCCCTGCGTAACCCATGATTAGATAACTGCCTCCTTCACATGCCATTAGCATGCACTCACGCAGAACAAGCCGCGAGTTGGTAAGTGGGTCTATACTCGCATTTGTTCCGCACGCAAACCCTTATCACATACCCGTCTAGGGCTTGCGTGGGAAACCGCGCACATATAAATGCATGCATACTACACGCTGAAACCCGCGCCGGCATCCCCACTGCTTATATTGGTCTCAGAGTGCTTTTCCTAGAAAGGAATCATGGAATGTTTTAAGATTGCATACACATATAAAATATAGAGAAATGAAAAAGGATGTAGTTTGGCACATCTAGGCAGAGAAAAAAAAATGGTGAGTCGAGAGGCAAGGTTGGAAAGAAAGAGTAGGTGAGCTGACCTGTTCTCGATCGCAGCAACAGAGAAAGATCTACCCCCAGCCGTGCTGTGACACAAAAGATAAGAGAGAGAGTAGGGAACAGGACTCACAGGATAAGGTCAGAGAGGCAGGTGCAAGTTCATGGAAGACTTTGGAAACAAAAGGGTAATACTAACCTGGACAGTGAAAGAGAAAGTGAGTTAGTGGAGGTCTGAGGACTGGTGGGTGGGGGGTGTCATATGGGCCTGAAGTTCTGGAAAGGGTTAAGAATGCGGCAGCATTCTGGATTGATGAAAGACAAGACTTCGGAGAGAAGGAGTGGCCTAGCGCTTAGAGCACTGGGCTCCTACAAACCAAGGAGAGCAGCGTTCAAATCCCACTGCCTTTCCTTCTGACCTTGACCAAGTGACCTTATCCTCCACTGCCTCAGCTACAAACTTAGACTGTGAGCGCCCTGGGGACAGAGAAGTACTTACCGTACCTGAACGTAATCTGCTTTGTAGTGCCTGAAAAGTGGAATATAAATCAAACAAATAACCACAGAAATGAGAGCATCAGTCACCAAAATATAAATAAGCACCAGGGTAGTAGCAGCAGAGGTAGTAAAATGGAAAACACTACAGAGATGACAGACAGTTCTCCAGATAGTGGAGACATGGAAAGCAAATTAGGGAGCAAGGCTGATGCCAGGCTTATGGACAGAAGAGACAAGTGTGAAGGAGGAGTTAAAAAGTGAGATGGAGGACCCAGAGTGTGGACGCATGAGGGACTTTGGATAGCCAGACGAGTTGTAGCATGGAAGAGGGAGTGGATGATTTCGCTTCCTCTTCTGAGGAGGGAAGCTCAGAATTTCGTTTTTCTTTCCTTAAAGTCATGCCCCTGGTTCCATCTCGTGATCCAGATCCACTGAAACGAAGGCTTCCTATCACTTCTTGCGATCCAGATGCACTGAAACAAAGGCTTCCTATCACTTTTTTCCCCAGTGATTCTGGAACCAGGAAAGGACGGGACACAGATCAGTACCTGGCAGGAACCAGTTTGTTAAGGGCAGTTGACAAGGCAGAAAGTGTAGCAGAGGGACCTGAGAAAGGGGAGGTTGAAGCAGACCCTAGATACGGAGCAGAGAGTGGGTTACATGTGAAGGAGGATGGAGGGAGGGGGGGCCCTTAAAGTGATTATCTGGAAGGTCTGGTGAGGAAGGGCACGGCTGGAGAAGATCAAGACACGTTACAGAAAAACAAAATCCCGAGAGAGCATGGAAACCAGGAAGGAGAACCATGGCCTGCCCGGGATAATGTTCCTCTTTCTGCACAGCCTGAGCGTTGCAGAGGTCTTGAGATTGGGTTACGAGCTGGTTTCAGTTTGCATTGGACCCGGTCGGTGGAAATGAAATGCGGGTGCTCCCAGAGCTTCGGTGAACCAAACCGCACGCAGTGCTGCTTACAGTCACGTCAACAGTTTAGAAACATAAAAGATCGCAGCGAATGAGTAGACCGCTTAGGTCCCCCGCAGTCTGCGCACTCGCGCCTGCCTACCGTGCTGCCATAGATCCTAGCTGGGTTTTTTTTTTGCCCTTGTGTCTGTCCTGAGCAAACCTTCCAGCAGGGACAGTAAATCTAGAGGGGCGGGGGGGGGGGGGGGGGCGAGACCGAACTCTGAGCTGCCCTGGTTAAAACAAAATGGAGAGACCCCGAGGCCCTGCCAGCACGGGAAGTCATGGAGCACTGAGAGCTAGGGGGAAGGGCAATATTACTCAGAATAACATGTATTAATAATGGGAACCGATGCCACCGAAGGCCCGTATTCTTTCTCCTGCTGGACAGAGAAGCAGGAAACCAGAGATTTCTGAGCCGGGATTATTGCGAACAGATTGTGTGTCATACGGGCTTCTCCATTTCATGCTTGCAAAATTTACTACTAGCAACCTGGCTTCCTGGCGACAAGGGACCGGTGGCTGAGCCTCGAGGGCACACAGCAAGGCGCTGAGCTGACTGCAGCCCTCTGCACCAGGCCTGAGCTGGGGAGCAGGATTAAACTGCTGTCCGGGTATTTCAGCCTGAGGATTGATGGATGACATTAGCAATGACACATGGAGACAGCCAATAAACAGATGTTTTTCCTTAAAGAGGTTTTCTGTGTTTCTTGCCTCAGACTTTACCTTTTATTTTTCCTTTGGCTTACTCAGTCGTAATGTTTCTCTTTCTGTTTCTACAACCTTTTTTTTTTTTTTTTTTTTAATTCCCATCCTTCCTCTGTCTCGTCGTTTAAGTCACACGGCCCAACCTTTGGAAGAAGACGGAGTGAATAACAATTTGCTCACCTTCTGTCGAAGAGCTGCTATTAATCAAGTTTATTTAGGGAATAGCCACTGCTATTAATTGCATCAGTAGCATGGGTTCTTCTTAGGTAATTGCCAGGTTCTTGTGGCCTGGTTTTGGCCTCTGTTGGAAACAGGATGCTGAGCTTGATGGACCCTTGGTCTGACCCAGCATGGCAATTTCTTATGTTCTTATGAGAAAAATGGACACAGCTTTCATCTATAGATCGTCGGCGCACGTCCAGCTCAGGCCAGGAGGGACTGGGAGTCTGTGTACCAGGCTGTGTGAAATGAGCTCTTGGCTTGGATCCTGCTTCTAGTCCCAAAATGTGACACTGGCTGACCCCAGGGTCGACACAGACTGCACAGGCTCGAGGCCCAAATTACTCTGTGCGTTTAGAGGGTCTGTCAGGGCAGGGCTAAGGCACATTTCCTCACTTTGGTTTCCAGTGCTGTTGTTCTGGTATCTTTCACTATAAAAACTGAAAAAAAAAATATATATATATATAGATTAACGTTCACTGTTAGGACATTATTTTTTAAATTCTTTAAATTAATTCCTCTACCAGAAGCAGCTGGATTGTGGGCAGTCTTAGAAATGTCAGTTTAGTTCTTCACATATACACACTGGTGCCTGGGCAATTTTAGGAGGGAGACAAGGAAAACATGGCCAGCCTGCAGGAACCTAGGCAGAAGTGAAGGGTGCGGCGTTACAGTGGGAACCACCAAGGACTACCCCAGCATCCACACTGAATGTGGATCCCTTCTTACCATTTACTTCCCCCATAAAATGTACACAAACCTCCAGAAGTCAGGTGTACGAATATTCAAAATTACAGCCGAGAAAAATTCCTGTGCAGACCAATGAACTCCCACAAAGGAAGTTATATCTCACTTCCAAAGGTAATCTATATTTAATACATTACTAATAGCCCACTGACTGTATGGAGAAAAGAAGAAACAAAATTACAAGGACAATTAATGATCAAGGTAGCCTAGGATGGCAAACTACAAATTGCTATGAGCTGCTATCATTCTCCCACTGAGGAATTGGCTTTTGGAGTTGGAGGTAGCGCTAGTTCAATCTGATTTGTCTTTGAGTTATAAAGTTAACAATCTGCGGCGGATCGTAGAAAGTATATTTCACTCCCTTGAACTTCACAACCTACTTGCACTGGCAAGTGGAACTTTCTACAGATCTTCCAGAGAACGTATTGCCTTCCTATATCCAAGGCTTATTATTTACCTATGGCCAAAAAGGCACTACGTCCTCATTCCAGGACTCTGGACATTTCGAGTTTAACTGGGTATAGAAACATTCACAGATAAAGAAGCCTTTCAGTCGACTCTTGTTGTTATTATTTTTTGTTGGACTCTGACAGAGATTTTTTTTTTTTCCAGAATAGGCTAATTCCTTTTTTTGGACTTAAAAATAAACATTTTTCCTGATATTGCCAAAGCAAATGGTTGTTATTGAGGTCTGATGTTTTGCAGTAGGAAGTCCAATTCAGGTGAAAAGTATTTTTTAAAAACCAAAAGCATGCCGCGGAAGCTGGATTAATGGAATTATTTTCAATTTATAGGGGCTAAATTGTAACTGACCACCTGAGAGTCATGTGAGGCAAAAATATTTCTCACTGAGATAAATCCAGTTTAGGGAAGTGTGTGTGTGTGTGTGTGTGTGTGTGTGTGTGTGAATGTAAGTGAGTGAGGGTCTGAACATGAATGAAGAAGTGTATTGCCTGCAGTGCACTGCCTGCCCCCTGAAGCATGTTATGAGTTTTGTAGGGATGTGCATTTGTTTTCAATGAATGTGCAATCTGCAATGCATAAGGCCCTATTCGTTGTATTCGTGGGTTCGTGAAACGCATCGCGATCCCCCACAAATAAAACATATCATATTAGTTTCATTCTTTTGGTTCGCAGTGATTTCTTAGCAGTCGTTTGAAATAGGAGAAGGCCATGTGGGAGTATCCATAGCAAAAACCAGCCCTTTCCTGTGAGTCATAAGTGACCTCATAGCCCTGTCACAGAGTGGGTAAGACAGGTTGGCAAGGAGACGAGAATGCAACCTATCAGAGCTAAGCATTTTTCTAATGCAGCCAATCACCGCTCTCACTCAGTGCTCTGTGACGCTGTTCCTAATGATGCTATACTATTTATACATTAAGCATGCGGTGTGCCACGCTCTTTCTTTGCAGGGGTGGTCCGGGGAGGTGGCTGTACTCAGAGCTAGTCTGAGTGTCTCAAATCTGTATTCAATTGCTAGCTACTTTGATAGAATTTTCCATTGAAAATTATATTTGTTCGATTTTGCTGCAGTGCCAGCTAGCCATGCTTTTTTTGACCACACTTTATTTTATTGATCTCAGACGATCTCTCTGTCTGTCCCACTGAGACAAGCTGCTAGCAGTGGCATTTTGCTGCTTATTTTACCCCCTGGGGTAGGTTGCAAGCAGGATTTGGGTGTTGTGGGTGGCAGATATATTCTATTTTAAGCTAGTTTGATAGAATTTTCCTTTGAAAAAGATATTTCATCGTTTTTGCTGTTGTGCAAGCCAGGCTTTTTTTTTTAACTGCAGTTTTTTTTATTGAACTCAGACTGTCTCTCTGTGCTCTTTTAAGCCAACAAGGCAGTGCCCTGGGCATCAGTGGGCAGTTTTGCAGACTCACATATATTGGGACAGCGGTGCTCTCTGAAGCCAAATCCCCAGTAGGCCTCTTTAGTAGTTACAAGTTTGGTGTGAGCACATACAGTGGGCCCAGTAGTAGTGCACATCCAGGCACCACCTCGTGGGCCTGTGGGCAGTTTTGTAGACTCACATATATTGGGACAGCAGTGCTCTCTGAAGCCAAATCCCCAGTAGGCCTCTTTAGTAGTTGCAAGCTTGGTATGTGCACATACAGTGGTCCCAGTAGTAGTGTACATCCAGGCACTGCCTCGTGGGCCTATGGGCAGTTTTACAGACTCACATATATTGGGAAAGCGGTGCTCTTTGAAGCCAAATCCCCAGTAGGCCTCTTTAGTAGTTACAAGTTTGATGTGTGCACATACAGCGATCCATGTAGTTGTGTACATCCAGGCACTGCCTCGTGGGCCTGTGGGCAGTTTTGCAGACGCACATATATTGGGACAGCAGTGCTCTCTGAAGCCAAATCCCCAGTAGGCCTCTTTAGTAGTTACAAGTTTCTAGTAGGCAGTGACATTAAATCCATGATGTCAGGGAAAGCTAGATGTGGTCGAGTGATTGGGAGTGGCAGAGGAGGCACTTCAAAAGGCAGTGACAGTCCCCCATTAAAGTTAAAAAGGGACCTGCTCTAATCTAAAATCTCTGGAGGGGCAGGCAGTTCCATCTGGAAAAAAATGAAATTTAAAGATGATGCATCGCCACCACCTGTTTCTGACCCTGTAATGTTGGAGATGAGGAAAGGGGAGGCTGAGTCATGCAAGACAAAAGGGCAAGACCCAAAAGCAGCAGTGCGAGAGCAGACTCGGCTTAGCGTTGAAAATGTAGTGCAGGCACTGTTTGCTTCTGATTCCAATGAAGAATCATCCTGTGTGGGATTCTCATCATCAGAAATGGAAGAAGTAATGGCTGAAGAAGGTTTAGGAGGATTAGTTAGTTCTGCTTAGCCTCCACTTCAGTGCTGCAGGGGAGAGATGAAACTGATGATGAGGAGGAAGAGCAGTCAGCGCAGGCACAGAGTGTGACTGATGCCCCTGGCATTGCTTCTCAGGGTGCACCCACTACTTCAGCTCCAGGGCCAGCATCCACCCCGAAGGCTATAGAGAAGGGATCACAAAAGAAATCTGTGATCTGGAGCCACTTTAAAGTGACAGATGACCCGCGTTTTCCTCAGTGTAATTACTGTGCCAGGGCTATTAGAAGAGGCAAGCCAATGGGACATCTACCTAATTTTGGCATGACCCATCATATGAAGAGGCAACACCCAACAACAGTACTGCTATCTGGGGATGGTGGCAGTACCAGTCAGGGGACCCCTTTTTCAGGCAGTGTAAAGTGGTTGAAAAGGAGCAGAGTCACCCCACACCCTCAGCCCCTTCTAGTGTACATCTGCCATGTGGCAGAAGCGACAACCCACCATGGAGGAAATGGGGTGGTGTGCATTAACACTATCCCAGGGTAGGAGGCAGGCAGCCTCAAAAGTTGTAACCAGAGCATTGGGGAAATGATTGCCCTTGATGACCAGTCCTTGCAGATAGTGGAGAATGTGGGTTTCAAGCATTTGCTGATGGTCTTAGTTCCAAATTACAAAGTCCCCTCCAGAACCACATTTAGCAGAAAGGTCATCCCCAGCCTGTACAACCATTGTCGCAGTCGCATCCAAGCGCTGCTAGCTAAGGCACAGGGGAGTGTGCATTTCACCTGCGATATCTGGACCGCACTGAATGCTGCACACTCTTGCCTCTCCCTGACAGCACACTGGTGGGACCTGGCTGAGGCAGGGGCAGGCAACAGCTCTATTAGTGAACAAGTATCAGGGTGGAGGTGGGCTTTACTGCACACCCACCTGATGGACGAAGCCCATACCTCAGCCAATATTCTAGCATGCATCAGATAGATGCTGGTGGGCTGGCAGCTACACCAGCGAGACAGGAATCTTCAGGCAGGGTTCTTTGTCACAGACAATGGTGCAAACATGGTAAAGGCAGTATCTGACAGGGGCTTTCAGAACATCCGATGTTTTGCACACACTCTGCACCTGGTAGTGAAGTTAACTCTGGGATTGGAGTCCAAGCACCAAGAGAATGAATACCTGCAGGACTTAATACACTAGTGCAGGAACATAGCAGTACACTTCCACAGACGTGTGAAGGCGGGTAGGGTCTCCGACAAAAGCAGACTGATTTGGAGATGTCTCACAAGCATCTCATTCAAGACATTGCCACCCAGTGGAATTCCACCTATATGATGCTGCAGAGGTTAGTGGAGCAAGATATATTAAATCCAGCTGTGAAAATATAATAGGGTAAATAGTGATTTTTAACTTTGTGGTGACCTCATATAGTGCCATTAGGGGCTACAAGCTTTATTTGAATTAAGCTCTAGAAGGTGCTAGGGCTTTTTTAATCATTCATCATTTAAAGAGTTTTTTACTGCACATCTTTCTAGATTGTCCACCAGTTGCAACCTGCCAGCATTAAGCTTCTGTTTCCCTGAAGAAGGAGTGCCCTCCGAAACATTGCAGTGTCAGACAGAACAAGACTTTTGAAGCCCGGCACAACCTGAGTGTGGACTGCACACAGACTGGTAACATAAAGACTATTTAGAAGCTCGACCAAAACTTGGACTTAAACCTGTTTGTATAGATATGTGCACAATAGCTTCAGATTGAAGAATCATAGACTCTGGGTGACCAATGATTAAAAAAGCCCTAGCGCCTTCTAGAGCTTAATTAAAAACAAAAGCTTGTAGCCCCTAGTGGCACTATATGAGGTCACCACAAAGTTCAAAATTACTATTTACCCTATTATATTTTCACAGCTGGATTTAATATATCTTGCTATTTAGTAGGTTCCAGCCATTTCTGGATTTTTTATTTTTTGAGGTTAGTGGAACTGCAGACACCCCTTCATTAACTTTCTGCGGCAATGGACATAGGTATGCATAGTCCCCTAGGGCATCATGATTGGTTAGTCATGAGTCAGCTGGTAAAAATCCTGCAGCCCTTCAAGGATGCCATGGAGGAGCTGAGCTCCAGAAGTGCCACCTTGGCTGACAATCATCCCTATAGTTAATTTTCTGGAGGAAAATTTGGAGGGCTTTAAACAGGAAGAGGGAATGACAGCAGAGGTGATGCATTGTCTGGACTTTTTGCAGAAGCAGCTACAAGAGAGATTAAGGCCTTTAACAGAAGACCACACATACATGCTCGCCACAGTCTGTGATCCCCATGTGAAAGGGAAACTCACCCTACAGTACGATTGTCTCCTATTGGTGAAGGACCTGCTCTTAGTAAAAGTCCATAAACAGGAGTGCCATAGGCAGAGACAGATTAGGCATGAAGCAGAGGAGGAAACAGTGGGCACTTCAGAGAATAGTGCTAGCCCAAGCAGGAGCAGTACTCTGTCAGCGACAGCTAGTACTTCCTCCTCCACTTCAGTATGCCAAAGCCATGTTGCCCATAAAAAATCATGTGTTCTGGAATGGGCTAGAGAGAAAGCAGCTGGCATGAGTGACTCTCAGCCCACCCAAGCAAAGGAGACACCAGCACAAATGTCAGTGACACGGTATCTCTCAGAGCCCACAGGGGACATGCAGACAGATCCACTGGCATATTAGGCACATAAATCCACTGTATGGCCACACCTAGCCAAAGTGGCTCAGCGATATCTGACATGTCCACCAACCAGTGTGCCCAGTGAACGTGTATTTTCAATGACAGGGGATATCATGAGCCCTCACCACTCAAGGCTGGCACTAGAGTTGATGGAAATGCTAGTGTTTTTGAAAATAAACATGCCATTGCTTGGGTTTCCAAGTTTTCCCTGTGAATGGCAAGATGAATAAAAGCAATTGAAAGCCTTCCAGCAGCTCCAACTGCCTCCTATGCTCCACATAATATCAGCACATGTACCTGACCTGAAACACTGTGCCAGTCTGTCCACTGTCCAGGCTGTACATCCCTACAAGGGCCTGACCTCAAATGCTGTGCCTGTCTGTCCAGGCCTTATGTCCCTACAAGGGCTTGACCTCAAACGCTGTGCCTGTCCGTCCACTGTCCAGGCCTTATGTCCCTACAAGGGCTTGACCTCTAATGCTGTGCCTGTCCATCCAGGCCTTACAGCCCTATAAGGGTTTGACCTCTAAAGCTGTGCCTGTCCATCCAGGCCTTATCTCCCTACAAGGGCTTGACCTCTAATGCTGTGCCTGTCCGTCCACTGTCCAGGCCTTATGTCCCTACAAGGGCCTGACCTCAAACACCACCATATTTATATTGAACTTTTGTATATAATTATTCTCCTCTATCTCTTTCTATTTCTTACATTCCCAGTTCATTAGCCCTTGTTAATTGTAACTGCTTCTCTTCATCACGTTATTTATGTTTTTTGGTTGTATTATCCGCACCCCTGTTTTCTGTAAACCGACATGATGTGAACGAGTTCATGAATGCCGGTATAAAAAAACCTTAAATAAATAAATAAATAAACACTGTGCCTGTCTGTCCATCTTGGAGCTTGGATATTTCATATGCTCAATAGTTTTCATGACCTTCATAATATGGGCCATTTTCCCTAGATGTGTCTTAGGTGCGAACATTAATGTTTCTAGTACTATAGAAAACTTGTGGTAGTTGTACTCTATTCATCCTCTGTATTCCCATAGTTTACAGAGGCATTGTAGGGTACAAAGTCAACATAGGTTGATATTGTAGATTTGGATTTGAGTAGCAGTTTTCTTCTTATTATTTTTTTTATATACCGATATTAGATCTCAATTGAGATATCACACCGGTTTACATTCAGGTACTGTAGGTATTTCTCTATCCCCAGAGGGCTTACAATCTAAGTTTTTGTACCTGAGGCAATGGAGGATAAAGTGACAGCAGGACTTGAACCCTGGTCTCCTGGTTCATAGTCCACTGCTCTAACCACTAGGCTATTCCTCCTTTGTCCTTCACGTCCTTTGTCATCAGCTGAAATGCATAAGCACAGTTAATAGCTTCTGGTATTCTCTAGACACCATCAAAACCACCACACTCTAAGGGCCAATCCATTCTAGGGAGCCCTTTCCTGCACAAAGGAAAGGGAACTCTCCCTGGGTGTAGCCAGCCTATCTCTTAGCACCCTCTGACCCATGTTGAACCGCTGTTCACATGGAAACCACTTCCACGTCGACTCGCCGCACTTCAAGGCTCGTGCTCCACTCTAGGGGCCAATCCATTTCAGGGAGCCCTTTCCTGCGCAAAGGAAAGGGAACTCTCCCCGGGTGTAGCCAGCCTATCTCTTAACACTTGCTGACCCATGTTGAACCGCTGTTCACATGGAAATCTCCTCTGCCTCGGCCTTGAAAATTCTCGTTTGTATATCTGCTAAGTCCACCAGATTTTAAAAGACCAGCAAGAGCTCACTAGACGCCAAGCTCAATTGAGATATCACACCGGTTTACATTCAGGTACTGTAGGTATTTCTCTATCCCCAGAGGGCTTACAATCTAATAGGGGTGTGCATTCGGATTGACCGCATTAGTAAAACGCAACTCATATTTTTTTTTTACTTAAAAAATCGATTCGACATAAACGATCGGATTTCCCACATATCGAACATAGATATGTTCGATATGTGGGAAATCGCGATTGTTGAGCCAAAATAAAAATTTAAACCCCCTCACCCTCCTTAATCACCCCCCCAGACTTACCACAACTCCCTGGTGATCGAGCGAGGAGTGAGGACGCCATTTCTGCAATCCTTGGCGAGAAGCATGTGACGTCGGCGGCACGTCGAGTGACGCCGGCGTCACGTGATTCCCGGCTCGTTCGCGCCGGACGGCTCGTTCGGCCCAAAAAGAACTTTTGGCCAGCTTGGGGGGTCAGGAGGCCCCCCCAAGCTGGCCAAAAGTTCTTTTTGGGCCGAACGAGCCGTCCGGCGCGAACGAGCCGGGAATCACGTGACGCCGGCGTCACTCGACGTGCCGCCGACGTCACATGCTTCTCGCCAAGGATTGCAGAAATGGCGTCCTCACTCCTCGCTCGATCACCAGGGAGTTGTGGTAAGTCTGGGGGGGGATTAAGGAGGGTGAGGGGGTTTAAATTTTTTTTTTGCACATATGTACATATACCCAACTCATTGGATTTTTTTTATGTCCATATTGGCCGCAAGTGGGACCCCCTTTCGGACATAAAAAATATGAACATAAAATTTTGCTCTGCACATCCCTGCAATCTAAGTTTTTGTACCTGAGGCAATGGAGGATAAAGTGACAGCAGGACTTGAACCCTGGTCTCCTGGTTCATAGTCCACTGCTCTAACCACTAGGCTATTCCTCCTTTGTCCTTCACATCCTTTGTCATCAGCTGAAATGCATAAGTACAGTTAATAGCTTCTGGTATTCTCTAGACACCATCGAAACCACCACACTCTAAGGGCCAATCCATTCTAGGGAGCCCTTTCCTGCACAAAGGAAAGGGAACTCTCCCTGGGTGTAGCCAGCCTATCTCTTAGCACCCTCTGACCCATGTTGAACCGCTGTTCACATTGAAACCACTTCCACGTCGACTCGCCGCACTTCAAGGCTCGTGCTCCACTCTAGGGGCCAATCCATTTCAGGGAGCCCTTTTCTGCGCAAAGGAAAGGGAACTCTCCCCGGGTGTAGCCAGTCTATCTCTTAACACTTGCTTACCCATGTTGAACCGCTGTTCACATGGAAATCTCCTCTGCCTCGGCCTTGAAAATTCTCGTTTGTATATCTGCTATGTCCACCAGATTTTAAAAGACCAGCGAGAGCTCACTAGACGCCAACGGAAACACTCCACTCTAGGAGCGAACCCATTCTAGGGAGCCTTTTCCTACGCAAAAGGAAAGGGAACGCTCCCCGGGGCCAGCCTGTCTTGCCCCTATCAAAACCACAGGGACCTGACTACCTCCGCTCTGCCAGCCTGTCTTGCCCCTATCAACTTTCTGCCACTCTGCCTTGCTGCCATACACCAGATGACTCAATCTACTCCTTGTGGTGTTCTTGCCACTATCATGGTTCCTCAGTTTGTTGGTGCTAGTCTTTCTGCTGCTTTGTCCCTTTATCGGCACCTTGAGGTTTTTTCTGACACTCTTTCTGTTTGCTATGTTCCCCCTTCATTGTGCCGTAGGATGTTGCCACTTGTTTTGCCACTTTGCCTGTCATGCTGCCTTCGAGGATACATGCAACTGTTATCAGTACTCTCTTTTGAAGCTGTGGTGTGTTTTTGATACTCTCGCTGCTGCTTTGCACCTCTGTTAAAGCTCTCTTGCCACTCCTGGTACCCCTTTGCTCCTTTACAGTGCCTTAGGCTATTCATGCCACTTTGGTGCCACTTTGCCACAGTCTAAGTGTCTTGCAGCTGTTTTCTCGTTCTGATGATTGCTCCCCAGAAGTTTCATCAGAATTGATAAGAAAACCCCAATTCTACAGCCAAAAATAGGTTACAAATACTTCCCCCATTGACTTTAATGGGAAAATGGACAATGAATAAAACTAATCAACAAATTGGTTTTTCCCTCTATGAAACTAATGCATCGATTTTGGGTCCCGGTGAAACGAAAACCCAATCAAAATGAATTTTTTCCTTCTGCACATCCCTAGAGTTTAGATGAAGTAATGCATTGCCTGTCCCCTTCAGCACTTCACTGGAGCTTATGAGAAATAGTGCACTGGCTGCCCTGTCTAGCGCATCACTGGAGTTTAGGTGCAGCAGTAACCTGCCTGCATGTTCAGCACATACCTGGAGTTTGTGTTACAGTGCACTGCCTACCCCCTCCAGCACATCACTGGAGATTATGTGAAGCATTGGGCTGCCTGTTCCCTTCAGTATGTGACTGGAGAGTATATGAAGTAGTGGTTTGCCTGCCCCCTCCAGTACATCACTGGAGTTGATGTGAAAGCAGCACTCCTTGCCCCCTTTAGCAGAAGGGTGGGAAATTACGGTCCTCAAAGGCCGCAAACTGGCCAGGTTTTCAGGATATTCCTAATGAATATGCGTAGGTGTGATCTGTACAACTGAGGTAGTATTCATGCAAATCTCTCACATGCATATTAATTAGGATATCCTGAAAATTTGGCCAATTTGCAGCCCTTGAGGACCAGAATTGACCACCCCTACTCTAGCACATCACTGGAGTTTAGGTGAAGCATTGCAGTGCTTGCCTCTTCAGTACATCACTAGAGTTTAGGTGAAGCAGTGCCCTGCTTGCCCCTTCAGTACATCACTGGAGTTTAGGTGAAGCAGTGCACTGCCTGTCCTCTCTAGCATATCCCTGGAGTTTAGGTGAAGCAGTGCCCTATCTGCCCTTCAGTACATCATTGGAGTTTAGGTGAAGCAGTGCACTGCCTGCCCCCTCTAGCACATCATTGGAGTTTAGGTGCAGCAATGCACTGCCTACCCTCTCTAGCACATCACTGGAGTTTAGGTGAAGCAGTGCACTGCTTGCCCTCTCTAGCACATCATTGGAGTTAAAGTGCAGCAATGTACTGCCTGCCCCTTCAGTCCATCACTGGATTTTAGGTGATGCAGTGCCCTGTCTGCCCCTTCAGTACATCACTGGAGTTTAGGTGAAGCAGTGCACTGCTTGCCCTCTCTAGCACATCATTGGAGTTAAAGTGCAGCAATGTACTGCCTGCCCCTTCAGTCCATCACTGGATTTTAGGTGATGCAGTGCCCTGTCTGCCCCTTCAGTACATCACTGGAGTTTAGGTGAAGCAGTGCACTGCTTGCCCTCTCTAGCACATCATTGGGGTTTAAGTGCAGCAATGCAATGCCTGCCCCTTCAGTACATCACTGGATTTTAGGTGATGCAGTGCCCTATCTGCCCCTTCAGTACATCATTGGAGTTTAGGTGAAGCAGTGCACTGCCTGCCCCCTCTACCATATTACTGGAGTTTAGGTAAAGTAGTGCATTGTTTCCCCTCCCCAGTACATCACTGGCGTTTATGCACGGTTTCCATGTAGGGTTGCTAATTGTATCTTATTATGATAAAGAGCTCCACTTGCCCAGCACTAGGTGTTGTGTCAAAAAGATGACAGAGGTCATAGTGTTCTACCATGAACAGAAATGCAAATGATGCTTTTTAAGTAGGCTTGTTTGGACAAACTGTCAGATTTATGATAGAACTATTGCTCTGAGACCTGGTAACTGGAACATTTGTCCATCCTTTCCGAGAACTGACTGTAAAACTGTATTGCAGGCAGCGCTCCCCGTTTTTCTCTGTCTGGCTGCACTCTCTAACTCCTTGTGCTTCCAGCCCATTCAGCACCTGCCCTGACCATGCTCACTATCACTAATGGCAGGCAGGGCTCCGAGGCCGAGGCGCCAAGGTGTAGTTATTCAGCTTCCCCATTTTCAATTCACTCATCACTATGGCAATGCTGTGGCTAAAGGGGTTGAGATGTCAGTTTGCACTAGTACCTAACACAAGAGCACCCTCACATCAGCCAGCAGGAATCATATTTTGAGAGAGAAACTGTAGGTCACATGGTGCTTCTGTGGGACCGAAACACTTGCAGATCACATGATGGGTCCATGGGGGGGCTGGAGAGCTTTCAGGTCACATGATGGCTGTGTGTGTTTGGTTAGAGGAGCTGTAGACCATATGGTGGCTGTTTGGGGCTGGAGAGATTGTAGGTCAGAAGGATGACCCAGAGCATTTGGATAAACGGTAGATCTGATGTTCTTCATGAAGCCCTTTCAGATCCTGTTTCATAAGCAGGAGCGTAGGAACAGTAATGCTAGCAACGCAAAAGTGTCACGTGACCCAGAATTCTGAGAAAGCAATAACCAGTACACTCTGCAATGGCTGAATTCCTTAAACGATACTCGGTAAAGAGCATGGGGAGGTGGGTGGTGAGGGGTGGGCAGTGAGAAACATATATCCGACATGAGTCAACCTGGGACCTCAGCGGTTGTGCTGTACGTCACTAGGTAAGGACACGGTTTCCACTCCTTACGTTGGCTTTCACTAGAGAGACAGCGCTGGGGGGGGGGGGGGTAGGGAGGGACTTCCAGTCACCTGGTGGCCCATAATTATAGGGGTTCAGGAAGGAGTCCTGATGCACGGTCCCTGGCTGAGAAAATGTCACTGAAAGCACTGGGCTGAAGTGGGAGAGGATATACAACAAGAGGAAGAAACTCAAGGCACTGTAGCCCAACCAAGGCCGGTTCTGACTGAGCCAGAAGCTCACAGAACCAAGAGAAGTCTCCCCCTCATGATATCCCCTGGTACAAGGTCTGTCAAGGGCACCCAGAAGCTGGAGAGGTTTAGATGCCTTAAAATACAATGTTAGGCTACTCCTGGCATTTCATGTACAGGACCACCATAGGAAACATAATGATTCTTGTCTACAGCTACGATGATGTGGTACAGCTGAAGCTTAGGGTGCAGAGGAACCACAGAGCTATAGTAGGCAGTAGGCTCCTTTCAGCTGAAGCTCAAAACAAACCTTAGCTGCTGCTTGAGAGCTTTCGAGAGCAAATGGCCCAGGTGCTTGCAAAGCACACGGGTGCTTCTACCAGACCTACTCACAGCAGTTTGCAAACAGAAACCAGCCCGATAGTTTCTCTTTGAAAATTAGTAGCGAGTGTAAAGTATGCGCTAAAAACATCCTCATACTGCACGCCTGCTCTCCATGCAGGTGGCGGAGGAAAGGTAAAACTGTGCACGAGCGTATGGAAATCCTGTTTCCTCGTGCTCTTTAATTCCCATGGCCTAAACCCTTCCTCCTACCGCTGTAGAAATCCACACAGCCTATAAACCGGGCAGATGAGGATAAATTTCAGACAGGGCAACCCATCTGAGCAAATGACTTTGAAAGTGCCCCGCCGCACGTCCTGGAAGGATAGGCCCGTGGATGGATAAACCATAATGGAGTTTGTGGGGGGGTTTTTTTGGGGGGGGGGGGGGGGGAGAGGGAGGGAAGAGGAGGTTATCCCTTTAAATAAATGAAAAGAAATGAAAGAAGCAAAATAAAAGCAATATTGAAAGCCAAAATGGAAATAAAAAAAAAAAAACCCGCCTGTTCACGGCCCCGCTGGAGATTCTTCTGAGCTTTACGTTTCCAGCGTCGATGTCAGAGCGATGCTGAAAGCTGCCAGGATCGCAGCGGAGGGCGATGCCGATGGCTGGAGGGGATTTCTAAAAAGGTACCAAGTGGGAGGTGCAGGGAGGGGAAAGGGGCATTACCCATCAATGCTGCCTAACTAGGGAGCGGGCAGGAGGAGATCGCTGAGAGGAGCCCAGACTTTAAAAAAAAAGTTATTTCGAATTTGGAGTGGTTTGGGAGGACGCAGCCCGTGTTTTGTTTTGTTGTTTTTTGACAAGAGGCGGGTGGCACCTTACAGACTCAATCTATTGAGGCGCGAGCTTTCGAGGACACTTCCTCAGATGCAGACTCTGTCCTGGAAAGCTCGCACCTCAATAAACTGCTGAGTCAGGAAAGCGCCACCCAACTCCTGTAGTTTTTGAGGTTAACACGGCTGGCCCTCCGACGATCTGAGCCCATTTTCTTGTAACTGTGGGTGAGGGTGGCTATGATTCGGGCTAAGGGCCCTGCACAGAACTTTAAAAAAAATAAATAAATAAAATTTTAAGCATATAGCCACTTAACATGGCCTGAAAACTTTAGGACTGTTCTGAGGCAGTTATTTGGCTAACTTAGGGGGTCATTTATCAAAATGCGATAAGGCGTTTTCGCATGCGTTAAGGGCTTATCGCATGCGAAAAGCCCCGTTAATGCATGCGATAGGCCCTTACCGCATGCGAAAACGTGTTTAACGCATGCGATAGCACCATATCGTATGGTGTGATGCAAATTCAGAAAATAGGAGGAGTTAGGGGCGGAGAGTGGGCTGGGTTAGCCTGTCTGCGAAGAGCTATCGCACAGCCGTAACGCCGATTTTAACAACACCTCTTTGGATTGCGTTAGGCTGTGCGATAGCTGCCGTGACCATGCGGTACGGTTTCATCGCCCTTTGCGATGTCTCCTGTAAGTCCTATTTCAGGTGAATTGACGGGTCCAGAGAGAGAGAGAGAGAGAGAGAGAGACTGGCCATAATATCATGGCCCATAGGTAGGTATTTGTATCCCTATGGTAGGCCCACCTACTAACTCAAAGTGGGGTTCTCTCAACCTAGCTTGATGTCCATCAAGCTAGGTTGAGAGAACATTGCCCAAATCTCATCATGGAGTGAGTTTCCTCACTCCAAAGGTCATCAAATCTTCATGAGACCACTGTTCTGTTCGTAGGTGTCACGTAGAATGTCAAAGTGGCCCCTAAACTCCACCTTGAGTTACTAGGTGGGCCTACCATAGGGATACAAATACCTACCTATGGGCCATGATATTATGGCCAGTCTCACTCTCTCTCTCATTATCCAGCTATTTTTAACCGACAAAGTACCCGTGACATTCAAAAGTCGGCACTGAGCTGGAGAGCTCATGAGTTACCTGGCTACATGAATTTGAATATGGACCCCTTCCTCTTATTTTCCATCGCTTTTTCTCCAATACTGTCTTACCTTTGCTTTCTTCTTCTGTTCCCACTTCTTTTCTTCTTTGTATTGAATTCTCTCCTTTGTTTTAACTGGTGAGACCGCACCTTGAGTACTTTGTATAATTCTGGTCGCCGCATCTCAAAAAAGATATAATTGCGATGGAGAAGGTACAGAGAAGGGCTACCAAAATGATAAGGGGAATGGAACAACTCCCCTATGAGGAAAGACTAAAGATGTTAGGACTTTTCAGCTTGGAGAAGAGACGGCTGAGGGGGGATATGATGGAGATGTTTAAAATCATGAGAGGTCTAGAATGGGTAATTGTGAATCGGTTATTTACTCTTTCGGATAATAGAAGGACTAGGACGCCATGAAATTAGCGTGTGGCACATTTAAAACTAATTACAGAAAATTATTTTTCACTCAATGCACAGTTAAACTCTGGAATTTGTTGCCAGAGGATGTGGTTAGTGCAGTTAGTATAGCTGTGTTTAAAAAAGGTTTGGATAAGTTCTTGGAGGAGAAGTCCATTACCTGCTATTAATTAAGTTGACTTAGAAAATAGCCACTGCTATTACTAGCAACAGTAGCATGGGATAGACTTAGTTTTTGGGTACTTGCCAGGTTCTTATGGCCTGGATTGGCCTCTATTGGAAACAGGATGCTGGCTTGATAGACCCTTGGTCTGACCCAGTATGGCATGCTCTTATGTTCTTATTTTATTTGCTTTCTTGGCTGCTGCTGCTGCTGCACACCAAGCAGATTTCAACATATTTTCAGCGACGATACATAGATCCTTTTCCTGAGTAGTGGACTTCTAATGTGGAATCTTGCAATTTTTAGCTATAATTTGGGTTACTCTTCCCTAAGTGCATCACTTTGCACTTGTCCACATTAAATTTAATTTTCCATTTGCTTGCCCAAAGTCCTCTTGCAATCTCTCACAATCCTCTTGCAGTGTAACAAATTTGAATAATTTTGTGTCATCTGCAAATTTGATCACCTCACTCGTTGTTCTCATTTCCAGGTCATTTATAAATACATTAAAAACAGTGGTCCCAGAACAGTCCCTGGGGCACTCCACGATTCACCTTTTTCCATTAAGAAAATTTACCATTTAGCCCTACTCTCTGTTTTCTATCTTTTAACCAGTTCGCAGTCCACAATAAGATACTACCCCCTATCCCATGACTTTATAATTTCCTAAGAAGTCTCTCATGAGGGGCTTTGTCAAATGCTTTCTGGAAATCCAGATAATTATATCAACTGGCTCACCTTATCCACATGCTTATTTACTGTGTAGAATTCTGGTCACCGCATCTCAAAAAAGATATAGTTGCGATGGAGAAGGTACAGAGAAGGGCAACCAAAATGATAAAGAGGATGGAACAGCTCCCCTATGAGGAAAGGCTGAAGAGGTTAGGGCTGTTCAGCTTGGAGAAGAGACGGCTGAGGGGGGATATGATAGAGATGTTTATAATCATGATAAGTCTAGAACGGGTAAATGTGAATCGGTTATTTACTCTTTCAGATAATAGAAGGACTAGGGCACACTCCATGAAGTTAGCATGTGGCACATTTAAAACTAATCGGAGAAAGTTCTTTTTCACTCTCCTGTGCATGCGATACAGTATCTTAATTTATTTAAATGAGGCCTGGTGGTAAAAAGAGGCGCTAGGGACACTAGCGCGTCCCTAGCGCCTCTTTTTTGACGGAAGCAGTGGCTGTCAGCGGGTTTGACAGCTGACGCTCAATTTTGCCGGCGTCGGTTCTCGATCCCGCTGATAGCCACGGGTTCGGAAACCAGACGCCAGCAAAATTGAGCGTGCGATTTTCAACCAGACAGCTGCGGGCCCATTTTAAATTTTTTTTTTTTTTTTTACACTTTCAGGACCTCCGACTTAATATCGCCATGATATTAAGTCAGAGGGTGCACAGAAAAGCAGTTTTTACTGCTTTTCTGTGCACTTGCCCGGTGCCTGGAGAAATTAGCGCCTACCTTTGGGTAGGCGCTAATTTCTGAAAGCAAAATGTGCGGCTTGGCTGCACATTTTACTTACTGAGTCGCGTGGGAATAACTAATAGGGCCATCAACATGCATTTGCATGTTGCAGGCATTATTAGATTCGGGGGGGAGGGGGGGTTGGACGCGCTATTACCCCTTACTGAATAAGGGGTAATAGCGCGTCCAAAACGCATGTCCAAATGCCGGCTAACAGCGCGCACTGTACTGTATCGGCCCATAAGTTAGAAGGTGCCAGAAACCACTGTTATTTATGTCCATTGTACAAGTTTAATCAGAAACATCAATTAAAGAATCCTCTCTCGTTACAAAAGTACTCATCAGAATAAATGATACTGTTTTCAGCTCACGTGTTCCTGTCTCTTTAAATAAAGCAATGCTGGCCCCTGTGCTCATCTGGAAGGTATTTCAGGAGAGAAGAGAGATGTCCATCAGGGCAGGCCCTCTCCGGCCCTCTTGCCATGTAGCCTCGAAGATTTTTCCATCTGTACTGGGCGGGCTGGATGGTCCATTTTGGCCTTTATCTGCCATCATTTACTATGTTACAACGTTATGCGTACTTCACTTGAAAATTAGCTTTTATCATCAGAGTATTTAAATTATTTTCTCTGTTTTCGAAAGGAATTTAAACAAAAGAAACAAAAAAAGAACCCGCCCAAGAGAAATCTCCCAGACACCTCGTGTCTTATGTTCCTGACTACGGAGGAGTGAAACCTGCTAAATGCAGAACATCTCCAAATCCTTCTAGTCTATGCCCCTCCAGGATTACTAGAGTCAGATGCCTCACCTATTATCGAAACCATAACTTTACATCTCAATCTTGACTCCCCTGCTATAATCCTGGGCGACTTCAACTTACATGTTGACAAAGTCCCCCTTTCAACAAACTGTGAAGCTTTCCTCACCGCAATGTCAGCGATGGGTTTCAAACAACAAATCAACAAACCCACCCACAAAGCAGGCCACACGCTCGATCTCTTCTTTACAAACTCTGGTATTTCCCTTACAAAACAACCAAATTGCAAAAAAGTCCCATGGTCTGACCATTCACTAATCTCCACCAGCTTTTCTTTACCAAGATCAGACTCCAATCTTAACTCAAGACCCTCTTTCCTATACAGAAAACCTTGCACCTCGGAACACCTCAGCAACCTCCTAACCTTAGATCTACCACTCATCGATGTCTCTACACCCAACTCTGCCCTTCAATCCTGGTCCAAAATAACAAAATCTATAGCAAACACTCTCTGCCCACTGACAACCAAAATAAGGTCGTCTAATGCATCCAAAAGACAACCCTGGTTTAATGATGAACTGCGAAAGCTCAAACAACTACTTCGGCAGAAAGAAAGAAAATGGCGCAAAGCCCCTTCCCTGGCCTCACTATCTGACTACAAACGCTCACTCCATCTATACAAAAGTAGCACGCTGAAAACCAAAAGAGACTATTATGCCAGGAAGGTTCATCATCTCATCTTTGACTCAAAAGCTTTATTCGCCTTCGTTTCCAGCCTCACTAAACCTGTCATTCCAGATATCCCACCCGAGTTAGCCCAGACTAAGGCAGATGAACTGGCTCTTCATTTCAACAAAAAAATATCTGATCTCCTTAATCAGCTGATTACAAACACTACTGCTCCAGACAACTCATATCTCCCCCAAAACAAAGACATACAGCTTAACGCCTTCGAACCCATTACAATCACAGAGATACATTCGGTGTTAAAGAGAATGAAACCGTCATCACACCCATTTGATCAAATCCCTTCTAAAATGCTTCTTCTCATCCCTGACACTATAGCAAAAACCCTGGCAGAAATCATAAACTGCTCCCTATCACACGGTATCTACCCAGATGACCTAAAAACTGCCTCAATCAAGCCTCTGCTAAAAAAACCAAATCTAAACGCATGTGATCCCAACAACTTCCGCCCTATTTCCAACCTCCCATTCATAGCTAAAATCATGGAAAAATTGATAAACACCCAACTATCCAACTACCTAGAGGACCACAGTATTCTGTCCCCAAACCAATATGGTTTTCGCAAAGCCGCAAGCACCGAAACACTACTACTCTCTCTCACGGACTACCTCATTTCTGGAATTGATAAAGGCCAAACATTTTTACTAATCCTCCTAGACTTCTCGGCGGCCTTCGACACCGTCAATCACGCCCTCCTTCTAAAACAACTGGCAAACATTGGATTGACAGGTGCTACACTAAACTGGTTCAAAACATTCCTAGAAAACAGAGGATATAGAGTCAAAATCCACAATAAAGAATCCCAATACCACCCTTCTAACAGAGGAGTGCCGCAAGGTTCATCACTTTCACCCACGCTCTTTAATGTCTACCTGTTACCACTATGTCAACTTCTTACAAAATTAAGCCTGAAACACTTCCTGTTCGCAGACGATGTACAGATCGTGATTCCCATAAAAGAAACAATCTCAAAAACAATGGAATTCTGGGACAGTTGCTTATTAGAAATTAAACTTCTCCTCACCAGCCTAAACCTCGTACTCAATGCTTCGAAAATGGAATTCCTGCTCATATCACCGGAAAACAATAACTCACTTCCAAAACCACCCACACTCCTTCAAACAACCCACGTAAGAGATCTAGGAGCTATCTTAGACAATCGTCTCAACCTCAAAACATTCATTAACCAAACCACCAAAGATTGCTTCTACAAATTACATATTCTGAAAAGAATTAAACCACTTTTCCACGCTCAAGACTTTAGAACAATCTTGCAAGCAATAATCTTTTCTAAACTAGATTATTGCAACTCATTACTACTAGGCCTCCCAGCTTCTTATACCAAACCCCTTCAACTGGTTCAGAACTCTGCAGCCAGAGTGCTTACAAATTCCAGGAAAATTGACCACATCTCCCCCATCCTCAAAAACCTCCATTGGTTACCTATCCACTATAGAATCATGTACAAATCCATCAACATCATATACAAGACCATTAACCAACACACACAACTCGATCTACAAATACCACTTAAAAAATACACTTCCGCCAGACCCATCAGGGAATACTACAAAGAGTCACTCCAAATTCCAAATGCCAAAACCTTCCAACATAAATCCTTGAGTCTCAGAGCCTTCTCTTCAGCAGGTCCATCTCTTTGGAACTCTATCCCACCGGATTTGAGACAGGAACCATGCTCTCTAACATTTAGAAAAAGACTAAAAACTTGGCTTTTCAAAAAAGCATTTCCAAGCCTTGAATAAAACCTCCACTCTTCAACACAAACTCGCATGCAATAACTGGATCTAAATAAGAATCCAACTACCATAAACTTACGCACATCATTACCTGCGGAGTTTTATCATATTATTATCATTCACTACTGTGTCATATTTATTCTCTTGGTTACTTATTTTACCGTTTCATATTTATGTACTGTCCCATTTATTCACATAGGCTTATTTATTCACTCCGCTATACTACTACACTAATTGGCTGAAATGTAAATATTGCATTGTTCAATCTCTCCCCTCTTCCAGCTCCAAGTTAATTTTCCCTGTTTTATTGTTTTATTGTAACTTTCTCACCCTTCAATTGATTCTCTGTATTTAAAGTTCACAGTTCTATTGGGAATATTGTTATCACGTTACCTTATGCTTTTCACACATTGTTAATTGTAAACCGGGTTGATGTGATGCCAGTCATGAAACTCGGTATAACAAAAACAATAAATAAATAAATAAATAAATAAATAAATAAATGCTCTTTTCTAGCTAAAAAAAAAAAGAATAAAGCTTTACTAAGTTCCATTATGAAGGCACCGGCTAAGAATCCAGTTAGAAAGGTAACAGTGAATGCTTTAAACCTTGCTAGGATCAGGGGTGTTGAGCCTAATAAAATGCTCTCTCTCATACACTGCACATCTGGGTTAGGTGAGCTTAGGTCCTTCGGGGTCCAGGCGCAGGCAGAGAGGGGGGCGGGGGCAGGAGGTCTATAGGGTCGCACACATCCCCTACCTATTGCAGCTCTGCCTCCAGAAACCACCCTTTTTTGTCTTAACTCAGAAACGCAGACTATGCCCTTCAGAACCGTCTTATTCCTTGGTTTTATTCTCAGTGTGATGACTGAATGGGGTTCTGACATGAATGAGTAAAACAGGTCCCCCCCAGTGAGGAGCACAGGTAAGTAGGCAACATCTCCAGAAAAAAACCCCAAAAAAAACCAAACAAACAGCAACCACCAATTGGGAGGAAAAAGCAGAATCTTGAGGACTTTTCTGAATCCCATCCTGGCTCCCACTTATTAAAGGATAAAATCATGCCTGGTTTAGCACCCATAGACTCCCAGAATTGGCACTGGGGCGGGAAAAACTCTGGCACAAACCTTATTAAAATCAACCCCAAAGCACTTTGGGGGAAGAACGCACAGGAGGAACAAATCCAGACTGAGCCCAGAATAAGGGGCAGGCGAAGTGAAAATCCTGAACACCAATTAAACACCCCCCCCCCCCCAAAAAAAATGTGAAAAAAAAAAAATTTAAGAACACATTAGTGCCCCTTAGCTGCTCTTTAAAAGAGCAGCTAAGGGGCAAAGAAAAAGGCAGGCTGCACCAGACTGGAGAATAGCCAGGAAGGTTATCTTACTGAGAGAGCCAGGCCACATGCTCTACCAGTCCAAAGGCCTGCGATCAGATGGGAGCACTATTCATAGCCCATTACATCATCCCAAATGAATAGCCTGGATATTCTTACCCTGTCTCCATCCCATCTCCCTCTCCCCCCCACCTGATTAACGCAATGCGGACTATGTGAATAATTTATTGTCAGCTGACCCCCTTCTGGGACACAGTAACACCCTTCTCCTCTCTCCGCAGGATGGAAGCGATAAACACAAAACACAGATAACAAGACAGGTACAGCGGATTAACTCTGAGCATCGCCCTGCAACAGCGGCCTGAGCGGCTTCTTGCTTCAGCGGCAGCCCCAGCACAATGCCAGCCTCCCCGGTGCCAGCTGCTCCTACAGCCCCCCGTGGCAGCTGGCACCGGCTGAGTGCTGGGTTAGGGAGAAGCTAACCCCCCCCCCCCCCCCCTCCCAACGTCCTGCCAGCAGCAGCACCGGCAATGTGTGGGGATGGGAAGGTGCCACATCTGCTGCGTGGCACCTTCCCATCCCCACACATTGCCGGTGCTGGTGGATCTTTAATATCAAGGATCTTTAATATCAAGGAATGATGGTGGGGTGCTCCAATGATAATTCAGGTGGATCTTTAATATCACAGAATGATGGTGGGGTGCTCCAATGATAATTCAGGTGGATCTTTAATATCACAGAATGATGGTGGGGTGCTCCAATGATAATTCAGGTGGATCTTTAATATCAAGGAATGATGGTGGGTTGCTCCAATGATAATTCAGAATGCGTGAGGGAGGGTATGAAATACCATAATGAGCGGGAGGTATGTTAGAAAGCAGCTAGGGTATGTAAGTACCCAGGGGGTCAGGTTTCTGGTGCTAGGGCCGTGAGGGTGGACTTGCAAAACTAGAATGGATGGGAAGAAGATCAGGAAGACATGGGAAGGATGGGTGAATACGTACAGAGAAGTGCAGGGAGAGGGGGCTTCTCGTTTAAGGAGGACTGGGAGAGGTTTGGAGATAAAAGGAGGAGACTGACAGCTTCCTTCTAAGTAGGGAGAGGGCATTTCTGAACCAGGGAAGGAAGAGGGACTACTGGTGCCAGTCAGGATGGGTGACAGTTGTTGCTTGGACTTCTTGGGACAGAGCAGCCACACTGGTGGTGGATCCAGTGCTTCACAGCTGCTCCTGCTGCCTTTGGTTCCTCTCCTTCCACCACCACTCAATCAACTGATCTGACTGATAGGGGGGCAGGAGTAGGTTAGAAGCGTTGCACCCTCGCTTTCACTCACCTGCTGCCTGTGTCACGGGGGGTGGAGGGGGGGGGGGAGTTGAGGGAGAGACCCTTGGAATGCAGAGCAGCAATCTTCAAGCAGGGACACAGTAATGTAGAATATGAACTGAGGGATGGGAGTTGGGGAGGGGGTGCTCCTGGCACTTGTTGGCTATATACCACCATTGCACGTAAATGAACGTTAAAGAGCTTAGGCCTGTGAAAAGAGGAGGAATAGATACTGAAGCACGTCCGTTAGGCCACAGGAGAAAATGAACAGGCAGTCTGGAAGAATGGCGGGTTATAAGTTTTGCAAATAAATAAAAAGGATCCACCAAGTCACGAAACTCTTTTACTTGAAGATATAGGATCTTCTGGTAGAAGGCTTCCTAGCCAAAATCAGCCCATCACCCATCTCCTTAGGAAGGAGTAAGGAAGAGATTACTGTGCGTTCAAAATCCATGCCGCAATGGCAGGCTTGGTTGTCAGAGTCTATCATACTCCTATGTGATGACAGTCAGGAGCTCCCCAACGAAACTTGAAGCTAAGCTAACAAATAGACGAGATATGTATACCACCGTTGATGTGCTACCCGAATCAATCTCGCCATGTCCTGAATGATGATCTGGAAGGGGAGGGAGAGGAGCTGGTCGAAGCAAGAGTGGGTTAGAAGCATTGCACCCTCTGTTTTGCTCACCTGCTGCCTGGGTCACGAGGAAGCGGGGGGGGGGGGGGAGTTGAGGGAGACACCCTTGGGAAGCAGAGCAGCAGTCTTCAAGCAGGGACACAGTAATTAGGCGAGTACTGGGGGCAACAGTAGGAAGGACCCTGCCCCCCACTAACTGGAAGATGGAGAGGCATGCCTCAACGTCATTAGAAACTGGTCCTGGGCTTAGGCTGAGACTACTGCTGGGGCTTCAGATGACACCTTTGCCGCTGCTGGCCCTGAGGGGGCAGCTGCTGCTGGTGAAGAATGGGATAAGCCTGAGGCCACTGTAAAGAGAAGTAAGGTGGCTTTGGAAGAATAGACAGTTGTAGAAATAGTACAGTTGTTGGGCTGAGGCCAGCTGGTGCCCGCTCCCACTGACAAATGACTGTTATAGACTCCAGCAACCGGGAAACCCATGTGAGGAGCAGCACGGGAGAGCAAGTCGGGGCTCAGAGCAAGATAAGGGCAGGTCTTCCATCTAGCCAGCCCCCTCCACTGCAGGTTGAGCCCTTGGGTTCTGGGGGCCAGTAGGTCTCTGTGGCAGCAGTGCATTATAATGGGGAGTCCATACAGGTAAAGCTTGGACAAGGCAGGCTGGCTACAAGGTAGGCAAGGCTTGGCTGGTCACACAAGGCAGGCAGGCAACTAAAGCAGGACCTGAACTAAATAAGACAAGACAAGAGTAAGACAAGGTAAGCACAGAACTCTGGTACAAGCAAGACTGGATACTGGAACAGACAGGACAAGACCAACAAGGCAGGACTTAGACAAGGCAAACAAGGGAAACACAAAATAAAGTACACAGGAGCCGAAAGGCAGCAAGGCTTGGAACAGACAGAATAGGGCAAAGGCCTCAAGGCAAGGCAGAAGGCCCATAAGTTACAAGACAAGACAAGGTAAGGCAGAAGGCCCACAGGCCACAAGACAAGGCAAAAACAAGGGTCAGGTCTCGGAGCCAGAAGTGACACCATGAGCAGACAAGGTTAGAATGCCAGGGCAGGTTTACATAGGGCTGGGACTTGGGCGTGGCAAGGGCAGTGAGGAGGAGCTTGGCAAGAAGAGTGGTGAGGCACACTGAGGGCTTCTGGTGGTGGGGAGGCATCATGAAGGTAGGATAAGGCTGTATAGCAGGCAAAATCCTAACAGACTGTAGGATGGACAGATCCTCCTTAATCAGAATTACTGTCTCCTTAACCTTATTGTCAAACAAGTTGTCCCTATCATAAGAACATAAGAAAAGAAACATAAGAAAATGCCATACTGGGTCAGACCAAGGGTCCATCAAGCCCAGCATCCTGTTTCCAACAGTGGCCAAAGCAGGCCATAAGAACCTGGCAAGTACCCAAAAACTAAGTCTATTCCATGTTACCATTGCTAATGTCAGTGGCTATTCTCTAAGTGAACTTAATAGCAGGTAATGGACTTCTTCTCCAAGAACTTATCCAATCCTTTTTTAAACACAGCTATACTAACTGCACTGACCACATCCTCTGGTAACAAACTCCAGAGTTTAATTGTGCGTTGAGTAAAAAAGAACTTTCTCCGATTAGTTTTAAATGTGCCCCATGCTAACTTCATGGAGTGCCCCCTAGTCTTTCTACTATCCGAAAGAGTAAATAACCGACTCACATCTACCCGTTCTAGACCTCTCATGATTTTAAACACCTCTATCATATCCCCCCTCAGTCGGCTCTTCTCCAAGCTGAAAAGTCCTAACCTCTTTAGTCTTTCCTCGTAGGGAAGTTGTTCCATTCCCCTTATTTTGGTAGCCCTTCTCTGTACCTTCTCCATCGCAATTATATCTTTTTTGAGATGCGGCGACCAGAATTGTACACAGTATTCAAGGTGCGGTCTCACCATGGAGCGATACAAGCATTATGACATTTTCCGTTTTATTCACCATTCCCTTTCTAATAATTCCCAACATTCTGTTTGCTTTTTTGACTGCCGCAGTACACTGAACCGACGATTTCAATGTGTTATCCACTATGATACCTAGATCTCTTTCTTGGGTTGTAGCACCTAATATGGAACCCAACATTGTGTAATTATAGCATGGGTTATTTTTCCCTATATGCATCACCTTGCACTTATCCACATTAAATTTCATCTGCCATTTGTATGCCCAATTTTCCAGTCTCACAAGGTCTTCCTGCAATTTATCACAATCTGCTTGTGATTTAACTACTCTGAACAATTTTGTGTCATCTGCAAATTTGATTATCTCACTCGTCGTATTTCTTTCCAGATCATTTATAAATATATTGAACAGTAAGGATCCCAATACAGATCCCTGAAGCACTCCACTGTCCACTCCCTTCCACTGAGAAAATTGTCCATTTAATCCTACTCTCTGTTTCCTGTCTTTTAGCCAGTTTGCAATCCACGAAAGGACATCGCCACCTATCCCATGACTTTTTACTTTTCCTAGAAGCCTCTCATGAGGAACTTTGTCAAACACCTTCTGAAAATCCAAGTATACTATATCTACTGGTTCACCTTTATCCACATGTTTATTAACTCCTTCAAAAAAGTTAAGCAGATTTGTGAGGCAAGACTTGCCCCGGGTAAAGCCATGCTGACTTTGTTCCATTAAACCATTTCTTTCTATATGTTCTGTGATTTTGATGTTTAGAACACTTTCCACTATTTTTCCTGGCACTGAAGTCAGGCTAACCGGTCTGTAGTTTCCCGGATCACCCCTGGAACCCAGCGAACATCTGGCAGATGGTCATGCGCATCTTGATGAAGGCCACTCACTCTCAACCACATAAGCCTTTGAGCTCTAATAAAAGCAGGCAAATTCCTGGCTGCAGTGTCAAAAGCTTTATACAGGGAGCAGAGCAGATGCTTTTTACATTCTTCTATATCCTCTAACGCTTGATGCAATTCTATCTGTTCTGGGTCTGATGATACCAACAGAGGTTTCATCTTCTGCACCATATACAACTGATGAGCAGCGAGCTGGATGCTAAGCATGGATCCTTGGAAGACCTTCTTTCTAAACATATCTAACATCTTTGGGTCCTTCACAGAAGGTGTGTTAGAGTAATCACAAACTACCACCAAGTGGGGCAGCTGAACTACCCCAAATGCCAGGGAGATCTGCACCCTATCCTTCAGCTCCAGCTTTCAGACCTCCAGCAGGTAAGATAGCAGCATCAGTCACATCCTTATCTGTAGACCTTTGAAGAGTCAATGTACTGGAATGGATGCAATGTCCACAGGATGCAGAAGAAACTGAAGCAGCCCAAAGACAACCAACTCTTGGGTCTACATCCTTTCTGACATCAATGGAAAATGTATTTGCCAGTTTATCCATAAAACATGAGTAGGGGAGATGCATACTCGGGTAAGTCCGGTAAATGGTTGGAAGGAATTCTTGTGGAATCCTCCTAGTCTCCCGACCCTGATGATGATGTGGAGAGGATCTCCACGGTTCCAAAGAGGAAGCTTCCAGGTGGAACTCAAAGTACACCAGCACCACTTCTTCCCCATCTGTTCCATGAAGGAACTCCCCTGGAGGAAGCGAATCTACGACTTCTGGGATGGAATCCACTCCTATCACTGGAAGCCCCTGAAGTGAAGCATGAGTCTCTGGAGGACTTTGAGTGCATTGCTATGTGTGAAGATTTCCTCCAAATTAGGAGAAGAGGCTCCAACCTCCTTCTGCAGTCATCAGATTCAAAGAGGCAAAGAAATTCTTCACTGGAGTTGGCAGAGAGATATCCTCAGAGACCCAGATGGGCTCCTCTTTATGAGGGCCTGCAAACACTGGCAGGGCCACGTGGGAGCTTGGGACTGCAGCGGTAGCTATAGCGGTGGCTGTGGCAGATGCACTGAGACTTCCCATTGATCGGCACCACATCTGATGAACGGCACCAGAGACACTTCCTTCTGTGGTGTAACGGAACCTTTGTACTTTGGCACCACGGTGCTCCATCCCAAAAAGGACAAGGTCTTAGCAGGACACGCCATGGAGAAGCTCCACACCAATGAGATGGATGGCAATAGATGGTGTCCAATAGAAACATAGAAATGATGGCAGAAAAGGCCCAAAGGACCCATCCAGTCTGCCCAGCAAGTTTAATATACTAACTGCCACTCTGTTCAGACTACTCCCATATTTCTCTTAAGGGTAGTACCTGTTGCTCTATGCAGTTATCCCCAAACCTTATGATACCCATCAAAAGGTCCAAATAGAAAAGGTGGCTTGGCAGGCTGGGGCTCTTCTGCACCCTGAATGAGGATGGTACCTGCACCACGGAGGTCCTGCCCATGGCGGGCAGGAGGTTGGCTGTGCTCAGGCAGAGGCTTCTTTGCTGCTGGCGGAGATTTCTCGCACCTCTTAGGGACTCTTCTTTGTGCCACGCTCAGTCCCTGACCAGAGACAGATACAGGAACAGGTGCCACATGGGGGGGGGGGGGGGGGGGGGGCTTGCCCCACGCGTAAGAAGGAAAAGCATCCCGTTTTGAGTTTCTATACCAAACCCAATCCCTGCCTCATTCGGGGATGAGGAGCAGCTCCCACTCTGCCTTCTGCAGGGTCTCTGTTTTCCAGGTGCGGTGCGGCTTCACGTGCGGAGACATCTGGTCTCAAATGGTAGCATTTGGATCGGTAATGGATAAGTGATGCTCACAGATGCAGGCTTTGAAGCCACGGTCCGTGATCATCTTCGCCCTGGATTTCTCCATTTCACACTTTTTTTTTGGGGGGGGGGGGGGGGGGGGGTAGCACTGAAAAGTTCTGTTGAGGAGCTGCCATTGCCATTGCAGCAGCTTGATAAAAACATAAACGATGCAATGAGACAGAACAACCTAGGCCAATACAGGAGGCCAGACAACAAATTGTAGAGAGAGAGAGAGAGTGGGAACATCTCCCTGCGGTAGCTTGGATGAAGCAAGCTTGAGGGGCTCATGAGGTAATGTGCAGGCATGAGAACTCCCGCACGAGCTGCCCTCTGAGAGCTGGGTCTATGTCAGCGCCATCAGATGATGTTGCCCATGTGTAAAGGTTAATTCACACCTACTTGCCGACGGAGAAACTGTCATGCGAATTACTGTGGCATAAAAAAAAAAGTGCGCTAACACAAAAAATATACGTAGTGCTTATGAAGCCTAATTTATGTGCAGAAAACATGTTATGCCCACACATCAGGTTTTTTGCAGAATAAAACATGATTTGTGCACAGAAAACAACTGAAGAAGTGCCCTAGTCATGCATAAATTTAAAAAAATGCTTCCCTTTTGAGGCAGCACTTATTACCATTGTCACCTTTGTGCCCAAAAATGTGTGCGTAACTGTTTCTCATTTCACAAGCTCTATGGGGAAGGCACAATTTTCACCATCATGCCTCACTTACTGTATGTACAATTATTGCTGTTTCCTTCTGCTGCATAAGGCTGGTCATCCCCGGCCCTAGCCCCTGTCACGCTGTTGTCATACAGCTCTTGTCTGCAAGCAGTTCTGCTGCCAGCTGTTCCCAGGTCTTATTTAAATCCAGAAAAGCACTCGGTAACAGCCATAAACAGTTGTACATACAGCGAGTGCTGCATGAAGGTGACAGGTGTATAAGCAGGTCTTCCCCAGTGCTTATGTAATAATAATTGCACGTACAGCAATTCTGTCTGGCTCAAGGGTCTTTGAGAAAAAATGTTGGGGTTTTTTTGCATGTTTGCAAATATAACTCCTGGATCAGACCTGGAGTAATTTTAACTGACATTTCTGAGGCTGTTATTCTATGGTGCTTTGCCAGTGTGGCTCTGGAGATGGAATTCCATGATGTGGTGGTCCACGCTGGACCCAGAGAACTCCACACCCAGGAATTCTAAAGCTGGGACCACACGAACATTAGCTCCAGATACAAGAGCTAACTTGACTGTATCTCAGATCAGGAATTAAATTTCCAGTGTTAACCCCCCCACCCCCCCAAACAAAATACTTGTGTTAAGCCTTCAGGGCTTTAATGCACCTCCCTGCATTGGGCAGTAATAGCTAATGTCTTCATTAACATGGGATTTGCCTACAAACACACTAACATGTACACACCTTTTTATGTGCATAAAATTACTAATTAATTCAGAACTAAAATTTGTGCACAGAATTCATGTGCTAGCCAGGGGCGTGCTAGGCTGTGCTTGCATATTACATTGACCTCACGAGGAGGAACCACGGATGGGCTTTTGGCTGTATGCTTCCATTGAGAGTTTCATAATCCGCTTCCTGCAGTAGCACTAGATAGATGCAATAACTCAGCAAAGGGATCTCTCCTCTGTTTATCTGCATGCCCAGAATCCTTTTCAGTTCATATGCTTGCTGCTGGTATAATAAAACGGAACTTCTGCGCAAGGCAAAAAACAAACAAAAAAACAAAACAAAAAACAACCTCTGCCGAAGCTTCTCCTGCAGAAAAGAGAACTGTGAGCTGGAGAAAGATCGTGAGTGCCACCTAGTGATGAAGCCCAGAAACGCAGCTCCCACACCTGAGTAAGACACAACTAGCACACATGTCAAAGAAAAGCTTTGTGCCGCCTGAGATCTAATCAACTGTTACTGAGGCAAAATCCCCTTGTGTGCAGTTTACCAAAGACATCAGCTAAGCAGCGGTTGTTGTCAAGGAGCACAGATAAGTCCTTGGATCTGGAGGCTTGCGCTAATAAGTGGCTGATGATTAAGCTTGCCAGAGGAGGCAAGACACCAACAGTGTGAATACCTGGAAGCAGGGCCCTTGGAAAAGTTAACGAACCTGTCTGCTCCACCAGTCTCTCTTCCTAGAGTTTGTTTCTTAGTTGTCAGGATAAGGGATCGGTTTGCTTTGGTTAGAGGTATAGAGAAAATCATTCCTCACACACCTGTAGCTAGGAGGTGAATGTGGAGAGTGGCACTAAAAGCAGAATTGGTGCTACTGCTCTCAAGTTCCCAACTTGTGCTAATTCTCAATCCGTTTTTGTGCCTGTTAGGTGGCCAATATACATGTGCACCTCGTTCTCTACACAAAAACGTGGATCATCATCATGTGGAAGAGTATGGCGCTTCAGCTTGGAGAAGAGCTGACAGAGTAGAAATGAAAGAGGTTAATAAAATCATGAAAGGTGTGGAGCAGATTAATAGTGAACAGTTGCTTACCCTTTCACATAGCCCTAATCTTAGGGCTCAAGCCACGAAACCAACTCATAGCAGACTTAAAATTTAAGAAAGTAATTTTTTCAGTTAACAAGTAATTAAGATGTGGAATTTGTTGCCAGAGAGCGTGATCAAGGATCCTACACGCTTTTTGAAAAATGTTTGGATAAGTTTCTGGAGGACCATTAGTTGCTAACCAGATCGATGGGGGGGACTGTCTTCTCCTACACTTCTGGAAATAATTAACAGGGAATGGATTTACAGTATTTAAAAAAATTATATCCCACTTCTACAACATTCGAAGAGGGTTACAAAAGTACATTCATAAAATTCACATTTAAATTGAAGACATATTTAGGGACAACCTACTTTTAACAGAGTATTAACTAATACCCAGCCTGCACAGTCCAGAATTCAGCAAAAAAAAACAAAAACCAGAGACTGACCTGCCATTATATACAGCTGTAAATAAAGTTTATAATAATTTTTTAAATCTTGCCTTATTCGAAATCTGATTTCCTCAGGGAGCGAAGTCCACAGCAAATGCCTGGTAACTGAGAACGCGTGATCTTGGGGCTCGACCAAACAGGCTAACGTTACAGCTGCAATCTCCAATCGACCCTTATGGGCAGAAGGCAGCTTAAAGGAAAATTTGTTCTTACCTGCTAATTTTCATTCCAGAACTACCACAGATCAGTCCAGAGCAGGGGGTTATATGCACTCCCACCAGCAGATGGAGTCAGAGAGCAAAGCTTCAGGGCACTGGTATCCTAAATATGCCACCTGCGGCTCATCAGTATTTATCAATACCCAAGCAAAGTATAACTGACAAAAAAACATCTAATTCCTGAAACAAGGGCAAACAGGAAAAAACTCCCTCAAGGGTCCAAAACAAATGACCCCACTACCTGAAAATCAGGTTTAAATCATGGTTTATAACACAAACCAAAATATTATAGAAACATTCTGATATATTCCCTATGTACAGCAGCTAACTGTTACGTAAATCAGTCTTTCGGCAGTAGCACCCAGGCGGAATCCTGGACAGATCGGTGGTATTACAGGAACGAAAATTAGCAGGTAAGAACCAATTTTCCTTTCCTGTACATATCCAGATCAGCCCAGACCAGTGGGACGTACCAAAGCCACATTACACCAGGTGGGAACCCAAAAGACCCGCTCACAAGACACTCTCCCCAAAAAGCACTTGGTCTGGATCCCTGACATCCAGACGATAACGCTTTGTGAAGATATGTGGGGAAGACTGTGACTCCACAAATCTCCTCAGGCAACACCAACTGACACTCCGCCTAAGAAGCCACTTGCACTCTCATCGAGTGAGCTTTCAAACCATTCGGGACGAGGCGACCCTTCTCGATGTAGGCCATGCAAATTGTTTCCTTCAGCGAGCGAGCTAAGGATGCCTTAGATGCCTTTTCACCCTTCCTTGGACCTCCAAAGAGCACAAAAAGGTGATCTGATTTTCAAAAAGAGTTAGTGACCTTCAAATACCAAAGGAGAACCTAGCAGACATCTAACAGATGAAGATCTCTTCCCATAGTGGGGTCACAAGCCCAATCAGGGAATCCGAGTAACTCCATGGACTGATTAACATAAGAACATGCCAGACTGGGTCAGACCAAGGGTCCATCAAGCCCAGCATCCTGTTTCCAACAGTGGCCAATCCAGGCCACAAGAACCTGGCAAGTACCCATAAACTAAGTCTATTTCATGTTATCATTGCTAGTAATAGCAGTGCTATTTTCTAAGTCAACCTAATTAATAGCAGGTAATGGACTTCTCCTCCAATAACTTATCCAATCCTTTTTTAAACACAGCTATACTAACTGCACTAACCACATCCTCTGGCAACAAATTCCAGAGTTTAATTGTGCGTTGAGTGAAGAAGAACTTTCTCTGATTACTTTTAAATGTGCCATATGCTAACTTCATGGAGTGCCCCCTAGTCTATTATCTGAAAGACTAAATCACCGATTCACATCTACCCGTTCTAGACCTCTCATGATTTTAAACACCTCTATCATATCCCCCCTCAACCGTCTCTTCTCCAAGCTGAACAGCCCTAACTTTTTTAGCCTTTCCTCATAGGGGAGCTGTTCCATCCCCTTTATCATTTTGGTTGCCCTTCTCTGTACCTTCTCCAGTGCAATTATATCTTTTTTGAGATGCGGCAACCAGAATTGTACACAGTATTGAAGGTGGTGGTCTCATCATGGAGCAATACAGAGGCATTATGACATGTTCCGTTTTATTCACCATTCCCTAATAATTCCCAACATTCTGTTTGCTTTTTTGACTGCCGCAGCACACTGAACAGACGATTTCAATGTGTTATCAACTATGACGCCTAGATCTCTTTCTTGGGTGGTAGCACCTACTATGGAACCTAACATTGTGTAACTATAGCATGGGTTATTTTTCCCTATATGCATCACCTTGCACTTATCCACATTAAATTTCATCTGCCATTTCGATGCCCAATTTTCCAGTCTCACAAGGTCTTCCTGCAATTTATCACAATCTGCTTGTGATTTAACTACTCTGAACGATTTAGTATCATCTGCAAATTTGATTACCTCACTCATCCTATTTCTTTCCAGATCATTTATAAATATATTGAAAAGTAAGGGTCCCAATACAGATCTCTGAGACACTCCACTGCCCACTCCCTTCCACTGAGAAAATTGTCCATTTAATCCTACTGTTTCCTGTTTTTTAGTCAGTTTTTAATCCATGAAAGGACATCGCCACCTATCCCATGACTTTTTACTTTTCCTAGAAGCCTCTCATGAGGAACTTTATCAAATGCCTTCTGAAAATCCAAGTACACATCTACCGTTTCACCTTTATCCACATGTTTATTAACTCCTTCAATAAAGTGAAGCAAATTTGTGAGGCAAGACTTGCCTTAGGTAAAGCCATGCTGACTTTGTTCCATTAAACCATGTCTTTCTATATGTTCTGTGAACTTGATGCTTAGAACACTTTCCACTATTTTTCCTGGTACTGTAGTCAGGCTAACTGGTCTGTAGTTTCCTGGATTGCCCCTGGAGCCTTTCTAAATATTGGGGTTACATTAGCTATCCTCCAGTCTTCAGGTACAATGGGTGATTTTAATGATAGGTTACAAATTTTTTACTAATAGGTCTGAAATTTCATTTTTTAGTTCCTTCAGAACCCTGGGGTGTATACCATCCGGTCCAGGTGATTTACTACTCTTCAGTTTATCAATCAGGCTTACCACATCTTCTAGGTTCACCGTGATTTGGTTCAGTCCATCTGAATCATTACCCATGAAAACCTTCTCCGAACCGGGTATCTCCCCAATGCACTTTTTAGTAAACACCGAAGCAAAGAAATCATGTAATCTTTCTGCGATGGCCTTATCTTCTCTAAGTGCCCCTTTAACCCCTTGATCATCTATCAGTCCAACTTTCTGCTTCAGATATATTTTTTAAAGTTTTTAGTGAGTTTTTGCCTCTATGGCTAACTTCTTTTCAAATTCTCTATTAGCCTGTCTTATCAATGTCTTACATTTAACTTGGCAATGCTTATGCATTATCCTGTTTTCTTCTGATGGATCCCTTCTTCCAAATTTTGAATGAAGATCTTTTGGCTAAAATAGCTTCTTTTACCTCCCCTTTTAACCATGCCTTCTTTCCACCTTTTTTAATGTGTGGAATACATCTGGGCTGTGCTTCTAGGATGTTTTTTTTTGGTTTTTTTTTTTTTAACAATGACCACGCCTCTTGCACACTTTTTACCTTTGTAGCTGCTCCTTTCAGTTTTTTTTTTGTTTTGTTTTTTTAAACAATTTCTCATTTTACCAAAGTTTCCATTTTGATAAAATGGAAACTTAATGACTGGAAAGGGGACAGTAATTCAAATTTGATCATATTATACTGTCCCCCTTCCAGTCATTAATTCAAATTTGATCATATTATGATTACTATTGCCAAGCAGCCCCTCCACCATTACCTCTCTCACCAACTCCTGTGTTCCACTGAGCATTAGATCTAAAATTGCTCCCTCTCTTGTCGGTTCCTGAACCAACTGCTCCATAAAAGTGTCATTTATTCCATCCAGGAACTTTATATCTCTAGCATGTACCAATAATACGCTTACCCAGTCAATACTGGGGTAATTGAAGTCTCCCATTATTACCGCACTACCAATTTGGTTAGCTTCCCTAATTTCTCTTAGCATTTCACTATCAGTCTCATCATTTTGACCAGGTGCACGGTAGTATACTCCTATCACTATAGTCTTCCCCTACACACAAGGGATTTCTACCCATAAAGATTCATGAAAGGCAGACACCACTTTCGGCAAAAAGGAAGGGACCATGTGCAGGGACACCCTATCAGCCGAGATGTGAAGGAAGGAAGGGATCCCTACAGGAAAGAGCCTGCAATTCTGAAACACGCCGCGTGGAAAAGATGGCCACCAAGAGCATAGTCTTCAAGATGAGGTCCTTTAAGGAAGCGTGTCCCAGAGGCTAAAAAGGGGGATCACGAAGCGCCCTCAACACCACTCCAGGCATAACTTACGAAGAGTAGTACGAAGGTGCTTCACCCCTTTCAGGAAACGGACAATGTCCGAGTGGCTGGCTAGAGGCCTGCCACCTACCTGCCCTAGGAAACATCCCAGGGCCGAAACCTGAACATGCAGGGAACTAAGCACCAAACCTTTAGATAATACCTGCTGCAAAAACCCCAAAACCTGAGGAATGGTCACAGACAATGGCACTACACCCTGCTGGTCACATCAGACTTCAAACACCTTCCACACTCGAGCGTATGCTATAGATGGCGAGGGTCGCCTGGACTGAAGCAGGCCGGAAATCACCTGTTCCAAATAACCTTTCATCCGTAACCACTGCCTCTCAAACACCAGGCTGTGAGAGAGAAGTGATCCTCCTGATCCGAAAAAATGGGCCCTTGTTGCAGGTGGTTTAACAGATGAGCTAGACATAGCAGGCTGTCGCCAACCAAACCAGATCCGCAAACCACAACTGCTGTGGCCACTCCGGTGCCACCAGAATTACCGAACCAGGATGGTCCTCTATGCGCCGAAGAACATGCCCGATCAGGCATAGAGGAGGATTCCGGTTGGGCACTTGCAGACTAGGGCATCTATTCCTACCGCCATGATTTTCTTCTTTCAGCTGAAGAACCGGTCCAGCTTGGCATTGACACGAATCGGCATGAGGTTCAGTTGGGGAACTCCCCATCGGGCACAAATGTGATTCCAACTCTCCCGGGATAGTTCCCACTCCCCGGGATCCAGCTGTTGATGACTGAGGAAGTCCGCCTGCATGTTCTCCATACCTGCCATGTGAGAGGCTGTGATGCCTTCCAGATGAAGCTTGGCCCAAGTAAAGAGGAGGTGTGCATCCTGTTCCACGGCCGGACTCCTGGTTCCTCCCTGGCGATTGAGATATGCCACCATGGTGACATTGTCAGAGAAGACTCAAACCAATCTCCCCTGCACCAGGGACTGGAATACCAACAACGCTTTATGGACTACCCTTGTCTCTAGGCAATTAATAGACCGTGACTGTTTGGGTAAGGACCATGTTCCCTGCACTGCATGACCAAGGCATACTGCTCTCCAGCCTTGAAGGCTCGCATCCGTTGTCACGATCACCCAATCCGGGTCTTCGACAAAGGCAGGAGCAACTAGTATTGCTCCAACACTGGGTCCCACTGCAACAGTAGATCTCTCTGCAACAGTCTCAGATGAGCGAAGGCCCAAGGCCCCAATTCCAATGTTGAAGCCATAAACCCCAGAACTTGCAGGAAATCCCACATTCTGGGGATTGAAAGCTGTAACAAGAGACGCTTTTGTTGCTTCAATTTGTACATCCTGTTCGTGAGAAACACCCTGCCCTGGAGGGCGTCAAAATGAGCTCCCAAATACTCCAGACACTGTGTCTGAGTCAGATGGACTGGAGACAATGGATCACACGAAGAACCATCCACTCACCTTCCTCATCCAACTTGGCTCAAATCAGCCAATTGTCAAGGTAAGGATGGACTATTATCCCTTCCTTCCGGAGAGTCACTGCCACAACCATCACACCTTGGTAAAAGGTGCACGGGGCTGACGCCAGTCTGAACAGCAGCACCTGGAACTGAAAATGCTGACCCAGGATCTTGAATCGTAGGAATCTCTGGTGAGCACTGCGAATCGGGATGTGTAGATAAGCCTCTATGAGATCCAAGGAGGCGAGCAACGCTCCCTTTTGAACCTCTGCGATGACTGAAGTGTTTCCATTTGAAAACGGGACACCTTCAAGCAGCAATTCACCTTCTGTAGGTCCAGGATGGGTCGGAAAGTGCCCTCCTTTTTGAGAACTATGAAATAAATGGAGTACTGTCCCCGCCCCTGTTCCCAGGACGGCACGGGGACGATTGCCTTCAGGGCTAGCACTCTTTGTAGAATGTCTTCTACCATGGCTTGCTTGTTGCGGGAAATGCATCGTGATTCCACAAAGGCCGGCATGAGAGGCCGAGAAAATTCTAAGGCATAAACTTCTTTTACCACCTCCCAACACCCAGTGATCGGAGGTGATCCTGGTCCACTCCTCGTAAAATTGGGACAACCTACCCCCGATCATCCCATCCGAGGAGTGGGTGGGCCTGATTTCATTGGGTAGGCTTTCCAGTTCCCTGACCGAAACCACCTCTGGCAGGATGACTGGTGCCACGAAAGGACTGGGTATGGGAAGAGGTCTGTCTGGAACCAGAGGGTGGAACACTCCTCCCCAACCTGCTTTTTCCGAAATCCCGAAAATGGGATTGAGAATCAAATGATTTCTTGTAGGGCTTTCTATCTTCCAGCAGTTTATTGCCCTTGGAATCCCCCAGAGATTTCATCAGCTGAGCCAAATCCTCTCCAAACAACAACTTCCCGCGAAAAGGCAGACTGCACAGTTGCGACTTGGAGGAAATATCCGCTGCCCAATTGCGGAGCCATAGGAGTCGCTAAGCCACCACCGAGGAGACCATAGTCCAGGCCACTGAACGCCCCAAGTCATATAAGGCATCCACCACATATGCTACCACTGCCTCCAGACGAGCTGCCCGAGAAGCTGACAAAGTCCCAGAAGACGATGGGTCCTGCGGTTTTTTAATCCAACATAAACACGCTCTTTGCATCATGCTAGCACACACCGCCGCCCGAAGTCCTAAGGAGGAAACCTCGAACTCCCACTTCAGTAGCAGCTCCAGCTTGCGGTTCTACATATCTCTAAGAGCAGCCGCTCCCGCCACTGGAATGGTTGTCTTCTTGGTCACCGCTGATACAGCTGCATCCACCTTAGGTACCCTGAGGTGTTCTAAATGTTCCTCCATTAGCAGGTAGAGTTTTTGCATCGCACAGCCGACCTTAAGACCCGCCTCTGGGGATTCCCATTCCCGACTGATGAGCGTTGGAATCTTCTTCGGGATGGGAAAAGCACTAGGTGGACCCTGGAGACCATCCAGGACTGGGTTAACTCCCTCGGTCGGAATCTTCCAGCGAGAGTCTCACCCCCAATTCTTTAAGCACCTGGGGAATAAGGGGGTGCAATTCCTCCCTCTTAAACAGCTGGACTACGCGGGGGTCATCCCCCTCTGAACTAGGTTCGACCGGATCCTGATCATCGTCAGCCGTATCTACATCTGGAGGGACCTCACCCTGATCTGCAGCAGTGTCCCTTGGGGGCGGAGTGGAGTCATTCCCCTGCTGGTCAACTGCACCCACTAGATTCGCCCGAGCCAAAGTTGCCCAGGACGGATGACTGGTCAGTTCGCAGATGGGGATGCTTGGGAACTCCCACACTCCCATCTTGGGCTCTGCGCTTCACAAGCCAGAAATGCTTCATGCATGAGCAGCACAAATTCCAGTGAAAATCCCCCCATTCCCGTCTCGTCACTGCTAGAATCAGTGTCCATGACTCTCAATTTCTCCGGTTTTGGAGTCCACGCAGTGGGGGACAGCAGGGTAGGGTCATCCTGGGAGACCTTTTCCACAGGGTGTGCAGTGGAGGGTTGGGCTCCTTCTGTTAGACCCAGCCGCAGAGCCTGACCTGCATGCAGACTTTTTAGGCTTGGTCCTCTTGTCTGAGGCCCCTTCCCCACCCAGTGCACAATCCATGCACAGTGACAGGGAGTCTAAGTAAGCTGACCATACTCCGCAAGCCAGTAGAGGAGTTTCTGCCATGTTCCTCCTACAAAAAAGGAGCATATAACTCCCCCCCCCCAGAAGAAAACAGGTGCTGTCACCCAGCCCTGGTGACTTTCACAAAAAACGCCACAAAAATCGGCCCCAGGAACACTGGGGAACCACATAAGAGGTCGAACAAGAAAAAAACAAAATGGCCACCACAGTAAAAATTGCTCCGGAGCCGGCAGTAAAATTGAGGCAGAGAGCCTAAAAAGTCCTCAGAGGTTCTTACCAGGGTTGAAACACTCTTCCCCTCCTCTTTAGGGGTCTGCCTGGCTCTGCACCACCGGGCAGACTGATTTACCCCGGGAGCCGCAGTGAACAGGGAACTTGGAGCTGGTTTTTTGTTTTGTTTTGGGTTTTTTTAACACAAAAACTTCAACGTCTAGTAACAGAAAAAAATAAAGCCTTAAGCTAAGAATAATAGAAAAAAATCCCCAAAGGAGCTACTTCCCTGTATTGCAGACACTGAGGGGGAGCCTTCGGGGTGCTGAGGGAGCCAGTCCCCTGGCTATCAGGGGACCCAGAACCACATGGGCTAGCACTGCCAGGGGTAACCACCCGGCTCTACCTGAGAGATGGCCCAGACATTGAACCTAGCACCTCAGGGAGCAAGAAAAATCCGTCTCACGGAGCTGCAGGTATACACGACCACCATCTGCTGGAGTCAGAGAAATACTGATGAACTGCAGGTGGCACACTTGGGATACCATTCTGACTCCATCTGCTGGTGGGAGTGCATAACCCACTGGTCTAGACTGATCTAGGTATGTACCGGAATGATAGGTTCTCAGAATTGTACAGAATCTGCCCCTGAGGATGGGTTGGCTATGGCTGGAGATATCATGATGGGCTCAATGTGCCACATGTCTGACCAGGTATGGCACATCTTAGTGTTCATTTACTGTACTAAAACAACTTAGCTGGTTTTATGTGATGGGTAAACAAAATCTAACCAAATCTATGTAGACATAAACAGAAGATAGCAAAATTACTTATAATCTGCGACTGCAATAAGGCCTCACTGGAATACATCACCCTAATTGCCAAATATAAAACAAAGGTCAAAGTTTATCTTTTGATGAATGAAATACTATGCAACCAATTGTTCTTTTGTGAAATAACAAAAAATACTAATAAAGATTATGCTTGCGCTATAGACTACTTAGACTGTTAGACAAGTCATCACGTTTATATTTACCAAACTCTGCTTCCTTGTACACAAGCATTCAGCACACAGCTCCCACACAATTCCTGGTCGTTTCAGGTTGCCAGCATCAGAAGCTGGTTGCCACATCACTCCATTCCTTTTCCACAGGAAGTTAGGTCATCAGACCAAGCTCATCACTCTTATGTAGGCCACCCAAACTTTTCTGAACAAACTTCATCATTCCACTTGTACCTGCTCCTTGAAGTGAGGCCCACTATGGTGCTGAGTGGTGCTTATGGCAAGCAGAACCTATTAACTTGCTTTGCATAACTCTCTAAGGCTAATGAACTCTGTAAGATAATCTCACAAAGAAGTATTTCAGGATGCATCTTCTAAGTTACTGAAGCACTGAAAGTTTCTCAGCTGCTTCTTGTGACTTGTGTTGAAGGGGTGGCAACTCTGGCCTCAGGAGCCACAAACAGGTCTGGTTAACAGGAAATCTGCAATGAATATGCATGAGATAGATTTAAATACATATTCATTATGAATATCCTGAAAACCAGGCTTGTTTGTGACTCTCGAGCACTGGAATTGGCCAGAAATGCAGTAATGGCTCCTCATAAGCAATCTGGCACAAGGCTCAGTGACATCATACAGCTAAAGCTGCAGCGTTTTGGCATTTATGGTTAAATTAAGTATCCCAGAAACCTTTAATGGTTTGGCATAGCATAGCACAACTTTTCCTCGAGCTGGATGGGAGTATAGTACTAAATTATATTTTAGTATGCACCCTCAGAAGGAAAATGACAAAGCAACTTTCTTCGTTCTTGATGGGGGGGAAGGAGTGGTATCGTGGGCCAGCACTGGGGCAAAACCAAACAGAACAGAACCAATTCCCACCGCTATAAACTCACCTGATGGCCTTATTAGAGGACAACTCAAGCTCAAAACCTTCATCTGGAGGTTACACACTCACAGATTTCTAGTATCTGCAAGTGTTGCCGGAGTTGCTGGTCCTTATGCGACAGACACAGTTAATGGGAGAAGGTTAAAACTTATGGACCCACCCTGCTGCCGGCATGAATGAATCGCTACCTTCTCAGTACTGTAAGCAGGGCAGAGCTGTAGGCCTTACCCGGCAGTAGTAGTGACTGACAAGTTCACACACCAGCTGCACAACTCAAATGCATCAAGAAATGTAGGTGCAACCCTCCAAGTTTTTCCCATTTTTGAGATTTAAAAAAAATTAATAAAAATGCAATGCTATCATGAGTTAACACCTACTATAAATAGCAATATTATGCTCAGAATTAGGCAACTGCAGGCAATTTGATGGCGATTGAGAGTTGGCTCTTTTTCATGATGTCATATGTCATCAACTGCAACGACATGATATTACTGAGACTAGTTGGCAGGTGCCGAGTGCAGCATTGGGCCAAAGGCATAGGTGGCAACAAATTATAAAAATGGCTGTGCCGTTAGTGTCTGTTAATCATCTAAACACTACTAATCTGTCTTTCATCCAAAGTGCTTTAGTTACAATATTTTAGAATCTTCAACGTGAAATGTGTGACTCACTACTTGTAAAAGGGTAAAGCCATTGCTGCCTATGGAGGTGGATTATGCGGGGAAGAGAGACTTAGGTGGCTGATACCACTGAAGTATATGGAGGTGAAGGATTTGGTTAGTAGGGTAGCAGTGAGGAGGTAAGAAATATAGACCTCCCTCTGGTAACATCCAGAGGGAGAACAAGACAAAGCCACAAATGGTTGTTGATTGTTGTAGTTGATATTTAACTATATTTGTATTGCTTTGCATTTTTGTTCTTGCTGTCAGTGGCTGTGAGTAACCCGATTCGGTGATTAATCTAATTGGAACAATAAATAAATAAATAAAATTGCAGCAGCTCTTTTTTACTCCACCCTTGTTTCTCTCCCCCCTAACTCCCCACAACCTGTATTCTTGCTCCATCTTTTGCTTGCAGTAGCCAAAGACAGGCCGATACAGTAAACAGACGGAAAAATGGGCTCTCAGTGTTGAGCACCCGCTTTCTTAACATCTTAACATGCATCCAGCCACCTCTCCTGGGCGCGTGATACCATATTTAAGTGGAGTCGCGCTAAAAAGGAGGCGCTAGGGACAATAGCATGGGCCTAGTGCCTCCTTAGCAGCAGAAGCCCAGGAGAGGAGGCTGCCAGCGGATTTGGAAAATGGACATTCAATTTTACAAGCGTCTGTTTTTCTAACCTGTGCACAGCCTCGGGTTAGGAAAACAGCAGCTTGTAAAATTGAGCGTCCATTTTCCTAACCTGACAGCACACTTTTTTTTTTTTTAAATCTTTTGGATCCTCCGACTTAATATTGCCACGATACTAAGTTCTCCAGTATTTTCTGCATACTTTTGCGGGCTGCTCAGAAATTAACGCCTGCTCTTGGGTAGGCGTTAATTTCTGAGAGTAAAATGTGCAGATCGGGTGTACTTTTTTTTTTTTTTCCTGTATCTGGGGCGAATGACTAAAAGCCTCATCAGCATGCATTTGATGAGTGCTATTAGTGTTGGGGGATTTGGACATGCTAAAAACCCCTTACTGTAGAAGGGGTAGGGGCTAGACATGCGCCCAACTGCAGGTTAAACAGTGGCAGCTGAGCAAGCTTTACTGTAGCGGCCTGAGAGTTGTTTCTAATCAGGTGACTCTTGCCAGAAGAGTTGAAATCTTTGGTCAAAAAATAGAATGGTAACAGTGCCACCTAGTGAGGACTAGATGCAAACATCAAGAACTTGAGCACGCTGATGCAATAACTTGTGCTGAGCCTAGCGCACAGGTTAACAAGTGCTTGGACATGCCTCCATAACCCCCGATGCAATAAGGGGACCAGCGCATGCAAACTCGTGCATAGTTAATATTGCTCATCGCATGTAAATTCCATGTAGAATAGATTATTAGCTATTACCCCGTGATGCAAAAAAAAATTAAAAAAATCCCCATGCGCCCAAGGCGCACTTTTTAATGTTAAATTTTACGCCTCCCTGGCAGATGTGGGGAGGGAGCTCTGGCCAGGCTGTTGTAGAAGCACAGCCACTTCTCCCCGGGCATCCGCTAGAAATGCACAAATTATCCTTTGCACATCCCTTTTAGCGCGGCAGCTCATTTGCATATTGCATCAAGCAGTCAGGGGAGGTGGACGTGCACACGTTTTTTTTTTACACGCATGATATCGCATCAGCCTGAAGGGTAGTAGACCACACAAGAAAGCATTAAAACAGGGCTTCCTCCCATCCTAGTGCCTCCATAATGGGGGCTTTGAGATAACTACTATGAAAATGCATGTGACAAATTTGTATTAATTGAGTTTCCAATGGTAGACAAATGTATCTCACGCATATTCATCATATATATTTTGAAAACCAAATTAACTGTTGGGTTGCTAGGCCAGATTTGGGAAGTGCTGCACAGCATAGGCTGCAAATGTTCTCGCATTCCAAAGGCTGAAAAGCTTATGCCATGCATAGTACAACCCTATAGGTACAACGACAACTCCCACAAATTGTGGGAAAGCCCTGCAAGGACATTTTAGTACAGAGGTGTCACTCAAAGTGGCCTAGCATGCTGGCACGCATATTCACACTAAATTTAAATCTGTAGGTTATTCTAAATGCTGACTCCCACCTCTAGAAAGATGCACTCTCAGCTCCTCTATTCACAGTATACAGACAGTGTAAACATAGCTCTCTCATAGCTTTCATTCACTGAAAACCTGGCAATAGGACACAAGCATTTGCATGTCACCACCTAAGACTGCAGATGAGCAGCTCCAGTTTTTCTATATGCACCAGGTTTGGCAGTGCTATATTATATATTAAAAAACACCAAGCAACCTTTTAAAATGTGTACAGTGCCCATGCTGAGCCACACTGAGGCTGCTGTCACTTAAAGGCCTAGATCTTGGGCCTACAAGGTCCTTCCTCATTTTCTAACAAACAGGAATCCTTGGGCACAGCACAATTTCTGAAATGGGGATAATCTTAAGAAAGCTGAACTTGTTAGTGTGACGTCTCGTGCAGTTCACTAATCCTTGGATACAACCATCATCATTTTTAGAGTGACATTGTTCTATCCTTCACCCCTGCTCGCTAGTGGCAACAGATTACTAAGAGCCAGACAAGCTGCTGCTTTACCTTAAAATGGAGAAATTACTTACCTGATAATTTCATTTTCCTTAGTGTAGACAGATGGGCTCAGGACCAATGGGTATAGTGTGCTCCTGACAGCAGTTGGAGACGGATCAGATTTCAATCTGACATCAGCCCTAGTACATATACCCCTGCAGGAAGTGCAGCTCTTCAGTATTCTCCTCGAAAAGCATTGTGGATATATGCGTGACTGACTAATTTGAATAACTTCATAACTTGATTAACTTGATCAGGTTGAATTGGCTATAGCTGGAGACCGCCAGTGCCCTTAACCGGAAAACGTCGACACCCGGTAGGGTGGGTGTCCTAGATGAAGGAAAGCATGGCTTACCCTTGAGTCACTCGAGCATTCCAGAGTAACGGCAGCCGTGGTCGGGATGCTGAGTCCATCTGTCTACACTAAGGAAAACGAAATTCAGGTAAGTAATTTCTCCATTTCCTAGCGTGTAGCAGATGGACTCAGGACCAATGGGATGTATAAAAGCTACTCCCTAACTGGGTGGAAGGCTGTCCGTGACCCACCCAGATGCTGTGTCTTCCCGAGCCTGAACATCCAGGCGGTAAAACCTGGAGAAGGTGGGGATGGAGGACCATGGTGCCGCCCTGCAAATCTTGGCAGGTGACAGCATCTTGGTTTCTGCCCAGGACACTGCCTAGACTCTAGTAGAATGGGCCTTGACTTGTAGCAGCGGCAGCTTGCCTGCCTCTACGTAGGCCGCCTTGATGACTTCTTTGATCCAGCGGGCTATGGTTGCTCGCGAGGCCGCTTCCCCTTGCCTCTTCCCGCTGTGAAGGACGAATAGGTGGTCCATTTTCCGTATGGGATCCGACATTTCCAAGAATCAGGATAGGAGTCTGCAGATGTTGAGGTGGCGTAGACTTCGAGCCTCCTCTGAATTCTTATGTTTATCTGGCGATGGTAGCGAGATGGTTTGGTTGATATGGAAGTGGGACACCACTTCGGGTAGAAACGACTGAACTGTGCATAACTGGATGGTTCCCAGGGTGAGTCTGAGGAATGGTTCCCGGCAGGACAGTGCTTGTAGCTCGGATATATGATGGGCTGAGCAAACTGCCAGCAGGAAGGCTGTCTTCAATGTTAGTAGTCGGAGAGACAGGCCGCAAAGAGGTCTGAAAGAAGCTCCTGCTAAGAAATCCAGGACCAGGTTGAGGTTGCAAAGAGGTACTGGCCACTTTAGAGGAGATCGGATGTGTTTGACTCCTTTCAGGAAGCATGAGACATCCAGGTGAGAGGCTATGGTGTCGCCCTCGCGCTTGGATCCGTAGCATGACAGTGCGGCCACCTGTACCTTGATGGAGTTCAGAGACAATCCCTTCTGCAGGCCGTTCTGTAGGAATTCCAATATCGCAGGAATTTTGAGTGAGCATGGTATGATGTCATGGTCCTCGCACCAGGCTTCGAATATTCTCCAAATCCCTATGTATGTTAGAGATGTAGAGAACTTGCAGGCTCGGAGTAGGTTGTTAATTACAGCCCCCGAGTACCCGCTCTCTCTCAGGTAAGCCCTCTCAATGGCCAGACCGTAAGAGAGAACTGAACTGGATCCTCGTGGAGGATCGGCCCTTGTTGGAGTAGGTCTCTGTGTGGAGATAGTGGCAGGGGAGTCCCTGTCAGTAGTCTTCGCATGTCTGTGTACCAGGGTCTTCTTGGCCAGTCCGGGGCCACAAGAAGTACTGGTCCCCTGTGTAGTACGATCTTGTGAATGATTTATTTGAACATTTTTATATACCGACATTAGTAGGGGGACATCACATCGGTTTACATGGAACTGTAAAATTAGCAACAGGCTTTACATCAAACTCGGAACTGAATAAGGAACAGCTTAATAAATAATGAACAGCTTAATTATGCTAAATAAATAGCAGGAGGGATGACATGAACATGGGGTAAACAAAGGATTATGCTATACTATAACATTGGAAGAAATCAACTGATATCTTTAAAACAACATGGTAGTAATCAAGTGATTGTACTTTATCAAGTGTAAAAATGTGCGATAAAACAGGAGGATGAGAAAATTATGAAGGAAGAGGATTTGCAATTGGGAATAATCTCTAGTATTAGGTGTAACAAAGGGATAAAGAGGTTATAGAAGGATTTAGTGAGAAAGGAGAGGATCAATTATAGGCCTGTTTGAAAAGCCAGGTCTTTAGGTTTTGCTTAAATTTCTTCAGGCATATCTCCCGGCGTAAGAGAGAAGGCATGGTATTCCATATTGTGGGGCTAGCAATGGAGAGTGCACGGCTTTTGGTTGAAGTAAGGTTGGTAAGTTTTGGTGATGGTGTGCGTAGGGTTGCCAAGTATTGGTTTCTGATAGGTTTGGCAGAGGTGTGAAATAAGAGAGAATCATTGAGCCAAAGCATGTTTTGATTGTGAAGGGATTTATGGATGAGTGTGAGGGTTTTGTAAAGGATCCATGATTTGATAGGGGAGCCAGTGTAACTCCTTGAGTACAGGGGTAATGTGGTCATTTCTGTGGGTGTTAGTAAGGATAAAGGCAGCATCATTTTGGAGCAGTTGGAGGGGTTGTATGGTATTTTTTGGGGAGGCCTAGCATGATGGAATTGCAGTAATCCAGTTTTGATAGTATGGTGGATTGCAGGACCATATGAAAGTCATTGAGGTGTAATAAGGTTTCAGTTTTGTTTTTTTTGTTTGGTTTTTTTTTTTAGAGGGTGAAGTTTGAAAAAAACGTCTGATGGTAGCATTAATGAATTTTTTTTAGGTTGATTTGGTTGTCTAGCACAGGGGTCCCCAACCACTGGTCCGTGGACCAGGCCGTTGGGGGGTTTTTGCCGGTCCACGGCACCACTCTCCCCGTTCATTGGCTGCCGCTGCTGCGGGGAGGCGGGGCGAGGCTGGAGACCCGCCTCCTCCAACCCCAAAAGGGAGGAGGCAAGACCCAAAAAGCAAGAAGATCAGCAGGGCCATGGTGGAGCTCACGTCACCACGGCCCGAAGAAAACAGTCATGTCTAGACGTGCAGGTGCTCCTCCACCTTTCTGCCCATGCGGCCCCAGAAGAAAAATGTTGCCGGAGCCACACGGGCAGGAAGGAGGAAGAGTATCAGCCGCGTGCAGAAGAGGAGCAGCGTGGCCCCGGAAGAAAAATGTTGCCGGAGCCACACGGGCAGGAAGGAGGAGCAGCATCAGCCGCGTGCAGAAGAGGAGCAGCACGGCCCGAGAAGACCAGGGACGCTGCAGAGCGCATCCTGCAGCGGCCCGTGAAGAGGAGGCCCTAAGGTGAGAGAGAGGCTGAGGGTTTGTGTAGTGTGTATGTGTGCGTGTATGAGATAGACAGCATGCGACAATGAGAGCCTGTGTTTGAGCAAGACAGCATGTGGGAGAGAGAGCCTGTGTGTATGAATGATTGTATGAGAGAGAGCATGTGAGAGTGAGTGTGAGTGTGTGTGTGTGTGAGAGAGAGAGAGAGAGAGAGAGAAAGCATGTGAGAATGAGAACCTGACTGTGTGTTTGAGGGAAGAAAACAGATGGATATAAAAGAAATAGAAAAAAAGGCAATATAAAAGGAATTGGCAAAAAAATAAGAAAGGGAAGGTGGGGAAAAAAAGCCTGTGACCAACCGATTAGAAAACTAAGATAAGACAGCAGATGTAAAAAAAAAATAAATTTACTTTTTACAGATTGGCACATGTAATCTTTGGGAATGTGCAAGAGTAGCACTTTCTCTATGTGGATCTCACAATGTACGAGATCAGCATGGAGGAACTGGAAGCCCATGGGGCCTGCATAGAGGAGGCAGCAGAATGGGCTTCAGTGCCAGTAGCAGCAATCAGCACCTCCCCAATAGCCACACGGCAGCAGTGACAGTGGCAGCAGAGGAATGAGAGAGGCTCTGAGGGAGCCAGTGAGAGTGAGAGCATGAGTGTGTATGAGAAAATCCAGGGGAGTAAGAGTGTGTGTGTGGGAGGGGTGTGTGTGGAGGGGGAGAGAGTATCTTACAGCCTGAGAGTGTGTCAGTGTATGTGAGAGAGAGGTTATGGTTGGGTATAAGAGCATGAGTGTGTCAGTGTATGTGTGAGAGAGAATGGACATGTGAAGGTGTGTGTGAGAGAGAGGATAACCTCCTAATCCTCGACAATATCAGGGTGACTGGAAATCAAGAGCTCCCATGTATGGACAGCAGGGGCTTTTTAAAATCCTTAATAGTTTTAATTATTGTGTGTTATTTGATATATGTGCTGTTTTGAAATATTTTATTGGTGTTTGGGAAATTGTAAAAAATGTATATGATTTTAATTAATAGAAATTCTATTTATCAGTATTTTTAAAGTATTCTTTTATTTTAGTATGGTTTTACTATTATAACTGATGCTTTATGTTTCTTGATTTTATTTGTTTTATGAGGAATGGTGGTTCTGTTTTTCCATTATTAATACACAGAGTCTGGCTTCTTGGGGTTTCCATTTCAGTTTTTTCTAATTTGTGCTCCTTTATTTTGTATTCTGTATTTGGTGAGGGTCTGTCTCTGCTCTGAGTGTGACCACGATGAAAGATTCTGCTAGCATGTAGTGTCTGTATAGGGATCTATAGCAATCGGGTTTGTTTTGTTTCCTCAGTAGGTGGTGTATTGTTATCCTAGGATCCAGTGTAATATTTACCCTTGCTTATTCACAGGTAGGGTTTTTGTTGTTTGAGTCCTTGGTGTTACGATGGGATTGCAGTATAGATTTTGAGTCTTTTTTTGTGGGGTTTTGTATTAGTTCACAATGTGTCTGGCAGTGGAAAGTGTTTGTGCTGCTGTTACTGTGAGGCGACACCAGAATTTGAAAATATCTTTTAGTATGATGAGCTGTAAGGGAAACATCCAAGCTCCATTGTTTGGGGGAATTTCAGTGGATGCACAGAGTTAGAGAACTGGAGGGGCAGGATTTATAAATGTCAATTATTTATTTATTTAAAACCTTTTTTATACCGGTGTTAGTGTGAACATCACATCAGTTTACATTATAACAAAATGATTAGAAAATACATTTAACAAGGGAATAAAACAGGTGGGCGGAGAACACGCGGGAAAGCAGCACAGAAGGATAGTACAACTGGTGCGGAGTTATTAACATAGGTAACTATTGGAACATATGTTGGATAATATCATGATTGCTAGTTATTATATACATTAGAACATAAATATCATAGAGTACAGTGGTAATAGAAGATGATAAATGGTTATAGCAGGGAGAGGTTGCTAGTCAGGAAATGCCTGTTTAAATAACCATGTTTTTAGTTTCTTCCTAAATTTGAGGTAACATGATTCGAGACGGAGTGTTGAAGGCAGGGTATTCCAACGTGAGGGGCCTGCGATAGTGAGGGCATGCTCCCTTGTGGATGAGAGGTGTGCTGTTTTCAGAGAGGGCACGTGAAGGGTTCCTTTGTTGATTGCTCTAGTGGGACGATTCAGGTGTGCAGAGGTGAAGGGAAGGTCAAGCCAGTTGGAGTGGTGGGAGTAAATGGCTTTGTGGATGATAGTGAGTGTTTTGTAAAGAATGCGGGAGGGGATGGGGAGCCAATGCAGGTCTTTGAGAATAGAGGTTATATGGTCTGTTCTACGGCCATTTGATATGACTCTTGCCATAGCGTTTTGGAGCATTTGGAGAGGTCTTATCGTGGAGTACGGGAGTCCCAAGAGTAGAGAGTTGCAATAATCCAGTTTAGATGTTAGTGTGCTTTGGATTACTGTCCGGAAGTCATGGGAGTGTAGTAAGGGCTTGAGTTTTTTTTAGTACATTAAGTTTAAAGAATCCTTCTTTAAGGATGGAGCTGACGTATCGCTTGAGATTTAGTTGTTGGTCCAGGAGTACTCCAAGGTCTCTTACAACTGGTTGTGAAGAGATGAGCTCGAAGGCTGGGTCAAGAGCAAAGGGTGGTTTAGGGGTGGTGTGGTGGGAAATAAATAGTTCAGTTTTTGTAGTGTAAAGTGCAAGGTGGAGATTGGTGAGGAGAGAGTTGATAGATTTAAGGCAGGTGTCCCAGTGCGTTAAGGCATCTGTGATAGAGGTGTGGATTGGTATGATGATTTGCACATCATCGGCATATAGGTAGAATTTTAGTTTGAGATCTGAAAGGAGTTGGCAGAGTGGGGTGAGGTAGATATTGAAAAGGGTGGAGGAGAGGGAGGAACCCTGAGGAACTCCATGTAAGAGAGGATAGTGGGCAGATGTGGCATTACTTATTTTTACAGAGAATTAATTAAATAAGTATGCACTAAAATCCAACCCCATTCATAACCCTGCCCCCATATGACCAAAGCCCCACCCCGCCCTGCTGGGCCATGGAAAAATGGTCTTGCTTGAAGCCGGACCCTGGTGCAAAAAAGGTTGGGGACCACTGGTCTAGCATGACGCCCAGGTTGCATACATGTTGTAAGAAAGTAAAATTGGTCTGTGGGGAGAAGATAGTGGGGCTGATGGAGTTGGTGTTTTGGGGCAAGATGGCTAAAAGCTCGGTTTTTGAGGAGTTGAGTGCGAGTTTAATATTGGAGAGGAGGTCGCTATTATGATGGAGGGCAGATTCCCAAGTCTTAATGGCGTTAGGGAAGGTGTCTGTCACGGGTATAAGGATCTGCACGTCATCCGCATATATAAAATGTGGAAGACCGAGATCAGAGAGGAGGTGGCATAGAGGAAGGAGGAGGCATAGAGGAAGGAGGAATGATTGGCGCCTAATAGGTGCCACGGCAGGAAGGCGTACAACAGAGTCTCCTGTGGCCAGGTCTGCACCAGGGTGTCGATCCCCAACGGTTCACTATCAGTTGGAATGCTGCAGTCGATAGCCTCCATTCTCCTGGGACTAGACTTTCTCTGCTGAGGTAGTCTGCCGTGATGTTGTCTTTCCCGGCGATGTGGACTGCCGAGATCTCCTGGAGGTTCCCTTCTGCCCACAACATTAGGGGGGGGGGGGGGGGGGGGTGTCTATTTCCAGAGACACCTGTTGGCTTCTGGTTCCTCCCTGACAGTTGATGTAGGCCACTGTAGTGGCGTTGTTCGACATGACTGACCGCTTTGTTTCGGAGTCTGTGACCGAACCGTAAGCAGGCTAGGTCTGACTGCCCGGGCTTCTAGGCGATTGATGTTCCATCCCGACTCTTCTGTGTTCCACTGCCCTTGGACGGTTAGCTCTTCGCAGTGTGCACCCCATCCTCGTAGGCTGGCATCCGTGGTGAGCAGGATCGAAGTCGGTGAGGATAGTCGTGTTCCCTAGCTCAGGTGGTCGTCCTGTAGCCACCATCGTAATTGGGTCCGAACTCTGCCCAGGAGCTGTAGATGTATGGAGTAGTTCTGAGACAGAGGATTCCATCGCGATAGGAGGGAGCGCTGTAGGGGTCTCATGTGAGCTCGTGTCCATGGTACTACCTCCAGAGTGGATGCCATGAGCCTGAGGACTTGTAGGTAATCCCACGCTGTGGGGCGAGGTTCGTTCAGCAGGATTTGCAACTGGTTTCTCAGTTTTAACCTCCTTGTTGGTGTTAGGATGACCTTGTCTTCTTTGGTGTCGAAGTGGACTCCTAAGTATTCTAGAGACTATGAGGGCTGCAGACAGCTCTTGTTTGTGTTGACCACCCATCCGAGGCTCTCCAGTAGCGTTTTGACTGTTTGTTGCCTGGTGGCTTTCCTCTAGGGATTTCACCCTGATCAGCCAATCGTCTAGGTAAGGGTGTACAAGGATCCCCTTCCTTCCTCAGTGTTGCCACCACCACCACTATGATCTTGGTGAATGTCCGGGGTGCTGTGGCTAGCCCGAAGGGTAGTGCCCGGAACTGGTAGTGACGGTCCAGGATTTTGAAGCGCAGGAAGCATTGATGGTCTTGGTGGATCGCAATGTGTAGGTATGCTTCCAACAGATCAGGGATGTGAGAAACTCTCCCGGTTGTATTGCCCTTATTATGGAGCGTAGTGTTTCCATGCAGAAGCGAGGAATCCGCAGGTGACGGTTGACAGACTTGAGGTCCAGGATGGGCTGAACGTACCCTCTTTCTTGGGGACGATAAAATAAATAGAATAATGTCCAGTATTTATTTGTTGTGGAGGCACTGGGGTTATGGCCTCTAGGGCCAGTAATCTGCTCAGCTTAGCCTCCACTGCCACCCTCTTGTAGGGGTCATGGCAGGGGGATTCCACAAACTTTCCGGAGGGGGTACGGAGGAAATCCACGAAATACCCCTCTCGAATGATGGTTAGAACCCACTTGTCTGAAGTTCTCGACCCATCTTCGGTAGAACAGGGCAAGTCTGCTCCCTATGGCTTCTTCCTTTGGACGGGTCGGCTGATTCTCATTGTGGGGTGCGGCTGGGGCCTGGACCAGAGCTGGTTCCCCTTTTGTTGTGCCAGTTCTGAAAGGACTGGTTCCTGCCTGTAGGACAAGGCGCTTGATAAGTGTTTCTGTATGGATTGAAGCGCTGTGAACCTCTGCCCCTGGAGGCCCGGGGGAAGGGTCGCTGGTTTCTCTTATTCCTATCCTCCGGTAGCTGCGGCAGTGGGGACTCGCCCCATTTGTCAGCCAGTTTCTCTAGTTTGCTGCCGAACAGGAGGGATCCCTTGAAGGGCATCCTTGTGAGTCTCGTTTTGGAGGATGTGTCAGCCGACCAGCTTCGGAGCCAGAGTTGTCTCCTGGCTGCCACCGCTGCCACTCCTCTAGCTGCGGTGCGCACCAGGTCAGAAGCAGCATCCGCGAGGAATGATACTGCTGGCTCCATGGTTTCCCCAGGAGTGTTGCTCCTGGTCTGATAGGCAGGCACGTGTTACTACAGTGCAGCAGGTGGCTATCTGTAGGGACATTGCGGCGACGTCAAAGGACTGTTTAAGGATGGATTCCAGACGTCTGTCTTGAGCATCTTTGAGTGCTGCGCCTCCCTCCACTGGGATAGTAGTGCGCTTCGAGACTGTGCAGACCATGGCATCCACCTTTGGACATGTCAGAAGATCTTTGGCCGCTAGGTCCAGAGGATACATGGCTGCCATAGCCCATCCCGCTTTGAACGAAGACTCTGGAGCAATCCACTCCAGGTCAATTAGCTGTTGGACAGCTTGTAACAGAGGGAAATGGCAGGAGGTCTGACAGAGTCCCTCTAGCAGGGGATTCATCTTAGGCTCCCCTGAGGCACTTGTGCCCAGGATAGCAAGCTCCTTCAGGCTGCGGTTGACCAGGTCTGGAAGCTCGTCCTTGGTGAAGAAGCGTCTCATGGTCCGGTGAGGCTCTGTCCCCGGGGGGAGCTCCCCCTCTTCCAGGGGCTCTGATTGTTCTTCCAAGATGTCCGTGTCCCTGTATGTGGGACTTCCGGGTGGTGGATTCACTTCCCTGGGCCTAGAGGAGCCCGGAGTGTAGAGGTCCTCTGGTGAAGGCTGTGGCCGTGTTATTGGAGGCTCCGTCTGCATGTGAATGAAGGTGTGCAAGCCTTTGAAAAATTCCATCCAGGAGATAGATGCTGGGTCCAAGCTAGGAGGCACTGTGTCCCTGGGGGGCCCCGTTTTCGGGGGGGGGGAGGTCCCACTGTGATTTGCTAGATCCAGAGTACTTAATGAGGAGCTAGCACTCAGGCCCAGATAGGACTGGCCCTGGGCTTGATCCCCCAGGGCCTCCTCACACTGGATACACAGGGCATCGGCCTCTTTGTGTTGTGCGGTTCTGATGTGGCATACTGGGCAGAGGCCCTGAGCCTTGAGCTCCTTTTCCGGTGGTGCCATGAATATAGGCGCATAAAGTCTCTTATGCGCTCCGGTGTGTCGAATATGTGCGCGTGGATGGATGTGCACCTAGGTGTGCGCAGTCGTAGTTATGCGCCCGGCACAGTAAGCGCGAGTTGCACGCATAACCTGTGCGTACGGTACTTGAGCGTGTAACTTTGTGTGCAGAAGAAATGTGCACACGGCTTGCCCGATGCGCAGATCGAGACAGCGGACAGGGTGGCGAACAGGGCCAAAATGGTGACGGCAACCACATCGGAGGGTCTCCATGTGGGAGGACCCTTGGATCTAACCGGGGCCTAGCCCTGCTAGGGCGGATCAACCCAGTGGCACTGGTCCCGGCCGGGGACCTGACTCCTCGAGCTTCGGAGACCGGAGTCTTTAAACAAGATTTCTACCTTACCTTGTCTCGGAGCTTCCCAGTTTCGTTCCGGGCAGTCTTCGGCTGCGGGTGGAAGAGGGCAAATACCTTCACCGCCACGCTCGAGTTTGCACCCACTACCTCTCAGCCATGCCCGTAATCAGGGGCTAGGTTCCCGCTGAAGGTCGGCCGCCGGACCGAGGCTCACCTCCAAGGGACCACGGCAATCACCTCGGGAATTCTCAACTGGGGGAGGGACCCAAGGGTATCACCGCAGGAGAGTGAGGCTCGCTGTAGAGGTAAGTTTTCTTCTTAAATTGGGTTTTTCTCCATTAAATTTTGCTCTAACGTTGGGAGAGCGTGCGGGTAGTCCCTAACTGCTATGGAGACGGAAAATACTGAAGAGCTGCACTTCCTGCAGGGGTATATGTACTAAGGCTGATGTCAGATTGAAATCTGATCTGTCTCCAACTGCTATCAGGAGTACACTATACCCATTGGTCCTGAGTCCATCTGCTACACACTAGGAAATCATTGGTGCTTGGCTCTGCAATCTTTTAGCATGATAAAGTGAGGTCAGAGACCATTTTAGCAGTGCCTCTGCCTACTTAACTGTTGCAAATGTGTAGAGGGACTACTGGTTGTGCTAAACAAATGGGGTGCAGGTGTGTAAAATGGATATTGTCATACACTTTGCCCTTGATAGATGCAGAGTGCCTCCAGTGGTACCAAAGCATCTCATGGATCAAGATCAAGACCAGACCAAGGCCAATGTATATACACATTTTATTAAAAAAGTTATTACAGATTCTTCTTTATACACAACTATTCAAGAGGTTATATTCTTATAGGAAGTGGCATGTCTTGTAGACAGGCATGCCTACTACATTACCACAATGGAAGGAGGGGAGAATTTCAAAATTAAACCAAAAGCTTACTCGATTGGAGAGCTAACTGCCCCTTTCGTTTCTTCAAGTATCACACAATATGTACCAAATACAGCGAGTGAGAATGGCCATTCCTCCGGCTATGCCCTCTCCTGCTAAGAGTGCAAGAGGAAAGCAAAGAAAACCAGCAGCGTTCAAGTAGATTGCCCATCCCCAAGAACTCAAATATCTATGGAAGGGCAGAAGTCAACAATGAAACTATCTGCTCCTATCGGGGATTGTCCGAGCTAACTCTCCCAAATTAGGATTTTTTTTTTTTTTGTTGAGAAAAATGACAATGTGGCCCTCAAATTCTAACTCCCATCTAATGCACACTGCTCTTTGGCACCATTTTCAAGGGTGTTAGAAACTCAGGACTGGAACCAAATTTCAGAATATGGAGGGCAGGCTGGCAGCATTGGGCACTCCAGAGCCACAGCAGCACTCATCTTCCCAGAAAGTTGTTCCCTGCATGGTCCAGATCTTCCAAAGACCACATCCACTTGATAGTGAACATGCACACAGCCACTGGAAGAACATGGAAGTGCAATAAACACACAACATAACAGCAAAACCAAACCTCCCAAAAAAAATTAAAAAATAAATTGTGGCAAGCTTTTCCTATTCCGCCCTACAGCTGAACCAAACAATTTCTGTAAGGTACTGTGCTAATGTGATTTAAAATAAACAAGAGGAGAGTCTTGAAATTCAACTTTTGTTCTTACTGTGGTCGATTTTGTTCTCAAACTTGATCTACTTTATACTGGATTATAAAACTTTAATGGGCTTAGACCCACAAGTCTTTCTGAAGGGCAATTTCAAAGAAGCAAAACTACATCCATGCAGCACTGATCCGAAGGTCAGTAGGGAATTAGATGTTAGGAGTTGTTCTGAAGGATAAGCGTGAGGTTGGCGCATATCTACTGCACTACTAAGGAGCACAGCCACTTCTATCAAAGCTTCCAGTGATCACACCTAGTCAGCACCACAGCAGCAGCTTTTTTTTTTTTTTTCTTTCCCCGCTGTCTTTTCTTATTACTAAAAGAGTACTAGGAAAACAGCAGCTCCAGCCCCTTTCACAGATCCCTGTTCTCAGCCTAGGCTTGACAAGTGTTATTTCTTGTCCTGATCGTTCTTTACAAAGTTATTACAATCAAGGACTTCCGTTTTCTTTATGTTTAATACAGCTTTGAGAACTACCCCACTGGCTTGTGCTATCAGTTCCCTACGTTTTAAATTATGCTTATGTCAGACGTGCATTCCAGTAGGCCAGAGTCTGCTCTTCCTTTCAGAGCTATTATCCACAAGGAAGAGGTCAGTCAAAACCATGCTTACAATACAGACTGAACTGGGAGAGCATTATAATTTTACAACCCTTTAAGTGTAAACAGCTCTTTAAATCTTTTAGAAGTTGTGGTGGGGGAAGGTCAACTAAGATGAGTCAGGTCAAAGTAATCAGTGGTTGATGTTCACCACACAATGTGTTACTAACATTTCATTATAATATCCAAGTAGCCTCTTCTATACACTCCCTATCACTGTAACATAAAAACCAATATGGGGTATTATAGTTTAATCGTCTGCTTTGTCCGGTACTTACAGTGTAGCAATCAACCAATTTTCTGGTTGTAACTATATATATATATATATATATATATATATATATATATATATATATAAATAAAATTGTGAACATAAAAGCGGTACTCTATGCCTATCCCTGATACTGACAGCGTTTCGGCACAATACACCTGCTTCAGGGGCTAGAGAGAGTTTGAGTGAGTCTCTCATCTAGCCGACATTTTTTTTTACATGAATAGACAGCGTTTCATGATTTTTGTTTCATGTAGGGATTCATGGTATTTGCCTTCTCCAGCGTTGCCTATTCACATAAAAAACGTCGGCTAGATGAAAGTGAAAACCCAACTCAAACTCTCTCTAGCCCCTGAAGCAGGTGCATTGTGCCGAAATGCTGTCAGTATTGGGCATAGACTACCACAGGAGGCAATAAAGAGTGGGAAATACATGGAGAGATTTCTCAACTAAAAGATAAAGTGGAATATTTTATTATCCCTTGTGAAATAAGTGTCATTGCCAAGAGAGTATATTTTGGCTCTTAAAAAAAAGGGATTGAAGCCTGAAAGCAAGTTTTTAAATGCATATAGAAATATATAAAGAAATAAATTGTGAACATAAATTTAAAAAGTGGTACTCTATTGTTACAACCAGAAAATTGGTTGATTTCTACACTGTAAGTTCCGGACAAGGCAGTTAAGACTATTAAACTATAATACCCCGTTATTGTTTTTTTATGTAGAACATTTCATACCTGCCAGCTATTTACAGAGCCTCTCAATTTAAAAACCAAGAGGCAAGGAAAAACCTGAGCCAGAGAAACAAACTTAAATGGCAAGGTCACAGGGTAACAAACAAAATATGAAACGTTATGAGGGAAAGCAAGACACGCCTGGGCCTTATCATCTATCTCTTAAAGAGGTTCTTAAGCCTTACAAGCAAGAGTTTTCCATGGAACGTATCCAGTGCATCCTGCAGTAACTATGGCGAGAACCTGAGATGACTGAAAAGCAATGGTGTTCAACTTCTCTCGCAACTATTTTAGAAGCAAGCAAAGTCTCAAAAGTCACTCACATTCAGTGGCTATCTTGTTTTGAGCCTCAGTCTGTGCTACTTAAATTCTACCAAAAAAAAAAAAAAAAAGGAAATAAATCTGCATTATCCTGCATTCACATGCAGCTTTCGAGGTCTCACACTTGATCAAGGGTCAATGTGTTCCAGTGAGCTGAAGGATGGTGGGCTTTGAAGAATTACCTGTCTGATAACAGCGCGAAAAAAATGGCAGCGGTGCATATTGTAGATGTCCCTTCTCAGAAAGCAACCAGGAACTTAAGGAAATGGTGCCGTTATACATTCCTTCCCTCAAGCTCAGCCAACAAAGCTGATTTCACCTGAACCAAGACACCTATCTGCTAGTGTACAGTCTACCCATGAATGGCAGAGGATTACACCCTGTTATTTCTGTTTGAAGGATTTAGGTAGCTTACATTCTAGAGGGGAGAGGGGAATGCTTTCAAAATAAACACACACTTCACTTGCAATACTTATTTGATTTAGGAGCCAGGATGAAGGCTTGAACAAGTTCAGGGATTGCAGAGTTAAGGAACTGTAGCCATTGCCACATTATATTTAATGCTATGTTTAATCTTCCACTATGTGAAGTTCTGCATTATAAGAGCTATTTAGGAATCTTTGGGGGCGGATGCAATAAATTTTGCAGAAAGCAGGCACTGACATTGCCATGCAATTTTGCGCAATCTTAGCACCTCCTTGCTAAAGTGACCCCGCTTTAGCAAGGTCGCGTGCGTCAGTTTTCATAACCGGCCGGTTTTTTCCTGCTTTTCTGTACTTCTTCTACATGCGCTCAGCTATTAATGCCTGCTCCAGGCAGGCATTAATAGCTGAGCGATAAATGTGTACGTGAGATGCACATTTATTTTTCTGAATGTGGAGTGAATGAGTAATAGCCTCATTTACATGCATTTGCATACAATGAGCGCTATCTCATTCACTCCGCTTGGGATGCGGGTTAAATAGGCGCTAATCCCCCTATTGCATTAGGGGGTGGATTAGCGCCTATTTAACCCGTGTCAGACAGCAGGTTAAACAGTGAGCTCGTGTGAGCGCACTGTATTGCATCGGCCCCTTTATTTTTAGTTTTTATTTTATTTTTGCCAGGAATTTATCAGATTATTACAAACAAAAAACAGAACAAATGGAAAAAAATGAATTTTCCCCCCACTGATTTTTCTCCCATTTTGGTTCATTATAATAAATTCTGAAATTCCAGAGAAAATTAAAATAAAAATTGAAAACGAGGTCCCTAGATGTACTGAATACAAGGGGAAAAAATGTAGTAGTTCCAGCTCTATAAAATATTACTCCCATCTGCAACTTTCACCCACAATAAACAAAATTCCTTGATTTGAGGTGGATTACATTGAACTGAAGATACTCAATAGCTAACTAATGCCTACAGATCCAAATGACGCTTACAGCCAGTCAAGCTGTAGACCAGTGCCAAAATCAAACAAAGTCACAAAGCTCTTAATCTCCATCTTCTGTACTAGTATATACAGTTCTGCAAATACAAGAGGAATTCCACAGCTATATTAGGAAAACAAAAAAAAAGGGCTCAGCAAATGCCATCTGGTGCCCCTCTATGGCTACTGACAAAGGGTTTGGGGTGAGGGAAGGGTCTTTACACAGAGGCTTGTATGTGGTTACCTTGCAATACATAAATAAGGACACGCAGAGCACCACTGCAAAACCCCCTTGAACGGCACAAGCATTGATTTGCAAACAGGGAAAAATCAAACAGCTCTGAGAAATGTCACCGAGAAGTTACATCACACTGTCATGTGTGTTATGGTTTATCTTGTGCTAGGAGCCATCTCTGTGTAGATAAAGTCAGTAGAGGAATTCATTTTTCCAAGTTATGGCTGTTGTCTATATTTTAACAGGTGAAAAGAACTCTAATTTGAAAACAGGCATTTATTTCCTATTGAAGAGAGATAGCAAGTAATAAACCTTATACAAAAATCTGTAGGGTTTCATGGCATTTGCCTTCTCCAGAGGACATATAAAAACTGCTTCAGAAAGGCTCCAAGGTCAGGCTCAAACTTGGCTCTCTTTCAATCAACAAAGAGGAGTCAAAGACAAATGGAACAAGCTCATTCCATGCCGTACTCTCAGCAGATATTCCCGGCTCCCACAATTGGCTTCCTCTCTACAGGCCTAGCAGAAGCTAACACCAAGATATGCAGTGCACCCTGCTGGACAGCGCACAATGAAATATGGACACAAGGCCAACTCCATGGCTCAGGCGATCTGAGGCCGGGGATTCTTCCCCTCCCCCAAGCCTTTGGGCTGGTTGTACCTCAGGATGCCACAGGGTGGTGGGCCCAGGCCTGGGCAAAACTAGGAAGATGGCTGCTGCTGTGGCACGGATGATGCACTTTGGAGAAGAAGCCATTCAGCCAGCATGGGAGTCTCAGCCCCCTCCCAGGCACTCCGCATGGCAAGGAAAGAGGATAAAAGATGGAATAGAAAAAGAGGTAAAGCCATTTTTATATATATAAACAAAGCCTGCAGGTAAAACCAGAGACCAGCGAGGGTGGCCAGGCTTCCTCTGGGCAAGGCCATGGCTGCCAGCCCTTTTTAGTAGACTGCTGTGGAGGTGAGCCAACGAGAAGTAGTGATTAAGCAATTTTGTTTTTCCATTAGATAGCGGAGCTGTATTAAGATCTTGCCCTCTGATATTATTTCCCAGCAGAATTAACTGTATAGTATTTTTGGTTAGGTCTGGGGAAGGGAGAGAGGGCAGAGGTAAGTGAATTGAGTTGAGATCTCAGTAACCTAAGAACTAGTGCCCTGGATGTACCCTAATAACTATCACAGCTGAAACATGACCTTGTTCAAAGATCTTAGGTGTATTTATCCTATAGTTAAAAAAAATAAAATAAAATAAAAATACTAATATACATTTGTTAGGATTGAAATAAAATCAAACCTGTGAAGAAAAAAACCACCATCACATTAAGAGAAGCTGGTATTTGGGGGAGGGGGGGGAAACGACACATGAGGCAGATTCCCAGCATCTGCCATCACTTCCCTGAAGTGAACCTATAGTTTTTGTCCCAATCCTCATGTTAGCAATCTTTTTGTTCTTTAAAGAGCGAAGGGAAAGCTGCAAGGGCCAGGGCTCTGCTAGGAGGGAATTGTAATCATGGATTTCTGGAGCGACTTTGACTGCCGGGTCAGGCCGACGTCTTTCAGAAGGGCCTGGTTTCTGTAGCCGTGTCTCTCTCATTCCTGGGCACCTGTAGCCTCTACCTTAAAAAGAAACTTGCATATGAAAATTAACGTTTCAGCGACCTGCAGGAGGCGGGGACTGGAATTAGGGGAAATGAAGCAGAAGGGACAAAATTGGGGGGGCGGGGGGGGGGGGGAGAGCAAGAAAGCTCAAACACAAAGGACTCCAGCGATCAGAGGGGGCCAAGAAGCTCGGGGTTTACAGTGTATGAAAAGATTTACCTGAAAAAAATCTTTAAAAATGGAGAAAATTTAAAACACTTTTCTTTTTACAATATTGAAAAAATACATTTTGTAAAGTGTTTTATACTGAAATCAACCACCCGTATTGTAAGCCTACTCCCCTAAATAGCACCTATTAGTAATAGTACAGGCCTACTGCTGGTTTTTAGCAGGTAAAAAGCTAAGGGTCACTGGGAAAGTAACTGTCAGTCATAACTGGGGGGGGGGGGGGGAATTTGGGCTCGTTCCCCTTACGTGTTTTTGCTTCAGGGCTGTAATGGCTCCCCCCCTCTTCCCAGCAATGGCAGAGGGGGGCATGCCAAGCTCTCCCAGTCGCCTATTCAGCTTCAAGTCCCACAGTAGGGCTGAATCCTGGTTCAAACAGCGTAACTGGAAATTAGACAAAGCTAGAAAATGCACAAATGCTGGGAAAACAGCAGAACTTGCTGCCGTAGTGGGGCCGACAGCTTCCCCAGAGACCCTGGACAGGACAGTGCCAGCAGCGCTCCCTCTACACACCCTCCCACAGCAATAATACGACATGCTAGATAAGAGTTAAAGTACACCAGTACATGTTATACACTTAACACTACCCTTCCAAGAAAAGCCACAAATGCTAGACAGATAGAAACGTTAGCACATGAACTAACCACAGCCCTACAGAACTGCACGGTTTATTTACTTTGTTATTTTTTTTTTTTTTCAAACAGTATGCTTCATGCCCTTAATTAACAAAAATACATAAAATTCTTTGTATGTCTTTATTTAGGAAAATAATCATGCTGAAGTTGTACTTTTTAGGCGGGGAAAAATTATCTGATTGTGCTCTGTGGATTAAAAAAAAAAAAAAAGAAAAAAAGATTGTATCTTCCAACCTCAGAGATTTGACTTTTTTCCTTTTTTGGCATCATTTTAAATCTTTTAAACTAAAAAAAATTAGGGGGAAAAGATCTAGGCAGACCTAGGAAAATATGGAGCGACAGTGATCTATAATGAAGCCAGAAGAGGCACGGCTGCCTAACCCATGAGAGAATGAAAAATAAAACACTTTAACTAATGCAGGAAAACAAGAGCTCTTGTAGGATTTCCAGTCTCACATTTACTTTCAGTGTCTCGCCACTGGGATTATTTGAAGCAATGGTTGAGGATGCGATCGTGGTGCGACGGTGCCCTTGAAGAAACTGGCAAATATTTAGGAAGCCATTACAAACTCCTGTGAAATGATTAGCATTACAAAAAATAAATAGCCTGAAAAGATGATCTGCAAACATTACCCAAAAATTAAGACGGGACCATTTGATAACCAATTACAAAAGGCGGGTGGATGGATGATGATGCACGGGGGCTGTAACGTCACCCGTTACCCTCCTTCCTTCCCCCCCATAACTGCCCTTACACAGAAAGGAAGCATCTCTCACGTAGAACATGAACCTTGCTGCGTGCTTCCTTTTAAATTAAATTTTTGTTATATTTTGCCAAGAAGAAAAAGGTTTACAGTGCAATGAGAAATTGTGTACGTGCAGACCATCTTTAAGGCAATAAAAAACAAACATTCTTCACACTATTCGGTAAGTTGTGTAAGTTGGAGAGGTCTTTGTTTGATAAAATTCTATGAAATAAGTCACGCCAAAGTAGTTTTATTGAGTTTCTCCTACCACAAGCAACTATTTTCTATCCTCAAAAGAGTGACTGAGGGGACCCAACCTGTAAATTTTTATATGCAGAGGCGTGATGTACCCATAAAGCTGACCACAAATTTCTGTACGTTTCCCTAATCATTCTTGGTCTACTGGTCTAACCGAAAGGATGAACGTGAGTGGGAGATTTAAAAAAAAAAAAAAAAAAAAAAATGTATATATGGCAAGCAAACAGAAGGGTTTAAAAGTACTGCAGCTAGTCCAGACCCGAAACTCAACATGTGGGCTGTGCTCTGCTGGAGTTCAAAGTCTGCTCAAATGAACTCTGTCAATAAAGAGCCCACGCACAGGTAGGACTGGCCAGGCCGACACACCACCGGCATTGGCAGGCCAGACTGGGGACGCAGACTTTTGGAGAGTTGAACATTCCCTGAAAGGCTATTGCTGAAGCAAGAAAATGTCTACCACAGACACTGCTGTAATCAAAACAAGGGTCACATCAATCTCGCACACTAACTGCACGTGCAAAAGCATCATTAACTACTTTATGGCACAATAAACAAGCCATTTAGAGGCATCAGCATACGATGTGCTACATGGTGGCCAACATAACTACATCCCCACTAGAGCTTAGAGGCCCAGTCCTCAGTTTTGGGTTGGTTTTTTTTAAAACTCCTATTCTAGTGCATTCTGGTGTCTGCTTGTCAATGGAAAATGAGAATTACAAAAGGTAGGCAGGAGTTAGGAAATCAGGACTGAGCTGTAATCTCAAGCAGAAGCAGAAAGTGAGGGCAGCAGGTATGCCGATTGTGATTTTACATGTGAACACGGACATACATGGACAGAGCCAACCGCTCTCAACCCAGTGAACAGCTTTCATGGAAACAGACATGAACTTGGAAGAGTACCAGGGCAACATTGACGTGGCTTTGGAAACGTCTTGCAGTCCCTCCCGTCCTCAGAGGGAGCCCCTTCCTGAAGCCAAGAATTTTGGGTTGCCCAGGCTATGGCTTCTAGGTCCTAAATGCTTCGGTTTAAGCTCATCACGCATTCTTTTCCTACAACTGCTTACTGAAAATTGTTAAAGGTGGTCTGCCAGTGTTTCCTAAACCAGACATCTTTTCGTCTTTCTTTAAATAGAGCTGCACACCCTTCCCTGACAGCAAGCATATGCTGCTGTGGCAAAAGAAATATGCAGAACCAAGTCTGCGCCCCTTTTATTAGAACAGATACTTCACTTTGATGCAAATATCAAGAGGAAAGAAAACCTGGCAAGGGGCCAGGTGGGGAACCCACAGCTTAACTGCAACAAGTGGTGCTCACACAACAGGAAGCGTGTAGAAAAAGAATGTCTGATGAGCAGACAGGACCTAAAACCAGAAACCCGTGCCCTTCCAGAATCTCGATTTAACAAGGCGACAGAGCAACCCCTTCAATGCTTCTGGTGAAAGGGGCACGTGTCGGGCAGAGGAGAAGGGGAGGGAGAGAGGGTACAAATAAACCAGAACAGGTTACCATCTTCCATTCAGCATGGTCTTTGGAACAATTTCAATAAAATTAGGGACGTTATTTTTAAATAAAGGGTAAGAAAATCATTTCTTCCCCCCTCTGTCCAAGTAACATCACTCTTTTAAATGTACTGAATGGAGAGTTTGCTTTAATGGACTCACTTCTGGCCTCTACCCACACCCAGCAGTAAAACGGTGCCAACGCCCCATCTCGCACAGCTGGAGGAGAGTATTGGCATTCTTCAGCCATTCCCCTTTTCATGTGAAAAATGTACTGTTGCTCCATCAAGTCATCCTTTAATGTGCTTGGCCATAACCTCACCAGAAGTCCAAAGAAAAGGCGGCAAAGTGCGAACCCTTTTGAAGCTGAAAAGGCAGCCATTTTGGGCACCTGCTTAACGGATGGTGAATAAAAAGGACCAGAACATCAACCTTGTATATACTTTTACAGTACATCAGCACTAAATCACATTTTCTTTTTTTTGCCAGAACACGGGAATAGCTCACACAATCCACACACCAGGAGTCACCGAGTTCCTGTTCGGATGAAGGTATCCAAGGGCCAAAGGAGCAGGCCTGCCAGTGCTTGTAGAGCCCCCTCCCCCCCCCAAAACAGCCCCAAGGGCAAGAATCCACATCTGAAAACACACCGAGAATCCAGAGCAAGTGATAGGGGCTCTCTGTCTAGGTGTAATGCTTTTAATTGCTCCTTAAGAGTTTATATTCTCCTTTAAAAAAAGAAAAAAAAAAAAGCCTTGCATTATGGTGGTAATACTCTGTTTAAGAAGCAGGATCTTCCCAGAACTACCACAGGAGTTTCATGTTCACATTTCCTTTTTCAAACTGCTTCCCCCCAACCTTTAGTTTTTCCATCCTAGCATCCAAGATTTTTTTTTCTTCCCTTTGGGGCAGGGAAGGGGAGCAGAGAAAGCAGTAGCAAAAAAAAAAAAAAAAAAAAAAAAAAAAATCTTTAATCAAAGCCTAATTGCAGCAGCTGGGTCTGAGGGGGGTCACGCCAGGGCTTTTAAAACTTTCCAGGAGCCGCCACGAGTTCAGCAGCGGGCTAACTTTGGATCTGGGCGGGCAGGCGGACTTTCTGAATGCATGGACGGGGGGAGGGGCGCTGCACCCTTCTAGCAAACTGGAATGTGGGCAAGAGGCTATGTACTTGGGGGTTGAAAAATGACAGACTGAAAAATCAATGTGGAAGGGGCAGAAATACATAAATATAGACAGACCAATATGGATATCTATCTATATTTACATTTGGGTTGTGTCAATGCTATTCATAAAAACCTTGTTTAGTAATAAAAAAAATTGCTTTGTTTAAATATGAATATTATAGTTTGCTTCTCATGGTTAGCAAATAGTCTGTTTTTTTTTTTTGTATTTGTTTTTTTTTTTTTTTGAAAAGCATTTTTTTTTTTTTTTTTTGCCTCTTCTACTACAATTCCATATCCTGTGCCTCATCTTCGGAGAAGTCGGACATGGAGCTCTCTGATGAACTGTCCCCAGTGCCTTCTTCCTGTTCCTTTAGTGCTTCTTCTGTTGCATATTTCTGGATGTATTCTGTGGGACAGAGACCGTATAAGATAGGGAAAATTAAAAATCAGACTCCTGCAGCACCTGAAAGCATACACTCTGAACACAGGAAACACAGTCACAATTATATGGCGAAATTACAGTTTCTGGCTTTATGCATTACTAAGGCTACCCGAGCTTTTCGCTTTTTCGTGTATTGGAATTCTTTTGTTCCGGCCGGGACGGAACAAGAATTCTGTCTCGTTATCAATTACTCTTCGATTAACTCTCGCATCGTCTGCACCAAGCAGTATGTAAAAGATGCTGTAACGTGAGAGCTAGGCTCCTTCCCCTAGAAACCTTTCCTGCAGAGCAACTGGTTTTACTGCTTGAATGTTTCATATACATGGAAGTGAATTTTGATGGTAACAGTGATTTTTGGACAGCGTAACTGGATGAAATAATGGTTTCGAACAGTTCAAAGTCCTTTAAGGTAACTGGAGTGTATGATGTCCAACCCCCATTTATCTGAAATGGACTTCCCCCCCCCCCATTCACAGTCTTCCTTCTAAAATGCACAGCTGGGTTTACCATTGGCATCCACTTTTGCTGCTGGTAAAACTGGTCTTTTAGAGGACATGGTCAAGAATTTGGGACAGGGAAACGCCTATTTTCTAGATGATCAAAATGTATTTGTATTCTTTTTGGCACTTCAAAGTGGATTACATTCAGGTAGGATAAGTATTTTAAATCACTATTGTGGAATCAAAAGACTGAATGTACCGTTCTCTGCCTTACTGCGAGGTAAAGATCTTTTTCAATCTCATCTAACTGGGGCCCTAATAACTGTTTGCCTTCAACTCACATTAAGGTGGTGAACTTTAGAAAATAATCAAAGTCATCTGTAAGCTGCAACATCTCCTGCCATGGCTGGAGCTAAGGAGATGCCTTTTATAGGCTGCATCTGCAACATAGCTATGAAATGTTTAACAGGCTAATCAGAGCAGAATAAAAAGCAAATCTGCCCAATTCAAGTTAAAATCCTCCCAATTAACTGATATATCTCTCAAGAAATATCTATAGGATGATCCATAGAGTCCCATAATTTGGTTTCCTTCTACAAGAAAAGCTGTTCTAATAATACCCAAAATAGAATAATCTACAATAGGTGCTTTACTCTGTTTTATATTATTCTATTATAGATTGATTTATTGATTATAAACCTTTGTCCCAGAAAATAATCTAGAATCCAATAATTTAGACTCTATTGTAATACAAACCACATGAAGGGGATATTAAATAAAAAAATAAATGGTAATCCAATTGATACAGGTCTTACAATATGGTACAAATTAAGCTACAACAGATTGAATTTCCCTACTCTGCAAAAAAACTTTCTAACTGCACAGGATCACAAAATACATATTTGTTCCCTTGGAAGGTACACAAGTAACCTTTAAAAGAAACATGCTTTAGGTATAACACCAACAATCAGGATGGACTCATTCATTTTTTTAACCCTTTCCTCTCCAGTTGGATGGATGAGAAGACATTCCCTTTCTTTGCTGAATACCTAATAAAAGGGACAGTTGACAAATTTACTTTCATATTGAAATTGAAGATTTTTTATTTTTTAAATTGAAGATTTAACATCACAGCAATTTGTCTGGTTAGGAAAATAATGCGAGAATCATCAAAAAGCTTGAGTGTCAGACTGTAGATTTTCTTTATCCATATTCTGCCTTCAGAGTATATACAGATATGTTTTTTTATTATGCTGCCACCCAGTGTCGTTTTGTGACATTGCACAGCTTAAGATTCTCTGCATTTTGTAGAGCTCTCTTTTCTTATTGGATATTGTTTGAATGTTGCTCAACTCTTATTGGATATGTTTTGGTTTGCTCTCTCTCTCTGCCTGTGTTCTCTCTTCTTCCTATTGGTCTCTTGACTCAAAGCAGTCTAGGACTATCTTCCTGCTGAGGTTTCAGTTAGAAGCAGGCTTTTAAGAGCTAGCAACTCTTCTACATCCGCTCCAAGCTCCTAGAAAGCCATCATCCTTTCATTTAAAACTTTTATATACCGATGTTCATAAGACATATCACATCGATTTACAGGTAACAGGGGAGTAATATTTGAACTGAGAGGGAAAGATAAAGTTATAAGTAACAGGGATATATATGAACTTGGGAGAGTAGGAGAAAATAAAGGGTCAAGTGACCTAGGAGAGGATTTCATCTCACTTCCTCTCTAGTTTTCCTTATACTGCTAGACTGTCCTATGTATTAGTAGCCACAACTTCTACGACAGCAGCAGTGGTCTTTGTCTGATTGCTGAGCTCCAGAAACTCATAACATCTAACCAGGCTGCTACCTGTACAGCTACTTTTCTCTGATATTTGACTGTCTAGGAATACAAACTACAGTGCAAACTCCAAGGACAGGACAATCTAAGTCTGAAAACTCTGAAGGCCCCGGGAAACAATACAAGCAACGTGTGCCTGATCAGGATGAACTCTCAGATTCTAGAGCAATGGTATTCAAAACCTGTCCTTGCCAGTCTGGTTTCCAGGATTGCCCTAATAAATATGACATTGGCATACACTTCCTCAGCTGTATGCAAATCTCTCTCATGCGTTTTCATTAGGGATATCCTGAAAACTAGACTGGCTAGAAGGAGCCAATAATCAGTCTGAGCACAGCTGTTCTACAGATGAGGAACGGTTTGCATTGTCTTATTAGAAAGCAATTGTTCCTCCAAGAGGAATCTGGTTATTCTCTCTGTTTCTCAGTAGAAGGGGAAAAGGATGCATTTATCTCCTGAGATGGTCCTGGTAATGCACCTCCTTTTTGATCTGACCAGTGTCAGAAGCTTGTAGCATAAATGCCTTTTAGAAAGTGATTTTTCCTTATCTGCCATAATCAATTTGATGTGTAGTAAGGGAGGACAAATTTTATAAAGTGTGTCTTCTACAGTAGTGATGACTTTTGTTAGCTTTTAAGCCATGAAAGTGCACATTCCGTATCAAGTACACTCAGGAGAGCTGCAACATTTTGCACGAACCCAGCAGTTTTCAGATTTCCAGCAAAACTAGAACCAGGGCTGGGAGGTGGCACCGTGGATGCTCTAGATGCAGCTATCCAAGGTTCTGGGTGTCTGTTTTTATATCCCCTCCAACTCAGCCATTATGGCAAGAGTCCTCAATCAGGGACCACAAACTGCAGCTCCCTCTGGAACTCAACTTATGTCGGTACAAGTTTGGCTTCTAGGTGTCACCAGTGAGCGATGGCGGAGAGAGATTCCCTCCTCTCTGGAGATGTGAACACTACATCTGTGGAATCTTTATCCTGGCCGACCAGGGACTCAAACCCAGGTCTCCCGCATGGCAGCATGCAGCCTCCAGGCCAGTCAAACTTTTTATACAGCTTTTTCCTGAAGAGCCTCTGAAGCGTTTATCTGTGGTTTCACAGGTTATTTTCTTTGCATCTGACTTTGAGAGGGAGCAAGATATGCAGTCACCACCAACGAAACTAAGCCAGCTGTGCTAGCAATCAGCCCTGATCAGAAAGGAACCTTAGCTCTCGTGTTACTGTGCTCTGTACAAATTCCTTGGTGCAGACTGCACGAAATGGAATGGTTCAGTTCTTCAGAAGGATCCACAAACAGGAAGGAAACGGGAGTCTTCTATAAATAAGAATTAAAAGCATAGCTCTTCTCCAATGGAACATGAACAGGTTGACAAATACCAAGACAGGCTCCAGAAGGGAAAAAAAAAAAAGTATTTAAAAGCTATGAGTGGTGAAACCATTATGACCTTTTTTGGATCCCCAGGCATTTAAGATGGTGACGCACCTGTTGGTGATTTCACAAATTGATTTTTGCAATATTTTATATGTGGTCCTACCAGTGATTCAAAACACTGTGGCCAGAGTTATTGGTAGCCCTAGAAAGGCAATTGTCACACCTTTACGCCACAGTTTTCACTGGCTCCCTTTTGATGCTAGAACTAAATTTAAGATTCTGTATTCTAAAGGGTAAAGGCCTGTCTTGTTTAGTATACAGGCTTAAATGTTACAGGCTGGGAAGATAAAAGCTCTCAGACGATCTAAATGTTCCATCTGTGTGAGAGAGACATTCAGACCGGTGTGCCATGGCGCTCTCGAGCTACATCCAAGCTTTGAGACCGTTTTCCTTTACACAACAGGCTAGAGAAGTTACCCTGTGTTTAGGGAAAAAAGGTCAAAAACTTGGATTTGTCTTGCAGTCTAATGGTGGCAGAGGCAGGTCTGTATTCTGTAAAGAGAAGGGTGGTTTCTGGTGTTGTGTGGATAATGTTCTGGTGATTTTTAGTGGGGGATCAGGGTGGAACTGTGGCCCTGAGGAAAATGCAGAACAGGCTGGTAACTGGGGTAAGACTTAGGTATTATGCATAGGGTCTAGGCAGTGGGCATCTGTCTGAGTAATGTGCTGGGAGACTTGAGGAGACGTGCTATTACACATTTTTAATGTTTTATGCTATTTTATATGATATTTGCACTACTTCTGCACCACTTTGGGAGTTTTATTTAAACCAGAAAAGCGGTCTACAAGCATCATTCCATAATTTCTATAGCTTGTTAGTGGAAAAAATGGCAAAATTGTGAAGAATGCTCTGGTGTGCACTTCAAGGTGATTTCCTGCCATTTCCATCTCATCGGTACTGTGATGTGTTAAAAAGCGCAGTCCCCAAACTACAGCCTGCAGAGCAACATTTTCTGGCCCTCCAAATCGACCAGCAGAGCAAGGAACGTTTTTTTTTGGGTGCTCAAATGTGGCGAGGGTAAAGGCTTGAACCCTCACCAGCATAAAATGTCCCTCACAGCAGCACAGTAAGGGCCACTATGCGGGCAGGGTCCTCGAAGCCCCCGCAGCATGTGAAGGAGTCCGGTGTCACTGAGAGGGCTGCGATGGTGGCAGGGCCTTCACTCCCTGCCAATAGGAATGGAAGCCCCAGCGAGATGAGGGGGAAGGAGAACTCAGCCAAAGGGAAGGGAATAGGCATGAGGTGGGGGCATGGTGAGTGGTTCCACCCCTTCGAGCGCTAAAGGTGGTAGTGGTGAACTGGGCCCTCTCTGCCCCTCCAATAGGACTCCATACTTCTTGCCTTCCCTCTACCCCCACTACATCTATGGGGGAAGGGAAGGGAGTGTGAGGGAGGGGAGCACAAGAGGAAGGAAGTGCAAGTAGAGAGGCCCGAGAGGAAAGACGGGGGTGGAAGGAAAGTTTAAGGAAGGGGAGGAAGTAGAGAGAAGAAAAGCAGATGGGAGTGAGGGAGTAGGAGAGTGTGCGTCACAAACGGCAGGCAGAGTGTAGGAGTCCCCGGGGGGGGGGGGTGGACAATGTTTTTACTGACATCTGTGGGAGTCCTGCCTTTCTCTCTCCCCCCTCCCAGACTCCAAGAAGAAATGCCTCCTGTTAAAGTAACTCTGACCTTAAAATTATCCATTGACTGTAAAGGAAGGCATGGGTAGGGCCGCTCCACCTTTCTTTTGCTCTAGAAAGAGCCTTCCTGGTTGCAGCTTATACGAGTTATGCTGTTAGCAGGAAACACCACCTTTTTACTTTACTCACTTCAATCATGCCACTAAAGCTGATAGAAAGTGCTCTGCACAGCCACCTAGGAACCTCAGCACCAATTACAATGAACACAGGCTTGAAAGCAATGCTTCCTGATTTGAAGCAGGATAACCCCACAACACATTCCCTCCAAATTCCACCTGTGTGAGCAGTAAGGAAGTCATAATTTGAAAGTCTGACATTGAAGCTATTTTCCCAAGGAGGCTGTACCCTCCATGTGTTTTTCCCTGGCTGCTAATGTGTCAGCTAGACATGGCACATGGGCCCACCCAGTGCTTTCCGGTAGTGCTGTGTGGTTTTTCTCCTCCTCCACGGCTTCCAAGCCTGCATGGCAAGCAGACACTGTTCTCTGCCCTTGCACCCAAGTTGCTTTGTTGTTGATGTGCCCGATGCAATATGCAAATTGAGAAATTAGTGGCAAGGGAACCAAAAGGGTAGGTTTTCTCTGAGAGGTGCATGCCTGCTGTTTGATGCACTCAGGATCTGATTCTTGGGTACAGCTGCCATGGTATGGGCAAACACGAGCGGTGCCGAGTAAGCATCTAAAGCACTTGGGCAATCATTCTGCGCATGTGGATGCAGAGGAAAAAGGGGAGCAAGATACAGGAAATGAAAGGGCGGGAAGGGAAGGAAGATGGCGTGAACGGTTTCTTAAAGCGCTTAGATATTCATTTCATCCTTACTAAACCAAAATGGCTCAACTCTTGTTAAAATAGAATACATTTTACACCTCCAGGCAGCATCACCACTGACATCGTCCTGACAAAAATGCGCTAAATGTGGTGGAGGTAAGGCCTGCTCGTCTATATTAACGTGAAGCCAGTAAAAGTTGTTTTCTCTCCATCACTACAAATGCATGGTTTATCAGAGGATGAACACGGGCAATACTGGATGGCAAATGAGAGCTGAAAGGGCTGAAGATCAGAAGTGAGAAAAGGGAAACAAAAAGAAAGAGGAAAACAAAAAAAAAAAGTTAAAGCAAGAACCAAACTTTACATTCTATCATCTCTTACCTTTAATTTTTTGTTTGTATTCTTCTGGTCGGTGGAGATACATTGCTGCAGCATCACCATTTAAAGGATCTATTGGGTTAGGATATGCCAGCAACTGGGGCAAGAAGGACTCAAATATATTGGTAAGATCTGCAAGAATGAACAGAAAGAACACATCCCCTCAATTAGAATTGGCAGGAAAGAAGCCAAGCAAGCCATAGATTTAAGCAGAACATGTGAATGCAAATCAGAGCTGGGGTTTATAATAGATAAAGGCAAGTGCTCTCAAACCCTGTAAGCTTTCTCATCTCAACATATTTAAGCAAAGATATGTTTGATATATTGTCACCATGCATAATTTTGCTCAGCAATATTGAAAGTAGTGAAAGAAACAATATTAATAGTGCTGAAAGCCAATGCCCTTTATTTATAGGCACAAGTGGTACAGCACTGGCAGTAGTATGCAAGCTTCCCTCAAATTGCCCTGCCTTTGTGCTTCATTTCTACTCTTGAAGGATCACTCTTAGAGGCACAAGAGTTTCAATCCTCATCATTAGCTAGACTTGAAATCTTCAACTAATATCACACTTGATTAATATATGAAACTCTATGCTTATGTTATGTTACATTTATAGGATGCTTTCCCTGAAACAAGTTCACCCCAAAGTAGGTTACAGCACAAAATACATTCAATACAAAAAGGTACAAAATACATCCTTATCAATTACAAATATAATCAATAAACTACAAAATACCAGTCTAAAGACAACTCTGCTCACCCCACTCTCACTATGGAAGCCAAGTTAAAATAAATCATAACAACTAAAACTCCATCCCTAAAGCTGACAAAACTCCTACAGGGGTCCCCACCCTTAGATTCTCTATGCCAATCCAATAAGTTATCCAGTTCTAAAGGTGGAAGGTTCTGTACCCCTGGTGCCAATGTATTAAACCTGATGTCAGTGTTTATTTGATCTCTTTATCATGCTTTAGATCATTATTGCTTTTTATTTACAACAAAAAATGTCCTTGAAAAAAATGTTAGTGGGGTTTATGGGTGAATGATCCAGGTAACCTCTATTAGCAGAGGTCTTACACGTGCACTCGGCTTGCTGACCCCCATTAATACCACATTATTTATTTAGAGTTTTATATTCCGCTTTTCACATTTTTTTCAGCACTTCAAAGCAGATTACATTCAGGTACTGTAGGTATTTCCCTATCCCCAGAGGGCTTACAATCCAAGTTTGTACCTAGGTTATACACATTGATTTCTTGGATATTGTGGATTTTTTTGCAAGTATTCAGATGTTTCACTGTTCCTGAATTTTGCAGTGGTACACAAAAAGATAAATATATGAATACTTAAATGTGTGATAAAATATTACAAATTTAAATATCAAAGCATATTTAGGATAAAACAAAAAGTTAACACAATGGATCCAACACACCCGATATGGCCATGTTTTGACAAAATATCTGCTTCAGGGGTGATTATATAATTTATTGTCCTTATTTCCACCGAGCTAACAGGAAAAGAAGCTGACCACTGGACCATAAACAAACTTGAAAAATCACAAACCTAGAAACAGTTGTAAAAATTCCAAGGCACCCTAAGAGGCACCAGAAATAGTAAAAAGAATATTCTTCCTTCCTTATTTGCAAACAGAAACCACAGCTCACAGTAGACAGTCTGCAGCACTGCACTACAGAATGAATTAATATTAAGATAGTGCTGGCAGTACATTCTTCAAAGAAATATATCAGTTAAGTTCCCCTATTGTTTTCAGCCATCGACTTATTTTTAATTGCATATGAAAAAATCTTTGTTAAAAAAAAAATACTATGTAAAAAAAAAGTACGATTTGGAGACCAGTGATTATAAAAAACCAAAACCCCAACGCAGAGTATTTCAACGGTTCAGTGACTTTTGTCATAATGCTTTTCTGCCTGTCTCTGATCATATGAAGGTCTCATATCCCATTTGCTAAATTTGGGTGGTTATTTTTGTATTATATACCTCCATTTTTTGAGTTCATCTTGTATGAGTATAAGCCCATGTAACCATAGGGAATGAAGGAACCGGATTATTCAGACCCTGAACAGAAATGTAAACCTGGTATTTATGTATTCTTAAAGTTATGACTTACTTGATGCATATTTTATTTATTTATTTATTTTATTTATTTAACGCTTTTCTATACCGATCTTCATGGTTGGAAGACCATATCAGACCGGTTTACATCGAACAGGGTAATAGTAACAATAGTAACAAAAAACAGTAAAAAATAGTAAATAGTAAAAAACCGGAAGAATAAAGTTACATTTAACAAGGTTGGTAAACTTGGAGCTGTATATTGTTGGAAGGAAAAAGGCATAGGAACGCAGTAAACCAGAAGTGTAAACAATATGATAAAGGGATATCAATATGATATTCTAGGGATCTCGGAGCAGGCAACACAAGACCAACAGATGCTCTTTTCTGGAAGGTCAGACTCACCTTGTCTTCTGATTTCCCAGCCTCCAGAGCACGGTTTATGTAGGAAACCATGGCATCCACAAGTCCGTGGCACTCACGCATCTTCTGCCGGGTCTGTTCACTGGCTGAGCTGAGATTTCTGAGGAATCCAGTAGCATTATAGAAGATCTCCGATTCAGAGGCATTTTGCTGAATGATAGTGGAGTTCCCTGACCCAGACAGTGGGGTTAGAATCCGATCTGTAAGTTGCTCCAGAGTATCCCGAGCTAAGCGATCCTTCAGATTGTCACTGGAGGAAAGATTCCACAGAATTCCTGTTGCATTCTTACGAAGTTCATCGTCCTGTTCTTTCAATGCCAACATCAGCTCATAGATGCCATTCTCCTCCACCAAGACCATCTTGTTCTCAGGGCTATCATAGATAAGATTACGCATGGCACCGGTGGCATGCCGCTGGACCTCATGGTTTGAGTGGTTAAACAGTTTTACTAGCTTTGGGATAGCTTGCAGACTCCGGGCCTGTTTCTTGGCATCGTTGTCACTGTAGCATTTGTGCTGGATGTAAGCAGCTCCTAGTACCTGCAGGTTAGCATCACTGGCCATTAAGTATTTCACTGCTGAAGGCATGTCAATATCATCAAACCCGCCTGTAAATGATTGTTGAGTCATCAAATCCTGGTTTCCATCAAACATATCCATGCCTCTCAGGTCCTGCATCTGGTTGCTGGCTTCAACCAGGCTCCACACAGAGGGAGCCCTGGAGTTCTGCTCTATCATCCCTTGATAGGGATGATAGAGCAGACCTGTGTTTTTGTTTTACATTGCTGTATATTGTCCTATTTTGGTTCTACACTTGATTTCTGTTTGTGTAATACAGTATAGTTGTTTTAGTGGCTGGTAGGTTAGAAATGTTTACATTACATAAATGAGACCTTCCTGAAGTACAAATTAGCTTTTATTTTTTAAAATGTTACTTGAAATGAATTAGTTTTGTACAAATAGGTATGGGCAAACATGACATTTTGCAAAAAAAAGTTTCACTCATGTAGATAACAACCAACTAATTAAATGCAATGGATGAACTGGTACATAGAGATGGACGAAAATTAGGAAGTGGACTGTAATCATAATCTTTGTGAAACAAGTCATATGTTTGCCTTAGTATTTGGTTTGTTTTTTCTTAATTAAATGATGAGTTCTGCTTTTGCAACATTATTCTAGGTATTTTCACTGCTTCATTAATTAATTAATGGATAAAACACTGATTTTCAACCAGCCAGTTCCATCAGATATGACCTGAAAGTCAAAGCAGTCAAACAGGCAATCCCACGGTCATTATCACGGGAGACCATATTAAAATCTTCCATTTAGATTTTCAGGCTAATTTTATTTTTCTTTTGCAATTGCTGTTGACTTACCTGACCTGGCTACTTAATTTGTAGGGCATTTTTCCCCCAGAGATTTTAATTTGGCAAGCTATGTAGCCCCCCAGAGGCTACAAGCTGATGACAACTCTCGCTTCTTGCTGCTGCTGCGGCCACCACAGTACAGCTGTTTCCATGAGTTTCAGACAAAGATCCCCCTACCTTGAGCAACTGTAATTACCAACAGCACCAATAAGTTTGGAGCTGTTGGCAGTTTAGAGCTTGTCAAATTAAAATATCTGAAAAACAAATCCAAATTATTTTCCCACTTCTGATGCAAAGTGTACTAGACCGGGGTATGCAACTTTGTCTCTGGAGTATCACAAATAGGTCTGATTTTCAGAATGTCACACAAAGACTATTATACCTTACCTAGTCTGCTTGCACTGCCTCCATTATATGCAAATACATTTTGTGCATATTCAATGTGGATATCCGAAAAACCAGACCTTTTTTGGCATTCCAAGATTGGTGTTGCCTATCCCTGTACTAGACAAGGATAATTATTTTGGGAAAACAAATTCATTATCTTTTCCTGATGCTCTACAGCAGAGATCTTTTCAGAGAAAGGCCCACATAAGGTATTTCAAATCACTGAGAGGGCCGGGCCAGGCCAGGGGGGCCTCCTGTTTGACCTTTGTGTTTAATTTGAAATGCTGGGAAGGGAAAATCAGGAGGCAGAGCTCTCAGTAATATTTCTAGGAAATTGGCAACTGTGCCACAATCCAGGGAAGCCTGCTCCATGAGATGCAGGAGTGCATATATATTTATAGCACACTTCAACCCCTCTGTTCCCATGCCTTGCGCTGCCTTCTCTCTCCTCCCAAATCTTCTTCCTTCCTCCCTTCACTCTTTTACCCCTTCCTTTTCTCCTATCACACTCAGGCCCCATCCCCTCCCTCCCATTTACCCCTCCCTTCTTTGCCTCTTGCTCTTCTGCTGGCAGGTCTGGCCTCAACATCAGTAGCTTTCAAATGCTGCAGATCCATGGCTCTTCTTTTGCTGTCCAGGCCTGGCCTCCATGCCAGCAGCTCTTCAACCACTCATGGGGCCTGGAAAACCCTGCCATCCCTTCCTGTCCCTAACAATGCGAGTGGAGAAAAGGGGGGAAAAAAACCCCCAAACCCACTGTGGGCCACATTTGGCCACCAAGGCATGACAGGCTGGAAAACAGAGCTTCATGGGCCAGTTTCAGCCCAATGGGCAGTAGTTTGGGGTCCCCTGCTCTAGAGGTTCTCCAATCCAGTCCTCCCCACAAAGAGCTGGTTTTAATGATATCCATTATGAATAATTATGAGCTATATTTGAATGCATTTGGTATAAAATCCAGGTTAGTTTGCATACTGTGGTAATCCTCAACAGCAAACCTATTTGGAGGCATGAATGTGAAAACCATGGCAAAATATTAATTAAAAAGGGCTACATTAGCAGAAGGGTATCATCTCCCCCTCACATGCCCACTTGTATATCAGTTTTTCCAACTATTACAGCAATAGCATTTGCCACACTCTTGATAAGATCTTTATTTAAGTATCTAAATGACAAAGTTAAAGGAATTCCACTTTTTCTGTACTTAAATGACTGGGCCCCTTCACGTTCCTATATACCCAGGGCACTGGTATAAAATCCGTTAATGGAACTCAGTAAGACCCTATGGCAGATTTGCATATTCTTGAAAGACGACCTACAAAGGTGGGCAGTCCTGACATAAGGCGGCAAGGCAGACTTGAAAGGATAAAAAATCTCAAGGAACTATAAAAGATAAAACGTTGATTGAAAGAAAGGTAAAGTAATAGTTTGCCAAAAAATGTTGGCCATTTATCACCCATTCTTACAGAAATAAGCTGGTATCTTATACAAGATAATGAAAAATTTGACTGGCAACAATCAATGTAAGGAGATCTAATGAGATGGAGTGATAATAGAAGGAAAACAGAGAATACTATTTGTCAGAGCACTTAAAAGCCACTTAGAACAAAATAAATGGGACATGTCTTCATCTTGTCAACTCTTTCAGGTGGTTTTATCTGCACCAGAAACTATGTGAAAAAGACTAGACTAGAGTTGCTTACCTGTTAACAGGTGTTCTCTGAGGACAGAAGGATGTAGTCTTCACATATGGGTGACATCATCAGATGGAGCCCCAACACGGAAATCTTATGTCAAAGTTTCTAGAACTTTGACTTGCACACTGAGCATGCCCAGCATGACCACATGAAATCCATCTCCAGTCTTATAACACAACTATTTAAAACTGAAAAATTAGGAGAAACCCTACTCCGTGGGGTGGTGGGCAGGTTTTGTGAGGAATAAAATCCTGCTGTCCTCTGAGAACACCTGATAAAGGTAAGCAACTCTGCTTTCTCCGAGGACATGCAGGATGGTAGTCCTCACATATGGATGAATCCCTAGCAATAGGCTACTCCCCAACACAAAAAGGGACCAACAGACACCCAACCAGGTGTCAACAGGCACAACAGTGCTGTTAGTAACAGAGGGGTGAGACAGGCTGAAGCCTCAAACAGATTCTGAAGGACAAACTGGCCAAACCTGTCACATCTGCCATCCCTATCCAGACAATAGTGAGATGTAAATGTGTGAAGAGAAATCTATGTCGCAGCCCTGCAGATCTCCTCCATGGGAACTGCTCGCAGGTGGGCCACTGACACTGCCTTGGCACTGCAGAATGAGCCTTGACATGGCCCCCAAGATGCAGTCCCACCTGGGCATAACAGAAGCAGATGCAATCTGCTAGCCAATTGATAATGTCCGTTTGGCAACAGCTACGCCCAACCTATTCCTATAAAAAAAATAATAAAACGTTGAGTGGACTGTCTATGGGCTTCTGTCCGCTCCATATAGAAGGCTAAGGCTCGCTTGCAGTCCAAACTGTGCAGTGCTTGTTCACCTTGGTGTGATTGGGGCCTGGGAAAAAATGTTGGCAGGACAATGGACTAGTTAAGATGAAAATCCATCACCACCTTAGGCATATGCAAGACCACCCTGTCATTTTAAAACAAAAAAAGTGTAAGGTGGATAAGTAGAGCTTGATGACCCTGTGTGCTTAGGTGACCTCCACCAAAAACAGGACTTTCCAGGTCAGGTACTTCAGGCCACAGGTATATAGTGTCTCAAAAGGAGCTTTCATCAGCTGAGCTACCACCATATTAAGGTCCCAAGACACAGCAGGAGGCCTTAGGGGAGGCGTCAATTGAAGCAGGCCCCGCATGAATCATACAATTATAGGCTGTACAGAGATGGGCGTACCATCTGTACCTTGGTGGTATGTGCCAACTGCACTGAGATACACTCTAACAGAGTTGGTTTTTAAGTCAGCTTCCAATAGGTGTAGAAGGTAATCAAGCAGGTTTTGTGTGAGGCAGGAGAATGAAACTAGGGCCTTCTGCTCACAACACATGGAAAAGCTCCTCCACTTCAGTCCATAAGACTTTCTAGTGGATGGCTTTCTAGAAGTCACCAGGACCTGAGACACATACTCAGAGATCGAGTTTTTGCAGAACTAACCTCAGGGCCCTGTAAGCAACAGGGCCCTGAGATTGGGAAGTCACAACCTCCCTCGATCTTGCGTGATTTATTTATTTATTTATTTTTAGATTTTTATATACCGGTGTTCCTGTATGAAATACAAATCACATCGGTTTACATTGAAACTGAACATAAATTTTTGCCGATAGGCATTACATAGAACAAGGTTGTGGAACTTGGAAGAGGGTAAAACTAGATGAGATCTGGGGAAGTCCCCAGACTGATCGGTCTCTGGATAGACAACTCTCGTAGGAGTGGAAACCAGATATGTCCCAGCAAATAAGGGCTATGAGGAGCATAGTCCCATTATTTATTTAACAGCTTTTTTTATACCGACATTAAAGTACACATCATATCGGTTTACATAATAATTAAAGGTAGAAAATACAAATGGGAGGGGACAGGGAGAACTAAGAAACCAGGGGTCGGAAGGGGGGACCCCAACAATTAGAGAGAAGGAGTGAGGCGAGAGGAATGGTAACACATGGTTAAATAAAGTGCAAGAGTACAAAATATAGATGAAACCGGGATCCGGTGGGTCGTGATAGTAATTATAAAATATGCAAGGGTTATGAAGATTACCGGAGAGGGGTCATGAGAATAGCCGAGGTGTCAAGGAAGTTAATCCGGGAAGGCTTGATGGAAGAGCCACGTTTTTAGCTGTTTTCTAAATTTGAAAGGGCAGGGTTCCATACGAAGATTGGGTGGTAGATCATTTCAGAGCGTGGGGCCGACAATTGAGAAGGCGCGGTTCCTTAAGAGAGGGAACTAGCAGAGTACATTTATGAATTGTTCTGGTAGGGCGGGAGGATTGTGTGGGTTGGAGGGGTTCATTAAGCCAAGAGGAATTGTGGTTGTAGACAGCTTTGTGTAAAATGGTGATTTTGAACAAGATGCAGGAGGAGATGGGGAGCCAGTGTAGGTTTTTAAGGATGGGGAGCCAGTGTATGTTTTTAAGGATGGGGTAATATGTTCAGATTTGCGTGTGTTACTAATGATCCTTGCTGTGGCATTTTGCAGTATCTGGAGTGGTCTGATGGAGAAGGAAGGAAGGCCAAGATACAGGGAATTGCAGTAATCTAGCTTAGATGTTAATGTGGCATGAATAACAGTTTTGAGGTCGTGGGTGTGGAGAAGTAGCTTGAGCTTTTTTAGGACCATGAGCTTGTAAAAACCTCCCTTAACAACAGAGGTGATGTGGTTTTTGAGGTTCAGATGTGGATCGATTAGGACGCCTAAATTCCGTACAGAGGGTTGCGAGAGGAGAGACATGGTCAGGGGGTCAGTGGGTGTGGCCAGCTTAAAGGTTTGGTGATTATGTATGAGGAGTAGCTCAGTTTTAGCAGAGTTGAGGGCAAGCTGCATGGATGTGAGTAAGGGGTTGATAGAGGAAAGGCATTTCTCCCAGAAGCTTAAAGTGATAGCTAGGGAGTCGCGGATGGGGATGATGATTTGGATGTCATCTGCATAGATATAGAATTTGAGTCCAAGATCTGTTAGATGATGACAGAGGGGGAGGAGGTATATGTTAAATAGTGTGGAGGAAAGGGAAGAGCCCTGGGGTACACCATGGGAGAGGGAGAAGCGTGACGATTCTGAGGAGCCAAGTTTAACAAAGAAGCATCTGTTAGTTAGATAGGATTTGAACCATAGAAGTGCAGTGCCAGAAATGCTGATGTCGGTTAAGCGGGCAATGAGGAGGTCGTGGCTTATCGTATCTAAGGCAGCGGAGATGTCGAGGAAGGCAATAAGGAAGTTATGACCTTGGTCGAGGCCGGTGAGGAGAAGGTCTGTAAGGGATAGAAGGAGAGTTTCGGTACTCAAATCTTTGCGAAAACCAAACTGTGCTGTGTGGGAGTATGTTGTCCTCAAGGAATGCCATGAGCTGTGTATTAACTACCTTCTCCATGATTTTCGAGATGAAAGGGAGATTGGAGATGGGTCAGTAGTTGGATGGGTCTTTGGGGTCTAGAGAGGGCTTCTTGAGCAGGGGTTTGATTATCGCATGTTTAAGAGGGTCTGGGATGGAACCTGTGGAAAGAGAGCAGTTGATTAAGTCAGCTAGGGGTGACGCAATGTTATTAGGGATGGAGATGAGATTTTTAGTGGGTATAGTATCAGAAGGATGAGATGCTGGCTTGGATTTTTTAATGATAGCCTCAACTTCCTTGGGTGTGGTAAGTTCTATGAGTCGAGAGGGGAAGGATTATGGTAGGTTGTAGGGGGGGTGGGGGAGTTGGGGAGGTTGTGGGGGGAATCGGAGGAGTACGTTTGCTATTTTTATTGTGGAAGAAACGAGCAAGTTCTTTGCATTTCGTGCTGGTGTCTTCTTCAATAGTGTTAGGGGAAAGGGGGTTGGTAAGGGTTGCTACATAGGAGAAAAGGGCTTTGGGGTTGTAGGTGTATTGGTGGATTTTGGAGGAGTAGTAATCACGTTTGGTAGTTTGTATGGTTTGGCGGTATGTGTGTAGGAGAGATTTATAGGAGATGGAGCGCTGAGGGGTGGGGTCTATACGCCATGCTCTCTCTGAGTCTAAGGTCGTGTAGTTCTGTGGTGTACCAGGGTTTATTGTTGAATTGAGGGGTGCGTTGATGAGTGATGAGGGGGCAGATTTTGTCGGCTATGTTTTGGGTGGTACTGACCCAGGAGGTGAGAGCAGTGTCAGGGGAGGAAAGGTCAAGGTTGGTCAGAGAGTCGGAAAGGGCTGTGGAGAGCTCCTCCGTTGTACAAGCTTTGCGGTATGAGATGGAGGTGTTTATGTGAGGGGGGTTGCAGGAATTAGATGTGTCTAGGGTGATGCGGGTCTCAATGAGAGCATGGTCAGACCACGGTACCGGGGTACAGGATGGGGGAGATGGGACATGAATACAAGAATTGGTGAAAATGAGATCAAGAGTGTGTCCCATTTTGTGTGTGGGGGTTGAGATGGTTTGGGTGAAGCCTAGAGCTTGGAGGGCAGTAAGGATGATCTCACAGGAAGGAGAGAGGGGGTAGAGTCTACATGGAGATTGAAGTCTCCCAGTAGTATGGCAGGCTTTTCACAGTTTATGTTATTGGAGACAAGTTCAATGAGTGGGGAGGGGTTTTGTTCTAGGAGGCCAGGGGGGGCGTAGATGAGGCAGATTTGGAGGTCTGAGGATTTGAATATCCCAGCTTCCAGTTTGGAAGGAGGATTAATATTTAGGGACCTAAGTTTAAGGGTTTTTTTTGGAGATAAGGAGAATACCACCCCCTTTCTTTTTGGGTCTGGGGATGGAAAAGATGTCATGGGAGGAGGTGGGGAACTGGTTCAGGATGACAGTGTCTGTGCACTTGAGCCAGGTCTCAGTGACTGCACAGATATCTGGTTGGTGGTCATGAATGAGGTCTTCAAGGATATGGGTTTTTTTGGTGAGGGAGTGAGCATTGAAAAGCATGAGGGATAAGGTAGTGAGGCAGAGTAGTTGTGTCAGGGGGGAGACAAGGATGGGGATGAGGGATTTGCGCTGGGCTGGGGGTTGTAAAGGGGAAAGGGTGGTGTGGTCTGCGCATGGGGAGTGAATACGGGGGATGGGGAATGGTGGAAGTGGTGACTGGAAGAGGGCCTTAAAGGTCAAAAATAGGTGGGCAGAGGAGCAGTGGTGTAGAAGGGAGGGCGGGGACCAAGTTCCCAGGTAGAAATTGGTGCGGAAGGGTGTAGGAAGCAGAGCAATATAATGCAATACAATACAATGCAATACGGTACAATACAATACAATGCAAATTAGAGCGGGATAGAGCAATACATCTGTTAGAAATGGTACATGTCAGCTGCTGCTGTTGGTGAGGGCAAATAGAGAGGGGACAAATAGGGCAATTGGGGTGTGTAGAGATGGGGTGTTTAGTGATGCACATTAAAGGGCACACTAAGGGGCGCACCAAGGGGCAGGCCCCTTAGGTCACACTCCTTCGTGCGCGCGCCGCCCGGCGCCGCAGAGGTAAGCCCCAATTTAAGGGCAGCAAGGGCCGGCCTCCCAGGCGTCAGCTGGACGCAGCTCCGAGGCCTGGTTGGAGGCTTGGGGGCGCAGGGAGGGTTAATGGGCGGCCTTGCAGGTTGGCGGTGTCGCAGTTCTTACTTTTTTTTTTTGGTTCTGGTCTCACAGGGTCGGGGTCTTTTTTCTCATGGCGGGCTGTTTCTCTTTCTTTTCCCTTTTTTCTTGCGGCGTTTCTCTTTCACTCTCTCTCACTCTTCCGGTCTCTCTCTTCCAGTGGGGTTCGGGCAGCACCGGTGGGACTCGGGTGACGCCAGGCTTGGTTGGCGGCGGGCCCCGAGGTGGAAGGCCTCCGCTCCGATGATGGGGCAGCACCAAAAGGAACGCGCCGCAGAGGTAAGCCCCAATTTAAGGGCAGCAAGGGTTGACCTCCCAGGCGTCAGCTGGATGCGGCTCCGAGGCCTGGTTGGAGGCTTGGGGGCGCAGGGAGGGTTAATGGGCGGCCTTGCAGGTTGGCGGCGTCGCAGTTCTTTTTTTTGGTTCTGGTCTCACAGGGTCGGGGTCTTTCTCTTTCTTTTCCCTTTTTTCTTTGGCGTTTCTTTCTCTTTCACTCTCTCTCTCCCGGTCTCGCTCTCTTCCGGTGGGGTTCGGGCAGCACTGGTGAGACTCGGGTGGCGCCGGGCTTGGTCGGCGGCACGTGATGTGGGGGAGGGCCCCGAGGTGCCCTCACGAAGCTTCAAGAGAGTCTTGAATCAGAGGATACATATATAGAAGACCCTTGCCCCAATGACTGGCAAAGGTGTCAGAGGCTGGTTTACCATCTGACCTGTACAGAAAGCAGAAACTAGGTACGTTCCTGTTACAAGGGGAGATAAAAAGATCTACATCTGGGCTCCCCTGGAGGCAGAATATCCAATCGTGGGGTCTGAAGGCACGACTCAGTCTATCTGCTACTACATTCTCTGTCCCGCCAGGTACATGGCCCAGAGCACCATAGAAACATAGAAGTGACGGCAGAAGACGACCAAATGGCCCATCCAGTCTGCCCAGCAAGCTTTCACACCTATTTGTTTTCATAATCTGTTATTCTGACCGCTGAAGTCAGGGCCCTTATTGGTAACTTTTTGGTTCCAATTCCCTTCCACCCCCACCATCGATGCAGACAGCAGTGCTGGAGCTGCATCTAAGTGAAGTACCTAGCTAATCGGTTTGGGGTAGTAACCGCCATAATAAGCAAGCTACTCCCGTTTGTTTACCCTGCATGTGCAATTCAGCCATTGTTGGTTGTCTGAATAAAAATCCTCTTTACTTAATTCCCTCTGTTGCTGAAGCAGTGAGCTGCGCTGGATACTTATTCCAAGTCAAGTATCATGCTTAATTGATTCGGGGTAGTAGCCACCGTAACAAGCAAGCTACACCCATGCTTATTTGTTTACCCAGACTGTGTCATTCATTCCTTGTTGGTTGATGCCGATATAAATCTTTTCTTCATTTTCCCTGCCGTTGAAGCAGAGAGCTATGTTGGATGTGCATTGCAAGTGAAGTATCAGGCTTATTTGATTTGGGGTAGTAACCGCCGTAACAAGCAAGCTACTTCCCTGCTTTTTTGTGGATGCAAATCCTTTTTTCCGAATTTCCTCTTGCCGTTGAAGCATAGAGCAATATTGGAGTCGCATTAACTGTGTGTATGTTTATTGAATAAGGATATTAATCTCCAGGTAGTAGCCGTCATTCCCGCAAGCAAGCCACCCCTTGCCTCTTCTCTTCATTCACATCCTCTAGACTTTATGGATCCACAGTGTTTATCACACGCCCCTTTGAAATCCTTCACAGTTTTGGTCTTCACCACTTCCTCCAGAAGGGCATTCCAGGCATCCACCACCCTCTCCATGAAGAAATACTTCCTGACATTGGTTCTGAGTCTTCCTCCCTGGAGTTTTAAATCGTGACCCCTGGTTCTGCTGATTTTTTTACAACGGAAAAGGTTTGTCATTGTCTTTGGATCATTAAAACCTTTCAAGTATCTGAAAGTTTGAATCATATCACCCCTGCTCCTCCTTTCTTCCAGGGTGTACATATTTAGATTCTTCAATCTCTCCTCATAAGTCATTTGAAGACCCTCCACCTTTTTGGTCGCCCTTCTCTGGACCGCCTCCATCCTGTCTCTGTCTCTTCGGAGATACGGTCTCCAGAACGGAACACAGTACTCCAGGTAAGGCCTCACCAAGGACCTGTACAAGGGGATTATCACTTCCCTTTTCTTACTCGATATTCCACTCTCTATGCAGCCCAGCATTCTTCTGGCTTTAGCTATCGCCTTGTCAAATTGTTTCGCCGACTTCAGATCATTAGAGATTATCACCCCAAGGTCTCTCTCCTGCTCCGTACATATCAGCCCTACTCCCCCCATCGAATACAGTTCTTTCGGATTTCCACACCCCATGTGCATGACTCTGCACTTCTTGGCATTGAATCTCAGCTGCCATATCTTCGACCATTCTTCCAGCTTCCTTAAACCCCGTCTCATTCTCTCCACTCCTTCTGGCATGTCCACTGTGTTGCAGATCTTAGTGTCATCCGCAAAAAGACAAACCTTATCTTCTATCCCGTCCGCAATGTCGCTCACAAAGATATTGAACAGGACCGGTCCCAACACCGATCCCTGCGACACTCCGCTCAACACCGCTCTCTCTTCAGAGTAAGTTCCATTTACCATCACACATTGTTTTCTGTCCATCAACCAGTTTGCAATCCAGGTCAATGAGTGGGACAGGGCCCATAACCAGATCTGGACTGCTTCCTTACACAGAAGATACAATACCACATCGCTACCTAGTTGACAGTTTGGATCAGGACATGTGTTGGACAGCAGATCTCTGAAAGCCCATAGCACGTACCTGATCACCTGAAGCTCCAGGAAGTTGATTAGACAATAGCTTTCCTGAGCAGACCAGAGACCCTGGGTCCTGAGCCCATCTATATGAGTTCCCCAGCCCAGGGTGGATGCATCCGTGGTTAGGACAATTTCGAAGAGAGATCCCCCATTCCAGATTTGAAAGACCTGCCACAAGGACAATGAGTCCCGGACAGACAGGGTGACTCAGATGCAATCCTGGAGGTTCTGCGTGGCCTGGCACTATCGCAACCTCATGTTCCATTGGGCTCTATACATGTGTAAACGTGCCAAGGAAGTGACATGGACGCTCTCGGTCATATAGCCCAACAACCTAAACATATGCCAGGCTGGCACCTGCTGAATCTCTGCCATGGTGGTCAAAGTGACAGCCCTTTAACAAGGCAGGAAGGTCTTGGCCTGAGCAGTGTCTAGTAGGGCTCCTATGAAGTCCAATTGAGGTGACTGGCCAAGAAGGGACTTTGGGTAGTTGATGAAGTCTAGCGACTCCAACACCTGAATGGACAAGCGCAAGGACCAGATAGCCCCCTCTTGAGATGTGCTCTTGACCAGGCAACCATCCAGATAAGGGAAAACATGCACCCCCGCCTGCAGAGAGGTTAGCCGCCACCACAGCCAGGCATTTTGTGAAGATTCATGGGGCTGATGCTAGCCCAAACTGCAACATCTGGTTCTGGAAGTGCTGTTTTCCCCATCACAAATTGGAGATAATTTCTGTGAAAGGGGAAGATCTCTATGTGAGTGTATGCTTCCCTTTAGATCGAGGGAGCATAGCCAGTCTCTTTTTTGCAAAAGGGGCAGGGGGGAATCAAGATGTCCAGTGAAACCATCTTGAACTTTTTTTTTTTTTTTTTAGAAATTTATTCATGGCCCTTAGATCTAAGATGGGATGGAGTCCTCCTGATCCCTTTGGAATCAGGAGATACCTAGAGTAAAATCTTTGCCCTGGTGGAACAGGCTAGACTGCTCTGGACATTAAGAGGGAGGAGAGCTCCGTTAGAAGTATCTCCTGATGCTACCGGCCCCCAAAACAGGCTCGGAGGATAATTTGGCAGGACACCTAACAGATTTAATTAGTACCCATGATGGACGATGGAAAGAACCCACTGGTCTGAGGTTATACTGGGTCACTGGTTCGCAAACAACCAGAGCCTGCCCCCGGAGGGTCCAAGGTCCCAGGGTCCTCTGGTGAAAGAAAGATTTCTCACTGTCCCAATCTCACCTATCACTTAAGAGGATAGGACCAGCGTGCTTGCGGAGAGTTGTTGGTGGGTTTCATGGTGGTCCCAGAGCTGGGCAACTGCATCCCTCACCCTATATCTTCAAAGAGATTTTCCCCAGTACACTGCATATCAGCGCATCGTTCCTGTACCTCCAGTCGGAGATCCAAGGCCTGCAGGCATGGCATGCCATTCTGCAGGCACTGATTTCTGCTGCAGAGACCCTTGATGCCATTTCAACATCGTAAGTTGCTTGGACGTCGTGTTTTCTGCACTCCAGGTCCTTATGCACCAGTGACATGAGGGTGTCCTGGTGCAGTTGAGGCAGTTGCTCAGCCACCTCCTGCACTTGCTTCCAGATGTCCCACAAGTACTGGCTCATGTAGAGCTGATAGGAAGTTATGCAGGCAACGAGCATGCCCCCCTAAAACACTTTTCTCCCAAGAGCGTCCATCGCTCTGTGGTCTTTCCGCAGGGACACAGAGGAATGGGTCCAAGAATGCTGGGCTCTCAAGAGTGGATTTCACCACCACTCTCAGACGAGGTAGCGGACACTTATCAAATCCAGCAGCCTTCTGGACGAGGTAGACCCAGTCAGCCTTCTTGTTTATGGGAAGCACTGTGAGGGGGGTGTTCCCATATCTTCAGCAGACGCTCCTTAAGGATAGCGTGTACCGGGACTACCATGATCTCCTTAGGAGACTTCATGAACTGGAGGATCTCAACTATTTTGTGCCTGGCATCATCTTCCTTCAGTAACTGAAACTGGATGACTTCAGCCATCACCCTCACAAGCCCTGTGAAGGTTAAGTCCTCAGGCAGAGACTTCCTTAGCTCCTCTGGAGGAGAAGGGTCTGATGGGAGGCCCTTGGAGGAGGACTCAGATGTATCATCCCCCAGGGGGTCATAGGGATCTTCATCCTCACTGTAAACAACAGGAGATGGGGCCCTAGGTGCTCAGCCTTCATCCAGATGCGCAGGTACTGGCAAAGCTGGATGGGGGGCTACAAGCCTTAACATCTCTGCTGGCCTAGATGGCACTTCCTCCTCCAAGGAACTGGCAACGACCACCATATCAGCAGGGGGAGGCATTGGTATCAAATGGGCAGACGCTGTCCTGGGAAAAGACAATGGCCAGCAGGCACAGAGGCACCACACCAGCACGGAGGAATAGACTGAAAATGGAAACTTACCAGAAGCATCAAAAACCTTGACTAGGAACACTATGGGGAAGCACTAAGAGTGAGCTGGAAAACACTGAAGAAAATCCGAAAAAATGCGAGAAAAAGAAAAAAAAAGTTTTCCACAAGGCCAAAAAAGTCAAAACGTCCTAACTCACACCACGTGAGTCTCCCCAGCCCAGCTGTAGAGAAAGAGTCTCTCTTTCCGTGGAGCTGTAAGCTCCACGGAAAGAGAGACTGGAGAGGGACCCTGCATGGATGTGTGGTATAGTGCATGCTGGGCATGCTCAGTGTGCTGAGTCAAAATTGTAGAAACTGACAAGTTTCCCATGTCGACGCTTTCATCTGATGTCATCACGGACTACCATCCTGCTTGTCCTCTGAGAACTTTAACTAATTCCTATTATGCTGATCTGGAAATCTTTATATGCATCCTGGGCTACAGGCCTCACAAATAAGATAATCTCAAACCAGGTTCTGGAAAATCAAGTGATTAGACCCTGAAATGACCAGAATGCAGATATAACCCCAATGGAAAACAATGTCCAACTGGGTCAAATTTGAATCCTTTTATTTCATATCTATAGGGACCAAACTGTTATTGTAATGAGCTGTCCTTTGTCACAAACCACCCACCATACAAAAACCTCCAGTGTCCTAAGAGGGTAAAATTTTAGAACCAGCAACAAAATAAAAAAAAAAAGTATCTTCATATATATTTGCTAAGACAACTGACAGGAGCACAGTAAGATGAATAAGTATAAAAGGCAAATGTTTTTCACAATTAAAGGATTTTTATTTTCAAAAAGTGCCATGGGTGAAGTTTCTCTACAGCCCACTGTGGAAGTGTCCAATTCCTGTTGAGGAATTAGAGATCTGAAGTGTGTCCAAACATTTTGATTAATGACTGCTGATGCTTTATAATTATACAGAGTTGAACTGTTCACGACACACACACACACGTACGCTTACCATAAAGAGCTGTCCAGGTCTGATTAATTACATCTAGACACACAGTTCCTGACCTGAAACAGATGAGAGAAATATAAAATCAGTTAATTTTACACACACATACATTAGAGCTAATTAAAATCGCTTTGCCAAAAAGTAATATACAGTAAGCAAAAATATTATATAATGGACCTGACGTGACTGGTTTCCTTCTCTGGTACAGAAATTTGCTACTACCCAATGGCAGGACATCTTTCAAAATGCTCAGCATCAACCAATGGCATGGTAGCTTTGAAAGGTCACACAAGAGAGGATACACACTATCCCATCAAAACCTAATTTAGCTGAAGGAGCAGATAAACCAACAGCTTCAGAAGACAAAAATTCTGGAAAATAGCAAAGTGGAGGGGATCATATTATCTAGCTAGCTACAGCACTTAAATCTACCCCTAAACATTTTTATTGATCAAAACATTAACAAAAAAAAAAAATTAGAAAAAAAAAAGTCACTCACTATTTAAGAGAAAATATTCCAAAATATAGAATAAGCCAACTGCAGCTGTTTAGGAGAAAGCCTCCTGCTTCAGAGGTGAAGAATCTGTCCGTGTATTCCTCTGCGGACATGTTAAAACCTCTGTGTGTTCCAAGGTTACCGGACAAGAGATACTACTGTCTGAAGAACATTAGCACTGACTGCGATAAAGCACATCCACTATCTGCAGAGAAATTAATGGATGGGGCAGCCACCTCCAGTCCTCAGGATATCCATAATAAATGTGCAGGAGATAGATTTGCATACAATGAAGGCAGTGCATGCACGTCTCATATGCACACTCATTTTCTCCTTTAAAGCTATTTGTTTACCTCCCATTTTAGCTAAATTTAGATGCTGATAGCACAGAGCAGGTTCACTTGCTTCTCACTGATGTATTACAACTGAACTAGTCCGTTTCCCTACAGGAAATAAAACAAAGTGTTGCAGATGTTGAGATTGTGTGAAAAGTATGAGCTGGTGGTCACTGGGTGCAGTAATCTGAGGCTGCAGAACCGACTGGTTCAAATGTTAGGGGGAGAGGGGCAGACAGCCAGACAGGATAAATTTCATCAAGGCAGTTTCCCTGAAGGAAACTGGGCTAAAAGCTAAACAGTGCAATTATAGAACAAGGCGGCTCCCTTCATGAGCATCATCTGAAAAAAGAAGTGACCTGAAAAGATGACAAGAGCCGCAGAAACAACTCCACCTCAGACGATAAGGAGGGCCAACGTATCTTAACACGTACTGCACTGGCAGAGGGCTGGCAAGAGCCCTACCAACGCTCTTCTCCCGCAGCACATGGTGATCCTGGGCCTAAGCACATGGCCATTTAGCTGTGGCTGATTAAACTCGTACATTCAAACAGCACCTATTGCTATTCAATGGGAATCACAACACGGTTCTTGCACGTCACCTCTATTTCATCTAAATGCTGCACAGAAATTCCACTAATTCCCAGGCTAGCCCCAGAGTAGTTTGGGCTTTTCTGCGAGTCGGGAACTGTGTAAGCATGTTTATGCAGTCACCACTACACCTTTCCCACCCTGCCCAAGAAGTAGAAGCAGTAAGTGTAGCGGGGTATATGCTCTTTCCGCTCCCCGTGCCAGATTTCTGCTAACATTAAGCTTTCAAAATGTTCTGCACAGAGTACACGCACCACCCCGGTGTAACGCCATACACACTCCCACGTGACTCATGCCAAGTCTCATGTTATTCCAAAGAGCAAAAAGGCCATGACCTTCACTCTAGGCTATTTTCAACATTGGGTTTTAGTTTTGTTTCATTTTATATTGAGACCAACATTTTCTGGAAAAAAAGGCTGAAAATGATTTACAAATTTGTAAAACAAAACAGCATAATAAAAAAAAAACAAACAAAAAAAAAACAAACCAAAAAACAGTTCCCCCAACACAGTGTCTACTCGGGATAGGGCAGATGTACTAAGGATGGTGAATTAAATATTAAAATACCATGCTGCAGATAATCAATTAGCTATATTTCTCAAAATCAGAACTAAAAACAAAAATTAAACACGTTTACGTATGCATACAACAGTATTCTGGGATTCAAGCTGGTACCCTGAGCCTTCCTTCTCAAGTACCCAGAGACTTCTCGTCCACTTTACATCCCCCACCCAGCTCCTTCCAGACCCCCTGCAATCATGGGCCCGAAATCTGGCCACTAGATGTTACCACTGCAGACTGGTCTTCCACATTACCCTTCTCACAGAGCTGTGAACATCCCCAACAGAGCTGACATTAGGGCGCTGCGGGGCATGAGATGATTCAACCTGAATGGGCCTCCCCAAAAGATAGCGTGTGTGGGTGTGGGTGGGGGTGGGGGGAACCATATATCACCCCCTTCTGAAGGGCATATACCTCCGAAGCCTGGCTCTCAGCCATGCAGGCCACTACACTGCAACTCCTGGCCCGCCGAGGCTCACAAGCAATGTCAGACATAGAAAGGTGCAGCAGCGCATGGCCCAAGTTGCATCCTTCCTCCCCCCCCCCCTAAGGATGGCCCTGATCCCCAGCAGCAGCAGCCGCACCCAGGGAGCAAACAGTCTCATGTGAAAATGAAATAAATCGGGGAACAGAAACCAGATAGCATTTCAGGATCCTAAGAGCAATTCAGTAATTTGAAACATCAACTTACGCTTCATCGATGTTAGGATGAAAAATTTTATTCATGAATCCTGTAAAAAGGAAATACTGGTTAATGGAAGGAACAAATCATACACAGCCCTAGAAGGTGAAACAGTCAATCCACACAGCCAGGAAACTTCGCTGAATAATTAAAAATAGAAATGGAAAAAGGAGCATCACTGCACCAAAAATAAAGCTTATTAGAAGAAAGCCAAGAAACTAGTTGAGGAGAAAGATGTCTTAAGTTAACCAATGTTTTAAGGTGCAAGCTTTCAGGGTTAGTAAGATCCACTCCTCAGTCAGGTTTGAATAATTTAGATACAGACAAGCCTGAGCCCTAGATTTTGACTGCCACTGTCCAAGTAATCAAAAAATTCACATTTATACTCTTGTGACAGTCTAATACTTTGTAAATGAGCAGAATATAGGAAGATGCCACTGCTAATAGGGAAAAATATGAAGGGTATGTTGATTGTCTTGTCCAGTAAGAGTTTAACAGAACAAAGAGCCATGGGAAATGGGCTACACATCCTGGGAAGCCAATCAGGGTAGTTAGCGATGATGTTATCATGCAGTTGACATTACAACTTATGTAAATGATCCTTTGGGCAGTCATGCAAATCGCTAGAACCTTCTATCCTTTTCCTTGAATGTTATCTATAAAAGAAGGGTCACTTCCTGTATCCAGGGAAATGCTGGTCAGTTTGTCAGACGAAGGGCACCCAGTACCCAGCATCTCCCGAGAACACTTATACTGATTAATAAAAATACATTATACTTTTACTGAGTCTAAGTGTTCTTGTGTCCCTGGCCATAAGCACAGAGTAAGCTTTACAGGTATTTTTTTTGTTGTTGTTAAATATAGAACCCAATATTTGTACCTTAAAACCCTGAAGCTTGATTTAACATTGTTTTCAGAGGGCAGCATTTTCCATGGTTTCACATTCATTGGTCATGCGACTGCTAGTGCCACTAAGGTGTCTGAGAAGTTTTGCAAAGCTTAGGGCCTTACGGAATATTTTTTCTATAGGCATAAAGTGAGAAAAACAAAACAAAAAAAAAAAGAGTCTTGTAAATAAGGCCTGCAAAGATTTAGAATTTAAACTGCTCTGCCTGAGACACAGCAAACAAACATTCACTCAACCATCAATTCCTCTTCAGCCTAGATGAAGAATTGCAACTCCCAAAGGGGAGGTAAGATGTGTGAATCCATGAACATTACCTGACCCTCCAGTACAGATCATCCACAAACTCACATTATTACATGGATTAGCAAAATTAAGGTGGTCATCAAGAAAGGTCTAGAAATGCTAAAATGGGTGCATGTGGGACACGAGTTGCATCCTTAGTGAAAAACATACAAAGCACCCTTGGAAGCCGAAGCCCCCCGGGGAGGAGCCCGTAGGAGCCCGGCCGCTGGGACTTAGGCGGGTTGTGGATCAAGACAGGTAACTGGAACCAGACTAGGACAGTAGCAATACTGTAACTGGGTTAGCGTTCTGGAACCAGGCAGGAACTATAGCAGGACTCGGGTACTGGAACCAGGCTGGCTCTATAGGTGGCAAGCCAGAACCAAACAGGCACTGTAGGTGACAAGCAGGAACCAAGCTGGCACTGTGGCTGACGAGCAGGGACCAAGCAGGCTCTGTGGCTGGCGAGCAGGAACCAAACTGGCACTGTAGCAGGCAGGCAGGAACCAAGCAGGTACTGTAGCAGGAACGGAGCGACGAAGCCAAGCGAGTCACTCCGGGGCACAGCGCAACAGGAAACCGGGAGGCTAACCCGTTGCAAGGCGAAGACTGAATGGCCGCGGCCAGCCTATCAAGGCCGCGGCGTCTGACGTCAGGATCTGGGCGGAGTCACCACTGGTGGGAAACGGGCTAGAATCCGAAGATGAATTGAATCTGAAGATGAATCCGAAGATGAATTGAGACGCGTGCTCAAAACAGGTGCCTGCTGTCCTAACATGCGTGCAGCCACATACCCTGGACGTCTGATGCAGTATTTAGATGAAAGGCAGCATAAAATAGGGTGCTAAGGGAGAATTATGGATTTGTAGCCCTCAAAAGTAGTTTATTGCAGTGGGTGCTCTTTACGAGAATGTTTGGATTCTGCTGATTTTTGGGTTTATTTGCTGAAGTGTATTGTATTAGGCGCCCCTTGCTACAGGCATCTAAATTGTGCAGTCATAAGAGAAGTGGGTTTCTTTTTGATCGTCTATATACTTTTATTTTTCTCCACAATAAGCAGATTAGAGACACAATGATACTAAGGAGGACGACATTTATCACAACACAGAGGTCCATATTTTTTTGTGTTTCTCCTGAGCCCTTGATTGTGAGTTGATTTTATTCCACCTCTTGAGCGTAGAGTTAAATTCCCAGTGTTAAGTGTGTGTTGAGTGCCCAGCACTTTCCTATGTTTGGGGTGGGGGGTGAAACACCTCGTGTCCTCATCTACATCGAATTTACCTGTGATGGGTGTTATCGGGTATGCATGTTAGGGCGCGGTAATCTCCTTACTGCATGGGGCACTACTAGTCTAGTGCACCCAAAATGCACACCCAACTGCGAGTAAACCCGTGCACTAGGTTGAGCGCAATTTATTGCATTAGCCTGACAGAGAATTTTCAAGGGTACCGATACGGGTAAAAAGCATTTCATGCATGTAAATAGTGTGTCTTAAAATTGCCCTCCCTCGATGCTTGCTCCACAAAATGTGGACTTTTACTCACATTAAGGGTAGGCATTCTTTCCAGAGCCCTGCAACTGTGAGCATCAAGGGCAGCCATAAAGTGTCACCAATGCATGGTAATTGGGGCTCCCTTGAATACCATCTCCGCAGCCATGCCTGGTCCTAACTGGCCCAAAGACCAGATGCCTAGCCTGGGAGTCAAACTCATGCGAGTCATTAGGCCAGCCCAGTATCTCTCATTTTATGCTTTTGAACAATGAATCTGTGTACACATCAATGTACATAATCTCCAAGATTAAAGGGGCACCCAGAATCCTATAAAGCAGAGTGCGTTGGCAGCAGCAGGACGCTCCTCTTTAGCCTGGGTATTTGGTACCTTCAAAATTTGGTATCCTAGGCCGTTGGCCTCTGCCTCCATTTGGGTCTGTTCAAGAGTGAAGAAGGAGTAGCCTAGTGGTTAGACCAATGGGAAAGGAACCAGGGAAAGCAGGATTCAAAACCCACTTCTCCCACTGACATGCCTTGTGTTCTTGGGCAAATCATTTCCTGTTGCCCCAATTACCCACTTCAATCGAGCTCTATGGAGCAAGGTTTTATCACCATTGTACAGCCCTGTATATATATATATATGATCTCATACTCTAATTATTCTTTACTTGGGACATCATAAAAACCTGGCGCACTTATTAACAGACTGAAATTAACTGCTGCAAAAACCAAAATATTACATTTATCAATGGTACCCGACTCTTCATGCCACCCCCCTGCCACAACTTACATTTGACAATCACATAATATCTATTGTCTCATGCTCACAATCTAAGTATCATTTTTTATTACAAATCATCCATGACAGTAAATATATCCAAAATCATAAAAAGCATCCTTTTACAAACTGAACCTTATTAAAAGACTGAAACACCTACTGCTTCTTACAGACTTCAAAACTGTCCTGCAAGCTCTCATTCTTTCTGGACTACACTACCTCAACTCATTGTATGCTGGTCTTCCAGAATCAACAATCTGTCCTCTTCAACTTGTTCAAAATGCTGCAGCTCGCCTGCTCACAAACACTAAGATCAGAGAACATCTTACCCCAATCCTTCTCAGCCTTCAAAATTCTGACACTAATCTTCAGCCTAATTCACAATCTCCTAACCACAGCATCCCTTACACTCTTTGGATACAAATCTTCAAGTCCCAAACTGCCAGACTTGAAATGACCAGAAGATGTGCCTTCTCTGTCGCAGGTAACTCACTATGGAACTCCATCCCGATCTCACTTAAGCTAGTGACCAATCCCAAAGAATTTAAGAAGAAATTAAAACCCTGTGTTCCACTGCCTTTGACATTCAAAGCTCAGAATAATTTCCTTCCTTTTTAACCTCTTTTCTTAATGTATTTTTTACACTTTGTTTATTTTTAAGATTTTACTACAGGGGCATTCCATGAAGTTAGCAAGTAGCACATTTAAGACTAATGGGATAAAATTATTTTTCACTCAACGCACAATAAAGCTCTGGAATTTGTTGACAGAGGATGTGGTTAGTGCAGTTAGTGTAGCTGGGTTCAAAAAAGGTTTGGATAAGCTCTTGGAGAAGAAGTCCATTAACGGCTATTAATCAAGTTTATTTAGGGAATAGCCACTGCTATTAATTGCATCAGTTGCATGGGATCTTCTTAGTGTTTGGGTAATTGCCAGGTTCTTGTGGCCTGCTTTGGCCTCTGTTGGAAACAGGATGCTGGGCTTGATGGACCCTTGGTCTGACCCAGCATGGCAATTTCTTATGTTCTTATATTTTACAGCCTATAAACCTCTTAGACCTCTACTTTTTTTGTAAAAGCGGTAAACAAAAGTTTTTAAATAAATTTAAGTATTAAATATCTTAAGTATAAGAATCAAGGATTTATTTGAAGCAAATATTCCAAGGCATTGTACATGACTATAAGCATAATATACATGAAAGCTGAACTGATTTTCACAAGATGACATAGGTGTAATACGTCAAATTTGTTTTAAGCATTCTCATGGCACATAAATGCTACGGGATTCCCAAATTACTGTCAATATTAAATGGTGCAAGGAGCTGTATACTATGAACCATGAATCAGTGCCATGTCTTGTGACAAGTACAGTATTTAAAAAAATGGGCACTGCATGCATCATGAAGCAGCACTGGTGTGAATCCATGAGAAATACAAAGCTTTGAAGAAAGATTTTACTCTTCTCAGTCTCACATTTGCAAAGTATTACATCATCAAATGCATTTGCATAATCTTAACATATTGCTTACCAGTATATTCCGATATGAAAGACCAGCACATAATACCAATATTCCAAATACACTAAAAAACACACTCTGCTTTGTTTACAAATTGATGAGTAAGCAAGCACTTGAGTACCTCTTCCAACCTCTTTTCTCTTACACACCAACAAGAGATCTCCTGTCCTCCCAAATAGCTCTCCTTTTATCTCCCCCTCTGGCCTCTGTCAGACTGTCCTGCAGTAGATTGTGTGCCTTCAGATGTTATGCTTAAAAATTTGGAACAAGGTAGCACTACGCCTATGACTTGAGCCTTGCTATCTTGCTTTCGGGAAAAAAATTAAGGCATGGCTTTTCAGCCAGCCCTTCCCTGCAGACACAGTCCATTTCCCCTCACCTAACTCCCTGTTATATACTCTGTTATAAATTTGATCACGGCTGTACATTATTTAAATTGCAGTTGTCTATTTTAAATTGACCGCAATCTGCCTCGAGGCCAGTCTTAGTAGTAGTCTGAATATCGAATTTCTATAAACAAATACAATTATAAGACTATAAACCTATACTAATGTAACTCAAAAAATGTTCAAGACTATAAGGGCATTTAACAAATTAGTTGAGGAATACTGTTTAGACCCCAACAAGCATAGTTTTTATTTACAGTTAAGGAACTCATTTCATAGATTAAAAGGTGAGGAGGCATGGACTCCGTGGAATCCAAATTCCCTGGAATGTTTCATTAGTGATCATTCGATTGAGGGGAGGCCCAAAGCTCATATGCATAACATAACTGATAAGAACAACACACCCGACAGGATGATTTGATAGAAAAATGGAATGGGGATCTGCAACTCATATTGGACGATACTGAATGGTATATAATATGGGCAGCAGCACACACTGTTTCTATTTGGACTAAGAAGGTAGATCTTATGGTTAAGTTGCTACACAGAGTGCATAGATACCCTACATTCTACATGCACATGTGGTGGTCGTGTCCTTTATTATCTTCTTTTTAGGGTGATGTGAAGAAGGAAATTTGATTGATAAATAAATCTAATATTTCGTTAACATATTGTTTGGGATTAGTAGGTTATTGGCAAGATGGAAATGTAAATCTGGGAGGGCAAGGATTTGACCAATTAGTCACTGTCTTCATGCTGCCTGACGTACAAGAGTGTTATTTTGGAAAGGGACTTCTAATATATTTAAATGGCAGTCCTGTATCTGAAATTGCTCTCATTGAAAAGATTATATAGTCATTTAGGGGGGAATTGGATAAATGTGATTGAACTTGGGGAAGTATTGGAACTATTTTTGTACTTGATTTATGATGTTTTAACGTGGTACTTTGGTGGCAATGGATAATATCTCAAGAAAGGATTGGAAACAGATTTGTTTATGTATGAACTCAAAGTTCTAAATTTGTATAATTGGATATATTATGTATAATGACTATTTAACAAATGGTATCCACAGTAATAATGTGTTAACAAAAATGTTCAAGACCCATTCAGAATGAGATCTCACCTGAAGTAAATAACCAGTTTGACAATACCTTTACCTCGTTTAGTAGAATTCTCATGACCAGCATTCAATTAATCTTACTATTGTCTAGACTGAACTAGAACAAAATTTGGGATGTCTGAAGGCCAGAGCAGGAAACATCTGTTAACAGTGCTACAGGAGTACAGGATGATCTGAAAAGCAGAGTTGCTTACCTGTAACAGGTGTTCTCACAGGACAGCAGGATGTTAGTCCTCACATATGGGTGACATCAGGATGGAGCCCAATCACGAAAGACTATTAGCAAAGTTTCTATAGAACTTTGACTGGCACCCACTGGGCATGCCCAGCAATGCACTGACCCTGCATCCAGCAGGGGTCCCCCTTCAGTCTCGTATTATAGTGAAAGTGTGAAAAATAAAATAAGAAAACGTAAATGAACCCAACTCCACGGGGTGGCGGGTGGGTTTCGTAAGGACTAACATCCTGCTGTCCTGTGAGAACACCTGTTACAAGTAAGCAACTCTGCTTTCTCACAGGACAAGCAGAATGTAGTCCTCACATATGGGTGAGTACAGAGCTGAGGATGCCCGAGCAAAGCACTAAATGCACCCAAAGATGTGCAACAGGCACAACAACAGGGGTGGAATTTGGTTAGGAGGGCCATCCTGAACAGGTTGGTGGAAGGATGTTGGGAAGTTAAGCTGAAAACAGATTGCGTAGAATAGACTGGCCAAAGATGGAATCCTGTCTGCCAGCCTTATCTAAACAATAATGGGCTGCAAAGGGATGGAGAGAACTCCAGGTAGCAGCCTTACAAATATCAGCAAGCTGCACTGAACGGAGATGCGCTACTGATGTCGCCATGGCCCTGACCAAGGGTGCTTTTACACGGTCTTGTAGCGGAATGCCTGCTTGCTGGTAGCAAAAAGAAATGCATTCCGCCAACCAGGAGGAGAGGGTCTGCTTTCCCACAGGATTTCCTAATTTGGTGGTATCAAAAGAAACAATTGAGTGGATTTCCTGTGGGCCGACGTGTGGTCCAGATAGAAAACTAGAGCACGTTTGCAGCCCAAGGAATGCAGAGCCTGTTCTCCTGGGTTCAAATGGAGCCTGGGAAAAAAGGTAGGTAGGATAATAGATTGGTTAATATGAAATTCCAACACTACCTTTGGCAAAAATTTAGGGTGAGTGCAGAGCACTACCTTGTCATGCAGAATTTTAGTCCAAGGCGGGTCGGTAACTAATGCCTGTAATTCACAAACTCTGTGAGCAGACGTGATCGCAAGAAGAAAAATTACCTTCCAGGTGTGATAGCGGAGATCACAGGAGTGGAGAGGCTCAAACAGAGGTTTCATGAGCCGTCCCAAAACCACATTAAGGTCCCAAAACAGTGGAGGTTTTAAATAGTATCACGTTTCATGAGAGGCTTGCGCTAAGGGTCATATGGAAATGGAAACATTACCTATACCCTTATGGTACACAGACACTGCACTAACATGCACCCTGATACAGGAAGTTTTTAGGCCCTACTCTGACAGGTGCCAGAGATAGTCTAGGAACCTCACAGTGGAACAAGTGAAGGGGTCTTTGGACATGGAAGTGTACCAGACTGTAAACCTCTTCCATTTAGAGTGATAAGACCTTCTCATTGAAACCTTTCATGAAGCCACCAGGACTCAGGATACAGACTCTGAAAGGTTAAGAGGTTGGAGTATTAACCTTTCAACATCCAGGCCGTCAGTGATAGAGCCTGGAGGTTGGGATGACGCAGATACCCTTCATTCTGAGTGATTAGAAGTGGATCCTTCCCCAGAGGAATGTGTCGGCATACTGATAGGTCCTGGAGGATTGGAAACCACACCTGGCGTGGCCAATTGGGAGCCATTGGAATCAATAATCCTTTGTCCTGCCAGAGCTTCACGAGAGTCTTTGAAATAAGAGGAAGTGAAGGGTATGCATAAAGAAGACCGCTGGCCCAGGAGAGGGTGAAGACATCTCTTGATTGAGAGTGGTGACTGCGAATGAGAGAGCTGAGGTTGTCTACTTTGTGGTTGTGGATCGACGCAAAGAGGTCTATGCGAGGGTAACACCAACGTTGGAACATCGTGTCCGCTATCTTGGGGTTGAGAGACCACTCGTATGGATGGAACGTGCGACTTAGCAGCAGGTTGCTTTGAGGGACATCGAGCGGAAAAGGGCCCATGCCCATTTCTGTGCAGCTTCCTGACACAGGAGGTAGGAGCCCATTCCCCCTTGTTTGTTGATGTACCACATCGCAACCTGAGTGTCGGTTTGAATTGGATAGCTTTGTTTGATAGGCAATCCTGAAAGGCCTTGAGGGCATATCTGATCGCCCGTAGCTCCAGGAAATTTATCTGGTGTTTGGCTTCCTCTGGAGACCAGGTTCCCCGAGTCTGCAGGTTGCCTACATGTGCACCCCACCCGAGGTTGGATGCGTCTTAATTTAATTTGAGGATCTGGAGCCTGAAATGGAAGGCCTTGAATGAGATTGGAGTGGTGCATCCACCAGGCTAGTGACAGAGAGCTGCTTGGTAACCTGGACAATGCTGGACATTGGCTGACAAGCTTGAATCCACTGGCATTTTAAGGTCCACTGCATTACTCTCATGGTGAGGCGAGCCATTGAAGTGACATGTACCGAGGACACCATGTGACCCAGCAATATGAGGAAGTGACAAGCAGTTGAAGACACTCGAGTCTGCAGTTGAGCTAGAGATGTTATGGCAAAAGCACGATCCTGGGGAAGGAAAGCTTTCACCTATATAGTGTTTAGGTTGGCCCCTATAATGTGACATTTGGATGTGATTCTTAACCTCTACTAGTACTAACCATTAACTTCTATCCAACTGATTAATAGTAATCGCTACCTTGTTTCTACATAAAAATTTGTTACTCACGCCTTCAAATGTTTGAAGCGAGGTAAAAAAACTCATCCATCAGTGCATAAAACAAATAGTATTTCAGATTACAGATGATAAAACTGCCGAAGAGATTGTCGCCCACACAGGGTAGATCTGCTAACCTGTCTTGGATTTCTGTTCTTAAGTCCAATGATTTGAGCCAGGCCCATCTTCTGGCACTAATTCCCGCTGCAGATACTCTAGAGGCTGCGTCAAAGATATCATAGGCAGCGCGGTCCTTGTGCTTTCCTGCATCTAGACCTTTCTGAGCCAGAGAAGAAGTTGAGCCTGGAGTTGCTCTGGTAAAGAATCAGAGAAGTCCTGAATCCTTTTAAAAAGGTCTGTTAGACTGTGTCATGTATAACTGGTAAGAAGCGATGCAAGATATGAGCAGGGAGCCATGGAAAGCTCGCCACCTGCCAAAAGCATCCAGGGATTTTTGTTCCTTCCCTGGAGGTATGGAGGAATGCGGTTTTGAACGTCGTGCCTTCTTCTGGGCTGATTCAACCACAGAATGATGATCCAACTGTGATTTTTGGAACCCAGGAGTTGACTGCACCAGATAGGTGGCATCTGTCTTATGGTTGACCTGTGTACCGAACATGGGTGTTCCCAGTTTCTCTTCAGGAGATCAAGCAGGATTTCATGAATAGGTATAGACATGATTTCCTTAGGAGCATCTAGAAACTGGAGTACTTCCAGCATCTTGTGCCTAGAGTCCTCTTCCGTCTGAAGCTGAAAAGGAATGGTTTCAGACATTTCCTTGATGAAATTAATAGAAGACAGATCTTCTGGTGGAGAGTGTCTTTCATCTGAGGGAGAGGGCTCTGATGGCAGATCATCCATATCCTGGGACGAATCATCAGTCCAAGGATTATAGGGCTGATCTCCAGCACCTAGTGGGTCTCCAGCAGGGAGAAATGGTGCTAATCCTGAAGGATCAGGCAGAGGCACCGAAGGAGGCATTGATGGAATCGATGGATGACTCGGTGGTAAAATTCCAGACGGTGGAATGGATAACTGTGTTTCTTCACCATCTGATGACAATGGAACCCCGGCACCGGAGTAGGAGGTAGCACTGGCGTAGCCGGAGGGTCCACCGGTGAAGGTGGAATCTCGGATCCCGGCACCACTCAAGGTGGGAACGCCTCGGTGACCCAGTCATAGAAGATAGGGCCTTTTCTGGACTGGGCTTCTTTGTCGTTGGCTCTGTCGACGTCTATGCAGAAGACGTGCCTGGATCAACGGACTGAGCCTTCTAATGCTGGTGTCGACACTTTTCACGATGTTCTCCTCGGTCCTTTTCTTGAGGAGGCAAGGAGGCAATAGACACCTTTGGAATTATCTACGCCAGTCGAACAGCAGCAGTGTCCCAGTGCTGGCGAGATGTCGATGGCACCTGCTCGAACGACGAAGCTATCGATGGAGTCGGGGTTTTTAACTGAAAGAGAAAGTCCATCTTCTGTAAACGAGCCTTACGGCCCTTAGGAGTCATTTGGGCACATTTCATGCAAGTAAGGACATCATGGCTGGACCCCAAACACATAGACTCCATGCGTGTCAGTGATGGACATTGTTCGAGTACAGTCGGGGCACCGACGAAAACCCGACGCCTTGACTCAGACAAAAATTTAGCTGCGGTGTGGTCGATGGCTGGTAGGCCCCGAAGGGATAACTCGATGGGAATCGACCGCAACAAGGGTAAAATCTTACCTTGCAGCAGTGGAGTATGGATAGATAGGGGGACCCCTATGGGGTAGAATTTTTTGAAAATTTTCGAATGAAGTTCCGTGAGGAAAATTCCTGTCAGGAATCTCCAGAGAGCTCCTTAACCCACGTGACTACTGCTGCATGGAAAAAAGATGACTGAAGGGAGGGACCCCTGCTGGATGCAGGGTCAGTGCATTGCTGGGCATGCCCAGTAGGTGCCAGTCAAAGTTCTAGAAACTTTGACAATTATTCCATGATTGGGCTCCATCCTGATGTCACCCATATGTGAGGACTACCATCCTGCTTGTCCTGTGAGAAAGCTAGTTCCTTAAAATTACTAACTGCCTATTCAGAAGGCAGAGACATCTCTACCCATCTATCACTTTCTGGGAAAAGCTGCCTTCCTAGGAAGGAAGAGCAGGGATCTGGAACTGTCCACTGGAGCCCCATAGTGTAGGGGCTTGTGGAAAAGATTCAGGCTCCAATGCAAGACCATGTCTCAAATTGAAGTTGGAGCTCATGGCTTGCTGTAGTCAAAATTCAAATTATATCAGAAATAAAGAGGGAACCAAAGGAATTTTTTTTAAATATTAAGTCCCTATTACTGACTTAGTTGAATTTTTGGGTTTTACTCAGTTTGTTTAAATACAACATAGCTGGCTAAGGTTTCACATGTTAGGTATTAATTTAGTACTATAATTACACCGAGTACACAGCTGTTTCAACTTAAATAGAATACAAAGTACTGGTAGGCAGTATGAAAATGCATAAGACAGTAAATTCTCCAGTGAGAGCACACAGAGAAAAATGTATATTTATTGTAATCAAGTCATTAGTCAATGTAAACCAAACTATCCAGTTCCGGTAACTTTAGATCATAGAGGATAAGTAACCACACACCATCCAACCTGTCTTATAAAATGTTCTTGCCAATGAAAATTCTCAAAGTGAAGCTAAAACAGTGAGTTTGCTAACCTGTACACAGCAGGATGAATTAGCCATTATGTGTGGGTGATGTAGGCATGCACAGGACTTCCCACACATGCATACTGCCTCAGCCTTTTCCAGAACATAAGTATTAGTGAGGTATTCAATTCTCTACAAAGGCAGGAGGGCATTAATAATGGTTAATTCATCTTGCTCTCTATGGAGAACCCTGTTTATATTTAAGCAAACGTTTCTCCATTTAATAAGCAGGCATGAATTGGCCATTACAAGTGGGGAGTCCCCGGCTGAGGACTGCACTATGGAAACACTTTCTTGGAAGACAACCTAGACCAATCAAATGAAGAGTGGACTATGGTGTGAAAAGGCTATGCAGAACTGCTTGTCCAAGGTTCCTGTCGCCTCGGGACAACAGCAGTGGGACATGAAGGTATGCACAAATGACCAAGTAGCAGCTTTGCAAATATCTTAAAAAAAAAAAAATAGCCTTAAGATGAAGGGTTCACTTGATAAGTCTTGACAGTCTAATCTGTTTGCCAGCCATCATGTAAAGAGTGCACTATACAGTCCACTAGCCAATGAGACAGTGTTCGTTTGGCAACTGCCCTTCCCCAATCTATTTGGAGCAAAGGAAACAAACAGCTGAGAAGCTCAATGGTGAGGTCAAGTCCACTTTAGATAATGGGCAGGACTCTTACAATCCAAGAAGTGAAGAGACTATTCTGCTTTGTGCACATGGTATCTTGGAAAGAATATAGGTAGAACAATAGCTTGATTAGTGTGGAATGCAGATATCACTTTTGGAAGGAACTTGGGATGCATGTAGAAGTGACAGCCATGAGAAACACCAATTTACATTGCTTGAGGAATCCTCTTAGCTGGAGCTGTAGGAAAGACATCCTTGTCAAACATCCAGACCAGGACTGCTTTGTCAGCGTACAAACGCTCCCACTGACAGGGTTACCCCGAAAGAAGAAATGACAATACTTAAGTGATAGCATCAAAGGTGTGGGATGTCTTTTGCGAGATCCTCTCTCTCTTGATATATGCAGTCATGTATACGGCAAGTTGCCTGAAGGTACACACCCCCTCTTTGGGATGCAGAGGGGATACAACCCCCTTCTCAGATAAAGATCACCACTCATAGAAACAAATGACAGCAGAAAAAGGACCAAATGATCCACCCAGTCTGCTCAGCAAGCTTATGCCAGTATCTGCTGCACTGTGCAAGTTACCCCCATGCTTATCAGTTTACCAGACTGTAAAAGTCAGGAACCTCAGATGCTGTTTGAATCCAACTTCCCTTAATCATTGCCATGAAAGCAGAGAGCAATGTTGGAGCCAGGTTAAAAAGTATCAGGCTTAGTGATTAAGGGTAGTAAGCACCACAACAGCTAGTTACCCCCATGTTTATTTGTTCCCCAAACCGTAAAAGTTAGGGCCCTCATTGGTTTGCTGTCTGAATCCAATTCCCCTTTTCTCACTCACTGCTGCTGAAGCAGAGAGCAATGATGGGGTTGTATTAAGCCTTGATACTGTTATCTGTTAAGGGTGGCAATTGCCACACCAGCAAGTTACCCCCACGTACTCTTTTCTTTATTTCCAACCTCTAGCCTTTAGGGATCCAGTGTGTTTATCCCATGCCCCTTTGAATTCCTTGACTGTTCTCATCTTCACCACCTCTTCCAGAAGGGCATTCCAGGCATTCACCACCCGCTCCATGAAGAAATATTTCCTGACATTGGCTCTGTGTAGATGTCCCTGGAGTTTCATTTCATCATGACCCCCTAGGTCTATTGATTTCTTTCCAATGGAAAATGTTTGACGATTGTGCATCATTAAAACCTTTCAGATATCTGAAGGTCTGTATCATATCCCCCCCTGCACCTTCTTTCTTGCAGGGTGTACATATTCATCTCCTTCAGCCTCTCCTCATAAGTCTTCCAATACTGACTCCTCACCATTTTGGTCGCTCTTCTTTGGACCGCCTCTATCCTGACTTTATCCCTTTTGAGATTTGGGCACTAGTATTCAACGCAGTACTGCAGGTGAGGCCTCACCAGCAACCTGTACAAGGGCAATATCAGATGCAACAGTGATGGGCAAGAGCAGTTACAAAGTGAACATGGATATTGTACCCAGTAGGTATCAAAAGAGGTAACTCCCACATGCAGGAGAAATCATATGTTGCAAGGGAGTGGATTCCTAAGAAAGGGAATCCCTACATTGCAGGGGGAAGGGGGAAACCTCCCCCACCTATGTCCGGGAGAGCTCCCTGCCTGCCAGGAGGCATCTCCACTGCATAGCAGAGCAATGGTGGAGTGAATGCTTCTATTAGATATGCTTTCAGATCCAATAAGGAACAGAGAGAAGCCACCACTCAAAGGCAAAGCTCACTCTGAGAATGGAGTGTGAAAATAACCCGTTCCCGGAGCAGAAAAATAAAATACCAAGAGGGAACCTATTAAGGTCAGTTCTTGAAAGCCAATAGCCAAAATCTCCCATTCCCAAAGGGGAGGGAAAGTTTAACAGTAAACTGGTCATCCCCGAACCCAGAAATCCCCTACTTTCCATATGCAAATGGGGCACAGTAGCCGGCAATATAAACTTCCACTAGTGGCCACCTAGTTGGATACCATGTCCACCATGGTAACCAGGCACATGGACACCAGCAAAAGCGGTCCAGTTGACCTCCACTGCTTTCCCCCCCTCAACTTCCTTTAGGGGACCTGCAAGGAGTTATACTGATTCATGCAGATCGAGACCCCAGCAGGAGCAACGAACGAGTCATTGTAAACCGGTACGATAAGACCTTGTCTTGAGTATCGGTATAGTAAAAGAATTTAAATAATAATAATAAGGGTAATCTTAGTGTAAGTCAATATGGGAGAGGGCTAGTAAAGGCTTTGCCCCTCCCCGTTGGGGGGGGGGGGGGGGGGAGTAGCCAAACATTACCACCTCAGTACCCACCTAAAATGCAAAGTGAATAGGAGTGCATTCTCACAACTACATCTCAGTGCACGGGCAACTGCAGTACACAAGCCTGTGATGTGTTCCAAGATGAAACGCACACTAAAGGGCACCAAGAAACAGTTGTGCCTCTGCGCCTGGCGTCAACCCTGCAACTGTGCTGCCATGCACCTGTGCTGCAGTACTCCAAAGTGCCAACAGTGGTGCATATGCACCAGATATTGCAGTATCCAGGGGCATAGCTTCAAGCCACGGCCTCGATCAGCCTTAAAATTGCCAGTACTAGTGCACTGCACAAGAGCAAACTGTGGAGAAGTGTGTGGTGGTGCCATCCCCAACTGTGCCACATAGTACCCCATGATACCAGACACAAGGACAGTAGATGGCGCTACTCATCAATGACTCCTGACAGCAAATAGTAACTATTCGATGGTGGGAACAGTGCCCAGTACAGCACACCATGCACTCACCACTAGAGTGAGGTCCTTTTTTTTTACTGCCAGTCCAATCTGTTGGAAGTCCCTCCCCCTGGCAATTAGGTTCATCATAGGCATTAAAGAATTTAAAGCGGCCTTAAAGCACATTTATTCATACTTACCTTTCAGTCCCCAGAGTCTCCCTCTCAGAGTGCCCTTCCCAAAGCCTGACTGAGCCATCTTTACAGCCTTGTTTTCTGATGAGATGTCCTTTCTTGATGTTGATTTTACTTATACCTCTTATGACTTTTTTTAAACTATATTCCTTTTATGAGCTCCTTTTTTTTTTTTTGTTTACCCATGTTCTATATTTTGATTATGTATGTTCTGAAGTATCCTGCCCTGAACTTTGGAGGATGTAAGATATAAATATTGCTGATCACCATAAATAAGGAGACGAGAACAACCTCTGCCAGGCTGCACAGGGCACTAGGCCTGCCGTGTGGCCAGCAGAGAGGTTTGAAACAGAAGAAAAGGAGAAAACCCAAAAATACCGTAAGGTATAAGAAGGAAAAAGAAAACAAAGGCCTGTTAGAAAAGACAGCTGCTGCAGCAGCTCCAGAACGGTCCCAGCAGTAGCTGTGAGGGAGAGAGCAAACCTGAAGCTGCAACCACATGGCTATGCATAGAAAGAGACTGAGGGGCTCTGCCTAGGGGGCAGGGAGGGTGCTACAGCTGCACATGCTCAGTAAGACTTGCTGAAAGCTCTACAATCTTTGCGATCAAAGCTACGTGGCAGGACCAGTGGATGATGTCACCCATGTCTGAGGAATGCCATTCAGTTTGTCCTCGGAGAAGGTGTGATGGGTTAAAGATGGGGGGAGGAGATATTTGTGGGTGAGAGGGATTTGAGAGAGCATGAAAGGATGCAGCTGTTGAGAAGGAAGGACAAGGCCATATAACTGGAGAAGGTGAAAGAAGCAGTTCAAAGAGGAGATGAAAAAGGCAAAGGAGGGAAGAGTTGGGGAGATTCTGGATTGCCTTAGAGATGGAAAGAAGGAGGGATGAAATGTAGATGAGCAGACAGAGAAAGATGGCGAAAAAGGAGAAGAGAAGGTAAAGATCAATATTAGACAGATGCCAGGGAGAAACGATACAGAATTTGGACAGGAGGCACTGTCAAGGAGTTAGAAGACCAACAAGAGGAAAGCAGATAAGACCCAAAGGGGCGGATTTTCAGAGCCCTGCTCGCCGGTAAGCCTATTTTACATAGGCCTACCGGCGCGCGCAGAGCCCCGGGACTCGCGTAAGTCCCGGGGTTTTCGGAGGGGGCGTGTCGGGGGCGGGCCCCGAACCGCGCGGTGTTTTTGGGGCGTGTCGGGAGCGTTCCGGGGGCGGGTCCGGGGGCATGGCTACGGCCAGGGGCAGCCCGGGGGCGTGGCCGCGCCCTCCGGACCCGCCCCCAGATCGCATCCCGGCACGCTAGCGGCCCGCTGGCGCGCGGGGATTTACTTCTCCCTCCGGGAGGCGTAAATCCCCCAACAAAGGTAAGGGGGGGTTTAGACAGGGCCGGGCGGGTGGGTTAGGTAGGGGAAGGTGAGGGGAGGGCAAAAGAAAGTTCCCTCCGAGGCCGCTCCGATTTCGGAGCGGCCTCGGAGGGAACGGGGGTAGGCTGCGCGGCTCGGCGGGCGCCAGCTATACGAAATCGATAGCCTTGCGCGCGCCGATCCCGGATTTCAGCGGCTACGCGCGTATCTACTGAAATCCAGCGTACTTTTGTTTGCGCCTGGAGTGCCAACAAAAGTACGCCTATTCGCGGTTTTTGTAAATCTACCCCAAAGCAATTAGAAAAATAAAATGTCCAGGCAGCGAGGGTAGAAAAAAGCATCTTATTTTCAACTTAGTAAATGGAATGGCTCATGATATGTCGCACAATACAGGAGGAAATGCATTTCTGTTTCTATTTCACTGATGTTGCATGGCATGCAGAATCTGACTTTTTGGGGTTTCCAGTTAATTTGCATTATTTCAAATTTGTGGTCACTTATTCTGTATTTGTGGAGGGTCTATGGTTGATAACATGGCTTAAAGGCACACACTCCTTTTTCAACTCCTATTGCTTAATTGGGGTGGAGTAGATTTTTAGTTGTATGGGTTGGGCAGTTTTAGCATCTGTAATCTGATGTACTATTTGTTTTATGCACTGATAGATGAGTTGTTTTACCTCGCTTCAAACATTTGAAGGAGGGAGTAACAAATTTTTACACAGAAACAAGGTAGCGATTACTATTAATCAGTTGGATAGAAGTTAATGGTTAGCACTAGTAGAGGTTAAGAATCACATCCAAATGTCACATTAATAGATTATAGTGTTTTAAATTTTAAAACTGCCAGGCCATGCCGAAGGTCCTTGGTTTGATCCTTGAGTTGGGTCCCTCTTCTCCCCAGGTCGGCTGAGGATGTAGCAGAGGCAATGTTCACAGCGCCTGGGGAGGAAGGAGTCATGGTCGTTGTCCAAGGGTGACACCAAGTGATTGGGGGTCCTATGATTGCAGGATTCTGAATTGGACATGTAGTGGCAGTTCTGGGGCATAGCCCCCAGCCCAGGGCTGCCACTATAATGACTGGAGTAAATTTAAGTTGGGAGAGGAAGGACAATAAAGAGAAAAAAAGATCCCTGATAGTTGTGAATGAAAGCCTGTGGTGTCAGGATTCCTGTACTAGTTCTGATTGAGCTGGAATCCCACAGATGCAGGAGGAAGCTGCAGGGTCACAATAAAAATTAAAGCCCCCTATATTTAACAAAGTCTCCAAGCTCATGGTATATTCAAAGCGAGGGCACACTTGTTTGCTTGGCCGGAAGTGCCAAATAGCCTGGCTACGGCTCTGCGATCTAGACCCAAGAATCAACAGCAGATGGAGTGCGTATCTGTGATTTACATGTGGCGCCCAATGAGGCAGGCCTTAAATCTGCTTACCACAATTTTTAGCTTTTGGCTTCTCTATATATCTCTCTCTCTCTCTCTATTTATATATATATTTTTTAAACTTATTTTGAAGGGCTGCTAATGCAGCAGCAGCAAAAAACCCCACAAAAACCTTGAAAGCAACCAGGTAGATAGGAACACTAGGCCCCAACTTAGAAAAAATTTGAGAAAGAGACTGAGACACATTCATGTGGTACCTCGGATGTAAAAAGACCGAGGGGTTCACAAGGCATGTATTTGCGGAAGCTCAGTGAAATATTTATTGAATTCTGAGAGCTGGGTCCCAGACAGCACTGTCGAAAGAAGTTACTCACGTGTAATAGCTAATTCATGCCTGCCTGTCGAAGAATGCAAGTGCTCTGCCCAGTAACACTCAAGGCCATCAATGAAAAGAAAATAATTGACATGAAACAATGTACAATAGAATATAACCTCTATCATGAACAAGTCTGTACCGGATATTAAGATGAAAATTATGAAGGGCCCAACCTCTCTCACATAAAGGAATAGGCAGGCAATCTCAAAATCATGCCATCAACTGATGCTAGTAGTAATGTGGCTACTTCTTTATATAATCTGGTAGTCTGAATTATTAGCAATAGCAGCCACTAGATTTCATAAAAGGAACCATATCCATGAAAAGAAAGTTGCCCTCTCAGCTTGTTCTTCCCAGAGCTGTAGCAATCTTATAGGCAAATATGACCTGGCTTAAGCAACAGGCATCACTGCTGGAAGGGTGCTTTGGCCCTTGTCACACCTAGCGGCACAGAGAAGCACATGCTCATGGTTGTGGTCCTGCCTCCCAATGTATGCCCTCTTTCTTCCCCTGCCTTGGCTGGCATAAGAAGCTAGAAATCTCCCCACAGCTGATCGAAACTTGCTTGTGGTGCTGGCACAGTTGTTGCAGAGCGCTCCCTAGCAGCAGAATGGATCCCATTCAGCTAAGTACATGGACATAGTTTGGGGGAGGAACCATGTCACAAAAAGAGGCAGCTGCGTAGTGTCATGGTCGGAAAGAGAGAGAGGGACTAGCAACAGAGAAATGCAAATGGAATCACATATGCATAAACCTTTGTTACTACTTGGCTTTTTTTTTTTTTTTTTTTAAGCCCAGCAGGGTCTCGATCATTTTTGGGATTCCAGCTCAATCAGAACCAATCTTTACTAGGCAATGGCATCAAAAGCCTTCATTCCCAACTACCCAGGGCTTTCCCTGCGGCCTTCCAATCCCTCCCCAATCTGTTTAATATCCCCTCTCAAGTTAACCGAGTAACTGCAGCTCCCAATGGAACCCAGCTAGCCTGCTCCCAAAGAATGGCTAAGAGAGTCAGTCCTGACAGAGTGCTGATAGCAGAAACTGCATCTGCTGGTAGGGGAGCAAGACTTGCAACTATTGCTTTGCTGGGGAAAGTATAGGTTTAAATTTTGAAAAAGAATTTGAGGCTTCAGCTATTAATGTGCATGAACACTGTGTGCTGGGAAAGTAGTTTGTGAGTTTAAATTAATCCTGTGTGCTTTGCTCTGAGAAGCGGGACCTGCCTGTTCCTGGACAAGTAATCAGAGGCATTTGATTACCACCCACCTCAGTCACATTCAGGTCTATCCTGTAAAGTGCGGCCGCGTTTACCCTGCTCCTAAGCTGCTTTTTACTCCGTTTCCGGCCGCGTTAGCCCTTCCTGCGATCCCGAATCCCCTTTAACCTACTCCTACCGCGTCCTAAATTCCCCGGGCAACCCCTTCCGCCCGCGGCATGTATACTGCATGCAAACGAACGAATTAGCTATTCCCTAGCATCCCATAACCCGCGCCCCGACTATCGCTATCTTTCCCTGCCGTTTTGTCGCGCGTTTAACCTGCAAACTTACCGCCTACCCTGACCCCTGCGGTAGAGGCAGGGGTAAGGGTAGGTGGAAAGCTTTCCCCCAGCCCCCGCTCACCTGCCCCCGCCGCGATCATGGGTGCCGGTCTCCGTGGCAGCCCCAGTCCTCTCCCCTGCTCCCGAAGCCAAAAAAAAAAAAAAGCGAAAAAAACGTTGCAGCCCCCCTCCGATGTCCGGACTGGGGCTGCCATGGAGACTGCAACGGCAAAGCAAAAAAAAACGGCGAAGCAAAAAAAAAACCAAAAGCAATTTTGGTTTTTTTTTTTTCAAAAGCGACTTTTCTCTTTTTTTTTGCTTCGCCGCTGTCAGTGTCCCCCCTCCTCTCGGAGCAGGGCGCGAAAAGCAGCCTTGCTCCGGAGGAGAGGGAGACACTGACAGCGGCGAAGCAACGGCGAAGCTAAAAAAAACCAAAAGCAATTTTGGGTTTTTTTTTCAAAAGCGACAATTTTGTTTTTTTCCCAAAAGCGACTTACTTTTGGGATCTGTCAAGATCCCAAAAGTAAGTCGCTTTTGGACAACTTACTTTTCTGAAGCCATCAGCAGGAACACGATCTACCTCCTCCGCCTCCTCCAGGAAGATGGCTGCCAGCACGGGGGGAAAGCGGCCCCTGTGCATTCAATTGGCTGCTCAAGACGTGACGTCACGACGTTTGGCGTCACGGCAGCCAATTGAATGCACAGGGGCCGCTTTCCCCCGTGCTGACAGCCATCTTCCTGGAGGAGGCGGGGGAGCAACGATGCCGGACGAGGCGGGGGAGCAACGATGCCGGACGGCTGCAAAAGTAAGTCGGGTTGGGTCCCCTTTTGGTTTTTTCGCTTTGTTTTTGCTTCGCCGCTGTCATCTCTTCTCCCCTCCTCCCGGAGCAGGGCGCGAAAAGCAGCCTTCCTCCGGAATTAGGGGAGAAGAGATGATAGCGGCGAAGCAAAAACAAAAGCGAAAAAACCAAAAGCAAAAATAAGTCGCTTCGCCGCTCCCTCCTCCCGGAGCAAGGCTGCTTTTCGCACCCTGCTTCGGGAGGAGGGGAGAGGGGACTGGCAATCCCGACTTCCTGGTATCTGTCATTTCAAATGACATTTGAAATGACAGATACCAGCGCGGCCGTGAAGCCTTAGGCCCGCGCACCCAGGATACTGTATAGGCGCTCTATCCAGTAAAATGGGTTGCGCGGGTCTAAGGCATTACGGACGCGGTTTACATTTACATAAAATTAGTGTTCAGGATCGAGCGGTAGGTGAGCTGCACTGTGCGTGCGGTAACCGCGGGTGCCGTAGGCACTAACGCAGCTCTTCCTACCGCTCGGTACTGGATAGACCTGATTTTTGGATATATAGACTGTAACCCCAAATAGGAACATGTTTTCACCAATTAGGAATTTACAATTAATAAGTAGTTATCCCTCATTTTAGTAACAGACTAATTTTTAGTCCTATTGCTGGTCACGGACAAGCTAATGAAGCATACCCACTCCTTAAACAACTTTACATAACTTAACATTAAGTTGCTGCAGTGAGATTGGGGCTATTCAGTCTTTTGCAACAGATACCACAAGTATGATTATCTAGCTGTTGGTGAAAGTTTTCATAAATGCACCTGGTACAAAGAAATCCTGGCTTTCAGAAAACAAATCTCATTGCTGCAGGCCAGAGTGGCAGACCTGGAGGAACACAGGCAAACAGATATAGAGATCTTCAGGGACATAGTAGACACGTCACAACTCCAATATGGTAGCCCCTGTACTGCTTTGGAGGAACAAGGTCACCTGGAAAGAGATCAGCACCTTGTTGGGGCATGAAGTGCTGCTGCGGCTAAGACCTACCATCCAACTGATGCCCCTCTTACAGTCTTGCACCAAGAATTCTCTCCAGGGGCGTATGCCCAGGAGGGAAGAGTTAAGTGTTATTGTAAGCTAGCGATTAGCAGAGTTGCTTACCTGTAACAGGTGTTCTCACAGGACAGCAGGATATATGGGTGACATCAGGATGGAGCCCAATCACAGAACACTTTTGTCAAAGTTTCTAGAAATTTGACTGGCACCTACTGGGCATGCCCAGCAATGCACTGACCCTGCATCCAAGCAGGGGTCCCCCTTCAGTCTCATCTTATAGTAAAAATTACGTGCAAAAAAGAAAATAAGAAAACAAACGAACCCAACTCTGCGGGGTGGCGGGCGGGTTTCGTGAGGACTAACAGCCTGCTGTCCTGTGAGAACACCTGTTACAGGTAAGCAATTCTGCTTTCTCACAGGACAAGCAGGATGGTAGTCCTCACATATGCGTGAGTACCAAGCTGAGGATGCCCGAGCAAAGCACCAAATGCACCCAACAACAGGGGTGGAAATTTGGTTAGGAGGGCATCCTGAACGGGTCGGTGGAAGGATTTATTTTATTTATTTAGTTCTTTTTTTATACCGACATTCATGATACAAATCATATTATATCGGTTTACAAGGAACAGGGGGATTTAACATCAACCATAACATTGACATTAACCACAACGAAGAGGCAAAAGGTTACAATAAAACAAGGGTGATGGAACTCTGAAGGATGTTGAGAAGTTAATCTGAAAACAGGTTGCGTAGAATTAACTGTCCAAAGATGGAATCCTGTGTGCCAGCCTTATCTAAGCAATAATGGGTTGCGAAAGTATGGAGAAAACTCCAAGTAGCAGCCTTACAAATATCAGCAAGCAGCACCGAACGTAGGTGTGCTACTGATGTCGCCATGGCCCTGACCAAGGGTGCTTTTACACGGTCTTGCAGTGGAATGCCTGCTTGCTGGTAGCAAAAAGAAATGCATTCCGCCAACCAGGAGGAGAGGGTCTGCTTTCCCACAGGATTTCCTAATTTGGTGGTATCAAAAGAAACAATTGAGTGGATTTCCTGAGGGCCAATGTGTGGTCCAGATAGAAAGCTAGAGCACGTTTGCAGCCCAAGGAATGCAGAGCCTGTTCTCCTGGGTTCGAATGGGGCCTGGGAAAAAAGGTAGGTAGGATAATAGATTGGCAAAAATTTAGGGTGAGTGCGGAGCACTAACTTGTCATGCAGAATTTTAGTGTAAGGCGGGTAGGTAACTAATGCCTGTAATTCACTAACTCTGTGAGTAGACGTGATCGCAAGAAGAAAAGTTACCTTCCAGGTGAGATAGTGGAGATCACAGGCGTGGAGAGGCTCAAACGGAGGTTTCATGAACCGTCCCAAAACACACATTAAGCTCCCAAGCAGGGGCAGGAGGGCGCAGTGGAGGTGTTAAATGGAGCAAGCCTCTCATGGAACGTGATACTAAGGGTTGTGTTGAAATGGAGACATCTCCTATACCAGGGGTCAGGAACCTATGGCTCGCAAGCCAGATATGGCTCTTTTGATGGCTGCATCTGGCTCGCAGACAAATCTTTAATAAAAAAAGTAAAAATCTAACAAAACCCCCCACCCTCCTGATGCCCCCCCCCCCCCCAAGACCTGCCAAAAGTCCCTGGTGGTCCAGCGGGGGTCCAGGAGCGATCTCCTAGACTTGGGCTGTCGGCTGCCAGTAGTCAAAATGGCGCCGACGGTCCTTTGCCCTCACTATGTCACTGGGGTCGACCAATGGCAGCAGTAGCCCCTGTGACATAGTAAGGGCAAAGGGCCGTCTGCTGCCAGTAATCAAAATTGCATCGACGGCCCTTTGCCCTTACTATGTCACAGGGGCTACCGCTGCCATTGGTCGACCCCAGTGACATAGGGCAAAGGGCCGTCTGCGCCATTTTGACTACTGGCAGCCGACAGCCAAAGTCCAGGAGATCGCTCCTGGACCCCCGCTGGACCACCAGGGACTTTTGGCAGGTCTTGGGGGGCGTCAGGAGAGTAGGGGGTTGTAGTTAGTATGGCTCTCACAGAATTACATTTTAAAATATGTGGCGTTCATGGCTCTCAGCCAAAAAGGTTCCCAACCCCTGTCCTATACCCTTATGGTACACAGACACTGCACTAACATGCACTCTGATACAGGAAGGTTTTAGGCCCTACTCTGACAGCTGCCAGAGATAGTCTAGGAACCTCGCAGTGGAACAAGTAAAGGGGTCTATGGACATGGAAGTGCACCAGACCGTAAACCTCTTACATTTAGAGTGATAAGACCTTCTCGTTTAAGCCTTTCGTGAAGCCACCAGGACTCGGGATACAGACTCTGAAAGGTTAAAAGGTTGGAGTATTAACCTTTCAACATCCAGGCCATCAGTGATAGAGCTTGGAGGTTGGGGTGACGCAGGTACCCCCTTCGTTCTGAGTTATTAGAAGGGGATCATTCCCCAGAGGAACGTGCCGGTGTACTGATAGGTCCTGGATGATTAGAAATCACACCTGGTGTGGCCAGTGGGGAGCTATCAGAATCATTAATCCCTTGTCCTCAGGAGCTTCACGAGAGTCTTTGAAATGAGAGGAAGTGGAGGGTACGCATAAAGGAGACCGCTGGCCCAGGAGAGGGCGAAGGCATCTCTTGGTTGCAAGTGCTGACTGCGAATGAGAGAGCAGAAGTTGTCTACTTTGTGATTGTGGACCTACGCAAAGAGGTCTATGTGAGGGTAACCCCAGCATTGGAATATTGTGTCTGTTATCGTGGTGTTGAGAGTCCACTCGTGTGGATGGAAAGTGCGACTCAGCCTGTCCGCCAAAAGATTGTCCACTCCCAGCAAGTAGGTTGCTTTGAGGTACATCGAGCGGGAAAGGGCCCATGCCCATATCTGTGCAGCTTCCTGACACAGGAGGTAGGAGCCCATTCCCCCTTGTTTAATGATGTACCACATTGTAACCTGATTGTCTGTTTGAATCAGGATGGCTTTGATAGGCAATCCTGAAAGGCCTTGAGGGCATATCTGATCGCCCGTAGCTCCAGGAAATTTATTTGGTGTTTGGCTTCCTCTGGAGACCAGGTTCCCTGAGTCTGCAGGTCGCCTACATGTGCACCCCCCTCCTGAGGATGGATGTTTCTGTTAAGGTAATTTGAGGTTCAGGAGCCTGAAATGGAAGGCCTTGAATGAGATTGGAGTGGTGTATCCACCAGACTAGTGACAGAAGGAGCTGTTTGGTAACCTGGATAATGGTGGACATTGGCTGACAAGCTTGACGTTTCAAGGTCCACTGCATTACTCATGGCTAGGTGAGCCATCGGAGTGACATGCACCGAGGACGCCATGTGACCTAGCAGTATGAGGAACTGACGAGCAGTTGAAGATACTCGAGTCTGTAGGTGAAGCGCTAGAGATGCTATGGTGAAAGCGCAATCCTGGGGGAGGAAGGCTTTTGCCTGTGTAGTGTTGAGGTCGGCCCCTATAAAGGATAGTGTTTGGGATGTAACTATCTTGGATTTGGGATAGTTGATTAGAAACCCTAAGGAAATCAGGATGTGGATAGTGAGATTCAGGGAGGCTAGTGTGCCCTGCTGAGTCAGAGCCCTTAACCAATTGTCAAGATAATGTATCAACTAATATCGGTATAGAAAAGCCGTTAAATAAATAAGGGTAGACATGCACACCCTGATTCCTGAGGAAGGCTGAGACCACCACCAGGCACTTGGTGAATACCCGTGGAGCGGACGCTAGGCCAAATGGTAGTACATGGTACTGGAAGTGACGAGGGCAGACCAGGAATCACAGGTACTTGCGATGAGACTGAGTAATTGAGATGTGTGTGTAAGCGTCTTGGAGATCTAGAGAGCATAGCCAATCTCCTCTTTGCAGAAGAGGAAGTAGAGAGCCCAAGGTTACCATTTTGAATTTCTCTCTGCAAAAATGTGTTTAGTGTACGGAGGTCCACTATTGGGCATATACCTCCTGACTTTTTTGGTATTAGAAAAATACCAGGAATAAAAACCTTGCCCCTGCTGGGAGAGGGGCACTGATTCTATGGCTCGGGATATGAGGAGGGATGAGACCTCCTGTTCAAGCAAGGGAAAGTGGTCGGACATCCCCCATGTTAGCCGAGGTGGAAAGTCCACTGGAACAGTCAGGAAGTTGAGGTGGTAACCCTGAGTGACCACTGCACATACCCACTGGTCTGTGGTGACTGTATGCCAAACGCTGTTGAAGTGGCAGAGCAGACTGCAGACCGGTATGGATGGAAGAGGAGGTTGGCTTACACTCTCTAGGAAGGAGTCAAAAACCTGATTGTGGTCCAGGCTCAGACGTTTGAGGCAGAGTCTGCCTGGATTGACCTTTTTGGTAAGGTCTGGAAGGGCATCCTCTAGAAGCTGGAGGATAAAATTTCCTTGGCTTTTAGGCCAGCTGCTTAGAGTCACGCCTGAAAGATCTCTTAGGGGCGGAAGGAAACTCAGATGGCACAGAAGAAAGCTGGCGCAGCATTTCATAGTGGTCCTTCAACTGCGTCACTGACTCTCTGATCTTTTCTCCGAAGAGATTATCACCCACGCAGGGTAGATCTGCTAACCTATCTTGGACTTCTGGTCTTAAGTCCGAGGATTTGAGCCAGGCCCATCTTCTTGCACTAATCCCTGCTGCAGACATTCTAGAGGCAGTATCAAAGATATCATATGCAGCGTGGACCTCGTGCTTTCCAGCATCCAGACCTTTTTGAGCCAGAGTATGACGTTGAGCCTGGAGTTGCTCTAGTAAAGAATCAGAGAAATCCTGGATCCTCTTAAAAAGGTCTGTGTTATACTGGGTCATGTATAACTGGTAAGAGGCAATGCGAGATATGAGCATTGAGCCATGGAAGACATGCTTGCCAAAAGCATCCAGGGATTTTTGTTCCTTTCCTGGAGGCATGGAGGAATGCAGTTTTGAACGTCATGCCTTTTTCTGGGCTGATTCAACAAAAGAGTGATGATCCAACTGTGACTTTTGGAAACCAGGAGCTGACTGCACAAGATAGGTGGCATCTGTCTTGCGGTTGACAGGTGGAACCGAACATGGGTGTTCCCAGTTTCTCTTCAGGAGATCAAGCAGGATTTCATGAATAGGTATAGACATGATTTCCTTAGGAGCATCTAGAAATTGGAGTACTTCCAGCATCTTGTGCCTAGAGGCCTCTTCTGTCTGAAGTTGAAAAAGAATGGTTTCAGACATTTCCTTGATGAAATTAATAAAAGACAGATCTTCTGGTGGAGAATGTCGTCTTTCATCTGGGGGAGAGAGCTCTGATGGTAGATCTGTATCTTGGGACGAATCATCGGTCCAAGGATCATAGGGCTGATCTCCAGCACCTACTGGGTCTCCAGCGGGGAGAAATGGTGCTAATCCTGAAGGACCAGGCCTAGGCATTGGTGGCGGCACAGACTGCATTGATGGAGGCACTGAGGGGACCAGTGAGATCGATGGATAAGTCGGTGGAATGGGTATCTGTGTTTCCTCATCATCCGATAATTGAATCAGTGTGGAAGGGCACCGATCAACACATCCGGTCTACCCAGTAGCGGTGAGTGCTACGGGAATCGGATTGGTGACCGGCTCGGGGACCAGTACTGGCATTGATGGAGGTTGGAAGCCCTGAAGTGCTTTACCGATGGCCTCTTGGATCATCCGATCCAATTCTTCACGGAAGCCTGGGGCATGGAACCCTGGCACCGGAGTAGGAGCCAGCACTGGAGAAGCCACAGGGTCCACCGGTGAAGGTGGAATTGCATATCCCGGCACCACTAAAGGTGAGGGAACGCCTCGGTGACCCGGTCACAGAAGAGGATGGGGCCTTTTCTGGACAGGGCTTCTTTGTCGGTGGCTCTGTCGACGTCGATGCCGAGGACTTGCCTGGATTGAGCCTTGTGATGACAGTGTCCACATTTTTCACGATGATCTCCTCTGTCCTTTTCTTGAGGAGGCAAGGAGGGAACTGACACTTTTGGAATAGTCGATGCCAGTCGGGCAGCAGCGGTGTCCCGGTGCTGGTGAGAGGTCGATGGCGCTGGCTCGGATGAAGTCGAAGCTATCGATGGAGCCGGAGTTTTTGACTGAAAGAGAAACTCCATTTTCTCTAAACGAGCCTTATGGATCTTCGGTGTCATTTGGGCACATTTGGTGCAAGTTAGGACATAGTGGTCAGACCCCAAACACATAAAAGACCCTGTGTGGGTCAGTGATGGACTTTGTTCGAGTAGTCAGGGCACCGACGAAAACCCGACACCATGACTTCGACAAAAATTTAGCCATGGTGCGGTCAATGGCCGGGAGGCCCCGAAGGGATAACTCGACGGGAATAGAACGCAACAAGGGTAAACCCTTACCTTTCGACCGCAGAGTATGGATATCGATAGGGGGACCACTATGGGGTAGAATGAAATTTTGAAAGAAGTTCCGTGAGGAAAATTCCTGTCAAGAATCTCAAGAGAGCTCCTTAACCCGCGTGGCTACTGCTGTGGAGAAAAAAAGAAGACTGAAGGGGGACCCCTGCTGGATGCAGGGTCAGTGCATTGCTGGGCATGCCCAGTAGGTGCCAGTCAAAGTTCTAGAAACTTTGACAAAAGTGTTCTGTGATTGGTCTCCATCCTGATGATGTTACCCATATGTGAGGACTACCATCCTACTTGTCCTTTGAGAACAATTATTAGGAATGTAGATAGCTGGTAAGCAAAAGGCTCACTTGTTAACTTTCCTGCCTGGTGTGAAGGTATCAGACCTCACATATTACCTAGACAGAATTTCAGAGAGTGCTGGGGAGAAAATAGCTAGTACATGTGGGCGCTTACAATACAGAATGTGCAGGAGGGAGCATCTATTAGGTAGGGTAGGAAGTTGAAATCTAGAACCTCCAGGGTTGCATTCTCAGAAATGCCCAGTACTCCAGAGAAAGGAGAGAACGGCTCCCTTACAAAGTCACTCTAAATAGTTAAGGACTCTTCAGCATGGAAGAGAGATGATAGAAGGGTTATTTACCCCTTCAAATACTACTAAAACAAAGGGACACCCCAAGAAACTAGCCACCAGCAAGTTTAACACAAAATTGTAGAAAGTACTTATTCACCCAGCGCATTATCAAGCTCTGGAACCTATTGCCAGAGGATATGGTCAAGGCAACTAGCACAGTGGAGTTTAAGAGAGGCTTGGACAAGTTTTTGCAGGAAAAGTCCATAAATAATTAGCCAGGTAGACTTGAGAAAGCCATCGCTTATCCCAGAGAGTGAGCAACAAGAAACATCTACTTTTAAAAGAACCCTGGTTAGGATTGGGAAAGTTTGTACACATGTGCTCTAGAGGTTTCTGTGATTTGAAACAGCTTACCTGTTCAGATTAGAGAAGAAGCTGATCTAAAGGTGCTCAGGAGGGGGGGTTAAAACCTTATTATATAGGAAGGCTTATGGTTAAGTGTAGAGAAGGATTTATTTTTTTTTACATACATTGTATGTTGTAATTTTAATTGTTTTATTGTGAGTGTTTTACTGTAATCTGCCCTGTACAAATATTTAATTTGGAAGCAACAGAATATAAATATTTTAAACAAATATTGGGTATCTGTGTTTTAAACTATCCATTGTCTGACAGAGGATACTGGGCTCGATGGGTCTGGATCTGACCCAGCATGGCAAATTTTAATCCCTTCCTCCAAGATCTCTGAAAACTATCTCCATGCACCCTCCGCACAAGGAGCAGCAGAGTCCTGGCCTGGGAATCAGGCCCAGGTCCTTCAAAGCCACTAGTCAGCCCTCTTACTTCTCATTTTAACAGTGACATTTTACATTTTCATCCCATTCAAATCTTGAACCTCCTCTATGCTTATAAATTGTGCTTCCTATTCAACATGACAAAACCTCTCTGGCTGATGCCATGGTTTTAAATCATACTGCTTTCACTAATGCTGCAGTCATATGTTTACAGCGCTTAAAGCACACCACGCAAGACAAAGGTCTCCTTTGTTAAAATAAGACTTTTATATTGCTTGTGTGTGCACATTGTGTAACTTGCAGAACCACTTGCTCAGTCTACTGGCTACATATTTTCTCAAAGTAAAAATGAATTGAAAAGGAGACTTTCAGAAGCTGAAACCATTAGCAACATCTTACTGTATGCTATCTGCTCCGGAAATAATCTTCCTTTAAAATCACTTTACTCTATGGTGCAGGGATTTATCACCGGAAAGTCAGTTAGCTTAATTTGTAATACAGAAACTTGGGAGTACCTACACATTAAAAAAATAAATAAAAAATATATAGTACAGCACCATATCTAGTGCAAACTTAGGGCCTGATTTACTAAAGCTTTTCTCCCGTTCTGTGTCTACGGGAAAAATACTTAGTAAATTAGGCCCTCTGGGGACGGAGAATTACCTACAGTATCTAAATGTAAGTCCCTGAACTATCAATGATAAAGTGAGTGCTAAATAAATCAATCTGGAAATCAGTTATCAGGAAATTCCCATCCCCTGGAAAACGGATGTACAGCAGGGCTCCTCTTGCCCACTCCTCCCGCAGGGTTTACAGTCAGATCACCGCCGGAGCAGCAAATGGTTCAAAATCTGAGCTGTCAACTGCACTGGAGAGAAAGCTGCTGGCAGCAGGCAGAGCGGATAGGAGAATAGTGAGTCAAAAGTTTAAAATGACCCACTCAGGGCCAAACCTCAAGCAACTAGGATATACTGCCAGAGACAGCAGAATGGTCACTTACCTATAGACGGCGATTTAAAAGGGTATTTATCAGGTAGATCCACTCTAACTTTCCACACACCACCTTCATACGGCGCTGTAATTAAAAATAAAGAGTGGAACAGGTTAAATGTGCTGACTGCGATGGGCTCGAAGTCACAAGATTTATTACAGATTTTACATACGTTGTCTTTCCCCCGGTGTCACATGCTTTTCATCACAGTAATGCAATCTTTTTGTGGTTAATTAACACAATGTCACTGGCCATCATCTCTCAAAACAACCGAGCTAGCAGAACAGCAAGTAACTAAATCTTATGTCAACCAGATGGAACTTTTATCCATCACACTAAAACTAAAGGGAGTCAAAACTAATGGCAAGGTCCATCGAGCAGGTACTACATGCCAATGACTAGGTCTTTAATGAGCAAGCATACCTGTGCATGTGTTTCACCTAGTGCTCAGTGCCAAGCAAGTCATATACTTCATTTTGGGATATGAAACTAAGGGGCAGAAGGGTCACGGCTACAGTTTCTTTGTGCGTCAGATAACTTCAAGAGTGCTCTGAATGTAAAGCGGTATTATAGAAAGAACACAGAACTCCTATGCAAACAGATCAACTGCAGCCGCCAGCCAGCAGCACTTCCAGGACTAACTTGAAAATAGAGGCGGCATTTGAAGAGGAGGACCGACAAGCAAAGCGGCGTTCGGAAACCCGTTACGCTACACAGTAAGTTTTTTCGTTTTCATTTTGCACCAACTCTGGTGGGAAAATACTTACCTGTTTAAATTTATATTATCAGCTGCTATCTCTCTGGCCCCTGACGCAGACGCGGGAGGACGCCGAAACACTGACAGTGTCGGGCAGGGACACAGCACCTTTCTTCGGTGATTTAAAAACGTTTGGAGACCCTTCGTTCCTAACGGCAAGCTAAGTTTGAACAGCAGCTGCTTTATCGCTTTATTTAGACACGAAAGAACGAACACAAGTTTAAGAGTAAGAACGGTATCTGTCCCTGTTGGAGTTACAACTTATATTTTTTGTTACCCCATGAAGGGATACCAGACAGAGTTTTGTAATATATAAGATCCCCTGACATTTATTATAATATAGAGGCTGTTTGTTTTGGCAAGATGAGTATGAAAGTCTTCCAGCTGTGGGGGCAGGACACCTTCAGAGAGTGACTGGGAGTAACCGGGCCCTTGGAATGTTGCTCGGTGCTTTTTTGGGTAATGTTATTTATGACCAGGGGGAGGGATTATGTTGGGTAGGCAATAAGGTGTATTTGGTTATTTGGGGTGACGAGGTTTAGGATTGTATAATTAATTCTGTTATGCTATTCTGATACTTTTGCCTTAGCTGACTCCCTACTAGTGAATAAGGGAATAGGTTTTTGCTGGTTACTAGCACTTTTATTATATTTAGTGTATTTATTAATTGTAATGATTTTTCAGCTGCATATGTATTTCTGAATTATGTCTAATCTGTTTTATAAAATTTATGAATTGCTTTCCAGATCTAACAAGATCTTCCAAAGCGATGTACAACACAAGAATAAGAACAATAAAAACCAAAACGTAAATATGTTGCTGAGGATCATAAAATACATTTTTATAAGTCAGAAAATTAGTCTTCGCCCTGATGCTTAAAGGTAGATCATTCCATAGTTTAGGCCTACTGGTGGAAAATGACTTATTTTGTAACTTCACATGACAAAAAAAGCTTCGGAGGTGGAATTTGCAGTTGATACTGTGAACGTGTGTTCCTGGAAGATGATTTCCAGCTTAACCTTGAAAGCAAACGAGAACCACTGCCTAGCAAGATCTTGAATGTGAGTACCAACAATTTATGCATTTATGGAATTATGTGTGTGTATTTTGTAAACCACTGTGGGGATGGGGGGGGCAAATAAATCCAAGATTAGATCAGAGCAAGCAAACTAAAGATCAGCAGAGGTGATCCTTGTGAAAAAAAATTCAATTTAAAAAGCTCTCAAATTATTAAAAAGCTTGATAATTTTCTGATAGTAACGCATCACCATCATCACCTGCGAAACACCAGGGCCTTAACACGCTATTCCGAGGAAGATAAAGGCCTGTCAATGCCCAGTCAACTAATGCATCAGTAGAGTGGCTCCAAAGTGCTTTATAACCAACTTGTCAGCTGCAACCCTATCCCATTTCAAGACTAGGCCATGTGCAAGCTAAGGTTCCTGGCCAGGAACATGGGAAAAGCTGACTACTCGTCTGTCTTTCTAAGTTTCCTGGATATGGTCTCCACTCATTTCCCCCCTGTAAGCACACCCAAAGGTTCTGTACTTTGCCTCCTCTCTTCCAGTTGTACATATTCTCTGTGCACTTTCATCTTATCTTTGAGATCTATCATCTCTACTGCAGATATTTCTTCCCTTTCTAACCATTTCCCCTTCTACTTGCTTCAGAATAAAATATGTAAAAAAAAAAAAAAATCCCTTTGCCTTGCCCTAGTACCAAGCCCAAGGTGAGATCACAAGTTCAAAGTGAATTAAGAAAAAAAAAAAAAAAAAAAAAGGATAGACCCGTGACATGCGGGGAGTGCCCCCCCCCCCCCCCCGCCTTACCTCGGCACTGCGCAGCAAATTAGGAGTCCCCCTGCTATGGGGGAGGTGAAGGGATGACGCGCCCGGAGTAGCAACGCTGGCGCGTCATCAAGTGGTGACGTCAGCCTCGCGGGTATCGCAAGGCTGAGGTCTCCAAAACTCCGGCGAGCGCTGGGTCAGGCCTCTTGTCACGGCCAGCGCTCATGTTTCCTCCCTCCCACCCAGCAAAGAAGAGGGGTGAATACAGCAGAAAAGGGGGGGCAAATAAGGGCAGGAGGGAATGAGTGTCAAAATATAATGTTAAGAAGCAACAAGAATGTGTAATTTGTCGCAGCTAAACGGTGGTGGGGGTACCAGAGTCAGGAGGCAAATAGGGACCTTGAGGACACAGTGGGGACAAACTGGAAGTCCTTGGGGACAGAAGAGTGCATATAGTTGGGCGTGGGCTGCCCAGAGGAATGGCTCCGTGGCTTAGACACGGCGGGGGAGGGGGGGGGGGGGGGGGGGGGGGAGGCCGGAAGATGGTGTGGCGGACGCCGGCATGAAGCCCGGGACTACATTATGGTAAAACGCACCAATGACTCTGGTACCGGTAATATGTTTACGTTACTGATTTAATAAATGCTGCCGCCTGTTTTCACCAAAAGCGGAGTCTGAGTGGTAAGTTACGTGGTAGGTGAATATGGACCAAGGGGCTCGGTGAGCAGACACGAAGGTGCAAGCTGCCAGTGTTAATAAATTTAGTTCTCTCTTAGATCACAAAATAAAGGTTGTTAACTATTCCCTCGATTCAGAGACCGGGCCTTTTCTATAGCAGGTCCCAAGTTATGGAATTCCATGCCAGAAGCATTACATATATTTAAATGTGAAAACATGCCTATAGTTTTATGTGAGAGAGGGATGGAGAGATGATTATATAACTGGCTCAGGAATGCTGATATTATACATGAGAGAGGTTTGAAGAGCTATTTGCATAAATGTGTACTTAGATTTTACTTGAAGTTTTCTGTATTATATTTTAGTAATGTCTTAATTTTTTTTTTTTATAAATTTTATGTATGTTAAATTGTAAACCACTGTGATCTCTATCTGGAATGACAGTATACAAAATGTATAAATAAATTCTCTTCCCATTTTCCAAATCCAACAATTTGGCATTTTCACCTTTTAGCTCCAAGAAACACTGGTTTCTTCCTATACACTTTGTGACATTGAGAACATTTAATGTAAAAAAAGAACATGCTCATCTTTAAAAATAAGCAACACACACCCCCAGCTCACAAAGCCTGACTCTACCCCTAAATCTCATAACCATCCGTAATCCTCCATTAGTGACTTCGGGACTACCTTTGGAGAAAAGCAGTTCTGAAATACTCTGCATAGCACTAGCCATTTGACACAAACAAGACCACAAGCAGAGCAAGTCCATGTCCCAATAAAAATCACTGAAAATGAGATTCTGGCCTCTTTTACTTACTGCCAAGTTTACTAGTGAAAGATCACTTACTTAGTCTTGTACAGTAGAAGCAATGCAAAGGAAATGTTTGTTCTGAAGCAGCAAGACTATTAACTGCCATCACTGGACAACTAGCCTATAGTTGCATTAAGCTTCTTAAGGCTTGTTGCTGCCCATGGTTACAAATTTTGAACTGCAGCTCATGTAGCAACTGTTAATGGTTTGAAATAAATGCTTACTTACCTTTTTTCAGGGTAAGTGATGTGAAGTTTTGTATATACTATGGGGACATATGTAACCATTATATTAATTTTTTTTAGATACTATCTTACTCCATGATGAGTATGTCAGCATCCTAGCAAGAAGTTCAGAAAAGGAAGAACTTATGACATTTCTCTGTCATTGCAAGTACCTTTATTGTTTTAGGTAAAAAATGCAATTTTAATAAACTCTCTCAGTTTACTGGTTATTTTGTAATTATGTATTTATTGAATTACGATTGTTTTGATAATTGTATTTAACGGATGTATTTTTAAATATATGTATTTTCTGTACTTGTATGCACTGATTATTTTGTAAACTGCTTTGAGGAAGGTCATATATAAATGCTAACATAAGTGAGAAATGGGGCTCAGAACAGTCCTACACGAAGAACAATGAACTTTCACCAGAAATGCAAAAAGAAAAAACTATTTTACTATGTGCTAAAAATTAGCAAAATGTATACACTGGCAAGAATTAAATCTTGAACAGAACTGTCTCACCAGTGAAAAGGTACAGCATGAAACAAACAAGGCATCCTAAAAAAAAAAATAAATCAAACACAACTTCATGGCAATAGCAAGGGCTGGTTGAGAAAATTCTGCTATATAAATGTGTAAATATAATTTCCAAAAGGGATATGCACCTACAGCTACCAAAAGAAAATATGCCATATATAAAATAGAAACAGATACATTATAGATGTATGAAAAAAAAAATTCCATTCAGCACAGATGTGCTCATCTCTCTTAAGTCTCATGTAGAGCATGAAATGAGAGGAACTACAAGGTACCAGCAAGACTATATCCACAAATGGTAGGATTTCTCCAAGCAAGAGCAAGGAGTGACTTGCTCAGATTAATAAATGAATGAGTAATTTGATTTATATTCTGCTTTTTGGGCGCTTCAAAGCAGATTAAATTCAGATTTTTAGAATTGCAAAAAAACAAACACAAATATGAAATACAAATGCAAAAAGGTACACAAGGTACAATGATACAAATATCTACAAAAATAAGTATTAAAATTCTATATTATACCTTCTGTGCCTTAAGAACATAAGAAAATGCCATACTGGGTCAGACCAAGGGTCCATCAAGCCCAGCATCCTGTTTCCAACAGTGGCCAATCCAGGCCATAAGAACCTGGCAAGTACCCAAAAACTAAGTCTATTCCATGTAACCATTGCTAATGGCAGTGGCTATTCTCTAAGTGAACTTAATAGCAGGTAATGGACTTCTCCTCCAAGAAATTATCCAATCCTTTTTTAAACACAGCTATACTAACTGCACGAACCACATTCTCTGGCAACAAATTCCAGAGTTTAATTGTGCGTTGAGTAAAAAAGAACTTTCTCCGATTAGTTTTAAATGTGCCCCATGCTAATTTCATGGAGTGTCCCCTAGTCTTTCTACTATCCGAAAGAGTAAATAACCGATTCACATCTACCCGTTCTAGACCTCTCATGATTTTAAACACCTCTATCATATCCCCCCTCAGTCGTCTCTTCTCCAAGCTGAAAAGTCCTAACCTCTTTAGTCTTTCCTCATAGGGGAGTTGTTCCATTCCCCTTATTTTGGTAGCCATTCTCTGTACCTTCTCCATCGCAATTATATCTTTTTTGAGATGCGGCGACCAGAATTGTACACAGTATTCAAGGTGTGGTCTCACCATGGAGCGATACAGAGGCATTATGACATTTTCCGTTTTATTCATCATTCCTTTTCTAATAATTCCCAACATTCTGTTTGCTTTTTTGACTGCCGCAGCACACTGAACCGACGATTTCAATTTGTTATCCACTATGACACCTAGATCTCTTTCTTGGGTTGTAGCACCTAATATGGAACCCAACATCGTGTAATTATAGCATGGGTTATTTTTCCCTATATGCATCACCTTGCACTTATCCACATTAAATTTCATCTGCCATTTGTATGCCCAATTTTCCAGTCTCACAAGGTCTTCCTGCAATTTATCACAATCTGCTTGTGATTTAACTACTCTGAACAATTTTGTGTCATCTGCAAATTTGATTATCTCACTCGTCGTATTTCTTTCCAGATCATTTATAAATATATTGAACAGTAAGGGTCCCAATACAGATCCCTGAGGCACTCCACTGTCCACTCCCTTCCACTGAGAAAATTGCCCATTTAATCCTACTCTCTGTTTCCTGTCTTTTAGCCAGTTTGCAATCCACGAAAGGACATCGCCACCTATCCCATGACTTTTTACTTTTCCTAGAAGCCTCTCATGAGGAACTTTGTCAAACGCCTTCTGAAAATCCAAGTATACTATATCTACCGGTTCACCTTTATCCACATGTTTATTAACTCCTTCAAAAAAGTGAAGCAGATTTGTGAGGCAAGACTTGCCCTGGGTAAAGCCATGCTGACTTTGTTCCATTAAACCATGTCTTTCTATATGTTCTGTGATTTTGATGTTTAGAACACTTTCCACTATTTTTCCTGGCACTGAAGTCAGGCTAACCAGTCTGTAGTTTCCCGGATCGCCCCTGGAGCCCTTTTTAAATATTGGGGTTACATTTGCTATCCTCCAGTCTTCAGGTACAATGGATGATTTTAATGAAAAGTTACAAATTTTTACTAATAGGTCTGAAATTTCATTTTTTAGTTCCTTCAGAACTCTGGGGTGTATACCATCCGGTCCAGGTGATTTACTACTCTTCAGTTTGTCAATCAGGCCTACCACATCTTCTAGGTTCACCGTGATTTGATTCAGTCCATCTGAATCATTACCCATGAAAATCTTCTCCATTACGGGTACCTCCCCAAAATCCTCTTCAGTAAACACCGAAGCAAAGAAATCATTTAATCTTTCCGCGATGGCCTTATCTTCTCTAAGTGCCCCTTTAACCCCTCGATCATCTAACGGTCCAACTGACTCCCTCACAGGCTTTCTGCTTCGGATATATTTAAAAAAGTTTTTACTGTGAGTTTTTGCCTCTACAGCCAACTTCTTTTCAAATTCTCTCTTAGCCTGTCTTATCAATGTCTTACATTTAACTTGCCAATGTTTATGCTTTATCCTATTTTCTTCTGTTGGATCCTTCTTCCAATTTTTGAATGAAGATCTTTTGGCTAAAATAGCTTCTTTCACCTTCCCTTTTAACCATGCCGGTAATCGTTTTGCCTTCTTTCCACCTTTCTTAATGTGTGGAATACATCTGGACTGTGCTTCTAGAATGGTATTTTTTAACAATGACCACGCCTCTTGGACATTTTTTACTTTTGTAGCTGCTCCTTTCAGTTTTTTTCTAACAATTTTTCTCATTTTCTCAAAGTTTCCCTTTTGAAAGTTTAGCACGAGAGCCTTGGATTTGCACACTGTTCCTTTTCCAGTCATTAAATCAAATTTGATCATATTATGATCACTATTGCCAAGCGGCCCCACCACCGTTACCTCTCTCACCAAGTCCTGTGCTCCACTGAGAATTAGATCTAAAATTGCTCCCTCTCTCGTCGGTTCCTGAACCAATTGCTCCATAAAGCTATCATTTATTCCATCCAGGAACGTTATCTCTCTAGCGTGACCCGATGATACATTTACCCAGTCTATATTGGGGTAATTGAAGTCTCCCATTATTACTGCACTACCAATTTGGTTAGCTTCCCTAATTTCTCTTAGCATTTCACTGTCCATCTCACCATCTTGACCAGGTGGATGGTAGTATACCCCTATCACTGTAGTCTTCCCTGACACACAAGGGATTTCTACCCATAAAGATTCAATTTTGTATTTAGTCTCATGCAGGATGTTTATCCTGTTGGACTCTATGCCATCCCGGACATAAAGCGCCACACCTCCTCCCGACTGCTCCTCTCTGTCATTGCGATATAATTTGTACCCCGGTATAGCACTGTCCCATTGGTTATCCTCTTTCCACCATGTCTCTGAGATGCCAATTAAGTCTATGTCATCATTTACTGCTATACATTCTAATTCTCCCATCTTACTTCTTAGACTTCTGGCATTAGCATACAAACATTTCAAAGTTTGTTTTTTGTTTGTATTTTTATTCTGCTTTTTAATTGATAGGGATAAGTTAGAATTTTTTAGCTCAGGTGAGTTTTTAGTTACAGGCACTTGGACTACTTTTCTAATTATTGGAACCTCACTGTCGGGATGCCCTAATTCTAATGCATCATTAGTATCCTTTAAAGATACATCTCTCCGAACCATGCGCTGCTGAGCGACTGTCAGCTTTCCCCTTTGTTCTAGTTTAAAAGCTGCTCTATCTCCTTTTAAAGGTTAGCGCCAGCAGTCTGGTTCCACCCTGGTTAAGGTGGAGCCCATCCCTTCGGAAGAGACTCCCCTTTCCCCAAAAGGTTCCCCAGTTCCTAACAAAACTGAATCCCTCTTTCCTTGCACCATCGTCTCATCCACGCATTGAGACTCTGGAGCTCTGCCTGCCTCTGGTGACCTGCGCGTGGAACAGGGAGCATTTCAGAGAATGCTACCCTGGAGGTTCTGGATTTAATCTTTCTACCTAAGAGCCTAAATTTGGCTTCCAGAACCTCCCTCCCACATTTTCCTATGTTGTTGGTGCCCACGTGTACCACGACAGCCGGCTCCTCCCCAGCACTGTCTAAAATCCTATCTAGGTGACGCGTGAGGTCCGCCACCTTCGCACCAGGTAGGCATGTTACCAGGCGATCCTCACGCCCACCCGCCACCCAGCTATCTACATTCCTAATAATCGAATCACCAACTATGACGGCCGACCTAACCCTTCCCTCCTGGGCAGTAGGCCTTGGGGAGATATCCTCAGTGCGAAAGGATAATGCATCACCTAGAGAGCAGGTCCTTGCTACAGGATCCTTTCCTGCTACACCTGGTTGGTGCTCTCCCATTATGAGACCTTCTTCCTCCAAGGCAGCACCAGGGCTGCCAGTCTGAAGTTGGGACTTGACTACTATGTCCCTGAAGGTCTCATCTATATACCTCTCTGTCTCCCTCAGCTCCTCCAGGTCTGCCACTCTAGCCGCCTCCAGAGATCGGACTCGTTCTCTGAGAGCCAGGAGCTCTTTGCATCGCATGCACATGTACAACTTCTCACCGGTGGGTAAAAAATCATACATGTGACACTCGATGCAAAAGACTGGGAAGCCTTTTTGCATTTGTATTGTTTTTATGGTTTTTTTCTAATTACATCATTATTAATGTATTACTCTGAAAAGATGCAAAGGTTGGGGATGAGGAATGGGTATGCTCAGATCAAACAAAGGCACAGATATACTTAAATTCATAGAGACAAGGAATACCTTGGCTCACTGCTGCTTCAGTTCATTAGAATAAAGCATGCTAGGATTAGTTGAGATGCAATAAATGACCATAAAAAGCTAAAGTAGTGATGTGCCAAAACCCAAGAGGAAGTAATAAATGAAGACTTACAAAAATCAGAGGGAGGGCTTGAAATGACAGTAACCAGACTAGTATGGTTTTCGTTTACATATTAGACATTTTCCTATTTTTCTTTCCATCATTTATTTCTTGCTGTAATTTCACTGGAACTTGCATAAATAAAAATATTTAAGAAAATTCTTCCACTTGCCCCAATGCATATCTGGAAAAAGGTTCACATGGCCCTTATCTATCTCTACTACCGTGTTATAAAGTCAAAAGTTTTGTAACTCGAGTCACGGTGTGCTGGACTTCATATCACAAGAATATACTGAGTTTCAAAATTATACGTTTAATATGCATTAACATGATGTTCATGTTCATTAAAGGATTTTGTTAATTGCCCTAGTCAGTGGCGTACCAGGGCCCCAGGCACCAACCTGCAGCTGCCCAGAAATCCCAGCTGGAGCGGGGAGGAGCACGTTGGCCCCCAGGTGCCAGAGACCCTCTGTACACCTCTGGCCCTAGGTGCTTTGGAAAGCAAAAGGCCAAAAGCATTTTTAGGTACTTAACTGCTCAGAGTTGGGGAGATTCTGTAACATGTACCTAGTGTTTGTTACATCTTAGAGGGAAAAAGTGTCCTTTTAAAATTCATCGATTTTAATCTCTTCCCAATCATCTTTAAAAGAAGGAATACTGTGTGATTATACTTTCAGAAGGTTAATGCTTTATTTTTGGGGCAAATAACTTGGATTTATTCAGACTTGGCGAAAGTCCCTTAAGAGAGGAAAATGTTTTGGGGAATGCGCCAAGACACGTGTTCCTTGGGCATCTTTTGTTCTTCAGTATCCATGTAAATATTTGGTGAAGTATAATACTATACATTATGTTTCTTTGCCCCAGGACCTTTTTAGATGCCAACAAGCTGTCCATTTTAAATTCCATTGACAGCCAGGGTGGATTTTGATCCCTACTAAGTTTTCTGGGGTTGTTTTTCAGGAATGTCAGCACCTACTGTCTCTATGACTTTGGAGTCTCCTATTAACTTCACTCTTTCCCCTCTATCTAGGTGAACTAATGTGAAATGGAAATGCAGTTTTATTTTTTTTTTTCATGTTTAATAATTTGGAATATGGTCAGATCTCATTTTAGTTTAAGTTTTCTGACTTTGTGTAAAAAAAAATAAATTTTAAAGTAAGTTTTTACTGTGAAGTGTTTTCCATAAATAGCAGAATGAACAGACCTCACTTTCTTAGCTAGTAGCTTAGCTACTGAGCATGTGTGGGGATTCCCACTTAGGATATGCCTCTTGAGCTTCAACTTCCTTGGGAAAAGACAATTTGGCGATTGAGCACTCAACATCCAAGCCATCAAGTTAAGGAAGAGAAGGTTCAGATGAAATAGGCTTCCTTCGTCAAGTTAACAAGGATAGTTCTAACCAGATAGGGATTGGAGGATTGCTGGATATCTGTGCTAGATATGTGAACCAAACTTGTCTGGGCCATGCTGGAGCTAGGAAGATCAGACTGGCCTGATCTTTGAGCACTTTCTGCACCATTGTGGTTATCAGTGGAATTGGTGGAACAATGTAAATGAGATCTACATTCCAATCGAGCAGAAAAGCCTCCTGAGCTGATCTGAGTTTGCTGGGAAGAATGGAGCAAAGTTTTTCCAGTTTTCTCTTTGCTTGGACACAAACAGGTCAATTATTGGGAGCCCCCAAAGATCGAATAGTCTGTGGGCTGTTAACTGCTGTAGAGACTACTTGTGCGGTCGAAACACTCCCCTGAGGATCTTTTAACGTGTTGGAGATTCCTGGAAGGTCAGTTGCTTCGTAGGACAGCTTGATGTTTGCATGCATATTCCCATATTTTTATTGCTTTGTGGCAAAAAGTCCATGATCCTGTGCCCCCTTTGCTTGTTCAAACAGAATAGGACTACTTGGTTGTTTGTTTGAATGAGAATGCTCTTCACCTGGAAGCAGCGAATGAATGTTAAGAGAACATGTGATTGCGCTCAATTCTAGGAGGTTGATTTGAAATTTTTCTTCAAATGAATTCAAAAGAGCGTTATGTGTGGGTCTCCCAACCTTTTGTGGAGACATTTGTCGCTAATGTAGCTTGCTAAGGAAGTAGATGGAGTGGAGATCCCTCCTGAAGGAGGTAGGAATCTAGCCACTAGCATAGATCCAGTTTCACTTGCTGCGAATTCTGACTTTGGTTGACAAGGGTTGAGCGAGCTGGTACCATTAGGAGCAGAGACCCCCAATGCAGGAGCCATATGTGAAGGCAGATTAGTGCAACTAACATGAATTGCTGCTGCCATGCTGTTCAGAATGAATAGAACTTCTCTAGACATTGACTGATCTGTAGTCAACAGTTTGTACACAAGAGAACAAAGTATTTGCCAGATCTGACAGGAGGAAAGCTCTCTCCTGTAGAGAATCTAACCATGCTCAAATTAAATTGATTTGCTGAGAGGGAATTAGAGAATTTCTTGAAATTCAGTAGGAGTCCTATGATTGTAGCAGTTGTACTGCCTTTTGCAGGGAGGTTAGTACACCTTCCTCAGAGAGAGTTAGCTGTCACAAGCCAGTTGTCCAAGAAAGGGAAGTTTCAGACGCCCTGACACTACAGATGAGCTACTACTACACCAGGCACTTGGTGAAGATCTTCTGTGCTGCTAAGAGGTTGAAGGGGAGCATTCTGTACTTATAGGTGAAGAGTCCACCATAAAATCACAGGTAATGCTAGCGGAAGAATGGATGGGAATATGCCCAATAACTACAGCTCTGAGCCACTCACAAATATACATTCATAATCAGAACATAAAACAAACTTTAGTTCAAATAAAAGACATTAATATATCCTTAAATCTCCAGGCCTAGTTTAAGCAAGGTTAGAAAAAGCTAACAAAAAAAAAATGTTTCCAATAATTTTTTTAATGATTTATGCACAATTTGTTAAATACAAGGCAGTTGGTAGTACGTTCTATAGCTCAGGAGTAGCCACAGAAAATGTCCTCTCAGATCTCTGCAAACCGAACACTGGGAAGATCAAGTCTCTTGAAGGATTATGCACTTCTAACATGGAGCTCATCCATGGTAAGTTCTCTGTGTTGGTCATCTTAAAAACTAAACAAGCTACGTTGCAACAAACTCATCTCAACAATGTTCAGGCTTCTCAAATCTAGAATGAGTCTCAGTCCCCTGGATTACTTGGTGATAATAGAAACATAGAAAATGACGGCAGAAGAAGACCAATCGGCCCATCCAGTCTGCCAAGCAAGCTTCACACTTCTTTTTTCTCATACTTATCTGTTTCTCTTGGCTCTTAGTAACCTTAGGATCTATTTCCCTTTCACCCCCACCATTAATGTAGAGAGCAGTGATGGAGCTGCTTCCAAGTGAAATATTAATGCATGAAGTATTAGTTTTTCTTCTCCCCTGCCGTTTAGCAGAGAGCTATGCTTGATATGCATTGAAAGTGAAGTATGCCTTGAACGTCACATTAACTATCATCTAATATTGAAATGCCTAATAATTGGCAATTGAATAAGCCTAATTGGTAATACCTATAGCCCATGAACCCATCCCTGTTTTTTTGTTTTTTTTCTTTTTTTAATTTGGAGATGGCAGCCCTCCATCCTTCCGCTCCGTGAAGGTGGAACACCAACCACTGGCCACTGGCATCCCGCTCCGTGAATGCCTCTGTGGCTACTGCCGCTCCGTGCAGTGTTTTGCTGCCTCCTCTTTATACGCTTCCTCTAGACCTGATGGATCCACAATGTTTATCCCACGCCCCTTTGAAGTCCTTCGCAGTTTTGGACTTCACCACTTCCTCCGGAAGGGCATTCCAGGCATCCACCACCCTTTCCGTAAAGAAATACTTCCTGACATTGGTTCTTAGTCTTCCTCCTTGGAGCCTCAGCTCGTGACCTCTGGTTCTGCTGATTTTTTTCTGACGGAAAAGGTTTGTCGTTGTCTTTGGATCGTTAAAGTTTTTCAAGTATCTGAAAGTCTGAATCATATCACCCCTGCTCCTCCTTTCCTCCATGGTGTACATATTTAGATTCTTCAATCTCTCCTCGTATGACATCTGAAGATAAGGAAGTAGCAGGAGTAGATTCCTTAGCTATGGTGAAGAGAAGAAAGATTCTATTGACTATTATTTGAAGGCGTGACTCCCCTTCCTGGATTGAAGGTGAAGCAATGAAGTGTGGGAAGCTGGGAGAAAACACACATACAGTATCCACACTCCACAAACTCGAGAACCCAGCGATCTTTGATGATCTTGTGCCACTCCTCCAGGTGGTCCTGCATTCTCTCCCCTACCAAACTTGGTCCAAGCTTTGGCTGGACTACTTGTGTTTTTTGTTGATGGCACTCATACTGTGGATTGCGAACTGGAAATTGTTGCAGAGGCAACATTCAGTATAGTTGATATTAGGAATGAGCAGTCATTGATCATTTGTTTCACATTGCGCGTGTACTATGGAAGGCTTACTCATGTACTAGAGGCATGAGTGTAATGTGAAATGGATGACCAACACATGCATGTGCCTAGTTGCTATTGCCGAAGGGGGTGCCTCTGGAAACATGGACTTTTAAAAAGCGAAGAAATGGCACCTTGCAGAAGACTGAATCCTGAGACATGGAGAAGGACTGGACTGCCATATGATCTTTTATTTTAGCAACAGTTTCTCTAAGCTCTCCTCTGAAAAGGTATCACTTGGATATAGGATGTGCCAACTTGTCATGGACATTGTGTTGAGTACTGGCTCTCAACCAAGTCATACAGCATACTCTGATGGACATGATGTGCTGTCATGAAATGCTTAAGTGGATCGAAGATGGCAATCACACCCTTCTACATCTAGAGAAGCTGAGGATATGAAACTCCGCCTTCACCAGGTAGAAGAAAAAGGTTTCAGTTTTTGTATACACTCAAGTCCTGAACCATGTGGAATTGGTGAGCAGAGATTTGTGCACTAAACAAAGCTTTGGAAGACCTTTTAACCAAAGTTGTCCAGTGGCCTAGGATCCTTCCCTGGTGGAGTATATTCATGTTTTCTTTATTCTTTAAAGAATAAATTCCACCACAAATAATTGGTGGGGTAATTGTATTCCAGATCCCATAGATTTTCTACTCTATATTTAAAGGTCTAGTTTCTTTGATACTGGGCACAGAAAACAGGATTTTCCCACATTCAGATTTGTAATTCTTGTAGGATACTATGAATAAGGATTACTGCTGACTCAGATGGTGTTTCCAGAATTTGGAGGCGGCCAAAAAATGCTCGCACAAGCATCTTCATCTCTACGCACATTAATTCCAAGTGTTTAACAGTTTGCCCAGAAATCATTATTTAGAAAGGTCTTCCAGTGGAGACAAGTGTTCTGGAAGGTCAGGAAAGGGGTCCAAAAGGGATCTCAGACCATTCTTCAGAGCCTAGAGGAGTGGGAACACTGATCCAGGACCCCAATGTGACAGAGGACCCTGGTTGCTTCAGGAGGGGTATATTCCTGGTGGAATTCCTCTGGCTGGCGGGACTCCACGTCAAAAGAATGCCTTGCAAGGGGATTCTGATGGAGTATTTAAAAATATTTATATTCCACACACACAGACTTGTTCTAGTTGGATTTCAGTTAATGTACATAAAGGATGAAAACACTTAAAATGTTATGAACTAAAGTATTCAGATGAAAACAAACCAATAGCCATCCTTTAACAAGAAGCACATGTACACAGCTCTAGAGGGCTGAAAAGCACTAGAATATCAGCATGATGTAGCCTTTTTAAATGCCTTTAGACAGGAGATGAAGCAAAGCAGTTCAGGGAGACAGTTCCATAATTGTGGGGCTGAGACAGAAAAAGCCCACTCTCTGGTTGATTCAAGATGGACTGCTCTTATTGATTGTATCTTCAAGAGATTTGTTTGCATGGCAATTTCTTATGTTCTTATACAATACAGCGTTGAACCAGGGAACTGATTCATTATAAAGTAGTTCATAGATCAGTCAAAATTCTGTATTGTACTCTGCCACCCAAATCAGAAATCCCAGGACTCCTTGTGGGAGTAAATCTGATATCTTGGAAAGAAAAAATTGGAAGGTATTTTCCTTATCTTTGGACATCTAGTCAAGGGACTGCTTGCCTTTTGCCCTGGAGTGGGTGGAAGAATCTCTCATTCTGTTACAAGATGTGTAATCTTCCATTTTGGTATGCTTTGTTTTCTGCCTCAATGTTTTAATGCTGTGGAATATAAAACTGTTGAATAAATTAATCTTCTCAGCTCAGTAAAATTTGAATTGGAGGCCAAATGGATGTGAAAGGTACTAGAGAAAAAAAATGGGATCTAGAGTCTCCAGGTGTACTCCTTGTTCCTTTAATTTTGTTGGTGCAAGGTCTCTGGTAATTGGTGGGGTGGGGGGTTGGGATAGGGGTATTGTATCCCCTTCTGCCCCTGTCAAAATTTGATAATGAAGCAACCTGCCCTGATAGTAAAGGTGTTGAAGACTGATGCACTTCACTCTCCAAGGCTCACTGTGTTGATTGTATCAAGGATTTACACACTGATGGCATCTGTCTAGTGCATCACCGGCTGCTTCAGCAGTTCCATTGAGTGGTGCCTTCTTTCTTTGATGCCTGTCAGTTACTTGACCCTGAGGATTCAGCCTGTTCCGCCAATGGGAGAGATACCTTTGAGGAGCTCCTGCTTAATTCAATTCCTGGGGAAGCAGATGAGGCTGTGTTTCAGGAAGACCACAAACTGCAGCTTAAGAGAGACTTATGCAGATCCTCCATGTTCCAGGCATGCGGTGATATCCATCTACAATAAGTTGGCCTGGTTGTGTTCTGATCCCAGGCAGCAGTAACAGAGTTCATGTTCATTAGTAATGAACATTAGTCTACCACAAATACAGTCTTTGAATCAACTCACCATAGATTTTTATGAAATGATATGAAAATATTCTTAGTTTCCCTTTTTTTTCCTTTTAGTAGCACTGAAAAGTGCTGTTTAGGGGCTAAGGCAGTGAGGCAACTTTAAAAGAAAAAAGTTGATATTCACAGGAAAAAAAAAAAGATGGAAGTTTACATCCATGCTGATGCTTGGACAGAAGAAAAAAAAAAAAAAAAAAAAAAAAAGATTGAGGGGGCTCATGAGCCAATGCCAGAGCAAGAATTTCCACACATATTCAGTAGAACAAAAGCTCTACTAGCTAAGAGAGAGGTCTGTTCTGTGCTGCCAAATGACATCACCCACATGCAATGGCTAACTCAGCCCTGCTTATTGCAGAAAAAAAAAAAATACTATCTGGTTGTGAAAAACTGGGCAATTTGATGTGCAGGACCGACCTTTCATTCCTTAAAAGCAATTCAAGGGCTAACTGCACACAGTCATGCAGAGAACCTGGGATCGATTCCCCAAGTTGGCTCATCTGCTTCTTGGATTGGCAGGGACTGGAGATGCTACACAGGTGGCATTCACAGGGCATGGAAGGGGGAAGCGCCAGTTATCACACACCAGGAATACCTAGCGGCTGGATGTAGGGCCTATGATTGCAGGGTTCCAGGAGCTTTGCTGCATAGATCCTGGTTGAGAACTGTCACTCCAATCAATGACTGGACTAAAGTAAGTTGGGAGAGGATATTAAAAACAAAAAAATAGGGTGATTGCCAATGAAGACTCATGGTGCCATAGTTCAATATAGCACAGTTTTGACTGAACAGGAAGCCCAAAGGATCAAGAAAATGCTTAGCAAAAAAAAAAAAAAAAAAATTCAAAAATAGATTTTTGCACATTTAAAGGTTAGGCATTTAGCTACCAAACATAATCACTGATACTCATCATCTAAAGCAGGGGTCGGGAACCCATGGCTCGCGAGCCAGATATGGCTCTTTTGAGGGCTGCATCTGGCTCGCAGACACGTGTCGCCATACTTCGCGGTTCCCCGCTGACCCAGCTGCTCCCCGGTCCTCCGCCGCCCGGGCTTAAAATGCTGTCAGCCCGGGCGGAACGCGGCAGGACAGCTGGAGTCAGCGGCACCGGCGTGCTCTCTTCTCCTCCCCCCCCCCCCCCCCCGCGGCCCGGAAGAGGAAGTGGAGAGCATCGGGTGCCTGCGCGGGAAGAAGAGACCACACTAGCGTGGTCTCTTCTTCCGCGCAGGCACCCGATGCTCACCACTTCCTCTTCCGGGCCGCGGGGGGGAGGAGAAGAGAGCACGCCGACTGGAGTCATCCGGGTGCCTGCGCGGGAGTCATCGGGTGTCAGCCGGGTGCCAGCGCTGGAGTCATCGGGTGCCTGCGCGGGTCTTCCCGCGCAGGCACCCGATGCTCTCCACTTCCTCTTCCGGGCCGCGGGAAGAAGAGAGCACGCCGGTGCTCTCTTCTTCCCGCGGCCCGGAAGAGGAAGTGGAGAGCATCGGGTGCCTGCGCGGGAAGAAGACTGCAGCGCGGCTCGGAGGAAAATGAAAATCTTCAACCGCGGCCGATGGGACTCCGCCTTCGCCTCCGCGAGGGCTGAAAATGAAGGAGGTTAGCGTTGGGAGGTGGCTGCTGCTGCCGCGAGTTCCCGGGGGGGGGGGGGGGGGGGAAGGGGGAGAGAGAGAGTGAATGAGCGAGCAAGCATGTGTGTTTGAGATCCTGTGTGTGTGAGTGAGAGATTGCATGTATGTGAATGATTGAGAGCCTGTATATGTGAAAGAGAGTATGTCTGTGATTGAGATCCTGCCTGTGAGAGAGAGAGCATGAATGTAAGTTTACCATTGGGAACCTGTATGTGTAAGTTTGTAATTGAAAACCTGTTTGTTTGAAAGAGTATGTGTGTATGATTGAGATCCTTTGTGTGTGAGAGAGATCATGTGTATGTATGATTAAGAGCCTGTGTGTATAAGTAAGAGAGAGATCATGTGTGTCTGTGTCTGATTGACAGCTGGTTTAGGTGATGGAGCATGTGAGTATGTGATTGAGAGCCTGTGTTTAAATGAGAGAGAGAGACCATGTGTGTCTGTGTGATTGAGAGCTGATTTAGGTGAGGGAGCATGTGAGTATGTGATTGAGAGCCTGTGTTTAAATGAGAGAGAGAGACCATGTGTGTCTGTGTGTGATTGAGAGCTGATTTAGGTGAGGGAGCATGTGAGTATGTGATTGAGAGCCTGTGTGTAAATGAGAGAAAGAGAGGACATGTTTGTAAGCATGTGAATGAGAGTCTGTGTGTGAGAGAAAAAGACAGCATGTATTTATGTGATTGAAAGCCTGTGTGTGTGTAAGCGTGAAAAGATAGACAGCATGTGTGTAAATGTGTAATTAAGAGCCTATATAAGTGAGAGAGAAAAAACATTTGTATATGTGAGTGACTGAGAGCATGTGTGTATAGGTGTGTCATTGAGAGCCAGTGTGAGAGAGAGCGCTGGTATGTGACTGAGAGAGGAGAAAGTTCCAAGCAAACCACCCCACCTCCTGCTAATTCAGAACAATCTCAGGACACCTGGATATCAAACGTTCCCAGGTATGCAGAGCAAAAAAATTTTTGTATCCTTATTATTTTTCATTACTGGATCTTTGTGTCTGCTATTTTGAAATATTTTGTTGGTATCTGGAAATGTTTTATATGAGTTTTTAATTATTGGATATTCCACTCATCAGCTGTTTCGAAATATGTTCTTTTTGTTAGTACAGTTTTACTGCTGATGATTTTATATTTCTTGATTTGTTTTATAAGGATGTGTGATGTTTCTTTTTTCCTTTGTTACACTGCATACAGAGACTCTGGCTTGTTGCAGTTTCCAATTCAGTTTTTGTCTGCATGCTTCTTGTTATGCGTTTTGGTCTCTTTATTCTATGTTAGGTGAGGGACAGCACGTGATTCAGGTGAGGTTTTCTGCTGGCGTGTAGTTTCTGTGTAGGACTCTATAGCAGCCTGACTTGGTCCGTTTTCCTAATAGGAGATGTATTGGTGTCTTAAGGCCTGGTGTAATATTTTCAGAGACTTATTGTACTTTAAAAGTGTGATCTTACATAAAATGCACACATTTACTTGTATTTAGTTTTAAACATATTGTATGGCTCTCATGGAATTACATTTTAAAATATGTGGCGTTTATGGCTCTCTCAGCCAAAAAGGTTCCTGACCCCTGATCTAAAGTCACCTCTCTCTGTTATTCCTCTATTCTCCTCACTTCCAATAGAGTGGATCACATTTGTACATATGTAGCATATGGTAACTGATAAGTGACAGTTAAAACATGGCCTAAGCCTTTACGACCTTAAAGGTCAAATAGTCTTAAACTGAGCTCCATAATTCACAGGGGAGCCAATGTAAAGCCTTCAGCTTTTCCCCAGATTTTATGGAGAAATGTGTCAAAAATTGCCAGAATGAATCTGGGAAAAATTCAGACTTGATACAGATGTGCTGCAAATTGAATCTAAATTAATCTGCCTATTGTGAACCAATGAATCAGAAAATCGGTCTGAACTCGATTCCCCAAGTTTGAGGACACCATAGCAGAAAACACATTTTTTAAGAAATTATTCACCCAACAAACCTGTGAACTCCTGGGAGGCCTAAAATAGTTTGCTGCTTTGAATTAATATATATATTTTTTTAAGTTGATGAATCTCTAATTTCAATGCACAGTCATGCGATGTGTACGACAGATCGCAATGCTGAATTTTTCCCAATTGTTTCATAAGATAACAGAAGTGAAGCATCTGAAATTTAAGCAAGCCAGGTACAGTACTTAAATAAGCAGCATTTGTGCTTAAGTGAAAATAAAACTGAGGACAACTTCCCTTAAAGAACCAAATCAGATTCTTTCTATCACAGTTTAGAGTCAAGAGTCTGGCCAACGGATGCACAGACAGGCCTCAAGATGTGAACATTACAAGATTTCAGACCTGAAATTTAACAAAAATCTAAAATCAAGATTGTACTGTAGGGGTGGGGAGAAGAAGAGGTGAAATTATATGGAAGAAAGACTAATGAAATTGTTGCATTTACTTACTTCCTTGTGGTCCATAAAACTTCACTACGAATTCATTGAGTCCTCCTAAGATCGTGACTTCATGTTTGCTCTCGATACTGAAGCAGCAGGTTAAGGAATGTGAAACAGTACACGTAAAATTAACATTTTATCAATCTGCGACAAAGCCAGGATGACTGCTCTAGAATAAAGATTCAAAACATAACTCAATTTTTCCAGTTTTGCTTAAACAGGACAAAGGATTTGCCTTTCAGTCTCTCTGCTTTTGCAATAACTAAGAACCAAACTGCCTTTTCTGCTTGTACTGTACCATATAGTGCTCTTGGGTCAGGTTCACAAAACTTTATTGGTATGACAATTTGTACTGTGTTACCACAGTATTATAGAAAATGTTTAAAAAAATAAAATGGTGGCAAGCTCAGAGGCTCAGTGACAGCACTACCATGTGGAAGGTCCACAGTTTAATCCTAGAGTTGAGTCTTCTGCTCTCGACGTCAGCTGGGATTGCTGCAGAGGAAACATTCACAGCCTAGGTGGGGAAAATAGAATCATTGATTAAGGGTGACACCTAGTGGCCACATTCAAGGCTCATGACACCAGGATTGCAGAGAACTGGTGCACGGCACCCAGTACCTGGACCAGGACCATCATTGCAATGACTAGACTAAATATACAGGGGGTAGGAATAGGAGAAAAATCCCCAGGCAGTTGCAAATGAAGGCTCATGGTGCCAGATCCCAGGCCTGGTTCTGATTGAGCTGGAAATATAAAAGGCAAAGGAGGAGGAGGAGGAAGAAGAAACTTCTAGGTTAAATATATAGGAAATGGAATTGGATGGGATACATCCAAGGGTACTAAGAGAATATAAAATCCTGGCAGCTCCACTGGCTGAGCTTTTCAATGCTAGTTCTAGAGGACTGGAGACAAGCATATGTGGGTTCCTATTCATAAAAGTGGAAGTAAGGAGGAGGTTGGGAACTACAGACTGGTTAGTCTGACCTCTGTGGTGAGCAAATTAATGGAATCACTGCTAAAACAGTGCAGTTTCTGGAATCCAATGGATTGCAAGATATGACTCAACTCTGTTTTATTAGAGGTGGACCTTGTCGGATGAATCTGGTCACCCAATCAAGAAACTGATCAGAGAATTGAATCAAGGGGGAGTGCTGGATGTAGTGTGTTTGAATTTCACTGGGGCCTTTGACATGGTTCCACAAGTGACTTATAAATAAGTTGAGTGCCTTTGGTATGGACCCTGGAGCAACTGACTTGGTTAGAGGCTGGCTGGATGGGAGGTTAAAAGAAGGTGAAGTTTACTCTGAAGAAATGGGGGGGGGGGGGGGGGGGGGAGAGGTACCTCAGGGATCGAGCCTTGGACTGCTTTCTTTTCTACTTTTTCGTGAGTAACATAGTAGAAGGATTGTTAGGAAAGGTTTGTCTTTTTACCAACAATAGCAGGATATGCAGCAAAAGTTTCCATGCACAGGAGAGAAGCCTCTTTCAACAGAAAAGAGGCTCTAGAACAGTGGTTCTCAACCCTGTCCTGGGGACCCCCCCAGCCAGTCCGGTTTTCAGGATATCCACAATGAATATGCATGAGAGAAAATTTGCACACGCAAATTTTCTCATATGCATATTCATTGTGGATATCCTGAAAACCGGACTGGCTGGGGGGGTCCCCAGGACAGGGTTGAGAACCACTGTTCTAGAATGAGGGGTCATGGAATGAGAGAGAAAAGGGGTAGACTCAGGAGTAATCTTAGGAAATATTTCTTTATAGAGGATGGTGGATGTGTGGAACGGCCTCCAAGTGGAGGTGCTGGAGACAAAAAAAAAAGGTATCCAAATTCAAGAAAACATAGGATAAATACAGGGGGGATTGTTGAGGAAGTGATGGGAATTTTAAGACTAAATCAATTAGGCGGATGGCAGACTGGATAAGCCATATGGCCTTTTTCTGCCGTCATGTTTCTATGTAAAGTTCTAGGGTAATTCTAAGTCCTCCATCCATGAACAAAACAGACAGTACTGACATGAGTTGCCTAACAGAGTACTGGGTGGAGAACAGGAGAAGCCAGGGTTCAAATCCCATTTCTTTCACTGACACTCCTTGTGACCCTGGGCAAGTCACATTACTCAGCATTGCCTGGGGTACAAATTTAAATCAGGTAGTTCCCTGCCAGAGGGCTTACAGTGTGTACCTGAATTTATTTATAATTCACCTTGTGCTCAGATTTGGAAAAGCAAATAATTAAGTCTAAATCTGTGCCCTAGACCCTGTTTATTAAAATTTGATTACTTGCCTCTCATTACAAAACAAGGCAAGGAACAATAAATTTGTAAACCTGTCTTCTTTTAAAGGGGAATTCTGGAGGGGATAGGGGAGAGACCAATACTAATTGCATTAAAAGAAATATCCCAAAACTAAGTCACTCTCTTCTAAATGCTATATTTAGAGATTAAGTAGTGTTAATACAAACTATACAAATTATTATTTGAAGACAAAGTCAAACCACATACCCTATTTCTCTTTTCAACATATGCATAGTTCTTCTCTAAAATTTTTATAATATAATTTAGTCCCTTTGCATTGTAAGGCAAAGTTATCCTTATACATAAATACTTCTATTTAATCATGTTAACAAATGAAACGTGTCATCCTTCTCAGTATACTCCAAGCACCTTATTTCTCAGCACTCACCAGATAAATATGAGCCTGACAAAGCTGACCAGTACTAGAGCTATCAACTAATTTAAAAAATCTGTCTTGGCAGAAGTAAGCACGAAATAGTTTATCCTCCTCTGCTGCACAGCAGAAACTGTGCATGCGCCTTTTCTGATAATTACCAACAGACTTAATATCAGCAGCAAGCAAGATAGCTTCCTGTTGAGTCATCTTCCACGTGTGATATTCTTAATACAAGTTAAAGGATAAAGCAGGCAGCATGAGAAACTTGGGTGTCACCTCTCAACAGAAGCACAGAGAACACGCTCAACTAGAGGGAAGATTGCAGACTATGCATTGGAGTCTCTACTCGATCAGCAACATGCTCAAGATCACCATTTCCTTGTGCATCCGTTTACCCAACTGTAAAATAGACAGCAATGCACATTTCCCCCTCCAAGCCTTTCTAGCAACTCTTATGCATTCCAACTGTAAGAATATAGTGCTGAGCTTTCCTCCACACCAAAGGGAGCAGGTTGCATGTTTTTCAAATCAAAACACCAGGAGTTAGGCTTCTAAGTTGGCCCTTTTGAAAATTTACTAGGGCTGAGCATTTGGTTCCTAGTTTCATTATACCTCTAAATTTAGGAGCCTGAAGAGTGGGTGGCTATAGGGTTGAGTTAGGGTGGGGAAAAAAGTTAAGAGCTTGGCAGGGATTTGTAGAAACAGGTACCTAATCTAGGAGCCTCAAACTAGGAAAATGAAGAGGCCTAAATGTGAATTTTCAGCTGAAAACTTAGGTTCCTAACTTAGCTCAGTTTTGGGGGTTTTTTTTAATCTGCATCCTGATTTTTACCTATTACATATTGTTAAATATCTTAAAACTGTGATATGCTTGAGATATTTGCATATGCTGGTGACCTGGTATATGCAAATCTCTCATGAATATTTATTGTGGCTATCTGGAAAACCACACTAGCTAGGTATCCCTCCAGGGTGCGAACCACTGCTTTAGAGAAAAAGATTAAAAAAAAAAAAAAGGCTGCGCAAAAATGAGAAGCTTAAGGAGTTTTATTTTAAGATCCACTATTATAAATGCACTACCTCCCACCAAGAAACCACACTACAAAGTAACCATGGAGGGCAAAATTCAGTAGGCCAATTAGTAAACAATTTATCCAGCTAGTTAGCCGGATATCTTGCCCTGTATATTCAGCAGGATAGACATTCCGCTTGTCTTCCAAATTTTTTTAAGAAACTATCCTCTAAATATGACACTGGAATATAATGGCTTAAGGTATGGCCAGTCCACCCCCCCCCCCCCCCCCCCCCCCCGAGTCCTCACAGTCCGTGCCAGGAGCAAGTTATTACCTTTACCCGCTCCTAGTGCAGAGTCTGTCAGATTCTGCACTGGAAGTGAAAGTTACACACTATTAACAGTAATAAGGAGTTCCCCCTTACAGGCAAAATTGGGATTCTGGTCTGTGGAATCACCATAACAATAGTGGAAAGGACTGGCTGGAACATTCATTCCGTCTCCTTTGTCAAAGTAAAGAAATGTCACTGTATTGGTGATTTGATCAGGGTGAATGGTGAGTCCTCTGGCCCAGGTGGTGAGCCATTCTCTTCCGAGAGCAGGATAGGCTCCTGCATCAGAATGGGCAGTCTGCTGAAAGTAAGTGGCACTATAGAGGCTGCCTCTTCTGCAGTCTCTAGAAAGAGACCTTCTGTCACTAGTCTAGGCGAGGTGAGTGCCCTGGCTATTGGTGGAGGTAAAGGCAACCTAAATCCTTCCCTTGCAGATCTAGGATGGACTGTATACAATTGTGTTGGCAAAGCAGCTTGAAGTGAGAAGCAGATAAGTCAGTAGTTTTGATGGGGTAGAATGCTTAGACTGCTTGGACAGATGTTTGGAGACGCACATCAAGGAATCTGGAGCAGGATGACTGTATTGCATGGGTTGCAATGGGGGTGCACTGTGCATCCTGGGATCATGTGATAGAGGAGGAGGTGCACCATGCAACCAAAGGATGGATTTATCTAGGCCACTCACTTCACAGGCGTCGGGGCATCGAGCATGAATAACCTTGGCATGTCATGCATATCTGTGCAGAATACATCAGGCGACTCAATGCATTGTGTATCAGGGATGCAGATGTCGTTTGTGCCGTGATGGCCGCATCAAGAGTGTGCTACACTTAACAGCATTTGTGCTTCTTTGACTCAGGCTGCAATGGTTGCAGCAATTGAGGCTGCTTTGTCTTTAACACAGGGCAGCAGGTTGAATTTAACTCCATGCTTCGGCCTGAGTAGACAAGGGAGTTTGAGGAACTCCTGCTCAACTGTTTTTCTGGCAAGGCAGACTACCTGCACTGCAGGACAAGGTCCTTCTGTGACTCTGGAGAAATTCAGTTTGATATGATGTGCACTAGGACACTGCGAGCACAAGGACATCTATCCACAGGTATAGCAGTTCTTCTCGTCATGTCCTGGTCCAAGGCTTTGATAAAAGCTCAGGGCCGTTGGTACAGGACATAACCCTGCCACAGATATAGCTTTTGAACCCACTCATCACTATTTACTTTCTTCTAGACTGATGTGATTTTGTTTGGGGTTTTTTTTAGTATCACTGAAAAGTGCTGTTGTGTGGCTGCCAAAGCAGTGAGGCAACAGAGGAAAGTGTTTGGGAGGCAAAAAACACCAAAAGCAGAGGAATTTTGTGAAAAATAAGGACAGACAAGGTACATGTCCATGCTTGAGTTTGGACAAAAAAAAATGAATGAGGCGGCTCATGAAACACCGGCACAGAAACTCCCAGACAAGCTCAGCAGAGCGCAAAGTTCTGCAAGCTTGGAGAGATGAGTCTGTTCGGTGCTGCCAGATGTTGCCTACCCACCATGTAATGGCTAACTCGGCCTGCTTACTGACGGAAAAAGACCCAAAGGTCCATCCAGTCTACCCAGCAAGTTGTTTAGGGTAGTAACTGCAGTCACAGAAGAGGCTGACTTGGATATAGAACAGTCAGACATGGTACACAGAGAACCATCACTGAGATTAGTTATAACAGGCTAGGAAGAAAGGAAGTAGCAGCACAATATATACATATCTTCATTTATTCTGGTGTGATACAGGGACCTCCTTTGCAGGAAAAAAATGGATAAAGATTTAATTGAAAAAATACACATTATTATTATGAAAGGGGAAGTGCTATTGCTAGCTGATTTCAGTCTGCCTTATGTTTACACAGCCCAGGTGCACTGTCTACAGCAGGGAGATCCTAGACTGCATACAGGAAAAAAAAAACAAAAAACCAGCTCCAGAAACTGGTAACTGAACCAACTCAGGAGGGGGCAATACAGGATCTGGTGATCACAAACAGGGAGAATGTTTCTGATGCCATAATGGGGTGAGGAGGGGATTACCTGGGATCCTTAGATCAGCATTAGAATGCAGGCGCTGATGGTTCATTCAAAGGCGAGGAAAATTAACTTTAAGATGGGGGGAGTACATCAAGGGTGGAATAAGCTAGGGGAAGTATGTTAGGAAGGTAAAAGGAGAGAGGAAACCATGGTTTTCTAAAGGGGCTGAAAAGAAAAGGAAAAAAAGGTTAGTGTTCATAAACTACAAAAGATCGCAAAAAAAAAGACAAACCGGCAAAAATATCAGGAGAAGCCAAGAAAAGCTGGCAAAGTAGTTAATCACCGAGAAATAACTATAGCTAATACAGTAAAAAGGCAAGAGTTTTTTAGATTATTAGTGACAGGAGAAAGTGTAAAAAATGGGGTGGCAAGACTCAAAAGGTGAAGAGGTGTGAATACGCAGAGGAGGACAAAGACAAAAGCAGAAGTACTTTATTTCTGTTCAATGCTGAAAGAAAAAGCTTGGAATAAGACCACAAATATCTGCTACAAACTGAACACAGAAATGAGGTAGACCTCAAATCCATTTTTAGACCTTATTCATGAAGAGCTAGCAAAATTAAAAGTAGATAAAGCAGTGAGCCAAACCGGATCCAACCAAGGGTATTAGAGGAACTTAGGGGCGTTCTGGCAGCTCCACTGTCTGACATTAATGCTTTATTTTTACACAGTTAGGAAGTTGTTCCAAAGGATTGGAGTGAGGAAAATGTGGTTCCTCTTCATAAAAGTGCAAGTAAGGAGGAATCTGAGAACTACAGACCTTGGTGATGAGAAAATACATAAGATTATTGCTAACACACAAAGTTCAGTTTCTGGAATCCAATTATAGGACTTCAGGATCCGAGGCAGCATGGTTTCACCAGAGGTAGGTTTTGTCAGATGAATCTAATCAATTTCTTTGATTGGGGGACCAGAGAAATATATTAGGGGAAAGCACTAGATGTAATGTACTTAGATTTCAGCAGGGAATCGGATGCTAAACTGCATAAGCATAACCAAACCAAGTGTCCGAGTTATGAGCCATAAAGTGACTGACTAGGTTAGAAACAAGTCGATTGAGAGGCAATAAAGGTCAGTGGTAAATGGGGTTCACTCAAGGGAATGGGGGGAGGGGAAGTTACCAGTGCTGTGCTTTACATCGGCCCAGTTCTCCAACATTTTTGTCAGAAATATTTCTGAAGAGCTATTGGGAAAGGTTGGCCTTTTTATGGATGATTCCAAAACATGCAACAGGGTAGATGCTCTAGAAGGTGTGAAAACATGGAGGATCTAGTGAAGCTTGAGAAATGTTCGAGAGTTTGGAAGCTAAAATTTAATGTTGCGAAATGCAGGATTATGCACCTGGGTTGCAAAAACCTCAATAAATCGATACAATATGGGAAATATACAAAAACAAGAACGTTATCTGTGAGTGATCATATTGGATGACCGACCTTAAGGTGCCTAAACAGGTAGACAGGACAGCAAAAGCCAGAAAGAATCCAACTATAGTAATTTTTAGGAAAAATATGAAAACCTGCTTATTTAGGACAGACTTGCTAGCATTTGAGTTTTCTGCCAGACCTTGCAATAATGTATAATGTTCACATGGTTTTACCGTTGCTCAACTAAGAAAAATGCATACTTTGTAAACAGTTATGATGGCTCTACCGAATGACAGTATATAAAACTCAATAAATAAGAGTTAACAACTTTGTTAATAATTATGCTCTGCATGCCTAAGACCTATAGGTCCCAGATCTACCTGATTTTAACTTAAATGTTTTTATATTTATCTTTATTAATATTCATATACCACCTTCTGCTATAGCTCAGGGCGGTTTACATCGTATGTGTGTGGCTGTTTTGATTTTATTATATTTAGATGTTATTTTATGTCGTGCTTTACTCTAGAAAGGCTGTATATTAAGTAATCAAAAACTAAACAATAAATGTAAGGAGAGGAATAGCCAGCCGGAAAAGGAGGTGATAATGCCTCTGTATAAAGTCTCTACCCTGTTGCTGATTCTGGATTACTGTCTTCAGTTACAGAAACTACACCTTCAAAAGGATATAAACCAAACAGAGTCCGCCCAGAGGGCAGCCACAAAAATACTCAGTCTTCATCATAAATCATATGGGGACAGATGTATAGATCTAAACATTTATATCTTGAAGGAAAGATACGACAGACATTTAAAAATCTTCATAGCATAAATGCATAGAAGGCTCTGGAAAAGCTAACTAGCAACCATTTTATATGAATGACAAAAGACCCAATCAAAATATTATAGAGATGCTGTCCAATCAAAAGATTACTGTAAAACACAGGTAAATAAACATTCTTTGAATTTAGAAGAGGACGCAACATTAGGGATTGGACCGAGAGATTCTTGATTGATTCATGTACTCAACCCCTGACGATAATATAGGTGGATTGCTCAATACCCCCTCAATCATTTGATGCGAAGTGTTAAATTCTATTTATCCTTGCTAATGTCTGCTTCATGGTGTGCATGTAGTTTGGTATCTGTGCCCTCTGCTGTATATAGGGAAAATAAACAAAGTTGTCATTGAGGAGCACCAAAATTGTATTATATGAGGGAAAAACAAAGTTCCCACTGGGACTTTTAAACATGAAACTTTTGACTAGCTTTGTTGTGCAGTGCTAGAAAATGCTGTATCAACATCCATGGAGACTTAAAATATGCATCTTCTGCAATGTGAGTAGAAATGGATATATAAACTACACACTGTACCTCCATCTGGTATGAATAGAAATTGAATGGACTGTTTTGACGCTCATATTAACATTTTGTTTCCTTTTTGATCACAACTTTGTATTTATCTGCATTTTTACAGTAGGCGTTTGATTGGACAATTTATACTCATGCAATCATTTTGATTACGTTCTCTCTCATTCGGTGCCTTATATGAAATGACTCCAGGGCCACCACATGAGTCCCTTTCAACTTGTATGTACAACACTTTTAGAGAGCGGTTTCCTAATACAAATTGGTTAAATAAAATAAACTGAGGTGTAAAATATTGCTACGTTTTTCAGTTGAAGATGTCAGAGGCCCCTGAAGCAGACATTGATTCTGCCAAAATGCCCATGGTATCAGGCTTCCTCTTGGACCTAGGCTTCATTTTGTATGTCACCTTTTGGCTAACCAGGAACGAATTGTGTGCAAGTCTAGATGAACAGCAGTTCTTTAGCCTGAATCACTTCAATTAGAGCTTATTTGTTGCCTTTTTCAGAAAATAAGTATAAAAACATAGAAACATAGAAGTAACGGCAGAAAAAGACCAAATGGCCCATCCAATCTGCCCAGCAAGCTTATGGTAGAATCTGCCCTGCCATGCAGGTTACCCCCACCGTAAAAGTCAGGGCGCTTGTTAGATGCAGTCTGAATCTAATTCCCCTTTACCCCTTGCCATGGAAGCAGAGAGCAATGTTGGAGTTACACCCTTAACCAATAAACCTGATACTTTTGGTGCAACAGCTGCATCAGCAAGTTACCCCCCATGCTTATTTCTTCCCCAAACCATAAGAGATGGGGCCCTCGTACCATGGCAGTTGTCTGAATCCAATTCCCCTACTTCTTCTATAATGCTCAAGGCTCAAGTCCTAGAAAGCAAATAAAACCTCAATCAAAATAGCTAATATAATTCGAGTTACCAATGACAAGGCATGAGCTAAATAAATAACAACTTTATAATATATACATCTAACATTTGCTCATGGTATATGATTATATCAATGTACTAGTAAAGCTGTTTTGTTGTTGGTTTAATGGCCATAGAGCATCATATATACCACCTATAATTTTGTATAGGGACAGTTTTTATACTTATTTATTTATTTATTTAAAGGCTTTTATATACCGACTTTCTTGATACAGATCAAATCAACTCGGTTTACATCGAACTAAGCAGAAATTATAACCAACAATTCAACAATTGACATTTTGAAGGAGCATAAAAGTTACATTATAACAAGGTTGCCTTAACTGGGAGAAGGAAAAAAAGAGGGGGGGAGAACGAAAAAATAAATTATTAAATACAATAAATTACTATATACAAAGGAGTATGGGGGGGAGGCAGGGGCCTCATGATGACTTGTAGGTATGATTAGCGTTTGTTTATTTACATAAGCGATATGATAATTTTTAAATCAGGCTGTTGGGCTAGCGGTTGGAAGAATATTTCCTACATAAAGAAAGTTCTCACTTTCTTTATGTAGGAAATATTTATTTACAGAAATTGTGGAGGACACATGGAACATCCTCTTTGTGGAGGCAGTGGAGATGAGGACCACATCAAAATTCAAACAAACACGGGACAATCACAGAACTGAAGGATAGGAAGGGACTATAAAGCTGAGCAGATGTTGATGGGCAGACTAGATGAGCTACATGATCTTTAACGGTCGTCATGTTCTGTTATCACTCCTTTCCCCATCCCAAAGGTTGCCTTAAATATGTATCCAGAAACCTCCTGCTAATATCAGCAGCTGGGGAAAAAACTCCAGCAAGGCATGCATATTGAGCACCCAGCTAGTGTGGATTCCAGGTATTCACAAGACACCATATTAGACCAAAGTTCAATGACCTGCTGGCCTGGTCCGACTGCTGCTCATACAGCTATCAGGGGCTGAAGATGATGCAGAGGTAAAGAATCCCCAGCCATCACACAACAGCAATGCAGGTAGGAATTGGGGGAACACCACAAACATGGTTTCAAAAGGGCTTGTAGTCTGTCTCCCTACCAAGGGCTGCTGGTGCGAAGAAAAGGAGAGGGAAAGAATAACAGAACTTTTTAGGGCAGGTTCTGATTGAGTTCAAACTCGAGAGGAGGAGGAGGAGGATGCTGTTGGATAAGAGATAAAAAAATATTACAGAGCAATCAAGTTTGTCCACAGGCTATCCTAATAAGCAGGGCTACTGAAAATTTCTTTTTTTTAAACTTTCTACAAAAATCCTGGATATATTATAGACCAATTTCTTGAAGAAATTCTCTGGAGTTTAGCATGGAATTGCTACACCCACCTTATAGCTAAGGCATTTTATTTGGGAGATCCAGCCATTTTTTTCCTTAAAATTCATGAACACTTCAGCAAAAACTAAATAAATAAATAAATAAAAAACATTTGGAGAAAAAGTGTTTTTACATCCACAAAATGAATCAGCCACATCACTGCAAACCCATGTTCAATTCTATCAAGGTCAGTAGGGCTAGCACAGATTACAGAGTTTATTATGACCAGAACCCAGGAGCCATGAGATGAGGTCAGCAAAATACCCTGCAGTTACTAAGTATGAAGAAAGCTCCTGTCCAAAAAGTATTATGGAAAGTTCAGAACCGATCTGAGCAGGCAGACACTCGACAATGTCTGCGATTTTATTGCACCTGCAATTCTCTAACTTATCCAGGAACTGCAGCCTACACAACCTCCTCCTTCCTATAATGGTCACTGCAAGTTCTGTATGCCCTAAACAGAGGCATTATCCCCTGCAAACAAACAAAAAAAAGAAACAGACAACAAGCAAGTCTGTTACTCATTCAAGAAAACTGATGTAATTTAAATATATGGGAACCCTTTATTTCAAATAACCTCTGATATATATATATTGATGATATATCCACTACTAGGCAACCACCATTCCTTTGGAAGATCAAACACTTCTGAGTTACTGCTTAGGTGCAACAAATTTTGAAATTTAAAAAAAAAAAAAGTTACAGCAGTTCAGCACTATAATGAAAAAAATTACACACACACACACACACACACACACACACACACACACACACATAATCCCCTCCCTGAAAGGCACCATTGGGTTCCTTTCATTTGGAGACAAAATGTGCATATCAAGGACATACAGGGGACAGACTGGTCACACACCATTTACCTGATTTAAGTTAGGTTTTAATAACATTTAGAATTATCAGCAGGGAAATGAAGGATAGGTTGATAATTTAAACAAAACAAAAAAAAGCTAATGCACTTGAAAGCCCTGGGAAGCTAATGCTGTGAAAAACAGAAACAATTAAAAATCAAGAACGGTATTTAAATTAGGCTTGGGGCAAACCTCCCCCACTACTTGTAGTTGAAGCTGCAATCACAACAGCTGGTACTGCAAGCTCCAGTTCCACTCCGCCATTGAATTTTTGTGGATGTTAAGGGAAGAGAAAAAGCCTTCAAACACTATTTCATTGTAAGCCAAGACATGTACATGTATAAACTAGTTTCCAACATTTTGCTGCAGTCCAGATGTAAAAAAAATACATACAGTGCCTTGTAAAAAAAAAAAAAATCAAAATGCATTCAAATAGGAATCTGTTTCACTGATCTAATCAACACACTCCTCTATAGGTTCATCATGAAAGAATTATAGAAATATTCCAAAAGTAATTAAGAAAAAAGCCAAAAGGTCTTAACTGCATAATCACCACACCCGGTGCCACAGCAAACCAAGATTAGCTATGAGTCAAAAAAAAAAAAAAGAAAAATCTTAAGAAGGCCCTTAAGTTAAACAGAGCCCAGTTGTGTCCAATCACAATTAGCTGAGCTGATTCAAATATTCAGTGGATGAAGAATCAAGTTGTTTCTATTGTATAAGGGGAATCTGAAGAAAGGTCAAAACATGCCAAACAAGACGCTGCCAGAAGAACATTACTCAAAAAGGTACAGATTGAAAGTTTCTTACAGCCTTCTCCCAATGGGGCATCCTCATAAAGTGAAAGCACCAAAGACTCTGCTGTCAGCAGGCCATACCTCCAAAGTCAGTAGCTGTGGGTCACGAAGTTACTGAAAGGCCCAAAATTACTTTAAATAAAGAATTATAAAAATCTCTGGTCAAGGCTGGGGGAAACGTTGACTATTCCACAATGTCACAGTTACTCTACAAACATGGCCTACATAGGAGGGTGGCAAGAAGGACGCCACTGCTGATGGAAACCACACATGCCGCATAGTGTTTATAAAGAAGACATAGGGGACACTGCACGCACCGATTTGCTGTCCAATGAGACAGTGGAACTTGTTCTTAATACTAGCGATGTGTGGTGTAAAACCAGGGCAGCACATGACCCTGCCAACATCATCCCTACAGTAAAGCATGGTGGTGGGCAGGGCCCGTGCAAGGCTGTTTAGTGCCCTAGGCAAAACTTAAAGCCTGCCACCCCCCTCCCCGAAAATTGACTTCCCCACCAACAGTTTAAAGTTATGCATTTATAACAATGGAGTTTACTTGAAAAAGGATACTCAGAGGTAAAAATAGAATATACATGTTATTGTGATAATTACATGCACTGCTGTGATGCCAATCGCAAAACTGAAAAAAAAAAAAATACTTGGAAACTATATGGTATTAAGCTATTGTAAAATGTTGGGTGTGGGCTTAGTGCTGTTTTGGTGTGGCAGTGCCAACTGCCAGCACTCAGCGACAACCCTACAAATAATATTTAATATTACAGCAGGCTAAAAAGCACCTATACACCTATCAGAAAAACAGAACAAGCCAAGCTGCTATAGATCCCTACACAGAAACTACAGCTGCCAGAATATCTCAGTTCAGTCACAAATGCAGAACACAGACAGACCCTCACCAAATACAGAACAGAGACCATAAAATATAAATAGAGATGTGAAAATCACAAGCCAGACTCTGTTTTGCTATTGCTACACAATATACAATCACCATTCCTCATAACAAATCAAATCAAGAAATATAAATCATAACTGTAAAATCATGCTAATAAAATATTCCTCAACAGCTGACAGTGACCTGTCAGCTGTTGAGGAATTTGTGGAGTTTGACAATGCACAAACTATCTCCTCTCTTACATACACTCCAGTGCATACACTTACCCACACGTTCATACATGCACTTTTGCTCCCCTACATGCTTACACACACACTTTCCCACATGCTAACATCTCCACATGCTGTCCCACACACATGCTCTCCACATGCCACAATGCTCTCCACCCCACATAAATCACAAACACATGCTCTCTAGCCCCCACATGATCCACACTCTCTCCCCCACAATCTCAGAGCTCCTAAACGCGAACTGCATAGTGTTAAAAATGAGACTGGAGAGAGACCCCTGCCGGACATAGGAATCATGATATGCTGGGCATGCTCAGTGTGCCAGTCAAAGCTTTCTAGAAACTTTGACAAACGTTTTTCCGTGATAGGGCTCCGTCCAGTGATGTCATCCATATGTGAGGACTACCATCCTGCATGTCCTGGGAGAACATGGGTAATAAGTAATAAATATGGAGGTCAAGAAGTGTGAAGTGTTAGGGTAATTGCCAGGTTCTTGTGGCCTCGTTTTGGCCTCTGTTGGAAACAGGATGCTGGGCTTGATGGACCCTTGGTCTGACCCAGCATGGCAATTTCTTATGTTCTTAAGACATATGCATCAAAACTTTTTTTGTTGGGGGGGTTTTTTTTGTCTACACATCATGCTCTACACATGAAAGACTAATGAAAAACTTATTCTAATACATTTTGATTTGTATTTCTTTAGACAGTAGAATGTGAAAAATGTACGTTACTATATAGTAAGTTTACTTACTTTTAGCCATGGTTCTCTGTAGACAGCAGATAAATTAGCCAACACACATGGATGACATCATTCGATGGTGCTGAATGGACTAAACCAAACTCAGTAAATGTTTACTGAGCATGTGCTGTGGTTCCCTTGCATGCTGCCTCATGAGCTCCTTGGTTGATCTCAGAGCTTAGCAAGCTTTGGAGAGGCAGCTGACTCTCCAGTGGAGCTGTAATTATGATTTGCTATTTCATCTGGTTATCTGTGGAGAACCCTGTTTACAGGTAAGCAAACTTGTTTTCTCTATTGACAGGCATTGCCAAATTAACCATGATATGGGGGGAGTTCCAAGTTAGGGTTGCACAGAGGAATGCTTTCTGAATAAGCAACCCAGCCCCACCTGTGGAGAGTGGCTACTGGGTGAACAAGTTGCACAGAACTGCATGGCCAAAACCACCATCATTTCCCCTGAAATGCTTCCAGACAGTGGGATGTGAAGATGTGTACAAACCGCCAAGCCACAGTTTTGCTGATGTCTTCAAAGTGGCTTTTAAGTGCACCACTGAAGCTGCCATGTCTCTCTTGATGAGCCTGCCATGTCTCTCACTTGATGAGCCTTGACAGTCAATATGTAAGCCCAGCAGACGCATAAGTGTACAATACAGTGTGCTAGCCAATTTGACAGTTCTTTTGACAACTGCCACTCCCAGGCAAGAGAGAAGCATTTCGATAAGGTAGAACCCTTTTCAAATAGTAAGCCAAGGCCTTCTTACAGGCCAGCGAATGAAAAGCCTTACTTCATAAACATGCAGGTTTGGAAAGAAAGTAGGAAGGACAATGGCTTGGTTTACGTGACAAGCCAACACTACTTTAGGAGGGAGCAAGTAAGTGCAAAAGACCACCCTACTATAGTAAAACTGGAGAAAAGGAAAACATTGCACCAAAGCTTGTAACTCACTGATCTGTTGAGCAGACGTGACACCTACTAGAAACACAACCTTCCACATGAGGAATTTCAAAAGAGTTGGGTCAACATGGCATTAAGGTCCCAAGGCACTGGAGGCTTAGCATGCCACAATATATTCATATCAAAGTGAGTAGAAATTGGGGTACCTCCCACCTGTTGATGGTTCACCCCATCTATATGAGTTCCCCACCTCCTCATGGCGGTGTCAATGGACAATCAGATAAGGTGGCATCCTCAGGGACAGCCCAAACTCCAGAACTAAAGGTTTCAAACACTATCGAAAAGCTGACTGATTGATACACCGATATGGAGAGCCAATAGTTGTCGCAACTGATCCCACTGGCACCGAAGTCCCCATTGTATACTTCTCATATACAATCACTGTTGCTGCCAAGTGTCTCATTACCACTACAAGAGCTGATCTTGCTTAAACTTGATCTGGCAGCAGTAGGGTCTTTACCAGCCCCTTTTGCTTAGGAGGAACTCTCGGACTTGAATTGACTATCCACACGCTTATGAACTGAATTCTCTGGCAAGAGTTAGGTTTGAATTGGTGAAGCTGATCAGGAAATCCAAGGATTATAGTATCTAGATGGTTTTCTCCAGGGATTCTAAAACCAACTGGATGGAAGGAAGGAAGGAAAGAAGGCACCCATCCCCAACCATCATTTCAGGTAGGGGAAGATTCAGACTTCCATCCAGCGTAGGTATGCCACTTCAACTGCCAAATACTTTATGAATACCCTGGCCTATCTGCAGCCGCAAAAGGAGTTTGTTCAGTTTTTGTTAATTCAGAATAAGCTTTAGCCCCTTCATTCTTCTTGGGACTGAAGAAGTAACTTGAGTAAAATCCCTGGCTTTGTTCTTGGCGTGCTGGGAAGAAAAATCTGAAGAATACAGAAAAATATTGATGGTCACACATTCGTGCAGAAGCTCAGACAAAACTCAGACTGAGGGTCTCATGTGGCAGCGCACATGTGAAACCAAGCATGCTCAGTAAACATTTATTGAGCTTGGAGAGATGACCCATGTGTCAGGACTAATTCAACTGTGCTTGTCGATGGAGAATACTTATAATCCGCATATGCAATATTATGATCAATACAGCAAAAACACACAAACTGATACCATGTACAAGGGGGTGAAGAAGTTTGTGAGGCACAAACTGCAGTCTTGTCAGCTGAGATCCTAAGACAAGTCAGAGGGTGGGGGAAGGGGGGAGAAAGTTAAGCATGCTCATATCCAATGTGAAAATGTATAAAATCGATAGGAAAGAGCAAACTGCTTCACCATCAGGAGTGGATGTCCAGAATTGACACACCAATTAAATAAGTTAACATTAACATTCATTCAGCATGTAACATAACATAGTAATGACTGCAGAAAAACCCCCCAACGGCCCAGTCCTGGTCCACGGACCGGTGGTTGGGGACCCCTGCTCTACAGGTTCAGTCAAACTAGCCTGCACAGCACTAGAAATGACAGAGGGCTCTGCATCTCATCACTAACCAACTCTGCTCACCAACCCACTTAACATCGAATAACTATGCTAATAATGTTCGCAAGTGTCCCACTAGATAACTTATGCTCTTACAAACCTTCTTGAAACGAAGGAGAGTATAGCCTGCATTTGACCTAATGAAGCTTTTAAGCAAATAGCAAAAAGAAAAAAAGCTTTCACATGCTATCAACAGATCTAGGCACTACAGGCCAACTTAGAGACAGTAAGTTTATTTTACTGAAGTCTAGAAGATACTGACAATTTTAAAAAAAGTTACTATAAAAAAAGCTACTGTTGATCAGAATAAAGACAATGGTGTAACCATTTTAACCCTTATCAGAAAAAAACAAGCAAACAAACACTAGGACATGTGTATAAGGGGTGTCAAATACACAACAGCTATTTATATACAACAAGCCGTTAAGCCCGTTAAAACGGGCTACATCCCTCTGTCTCTCACCTCCCCCTCATTCTCTCTCCCCTCCACCCCCTACCTCCCTCCCTCTCACCCACTCCTCCCACTCAGTCCCTCCCTCCCTCCCTCTCACTCTCCCTCAGTCCCACTCCCTCCCTCCCTCATTCTCTCTCCCCTCCACCCCCTACCTCCCTCCCTCCCTCTCACCCACTCCTCCCACTCAGTCTCACTCCCTCCCCCCTCTCTCCCTCCCTCTCACTCTCCCTCAGTCCCACTCCCTCCCTCCCTCAGTCCCACTCCCTCCCTCCCTCCTTCTCTCAGTCCCACTCACTCTCCCTCAGTCCCACTCCTTCCGTCCCACTCCCTCCCTCCCACTCACTCCCACTCCCTCTCTCCCTCTCACTCAGTCCCACTCCCTCTCTCTCCTCCCCTCTCACTCAGTCCCTCACTCTCTCTGTCAGTCCCTCCCTCTCTCTCTCCTCCCTCGCTGCCACCGCCGTTAAAAAGGGCTACATCCCTCTGTCTCTCACCTCCACCCCCTACCTCCCACCCACTCCTCCCTCTCCTCTCTCAGTCCCTCCCTCCCACTCAGTCTCACTCCCTCCCCCCTCCCACTCTCCCTCAGTCCCACTCCCTCCCCCTCTCCCACTCTCCCTCAGTCCCACTCCCTCCCTCAGTCCCACTCCCTCCCCCCCTCCCTCTATGTCCCACTCTCTCTCTATCTCCCTCCCCCCTCACTCAGTCCCCCCCCTCTCCCTCCGTCCCACTCCCTCCCTCCCACTCACTCAGTCCCACTCCCTCTCTCCCTCTCACTCAGTCCCACTCCCTCTCTCTCCTCCCCTCTCACTCAGTCCCTCCCTCTCTGTCAGTCCCTCCTTCTCTCTCTCCTCCCTCGCTGCCGCCGCCGCCGCTGCCACCGGACGCTGCCGCCGCTGGACGCCGCCGCTACCACCGGACGCCGCCGCCGCCGCTGCCTCCCGCCGCCGCCGCTACCATCCGCCGCCGCCGCTGGATGCCGCCATGCCGCTGCCACCGGACGCCGCCACCCAACGCCGCCGCCGCTGCCACCGGACGCCGCCACCCAACGCCGCTGCCGCTGCCACTGGACGCCGCCGCCGCTGCCACTGGACGCCGCCATTGTTTTTTCTTTTTTTCTGACGCTGGCTCAGAGCGACGTGCTCGCCCGCACATGTGCGGTAGAGCTGGTCTCTACTGCGCATTTGCGGGCCGTCGGTCACAGGCCATTTATAAGGTAGATATGTCAACCATAGTAGGATCAGTAGCACTCAGTGCTGGTCAGCACATGTGGTGGTGACTTCATACACCATATTCTGTGCACCTATTACCCTGTCACTTAAGGTCATAGAGTAAATGAAACAAGACTGTATGCCTTTTTCTTGCACAGTATATTAAACAAAAAAAAAAATATATTAAACCTGCAAGTCTTGCACAGAAGAAATGGCTGTACCATGTCTCCAACCATCTGTTAATTCTGTTAATCAAGCACCTTTTACACTGCAGTAATGAAATCTCAGCAGCAAGATGAAGTGTTTATTCATTTTGGTGCTCTCAGACACAAACTAAGTGTTAAAATATTCAAGACTCGTCCAAGTCATCTGCCTGGCAATGTGTGTCCACTGGTTTCCAACCACACGAGCAGGCTAAGGGCAAGTACTTGAGACAACGCTCCCAGGGGAGAACATAAGCACCCTGAGCTCAAGCATCCAAAGCGAGTCACTGTGTGTGTAAAAAAATGCCACTACACACCTGAAGAGGAATGGGATTTCAGGCTAAAAGGAGTAAGTCAGGTCCAAAGGCAGAATTTTGTCTCTGTTCCAAGTTAGTTACACATCTTAATACAGAGTTGTGTTAGGAATGGAAAAACAATAGCTTGTCAGTTGCTAGTGGGGGATTAAAAAAAAAAAAAAAAAAAAATAAAAGTCAGAACTCTTTTTTTTCTCACCTGAACCCTTGCCAACCATGTTAATAGCCTTTTGATCTTGACCTCCTGCTTTCTTGCTGTTGTCATACCCGTGGTCCAGACATGCTCAACAAGCAACATGAAGTGCAGACAGACCTCTTATTTATCATCTATCTACAATTCTAGACGATTTACAGCAAACATATATAGTCAAATAAGCAATGGTAAAATAAAAATAGCAAAAATGAAAATACAAGGACATATAAACTTATCTAATACATCCAATTAATCATGACCGGTATTTAAAATGTTATAACTGATAAGCCTGTATAGATAAGCCTTTAGCATCTTCCTTAAAAAAAAAAAAGTTAAAATCAAGACTTTTTTTTTGTTTAGATAATGCATTCCACAATTTTGGTCCCTGAATACAAAAAAGGCGATCCCTGGACTCTTCTAGATGAACACATTTAAAAGAAGGAACATCTAGGTTCAACTGGGATCCTGACCGGAGTGTTCTGTTTGGGCAATACATCTTAAGAGCAGTATTTGGACTATGAGGTGCAATGCCTTGTATGGAGAAATCACTACTTACTTGATAATTTTGCTTTCCTTAGTGTAGACAGATGGACGCAGGACCAGTGGGATTATACCCTTCTGCCAGCAGATGGAGACGGAGCAAGCTGACATCACAGTATATATACCCCTGCAGTGACATCAGTCTGCCACTATTCTCTTCAAAAGCAACTGTGAACAGCTAGCTAAAAACCTGATTAAAAACAAAAAACAGTTAACCATTACTGTACTCAACCAACAGAAAACGTGATGAACACTTACCAGTAAACTCCTGGAACACACAGCCCCATAGAAGGACCATTAAACCAATCATTCAGCAGCCAAAGGTGGGAACAGAGTCCATCTATCTACACTAAGGAAAACAAAATCATCAAGTAAGTAGTGATTTCTCCTTTCCTAGCATGTAGACAGATGGTACTCAGGACAGTAGGATGTACCCAAGCTACTCCCGACTACGGTGGGAGGTTGCCTGCAGTCCAGTCAACGTCACACATGCAAAAGCTGTGTCCTCCCAAGCCTGCATATCCAGACGATAATACCTGGAAAAAGAAAAAAAAAGTGTGTAAGGACAATGACATTGTTGTCTCCTGTCGACATTTGCTGAGCTGCAATCTAACCTCTGCCCTGAGCCCTAGTGGAATGAGTAGGCAACAGTTTTTTAGCCTCCACATACGCAGCATGACTACCTCCTTAATCCAGCAAGATACTGTAGCTCGCGAAGCTGGTTCGCCCTATTTTCTTCCACTATGAAGGACAAAACAAGTACTCCATTTTTCGGAAAGGTTTAGAAACCTCCAGATACCGCAGGACTTGGTCTTGACAACTAAAGAACGCAACAGGCAATACACTTCTGCATTTTTTCCCCATATCCAAGGATGGCAAGGAAATGGACTGATTCAAGTGAAAATATGAAACCACTTTAGGCAAGAAAGAGGGAACAGTATGCAGCTATATTGCTCCTGGAGTCACCCAAAGGAATGGCTCCCAGCAAGGAAGGCGTGCAGTTCAGAAACTTGGCACGCAGAACATAATGCCAACAGAAACACTGTTTTCAAGGTCAATAGCCACAAAGAAAGGCTATGTAGCAGTCAAAACACAGGGCCTGCCAAGAAATCCAACACCAGGTTAAGACTCCACAAAGGGAACCGGTAAGCACAAGGGAAGGTGAAGATGATTCACTCCCTTCGAGAAACAGGCCACATCAGGATGAAATAAGGATTCACCATTAACCTGGCCTCTGAAACAGGCAAGAGCCACAACTTGTACCTTCAAGTAATTAAGGGCCAATTCCTTATTTAACTCATCCTGCAAAAATTCCACCATGAGTGGTATTTTCACTGAATGAGGAAGAACACCTCAATCCTCACACTAAGCCTCAAATACTCGCCAAACCCGCACATAGGTTAAAGAGGTGGAGAACTTTCAAGCTCGTAGCAAGGTGGAAATCACTGCAGAAGAATAACCATGCTTAACAAGTGAGCCCTTTCAAGGGCCATACCAGAAGACAAAATCAAGTTGGATCTTTGCGAAGGACAGGAAGACGAAGGGGGTCTCTACCACGAGTCTTCACAGATCGGCATACCATTGTCTTCTGGGCTAATACGGTGCCACCAGGAGCACCATCCCCCTATGGCCTTCAATCCTGCAAACTATTCTGCCCAATATGGGCCATGGGGGAAAGGCATACAGCAGCTTGTCTTCCGGCCAGACTTATATGAGAGCGTAGATATCCAAGGACTTCAAATCTCTCCTGCGTCTGAAGAAGCAAGGAACCTTCACATTGCGAGAAGTCACCAACATATCTAAGAACGGAAGGCCCCAGCGATCCACTAATAATTGAAACACCTCATCCGACAACACCCATTCTCCCGGGTCCAGACTCTTCGGCTGAGAAAGTCTGCTCTTACATTGTCTTTTCCTGCAATGTGAGAGAGGCCGAGATCACCTGGAGATGCCCTTTTGCCCATTCCATAAGTTTGTCTATTTCCAGCAACACTTGCTGGCTCTTCGTTCCTCCCAGCCAATTGATGTAAGCCACTGCTGTTGCTTTGTCTGAAATTATTCAGACCGCTTGACTCTGCAATCTGTCGCTGAACTGCAAATATGTCAACCGGATCACCTGAGCTTCCAGGTGATTGATCTGTATTCCATCTGTATTCCAGCTCCCTTGTGCCATTAGCTCCTGACAGTCAGCTCCCCAACCCTGGAGATTCGCATCTGTCATGAGTGTCAACCAGTCTGGTGTCATCAGGGAAACTCCCTCTCTCAGATGTTCCCTTGCAACCACCTCTGCGGGTGAGAACAGATTTTCATCAGCAAGTGGAGCCAAACCGAATAGTCTTGAGACTGTGGGTTCGATTGAGACAGCAGGGAGCGCTAAAGAGGATGCATATGCGCTCTTGCCCTCGGCACCACTTCCAGGGTTGCTGCCATTAAACAGAGTACTTGAAGATAGGACCACACTGTCTGGCGTATAGTGTTCAGCAAAAGACACCTGTGACAACTTTTGAATCAGAACTTCTGGCAGGAAAACCTTGCCTTGCCTCGTGTTGAACCGAACACCCAGGTACTCCAACAACTGAGAAGGCTGAAAACTGTTCTTGGCCAGGTTCACTACCCAACCAAGCACCTGCAACAAGGAAATCACTTTGCAGGTCACCAGGCAGCTCTTTCCAGAGACTTAGTCCAAATATGGGTGAACTAGGATCCCATCCTCTCAACTCTGCTACCACCACCACAACCTTGGGAAAAGGTCTGGGAGCAGTGGCTAGGCCAAAAGGCATTGCCCGAAACCAATAATGGTACCCAGCACCGCAAAATGCAGAAAGTGTTGGTGCTCCAGCCAGATAGGAAAATGAAGGTAGGCTTCAGACAGATCCAGAGGTCAGATATGCCCCCGAATGCACGACCATTATCACCGAGCACAAGGTTTACATGCAAAAATGAGTCACCCGCAAATGATTAAAGACTCCTTTGATATTCAGAACGGGAGGAAAGGAGCCCTCCTTCTTGGGCACAACAAAATAAATGGAATACTGCCCTGTACTTTGAGGCACAGGCACTGAAATCACAGCCCTCAGACTGAGGAGCCTTCACAGGGTAGATTCCACTGCCTACTACACTTCTGCGGAGAGTGCCAAGGAGACACTATGAACACGTCCCAAGAAACACTGCAAAACGCATATTCTTCTTGTATCACCTCCAGGACCCACTGATCTGATGTGATCTCGACATCTCTAATAAAAGAGAGAGAGTGACATCCCCCTATCTCATCCCCGAGGGTAGGTTGGCAAACCTTCATTGTGAGACTTGGGAGGATCCACTACTCGAGCCCTCGCCTCTCTTGGGTTACCTAGGATTGAGAGCTGTCCAAAGGCCAAGCCCTCTGCAAGTTCAACCATCTGTAGGGATGAAACAGCTTGGAACCTCTAAGATGACCCCTCATACCAAAGGAGTGCTGCAACTGTTTCTTATCCTCCAGCAACCGAGGAATAGGGGATTCGCCCCACTAACTGGACAGTTTCTCCAACTTGCTTCTGAACAAAAGGGAATCTTTTCAGGGCAATTTCATAAGGTTAGCTTTGGAGGTTGTGTCGGCCGACAAATTACGCAAGCATAATTGACATCTGGCAGATAGTCCTGAAGCCACTCCCCTAGCCGAGGTATGGACCAAATCGCAGCGCGCATCTGCTAAAAAGGCGGCGGTTTCAATAACTGCTCTGGAATTCACAACAGAATCAGCCTCCTGAGATAGAAGCAGACAAGAGCGAGCCAACAGGGCACAACAGGAAGCTATCTGTAAGGTCATTGCCACTGCTTCAAATGCTTGTTTGAGAATAGCCTCAATTCTCCCATCATGCACATTCTCCAAGGCCGCTCCTCCCTCCATGGGAATAGTCGTCTGCTTAGCGATGGTATAGACCAGTGCATCTACTTTCAGAAAACACAAACACTCTCTCACCATTGGATCCAGGGGGTACTGGCCTTCCAATGTCCAATTCCCTTTGAAATTTGCCTCTGGAAAGTCCCTTTCAAGATCAATCAATTCTTGAATGGTTTCCATAACAGGGAAAAAAACAAGAGGCTTTACACAAAGAAACCAAAATGGGATTCTTCTTTGCTTCAGACACAGAATCTGCCCCAGGTACTCCCAGTATCTTCAAGGTCTGGGAAATCAGGGCCGGCAGTCCATAGCTATGAAAGAACCGCAACATGGTCTGATATGGTTCTAGTCCCAGAGGAATTTCTCCATCTTCCAGGGAGTCAGGATCTGCCTCATCAATGCCATCCGGGCTCTTGTCAGGAATACCTCTGCAGCTAACCAAGGCATGCTTCAGTGCTTCAACATAGGACTGGAAGAGAGAGGGGCCACTGGCTGAGGATCCGACCTGACAGGATTGGTAGAAGCTGAGAACTGCACCCGAAGAAAGTATTGTAATCCTTGAAGGAAAAAAAAAAACCAAAACAAAAAACTCTACCCAAGAAAAAAAATAAGACAGAAGGATCCAGGCCAAAATCAGAAGGTACTGGAAACAGGGCCCACTGAGCTGCCATCTCCTGCACAGGGACCAGTCAAGGGAGGTCCAAGGTCTGGTGTTCCTCCAGACAAGTCCTTAGCCAGATCATTAGGCTGGGAAGAACCAGGCTTAGCAAAATCAGCAGACAATAATTCTCCCTAAGCCTTTAATTAGTGCTGACATGTTAGAGGGCACACCAGGCTGAAATGCCCAAATATTTATTTATTTAGAAACTTTTATATACCGGTATTAGTGGGGACATCATACCGGTTCACATAACAACTGAAAGATTGGAAAATACATTTCAACAAGGGGGATGTAACTGGGAGAGGGTAGAACATAGAGGCAGTAGGAAGGACAGGGAAAACAAGAAAATCATAACCAAAACAATTTACAATTTACAATGAATGTCTCCTTAATATAAGGAGAGGGAGTCACCTGAATGACTCCCTCTCTATAACTAGAAACAGAGAGAAAGACACTTAGGTTTCTTGTTTACAGGCGCCATTAGTTCGTCAGTTGACCTAGAATATGCGACCAGCCGGCTTGCGCTGAAAAATTTAAAGCGCACAAATTTTATGTGCACAAACATTAGGCACACCAAGTTTATGCGCCGCAAAAAACACACTGCGCCAAAATTTGGGCGCACCACCAATTTACTTAAAAAATGTACGCACAAGAAGTGCGCCCAAAACTGGGCACATAATTCATACGCAGAGCTGGATGCACTGCGCACACAGACGTTCCTGTAGAAGGCAGCCAAACATGCACAGAAGCGCATGAAAACGCCGCTGTGGCCTATCAGGCAGCGAGCAGGAAAAAGCTAAACAGCGGGGCCTAGCCCACCTGGGCTGCTGAACCTGACAGGCTGCCCAGTTTCCTTAACCCCCACGGGAGTGGGAACGAATGTTGGAATGGCATGCCGAGCATGGAGACCAAAGGAAGTCCTATAAAACCCCTCTACACAGTTTCTGAATTTTATTTTTTTTTTTAAACTTAATGAGCTCAACCCTTCCTGGCTGAGTACATAGACTGTATCCGGCTGCAGGGGGAGATTCACCACTGTGCTCTGCTTCTTGTATCTGCTGCCTTTAAGTTAAGTCCATGCTGGGAAAACCAGCTACTGGACCAAGGCACACATCTGAGGGGCCAAGGAAATCATCTCAAAATTCTCAACTGGGGGAGGGACCATCTGCTATCATTGTGGGACAGCGGGGCTTTTTTTTTTCCCCATAAAATTCTCCTAAAACCTTAAGCAATCCCCATAGGGAGATGCACATCCACCATCTGCTAGAGATGAAGAATACTGGCAGGCTGATATCGCTGCAGGAGTATACATACTGTGATGTCAGCTTGCTCCGTCTCCATCTGCTGGCAGGAGAGCATAACCCACTGGTCCTGAGTCCATCTGTCTACACGCTAGGAAAACTATTAAAACTCTAAATTTAATCCTCTAGGCCTCAGGAAGCCAAATGATGTTTTAAGAGATATGGAGTAATGTAAAAATAAGATGAAATTTGCTCTATTATTCTCATGGCAGAATTGTGTGTGCATTGTAAAACTCGAATGGCATTTTTTAGAATACCCAAGAGCACTACAATAACCAGTGATGGACAAGGCTATTGCGTGAATCACCATTTTTAAGTCAGAAACATCCAAAAAGTCGAATTATTCTAAATATCCATAGTTTAAAGTATGAGGTTTATATTACCTTTATCTGAGGATGACGTGATAGCTTTGGTATCCATTATAAAACTCAGATTTTTCACATTATCACCAATAGCAAATTGATGTCCTATCAATGTTTAAATTCCTTGGAAAATCCCATGTGGGATATCTTCAAGGTACAAAGTTTCTGTTTTTGACATATTCAAGACAAGTTTGTTCTTTGTCAACCACTGATTCAAATATTTTGAGTAAATAGAAAATTGTATGCAGGGCTTTGTCTTTGGTTTCACTCACGGATACAAAGAATTATGTTGCCAGCAAAAATTCGATACCCAACCACCAGATCAGCGAGGGCATGGACTAATAGGGGCTAAATGGATATTAAATAAAATTGCTGACAGAGAGGATCCTTGAGGAACACCCGTTTTCAATCTGAAGAAACTAAAAGATTTCACCCTATAGCTGCAATCTTCAAGGAAAGTTGTAAACCATTTTAAAAGGACATCACCTACTCCAATTTCTCTTAAACATTGTAACATAATCGTATGCTCAATTGTGTCAAATGCTGCTGATAGATCAAGGAGGACCAGAAAAATTCAGTGGCTGAGTCAAATCCACATCTGAAGACATCAACCAATAATAAGATTTCTATACTATAGCCTACTCTGAAGCCAAATTGTTGAGAATCTAAACAAGAGTTTTTAGATTTACACTCGTAGCAGTTGTTTCAAGACAATTTGAGGACCTTCGTTATAAAAGGTAGATTTGAAATGGGTCTAAAGTTAAAATTATCAGGGTTTCTTTAGAATTGGCTTAACATTTGCCTGACATGGAAGCAACAGTTTTCCTCAACACCAAGGGTGAGACATGAGCACCTGGCCGAGGAGAGCATAAACTTCTCTTTGCCTTTTCTCTAGTCTCTGCCTCTCCTGTGCTCACAAGGCACAGGAATGACTAAGTAATTTATTTTTATACTCTGCTACACTGAAAGACTTACCATTATCCCAACACCTGTATGAGAAGACTGTCAAAGTCCCTCTTTCTGGTCATCAATTTTTTGTGGAAGTTGCAGATGATATTCAGTTTGTTCTTCCTATTACTTCATTTGATTTCACCCTACAAAAACGTAATAGTTTACTTGAGCTAGGATAAAGACTGACTTCACGATAACGTGCTTTCCCTCAATTTAAGTAAAAGTGAAATTTTGTTTCTTTCTTGGGAGGCTTGGACTGATATCCCTGCAAAGTTTCAGTTGAGCGATTTTCCATCCCCATTCTACATGCTCGTAACCTGGGGGTTATAGTCTACTCCCCTCTATCTATGCGTCCCCCCATTAATTTGATGGGTTCACTCTGCTTATTTTAAACTCGGGATTCTATGTTCTCTGAAGCCTAGCTACTCATGATTTCCAAAACAGTGACCCAGTCTTTCATCCTATCATCGCTCAATTACAGCAAAAGTTTGTTTTTAGGTCTGCCCAACTCCCCATCTTCAGGCTCTGCAGTTAATTCAGAACTCTGCAGCTAGAGTGATTTCTGGTTTAGCAGATCTTTGAAAGCTTAATTAGCTCCCAGTTGTCTGACAAATGAAATTTAAAGTTCTAACCATGAACTTTTACTGCTTGGTATTCAATCTTCTATTCGACAACATTCCAGGCCATCAACTACGTCTCAGCTGTTATTAGATATCTCTACCTCCAAACAAGTACGGTTGACCACTCACCATAAAAGAATTTTTGGAATCGCAGGTCCAAGCTTATGGAGCGAATTACCTATGACAATCAGATCAGAAAATGACACACTTAGCTTTGGAGCTGATTCTGACAACAATCTTTTCTCCCAAGCTTTCCCAGGTCAGTGAGGGCTAGGAACTGGCATGGCCTGGGCACTAGGTTTTCTGCCTTTTGTTTAGTAGATTCATTGCAGGTTTCTATGCTGCTTTACCTATTGTTGTAATTTTTTTTTTTAATGTTTCATTTTGTGTTCTATTCTTTTAGATATTTTGTCAAATGTTTGTATTTTGCTGACTTTTAAGATTAGCAGACTACAAATGTTTTAAATAAATTATTGTACTTAACAAAATGAAAGACATTTCAGAAACAGAAGGGTTAAGTTTGGTATAATACTGTATTGATATCGGTACAGCTTAGGTGGATGCTGACGCTGACACAGTCTGCTTCCAGTTGCTGCTCCTTTCTGTACTCTATACTTCTTGACAAAATCCAACAGCAGAGAAAGATGGCTCCAGCCACCTCATGTCTTTAAAAAGATTCATAAAGATATGCACAGTGGTACTATGCCCATTAAGTGACCACTATGGGTGGTTGGGTTTTGTAAACAAACAATGCAGCCACACACATAGCGGCTTGCCTAGAACATCTTCTCTGAGGTAAACTGCCTTTTCTACAATCTGACCTTATTATAGGGACATGTCGCCCTGACATCTTATTCTCCCTCTTCATATGCAAGGGTCTAATTGCTCTGAAATGTAATCAGAGTACAGTGTAATTTATGCCAACCAACCTTCAGTATAAAATGGTCTCGTCTCAAAGTATCCAAACTGCCACACACCTCTTGAGATAGGGACCACACTGAAACCAGAAACTCACTCTGTGCATCTGCATCAAGAAGCTACTGCTAACCCACCACGTGACAGGAATTAGAAATGACTCAGATCTAGTAACAATATTTTTAAATAGACACATGCCTCTTTGCAATGCACTGAAATCATTAACAACCTAACAAATGAAAATGATTGAACACGTCACCATTTCCAGGGCACTAAGCTTTCAAACAAAGAAAAAACAACATGTACAACACTCAATATAGAAGGCACATGTGAAATTCAAATTACACACATCCTTTAACAGAGATTCACTTATCACATCTATTCTGCTTTCCTTCCATCATACATTAGCAGGTAAAGGTATATTACTTGTACTGCTACTTTACAAAAGATCTCTCAACATATTTTGGTGGCCTGAGCATGCAGCTGAAGGTGGTTACATTGACAATTTTCCTTAAAAAATAAAAAAAAATCCAATTTTAGATCTATAAAAACATAAGGCTGGCCATACTGGGTCAGACCAAGGGTCCATCAAGCCCAGTATCCTGTTTCCAGCAGTGGCCAATCCAAGTCACAAGTACCTGGCAGGATCCCCAGGGGTAGTGAGATTCCAAGCTGCTTATCCCAAGAATAAGCAGAGGATTTCTGCAACACCACCTTGGACTTTTCCTCCAGGACCGTGTCCAAACCTTTAAATGCAGCTACACCAATAGCTTTCACCACATCCTTTGGCAACCGATTCCAAAGCTTAATTATGTGTGAAGTAAAAAATAGTTTTAAATATATCACCTAGTAACTTCATTGTATGTCCCATAGTCTTTGTACCTTTCAAAAAAGAGTAAACAACTGATTTAATGTTTACTCATTCCATTCCACTCATTTTATAGACCTCTATCGTATCTCCGCACCCCACTAAGTTTTACTTCTGAGGGTAATGCAATGCTGTATGAACATTTGGTGTTATGTGGATTTTCTACTGCTATGTACTACTGATGTTAAATATTACAATATTTTTTTATTGTATATTATTGTAATTTGCCTTGAGACTGCAAGGAAAGGAGACTAATCTAATGCAAATACAACTAGCCACACAAAGCACTGCAACATCACATCACTCAAGAGGACAATTTGTAATTGCCATTCCCTCACAGCCACGTCATTTATCTTGAAACATTTCTACCAACCCACTAATCTGAAAAATGCTAGTATTTTTAATTGCTAGGAGCAAAGTTAAAAAAAAACCAAACAAAAAACTTTATACAAAACACACGCTCAAAATGATAAGCAGAAAATAAAATGAGGAACAAAATAAACGAAGATTTAAACTTAGGACTACCCAAAAGCCTATGGGGAATGGGAGGAGCTCCTGATTTTTTTTCCTTTAAAGATAGCTCAGACTCTCCATCAAAGGTCCACAGATAAGAGCAGCTCCACGGCAATGGGCCTGCTATTAAGACGACTCAACCCCGATTCCACTAAACGGGCCTTCTCTCAAAGAGAACCCCAATGTTCTATTCCACTCCATCTACATTTAAGTTTTATTTCTGAAGGAATCTGCTCTAAAGTCTTTTAAGCAGCTTCCCCTATAACTCTCTGGCTTCTGAAAGCAGCCACGCCAGCAAATGCACTCCTACACCAATTCTGTCTCGAGTCTCACCAGAAAGGGCCAATGGAACAGCGCTGGGCTATGCCATGGGAAGCAAACGTAAGCATGACAACTGCTAGGGAATACAAAATATTAGTCCATAAATACATTTAAACAAAAAAAAAACACTGAAAAATAAGTAGCTGGCTTAGGACTGCTGTCATTCGGTTAAATGCAAAACTAATTGCAGAGAGGGAGTATGCAGGCTGTCCCTTGAGCAGGTCTGCAGCAAAAGGAGAAAAAACACCGCAGGATTTCAAGATGCAGTACTTAATGATCATGAAACAAAAAGATGATCATTGATGCCAAAGCAGTTACAGAACAATCAGGAGGACCCAAGAAGGCCACCACTTTCACGCAAGGAAAGCTGTGCAGGCAGGAAGCTCCGGCACAGCTTCTTGGACAGAGGTCGAGTCTAGCCGACATCCTTTGCAGCCCCAAAATTATTAGTGCTCCATCTCCTCTGAAAAACTAATAATGCTCATTTCTTATCCTCACAACTTAGCAGAAAGAGTAAAATACAATGTTGTGAAGAAGAAACAATGATGAGCAAGACGTTTGCTCTGGCCCCTCTGCTGGCTGCTGCAGTCATTGATAATATTGCCCTTACAGAATCATATATACTATGACAATGGTGCATAACTTGTACTCTGCCTCATACAATTCTGTCAACCTGTAGTTAAAATGTCTACAGTACAATTTACAAAGAAAAACTGCCATCCCTCAATCGAGGCTAAAATACAAGCATTGTTCGACAAAGCATGTACTTTGAGCCATATAAAAAGGGACATTCCTAGGGGTATTGTTAGGTTAGGAGAGGAAAAGTACATCTTTAGAAAGTGTTTTTAAATCATGTGTACATTTACAGCAAATGTTCTCATAGAATAAAGTAGTGCAAACGATCATGAAAAAGGGCTATTTGCAGCCGTTCCAAAATTCTCAGACACTAAGAAGTTACGCTCTTTCCAAGGGCTCATCTAGCTCACTGAGGTTGCAGTCAGATTGCAAATTTTGGGCATTATTTCCATAAGATCGTAGCTATTTGGAGGAATAGATCAAGTGCTTCTTCCTGGTGATATGCACAGGAATGAGAGCTCTGCTCTACTGGCCACGTTCACTGAATTTTGGGAGATGATCTTAAAATATTTATCTCCTCTAAGGTAAACACATTGTTGGTCTAGTGGACAGGGAAGCCTTTGTGAGGATTATTCAGTCAATAATAACTCCATGAGAGAGGGTGTTTTCCCCACAAACTCTTAAGCTGTTTTTGAAAAAACAGACAGACTACCAAACAAAAAAAAATTTTTTTTGACCTGAATCAAAATGTTTCCTTCAAGTCAAAGTAGACTAAAGAATCAGGCTAGGTTCAAATGCAGTATAATATCTTAAAGGCTTGTCAGGGTTTAGATGTTATTACAGTATAGAATTCCTTACAGCAATCTTGGATGATCTGCTGAAAGATTTAGACCAGGGCAATGGCCAATGCTGGGGTTGGTGTCTGTGCATTTGACACTGGTAGATCATGCCACCTTACTGGAATATCTGGTTGCAAAGGGACGGTTTTCGCCCGAGTGCAGTCATTTCTTACAGAGAACTCCCTAAGCTTACAAACTGGAACCTCTCTAAGAAATATCCCTTACCATGTGGGGTCCCCTAAGGGGGAGATCAGAACAGTGCCCAAGGGACATTAAGCAGTGGACTGAGAAATACAAACTGTTCCTCAGGAAACCCCTCTACAAGTTGGGACAAGGCTGTGAGTGAACCCAAGAACCAAGCTCTGAGCATGGAGGTCATTACTAAAGCGGGTCTTACACTCTGATCCCCACAAAGCTGAGTCCATTTTTTATATTTACCCAGCCATATTTTATGATCAGTCCGAGTCTGCCAAGATTTTATAAGCAGTCATTATGATACACATTGGTTCCGGGAGTGCCTCGTCCCTAGCGTTGCCATTGAAGAGTAGAAGGCAGGGAATTCAGAATACTGCAACCAGGCTGGTCCCAAAGACCAAGCCTTGCCAATCCTGCATACCCTTTCGCTGGCTATCAAATGTTGATCAGGTCAGACCAAAGGCTTTCAACTAGATGCTTTAGGCCCATCTTATTTAAAGAGCCATGAGTGCATTCCCAAGGAGAAGCTTTTAGGGATTCCATCAATAAGAGATAATTAGGTCGGCAAAGGGCTCTTGTCCTATTACAGCAAGCACTGGCCCTCTTTGATAATCTGCTGCCCTTTAGATGGGATCTCTGAACTATTTTCTGCCATGCACTTTAGGAAATCTTTTCTGCTGCTCTTCTTGTACTTGCTGATATTGCTGCTATGAAATTAATTTTTTTTAATTGCCATTTTTATTTTATGTATTGCATGGTAATATTTTTTATGATGAAATGTTTGTAACCCACTCTGGGGTAGGTTTCTAAAGGACAGGCTAAATACTGAAATAAAAATTACCTTGTGCCCACAGCAAATTTCAAAGCAAAAAGTACACAAAAACTCTCTCTCTGACAAGTGGCACAGAGGGTAAAAAGCACGTGGGGCTTTTCTCCCAATGCGGACAGTTTGAAAACTGCCTCTTTAAGGCAGAAAATAAAGAATAAAGTAAAGAGGGTTGAGACTAAGTGACTTCACCAAGATTTCCAGATCATCTTAAGATCTCTGAATTCATTGCACACCGATTATCTTTCACTAAACCATTGGCTCAGGTACAAAGACTGTGAGCCCTCTGCGGCCAGAGAAATACCTATATTAATGGAATGGAATTTGCTCTGAACTGCCTGGAAAAGCAGAATATAAAATGAAATTTAAAAAAATTAAAATAAAGAAAGACATAAGAATAAACCTAAAGGAGCTGTATATGAGCTTCCAAAACTGTAAACGTCCTCAGCAAGCAGGATTCAGAGTAAGCCCACTGGCAGTGCTGGGTTTGATTCCTGGCTCTGCTCTTCCACTCTCCAGATCAGTAAGGGCTAAGGTTGCCGTCGCAGCCCCTTTAGCAGGGAAGATACACATTACTGCACAACGGTGAAATCTCAGGGCCAGATTTAGAGCCCATGGTTGCAGGGTTCCAGAAGCAGGCCTGGTGCACGGCCTCAGGCCAAAGACCATCACAGCCGTGACTGGACTAAGGGAAACTGGAGGGGATGGGGTGGGAAGAGCCCTCAGCAGATCCTAGTCCTGGTTCTGAACGAACTGGAAGTCACACCCCCCCCCACCAAAAAAGGAGGGGGCAGGAATGAAGGACACCCCTTTGTAACTGGCCTCAGTTGCAAAAGATTCTGCCACACCAACTATTTGATGGAAAAAATTTCAATCAGCAATGCCAGGCTCTGAAGCTGTGAATCACAAGTTTACAGATGTTCCATTTCAGTACCTAATGATCACTATTCCATCTACAACTTAAACAAACATAAGGGTAGAAAAAGACCATTACAGCCGACCTAGTCTGCCCATTGATACTAACTATTCAGGCTTTACAATCTCTACCATTCCCTCAGAGATCCTGTTATCCCATACTTTCTTGAATTCAGATACTATCTTATCTTCACCACCTCCATTGGGAGATTGTTCCATGCATTCACCACCCTCCTCTATGTCAGGGGTGGGCAATTCCGGTCCTCGAGGGCAGCAAACCAGTCGGGTTTTCAGGATATCCTTAATGAATATGCATGAGAGAGACCTGCATACTAGGGATGTGAATCGTGTGCCCGGTCGTTTTAACGATCGGGTTCGGCTGGGGGGAGGGGGGGAAATCTGATCGTTAGAGATGTGAATTGGAATCGGTTCCGATTCCAATTCACATCACTAATTTTTTTTTTTAGTGAGGCCCGCGCAGATAAAAAAACCCACCCCGACCTTTTAAAATTACCCCCTTAGCCTCCCCCACTCTCCCGACTCCCCCCCCAAACTTTTTACACATACCTGGTGGTCCAGGGGGGCCGCGGGGAACGATCTCCCGTTCCCGGGCCATCAGCTGCGTTAATAAAAATGGCGCCGAGGCCCTTTGCCCTTACCATGTGACAGGGCAAAGGTAGCGCCGGCGCCATTTTGAATATTGGCAATACGGCCTGAGTGCAGGAGATTGCTGCCAGATGCCCACTGGACCCCCAGGGACTTTTGGCCAGCTTGGGGGGGGGGGGCCTCCTGACCCCCACAAGACTTGCCAAAAGTCCAGCAGGAGTCCGGGAGCGACCTCCTGCACTCGGGCCGTATTGCCAGTAGTCAAAATGGCGCCGGCGCTACCTTTGCCCTCACTATGTCACAGGGGCCGACCGTCGGCCCCTGTGACATAGTGAGGGCAAAGGTAGCGCCGGCGCCATTTTGACTACTGGCAATACGGCCATCCAGTGCTCCTACCATGTGACAGGGGCCGGCCAATGGCACGGATACCCTGTCACATGGTAAGGGCAAAGGGCCATCGGCGCCATCTTTATGAGTGGCAGCCAATGGCCCGAGAGCGAGAGATCGCTCCCCGTGCCCCCCCTGGACCACCAGGTAATTTTAAAAGGTTTTGGGGGGGGGGGTCAGTTTAAAGGGTCGGGTGGGGTTTTTTTTTTTTATCATGCCATCGGCACCATTTATATTAGTAGCAGCCAAAATGGTGCAGATGGCCCGAGAGCGGGAGATCGCGCCGGGACCCCCCCCCCCCCACTGGACCACCAGGTATTTTAACATTTTGGGGGGGTTCGGTGTGCCGGTTTTCCCACCCTCCCCCCAAATAATTCCCGTGCCCGATTTTTGACAATAAAATCGGGGGAATTTGTATTGTATCGCGACTCACGATTTTTGACGATTTAAAAAAATAGTCAGATATTTTTTTAAATCGTCAAAAATCGTGAGTCGCGATCGGGGGAATTTGTATTGTATCGCGACTCACGATTTTTGACGATTTAAAAAAATATCTGACTATTTTTTTAAATCGTCAAAAATCGTGAGTCGCGATACAATACAAATTCCCCCGATTTTGTCAAAAATCGTTAAATTGTTAAAAAATCGTTAAAAAAACGATTCACATCCCTACTGCATACACACTGCCTCAGTTGTATGCAAATCTATTTCATGCATATTCATTAGGGGTATCCTGAAAACCTGACTGGTTTGCAGCCCTCGAGGACTGGACTTGCCCACCCCTGCTCTATATAAATAAATATTTCTTTAGATTACTCTGGCGTCCATCCTAAACCTCCTTGAGCTCTCCATGAAACCTTGAGCCTCCACTGCCCGAAAGTCATAACCCCCTAAAAAAGTTAAACCTATAGGAGCTAGAGAGACGGTAGCCAAAAAGAACAGAGCCGGCTCCAAGAGTAAACAAACAATCGATAACAATGTTCCTGCTGTTTCACCAGCATGACAGAGGGGCATTTTGAAAATGTTCATTATATTCTCTAACTAGAGAAACTGGACATTCATCCACCATCCCACACCAGGACGCTGCTGCAATATGAGCAACCATCTAAGAGGGCAGAAACAAACAATTCACTATGGTCAGAACCTGAAAGCATCCTTCACCACTGTCGATTTGCAAAGGTGTCTCAGATACATATCACTCACCACCCAAGGAAAGTCAATATGTGCATTAATTCATGTAACACATTACTAGCACATCTCATAAAATAGTATTCACATTAAGCAGAAGTAAGAGGATCAGAAGGATGAAAGTTTGTGAGCAACTGCAACCTACATTTTAAAACGGGCTGGAGAAATCACTGACAAAACTGTGGCATGTCGGCATAACTCATGCTTTTCTAAATTTTCCCCCAGTCCTAACAATGACGCAGAGCATAAAATCTGCAACACATGCTGCAATTACTCATGCCTTAAGTACTTGAATGTACAAGGGGCAGAGCAACATTTACTGTCCTACAGCTGCAACCTAAACAACTACATGTTCTTGTGTACTTTGTTTTTTTTGGGGGGGGGTTTCTTAGGGGCAAATTCATTTTATGGAAATACTCTCTAACCCCATCAGTAACAGCAGCCTCCCACTTGGTGGTGCACACATACAGAATATAAGAACTAGTATATTCAGCCAAAACAGCAATTTTATTGGCAGACTGCCCCCGTGCATTGTGCTTACTTCACTCCTCCTTCTCAGCTGTTCTCTTATCTGATGACATCATGCATGTGCCACCAAAACACATGAGGTGGGGAGAGGGCTGGCAAATCCTCTTGCCAGTGCCCACCTCCCCGTGGGAGTTTCAATATGGCAAGCCAAAGAGCCAGGCTGAGGAATACAGAGAAATGCATGGTCAAGCAAAACAAGAAGTGGCTCATCCACGCACCGGAGACCCCAAGCTATTTCATGCCATAAATTCAGCAAGTATGGGAATGCTAAGGAACTTCATAAAAAGATGACAGCAGCTAGGTCACCTCTTCTACAGGCCAATAGAGTACAGTGCTCTCCGCTAGCTTTACCCCTTATTCAGTAAGGGGTAACAGCGCGTCGAAAATGCGCGTCCACCCCCCCCCGAACCTAATAGCGCCCGCAACATGCAAATGCATGTTGATGGCCCTATTAGGTATTCGTGCGATACAGTAAGCAAAATGTGCAGCCAAGCCGCACATTTTACTTTCAGAAATTAGCACCTACCCAAAGGTAGGTGTTAATTTCTGCCAGCGCCGGGGAAGTGCACAGAAAAGCAGTCAAAACTGCTTTTCTGTGCACCCTCCGACTTAATATCATGGCAATATTAAGTCAGAGGCCCCAAAAGTTAAAAAAAAAATAAAAATAAAAATTTTAAAAATGGGCCCGCGGCTTGAAAACCCAGATGCTCAGTTTTGCCGGCGTCCGGTTTCTGAACCCATGGCTGTCAGCGGGTTTGAGAACCAACGCCGGCAAAATTGAGCGTATGCTGTCAAACTTGCTGACAGCCACCACTCCTGTCCAAAAAAAGAGGCGCTAGGGACACGCTAGTGTCCCTAGCGCCTCTTTTTGCCGCGGACCATAATTTAAATACATTTACTGTATCGTGCGCACAGGAGAGTGGGCGCTTGCCCACTCTCCTGCGATATTTACTGTATTGGGCCGCTAGTTAGGTGTTTGTGGATACCATATATCCATCAATGAAAATTTAAAGGGAAGTAACCATGGTTTATTAGCTACAAGTATCAAAAAAAAAACCCCCCACAAAAAAAACCCAAGAAAAAAAAATTCTATTCCCATCCCTGCCATAAACGTTTGCAACCTTAAAGTTCATTTTCTCTCCAGTGCTTCAGTTTCTCCAACTGGAATTTGGTATGAATGCAACACTGCTCACTGAAATGTGGTAGGTATAGGTAGGTGTGGACTGTCCCACTGAAAGTCAGAGGACTGCCCGAGGTTGCTGCTTTTAGTGTTACGCAACCTCACACTTTCTGCATCCTTTTACAGGAGTTTTCCTCCCCAAAAATGTGTGTAAGTATATTTGATACATATATACAGAAATGAGAAGCCTGTCCTGGACAGAAAAAGGAGGTGCCCCTCTGCCAAGTACCTCAGTTGGCTCACAAGGCCATGAAGCTCACTGTGTGTATAATCTGTGTTCGGCGTTTAAGCAGCTTCATCAACTGGCATACAGACAGCACCACCAGCAGCAGCTGATATGCTCTAGTCCATGGAAAACAGGCACAGTAGTGAGGTATCTTTAATTATGATGTCTGCTGATTAACAGAGGTCTTCTAATTATTAATTTATAGCCATGCTCTCTCACATTTCAGACGGCAAATTCTCACTGCTTAATCAACAAGGAGAAAATGGGTCACCCAGAACAGAATTGGATGTGACGTTTCATGGTAGCAGCAGACCACAATGACATCAACCAGGAGGAAACAAAATTCAAAGAACCATTTCCAGGGGTCAACTCTGAAGGCATGATATAGTTCTAATGCTTTTCAAAAAAAAAAAAAAAAGGAGGAGCAGGGGAGAGAAAAAAATGATTGCTCTTTACTGAATACAAAATGCAACTTGTTCTTTTGTACGCAGCTTTCTCATTGCCCAGACTACAGCTGATCTGTTACTGCTGGTGTCTTGTGATAGAAAAATACTTGTATTTTTTAAGCAACCTAAGAACATGCCATACTGGGTCAAACCAAGGGTCCATCAAGCCCAGCATCCTGTTTCCAACAGTGGCCAATCCAGGCCACAAGAACCTGGCAAGTACCCAAAAACTAAGTTGATTCCATGTTACCGTTGCTAGTAATAGCAGTGGCTATTTTCTAAGTCAACTCAATTAATAGCAGATAATGGACTTCTCCTCCAAGAACTTAGCCAATCCTTTTTTAAACACAGCTATACTAACTGCACTAACCACATTCTCTGGCAACAAATTCCAGAGTTTGTGGTTTGAGTGAAAAAGAATTTTCTCCAATTAGTTTTAAATGTGCCACATGCTAACTTCATGGAGTGCCCCCTAGTCTATTATCCGAAAGAGTAAATAGCCGATTCACATCTATCCATTCTAGACCTCTCATGATTTTAAACACCTCTATCATATCCCCCCCTCAGCCATCTCTTCTCCAAGCTGAAAAGTCCTAACCTCTTTAGTCTTTCCTCATAGGGAGCTGTTCCATTCCCCTTATTTTGGTAACCCTTCTTTGTACCTTCTCCATCGCAATTATATCTTTTTTGAGATGCGGCGACCAGAATTGTACACAGTATTCAAGGTGCGGTCTCACAATGGAGCGATACAGAGGTATTATGACATTTTCCGTTTTATTCACCATTCCCTTTCTAATAATTCCCAACCTTCTGGTTGCTTTTTTGACTGCCGCAGCACACTGAACGATTTCAATGTGTTATCCACTATGACGCCTAGATCTCTTTCTTGGGTTGTAGCACCTACTATAGAACCCAACATTGTGTAATTATAGCATGGGTTATTTTTCCCTATATGCATCACCTTGCACTGATATAAATTAAATTTCATCTGCCACTTCGATGCCCAATTTTCCAGTCTCACAAGGTCTTCCTGCAATTTATCACAATCTGCTTGTGATTTAACTACTCTGAACAATTTTGTGTCATCTGCAAATTTGATTACCTCACTAGTCGTATTTCTTTCCAGATCATTTATAAATATATTGAAAAGTAAGGGTCCCAATACAGATCCCTGAGGCACGCCACTGCCCACTCCCTTCCATTGAGAAAATTGTCCATTTAATCCTACTCTCTGTTTCCTGTCTTTTAGCCAGTTTGCAATCCACGAAAGGACATCGCCACCTATCCCATGACTTTTTACTTTTCCTAGAAGCCTCTCATGAGGAACTTTGTCAAACGCCTTCTGAAAATCTAAATGCACTACATCTACTGGTTCACCTTTAGCCACATGTTTATTAACCCCTTCAAAAAAGTGAAGCAGATTTGTAAGGCAAGACTTGCCTTGGGTAAAGCCATGCTGACTTTGTTCCATTAAACCATGCCTTTCTATATGTTCTGTGATTTTGATATTTAGAATGCTTTCCACTATTTTTCCTGGCTGAATCGCCCTTGGAGCCCTTTTTAAATATTGGGGTTACATTAGCCACCCTCCAGTCTTCAGGTACAATGGATGATTTTAATGATAGGTTACAAATTTTTACTAATAGGTCTAAAATTTCATTTTTTAGTTCCTGCAGAACCCTGGGGTGTATACCATCCGGTCCAGGTGATTTACTACTCTTCAGTTTGTCAATCAGGCCTACCACATCTTCTAGGTTCACCGTGATTTGATTCAGTCCATCTGAATCATTACCCATGAAAACCTTCTCCGGTACGAGTACTTATTTATTTATTTGGAGCTTTTTATATACCGAGGTTTAGCGAAAGCCTTCACCCCGGTTTACATTGGAATGAACAATTATACATAGAACATGTCGTATAACACAAATTTATGCATATAACAGGTCATGGAACAGGTTGTAACAGGTTATAACTGGTACTCCCCAACATACTGAAGAGTATGTTGGGGAGTACGTCCCCAACATACTCTTCAGTTAACACCGAAGCAAAGAAATCATGTAATCTTTCCGCGATGGCCTTATCTTCTCTAAGTGCCCCTTTAATCCCTCGATCCTCTTACGGTCCAACTGACTCCCTCAGAGGCTGCTTCGGATATTTTTTTTTTTTTAATTTTTACTATGAGTTTTTGCCTCTACGGCCAACTTCTTTTCAAATTCTCTCCTAGCCTGTCTTATCAAAGTCTTACATTTAACTTGCCAACACTTATGCATTATTCTATTTTCTTCTGTTGGATCCTTCTTCCAATTTTTGAATGAAAATCTTTTGGCTAAAATAGCTTCTTTCACCTCTCCTTTTAACCATGCCGGTAATCGTTTTGCCTTCTTTCCACCTTTCTCCAATATATCTCTTCTCCAAAATCAAGTGCTAATTCAAGAATTTGCTCTGTTACTATCATTTGCTGCCATGCAACAGATTTAGGAAATGGCAGCTGGCTCTAAGAGAAAATGACATTAAGATTTTCCATTAATAAGTCACCATATGTTCAGTGCCATTTCACCTATCACCTGATAGCATGGCCAAAGCATCTAGCTTCTTACCGTATTAATAGAGCTTTTCAAAAAGCCAGTTCCAGAGAGCACAGCAGCCTGACAATTAGCAAGGAGAAGCCAAGCTTTGCAGTCTTTTACAGATCAGCCTTGAGTTTCATAAGCAAATTGGATCTGATCCAAACAAGCAAGCCAAATTCATGAGACCTGCAAGAAGAATCCTCTGACCAGATGCACAAATACAGTACTGCTGTACTCTACACATTAATCAAGTCTGTCAAAAGACTACACAGGAATTTGGGCAGAAAAAAAGACTACTCCTGTACCTGATAAGAAATTTCAGGATTCTCAATATCCCACAATGGTGATGTCACTAGGTTGCGGTGCTGCATGAATAAAACTTCCATAGTCCCATAGAGTACCCTGTCAGTCCTGGATCTTTTCCTGAAGGAAGAGCAAGTGTGTCAACTAAGAAGAACCTTCTCAAATGTTTCCAACCATAAAAAAAAAAAAAAAGCTTCTGGTTAACTGCAAGCTGGTCCAATGGGAATCAGTAGAACCCCACCTATCCCCTTATCTATTCTCAGTAAATATAAAATGATCTAAGAAATGTTTACAGGAGCATCCTGGCTGCTCAATGCAAAGTGCTATGAAATGCTGTGCACAAGACCTGGGATAGATTCCCAGGCCCGGCTTCGGCTGCAAAGGCAGTTTTCACAATCTTGGGGGAAGGAGGTCACACATTTGCAACAAAACTCCATTCTGCACCTAAAAACTCATAACTGATGTCACCTTGTACTTAACTGCTAAGTGATTTCAATTTTTAAAAAAATGGTGTTTCATTTGTTAGTCCAACAGTTAGCATTTCCTATTCAGGATGCCTACATTAATAAACACTAGAGAGAAGGCAAGGCTGGTCCTCAGACAGCACCGTCACCAAAATGTGGATGAAGGCAGGTTGCAAACCAGGAACATGATATAGGAGATCAAGCCCTCATCACACCTCCCTATTCCACACACAAAGCAGCAGGTCCTACTAATTAGGACACAAAAAAGGGTGAGCCTTTAATATACACCACTTCAACAACCTCTCTATCTATTTTGTCACGGCCTGAAGTTCACCAAACCCTGTGTTAATCAGTGTCTCTCAAAGTAAACAAAGCTGAACTAGACACACCAGATTTAATAAAAAAATACATTAACAGTAAGAAAGGCAGTTGGCGCATACTTATATAGCTGACACGAATTGAGTTCAGCCCTTCTCGCTCCCTGTATTCTCCAGCTCCACCCCCCCCCCCCCCCTTTGAATAGTCAATTCACGCTACTACCACACATCTCAATTATGCACTTCCTACACTTCACAGTATTTCCCCATCCTTGGATAGGCTTTTACTATAAATTAAATTATATTTAAAAAAAAAACTACTTATCTAATACAGGGGTGGCCCACTATAGTCCTCGAGAACACAAGGGTCTGGTCTTCAGGAATTCACAATGAATATGCATGAGAGAGATTTGTATGCACTGCCTCCCCTGTATGCAAATCTTATGCATATTCATTGGGGATATCCTGAAAACCAGACCTGTGTGTGGCCACCCCTGATCTAATATAAAGGCTGTCCAGTATAGCTTAGTGACTACAATACTGACCTCTCTTAAAAACATGTACACCCCATTTCCATTCATCTACCATTCACTTTGTGATCTTGATCAATTAATTTACCTCCCTTCACTTATATGGCATATAAGCTCCTTGAGGCAGGATCTTTATTGCCATGTGTATTACCTGCACATTTCAGTCAAGATCCTAAGATTAGAAGCTGTGAAAATGCCATAAGCAGACCACCAGCTTAAATGCTCACCATTTAGCTACTGTGTTCTTATAATCACAGCAATACCAATTACTGAAGTCAGCTACAGCTAGGGACCTTCATTTTCAGTTTTTATTTTTCCCCATCAGTGTTTTATTATACTGAACAAAAACTGGAAGCATTTTCCTTTGTTGTAACACACACTAATAAATCCCAGGAAAAAATAAAATCTGAAAATGAAGGTCCCTAGCTATTATCACAGCACATGATATTCTTTGCATCTTTACAATTGTATAGCTATAATACATCTCAGGAGGTTAAATTCAGCCACATTACTGTCTGGTCTTCAAGCAAGGAATTGGGGGGGGGGAAAAAAACAAAACATGAAAGTGATAACCAATAACCCATAGAAGCACATCCCATAAACATTCCCTCTCCTTCACCCTCACTCGTAGACTAAAGTATAAAGGCTCATTTTCATGTACAAATTCTATTCCCAATGCAGCATGGAGGTTTGCATACGATGGGCTCAAGGTAATAAGGATGGGGGTTAAAACTGTGCGCTGAAACTTGGCGCACGGCTTCTTAATGTGCAGGTTAAATATAATATTTTAACTTCCATTACAGTAAGCTAATGGTGCGTACAAACTTGAATTAAAGTGTGCATTCGCGTGTTTTCTGCGAAAAGAGTCTGATTACAGGTCCCAGCTCCGGAGCTCCAGCTTCTGCATACAGGCCAATGCTAGCGCTGGGAACTTTACTCCACTACTAACCAGAAGTAAAACTTCCAGTGCTAAGAATATCTGGAGTTAAGCCAGCGCGCTCTTCTCTGCACTGGAGATAATGGCTAATGCCTTCATTAACATGGGAGGACACTACCCTGAATACTAATTCTGTAATAAGGTGCACATTTTTTGCATGCAAATGTTACTCCCCATGCAGCAAGGAGTTTTACCCACCAAAATGTGCATGAAAAACCCTTTCAAATGTTGGCATTAGCTATTACCCCCAGTGCAGAAAGATAACTAGCTTAACTCAGGCTCTCTTAGCACTGGAAACTAAGCCAAATTTTCTGCACAGAAAGCATTGTTTGTACCCTTAAATCCAGAACTTCACTTTTGCCCATAGACTAAACTAGTCCGGGAAACTTTACCCCCACCTCTACTTAGGAGTTTATGTACATAAATCATGTTTAGTATGGTTTTTTTGTTTTAAAACCTGATGCATTATTTAGCACAGCATAGCTCACTATACTGGGAGTTAAACTTTTAGCGTATGCATGAAGAAATTACGAGTTGAATTTCAGTGCAGTTTTAATGCCCAGCTGATTACACTGGGCCCATAGTTTATGCAGAGAAACAGAAGGTTAACTGGGACCAGCAGTGTTTCTACCAGCCAGCAGGACTTTCTGATAAAAAGAAAACATAACGTCACTGCAAGATAACGGCAAGAGAGCCAGGAGGCTACTAAGGGGGGGAGAAACCATCTCTGCTCAGTGCTACAGAACGTCAAACACTATGGTAACCAAACTGGTGCTCAAAATGGTTTTTCAGGATGTCCCTAATGAAAATGAAGAAGAGTATCTGCATATACTGGAGGCAGTGCATGCAAATCTTTCACAATAACCAGAAAACCCAACATGGAGGAGAGGAGAGGTTTTCCTGCCGCTCTGTTGTGCTGCATTGCTCGGATGCCACAACCTTCTTGTCAAGTCTTCTCCCCCTTTTTAGCCTCTAACTTCGAACTCCCCTCCTGACGCGTTGCCTGCACAACTCTGGGGAACCCTTGCCAGTGCAAGGACTGGAAGGGCAACTCCAAGGCGCATAACAATCGTTATTTTATAAAGCGTTCCAGTAAAAAGAAAGCAGAGTAAAACAATCAATACATCAATTTATTACATAACCAAAATATTTTCAAGTATAAAATCAGTATAAACCTAAGTCTCAATCAAAATATAAATCCTCAGCAGTGGTATTTCATTTACTAAAACTTTATATACCGCTTGTAAAATGTTAACCAAACAGCTGTACAAACAAAAAAAAAAACCACACAAAAATAAATGAATTTAAATAAAAAATAAAAACAATGCATTCAATTGCATGTGTGTAAAAATAAAGACTGAGAATTGAAGGACAGCAGAGACATCAGAATTAAAAAAAAAAAAAAAAAAAGTCAGAAACCAAAATAAAACTGGCAGAAGATTTCAGCACATGCTGCAGTTGTACAATCACAGATTTCAGCAGGCCAGAAAAAGAGTTGTACACCAGCAGGACTTATATGGCGTTTTTACTGCCTTCCTGAATTTGAAATAAATTTGTTTCTGAGTAGACATCTAAGGAAAGAGAATTCCAGAGAAAAGGGACCTGGTAACTGACTAGCTCTGGTAGTCTCTAAACCAGGGGTCGGGAGCCAGATATGGCTCTTTGGATGGCTGCATCTGGCTCGCAGACAAATCTTTAATAAAAAAGTAAAAATCTAACAAAATCCCCCACCATCCTGACCCCCCAAGTCCCTGGTGGTCCAGCGGGGGCCAGGAGCGATCTCCTGGACTTGGGCTGTCGGCTGCCAGTAGTCAAAATGGCATCGACGGCCCTTTGCCCTTACTATGTCACAGGGGCTACCACCGCCATTGGTCGACCCCAGTGACATAGTGAGGGCAAAGGGCCGTCGGCGACATTTTGACTACTGGCAGCAGACAGCCCAAGTCCAGGAGATCGCTCCTGGACCCCCGATGGACCACCAGGGACTTTTGACAGGTCTTGGGAGGGTCAGGAGGGTGGGGGGTTGTGTTAGATTTTTACTTTTTTATTAAAGATTTGTCTGCGAGCCCTGGACCCCCGCTGGATCACCAGGGACTTTTGGCAGGTCTTGAGGGGGTTAGGATGATTGGGGGTTGTAGTAAATTAATTTGGTAGGTCTTGTATGGCTCTCACAGAATTACATTTTAAAATTGGGCGTTCATGGCTCTCTCAGCCAAAAAGGTTCCCTACCCCTGCTCTAAACGGAAGATCGAAGGGAGGGGGGGAGTTCATGAAGACCCTTCTAGGGAGAACAAAGGATCCAAGGAGAATAAGAAGTTCAAAGTTTGGAAAGATAGAGGATAACAGAGATGGAGTCCATGAAAAGTAAGTAAGAATTCTGAACCAGATCCCATAGCTAATAGGAAACCAATACAGTCATCTTTCCTCCCTCCCAATTTGATTCAATTCAGACGGGATTTGATTGCAGACTTAAATACCTTTTGGTATTGTTGGGCCTTTCAGTTGCATCTGACACGCTTAACCATTCTATTCTCTCAGGCCGCCATCAATCCACTGGTATTACAACTACAGGCTATCACTGGTGTTCTTTCCTCTCAAATCGCTCCTACCGAGTAGTTATTGGGGATTCCAGTTCTAGGCTCATTACTGCTGGATACCGCTGTTCTTTCCAATATTTACATCTTACCTCTCTATACTGTTTTGTCTCAGTTTGATATTAATTGTATGTTGTATGCAAGCAGTTTAAAGTTTTTTTTCCCCCATTGAGACTTCCCTTAGTGGAGCATGAGAAACTTTCTAGTTGCTTTTCTCAACATTAGCAGATGGCTTTCTGATAATCTAGCCCTGAATCTTAAGACTGAGATTTTGATACTCTCTCCTTTGGAGCCTGACAATTTTCCAGACAGGATCAGTACTACCAGTAAATAGCCATCTATTAGGTCTGAAGCTAGAGTCTTGGGCATTTTGATTGACTACAGAGTCTATTTTCAAAAGCATGCGCACATGGATGCGGCTATTTTATAACATGCGCGCGTCGCTGCACAGCAGCATGAATAGGCCTTTCCCAGTTCACGCCAATTAAGGAGCAGACTGGGAGGAACTTCCCTATACCCCTTCCTATTCTGCCTCCCTGACACCTAAAACCCCTTTCACCTAGCTTTTTTTTTTGTTATTTCGGAACTTACTTCATCGGAATAGATGAAGAAAGTTCCACGCCCCGGCAGCAAAAGATTATTATAGCCCTTGAGGACGGAGTTTGAAGACTCCAGGACTCAATGGATGGACAATACCAACACTAGTCATCACACAGCATAGCACTACAACCTGAACAAGCAGCCAGCCATAACACAACTGTTTTGGTGGCACTACCAGTAAAGAAGAGATCCCAAGTCACTGAATTTTAGACCCCGATTTATAATAGTAATTAAAACATACTTGTGCAATGGATACAAACATTAAGGGCTCAGTTTACTAGCATTTTTCTCTCATTCTGTGTTTATAGGAAAAATGCTGTAGTACAAAGAAAGAACACAGATATTATAATATAGCAATAATGTCATTAGAAAATGCAACCAGATCATAATACAGCAGCACAGAGCACAGAGTATTACTTATTATACCGCAACTGAGGTAACTAAAGAAAAAAAAAGTTTGCATTTTTTTTCAATGTTGAAAATTAAGTCTCAAATTTAGTTTTTAAACAGTAGAAACACTGCCCAATCAAATGCTAAGGATCTACACAACCCTCCAGAACTCAAAATTTGCATAAAGTCACTTAATAGTGTTACAGCAGGATGATGATATCATCATCCTGGTTTGTCAAATAATAACGTACCACAACAAAAATCTGTTGAAATTAGTAAATTTCGGTAAGGCCTTCTTCCATAGACACAGCCTTCTGTTCCTGGTACAAATAATTAAGTGGGTAAAAGTTTGCCATTGTGGTTAAAAACATTAAAAATTGTCAAGAACCATAAACCTATCTAATCAGAAACAGATTTACTTCACCTTGAATTTGTGATAAAAGATTAAAAAAAGAAGATCACCAAGGTCAACTATTTTACAGCATTAAAAAAACTTCTCTTGAAGTTTAAAATAGACTTTTTAACCTAGGAGTGTTCTAGTAACTTTACCAAAATAATTGTCTTCTGCTCTGAATCAGCACTCATCAGGTCTAAGCTTCCAACCTGATAGCAGAGCTAGCTTTCAGTGCTTTGTGTAATCAAATCCTAGAAATATTTCCTAGAATCTGTCTCCATTCTCACTGTCAGCAGGAAAAGACCATTTAATTCCTCAATCTTCCTAGACACTCCTGCATATTGTCACTGCAGATGCTAAATTCAGATAATGTTGGCATGGCAATTTTACAAGTTGTCAAATATACAAAAATTAACAAAATAAAAAGGAGGACACATCATTGCTAATCTGTCCCAAACATACTTGAATTCTGCCAGTTTTGGTTGGTACCTTCTCTGCTGAGGCGCAGTTCTAGGCATCCAACACCCTGTCAGTAAAAGCAGCACATCTTCAGATCCTCCACGGCCCAGAGCTTTTCTGTAAGCAAAATGTTACCTTCTGGCCACATCTAAATGTTTTTCTTGACAAGGACCCAAGGATAAACCTCCCAACCAGGATACTGGAAGAAGATGCAAATATTACCTGGTTAAGAGAGTAATCCAACAGATCTTCAGATGTCAGGCCGATGACCTTTAAAGTTAATCACTTTCCTATGAAAATATTGTGCTGCTGGTGCCTGCTTCTAACAAAATGTAGGCCTCAGCAAAAAGTTTGAAGGTTGTAAAGAGAAAAATCCACCAATTGCTAACAAGAAAGTTTCAGTCATTCTGTACTTTACTTGTACCAGACATCAGCTGGCCCTGCACATTCACTTTCTATCAGAGGGTTGCTTGGCCTGAAAGCTCAACTGTTTACATCAAGAATACTCAGCTGGAGGATTAGGAGCCATATTTCTTTTCAATGCTCTCATTGTGGCTCTTCCACCACAAGATCTTTTTTTGAACAGCAAAGCCTGATAGAAATAAAAAGGTCAAACAAAATAGTCTACTTCGATGCATAAAAATAAATAAAAAGTTAAAGGCAACCACACTATTTGATTAGGAACAGTAGAGATTAAAAATGGAGCTAGAATGCAAGCTTTTGTGGGCAGAGCCTTACTGAACCTGAAAACATGCTGTAACTGCCTTGAGCTAAAATTGGAAAGGCAGTCTAGGAATATCACACACAGTACACTCAAGCAGTATTTTAAGATCTGAACAGGGCTCACTGAGTGACAAAGGCTGAGGAGAATCACCCCTAGACATACCACATACAGACTGGAATTAAACTAGAACATAGGTTTGACGGTTTCACAATGCAGTAAAGGGTAGAATTTGGTTATGAAACCTGAAGACTTGAGCAATTCATTTAACCTTTATACACACAGACTAAGCCAGGAATTTCTCAGCTCCTGTCCTTCTCGGCCAGGTTTTCAAGGTAAACCTACAATGCCAATTAGGTTTGCACTTAAAACATATGTATGCAAATGCATCTGATGACCATTCATTGTGGATATCCTGAAAGCCAGCCCACAACCCTCACAAAGAAGCCTTATAGACTGAACTCTTCAAAGCAAACTCCCTGTACCCCGATGTAATAAGGTGTGCTGGGCATACCTGAGAACATTTAATTATTGTGCATTGGGGGGGGGAATAGGGGAAGGTGGGAGTGTATACACACATTCCCAGCCACTCAAATTTTCTCCCTCCTCAGCCAGAACCCACCAGTTGCAGCATCCTTCTTCTGGCCCATGGGACTCTTCTGCTTACTACACATGCTTACACTTCCTCTACCCCTGGCTTTGTGGCTAGCGAGACTCCTGCTCCTCCTTCTGACACACTCAGGCAACATCCTCTTCCGGACCCCCCTCCCTGCGGGCCACTTCAACAGCAGACCTATCAGGCTGGCATCCAGCATTTTCCGAAAGACCTGGCAATTCTTTTGGAATTCCGCAGCCTCCCAGTGAAACCCGGAGAGACTGCGGAAACTGGGCTGTGCATAGTTTTACCTGCAAATGTGCTGTGTGCAAAATTACTCAAGGCAGCAAGGAGTTCTGCATAGAAAAAAAAAACCATGTGCGCAACAAACCAGCATAGCACAGTGCTCCTCCATTTAAATTCCATGTCAACGAAAGGCATCAGTTATTACTCTCTAATGCAGAGAGGCATGCAGGCTTCTTAACAGTGGAAATGTAACGCCTGAACAGTCAGAATAAAGTTATTCCGACAAATGTCGGTCTATGGGGTGAACCCAAAAGTTTGTGGTGTGGGAGTTTTCTATTTGGAGCTTATGCCCAAATCAAGTTTTCTCTGCAGATGCTTTTATGTGAATTTTCGAGTTTATTTAGTTTAATTGTATGCAAGTATTTTTATCATGCACATGGTAAGTGGAGTAAGCAGCACACACACACACGTGAAGCAAATGCAACGTAGCCAATGCGTGGCGGAAATAAAACACTGGTCAATACATCTCAACAGGAAAAAAACTTTTACTGTAGTGTTTTATGTCCGCCACGCATTAGCTACGTTGCAGTATTTTATTATGTACATACAGTGTGAACCGCCCAGAACAATTGTACTGGAGGTGGTGGGGTACAAAATGTTATGAATAAAGCATGTTTTATGTCCAGACAATATCCTTTGTACACATTTTCTGCTCACTAACCATGTCTTCTGTGCACATATTTAGGTTTAGTGGGCTTTTTTTTTTTTTTTTTTTTCGCTCAATGTATTTGCATAACATTACCTTACTGCATTGGGAGTTCAGACTATTTTTACCATGTGAAAAAAGAAAACGTGAGCTTTTAGATTACATCAGGCCCTTAGTATTTTGGCATGCTATCTTCAGACACTACATGAATAATCAATAGAACCTTTTTCCACATAAGTAAACTAGCTTCTTCTCATCAAGTTGGCAACCATGTCTGTAACTGCCTTTCCACACTGTGAGTAACCCAATCCAAATTATTTTGTAAGTAGCTGAAATGGTGTTTACTCTGCCAAACCTAATATACTATTTAGAAACTGGTTATTTCATCAGTTTGTATCAATTAAATTACAAAAACATAGATCATAGGTAGTTTAAGGTAGGGTACAGTTTTAGATTAAGTCTTTAAGACCTCTATTTAAAACATCCTATCTATAAGGGTATTTAGAGCCAGTTAAAACATGCTTGAAGGCTTCTATGCATAACTGAGGCATAATCTTGTGTGTAAAAATTATTTTTGTTTTAAGATATTATGTATGTAACATATTGCCTAAGGGTCTTTAGGTGTACACAATTACCAAATTTTAATAAAAGATAGCTACTCTGGACAAACACTATTTGCTAATTGTGTTCCTTTGCTTATCTAGCCAATTATGTAAAAATGGGGATCAGCAATATGTCCAGAATTAAAACAGCAGCTAGAGAAGTAACTAAACCACAATCAATTGTTTTTGACCCTGCTCTTATTTGGCTATGACACCATGAGCCTTCACTCGCAAGCCCCTGGTGTCTTTTCCCCCTAATTTTACAATTCCCTTGACACACTTATCCCAGTTATTGCAGCAACAGACCTTAACCAGGAGCCACAGAACACAGCAACATGGATTTCGAGCCTGGCCACTAACAGGCCGATGCAATATCGGGGCGCATGAAACGGGCAGTTTCCTAACACATGCTGATCCACCTCGCCTAGGCACCCGATTTAATATTAAAATTAGCTGCCGCAGTAAAAAAGGAAGCGTCCCTAGCACCTCCTCGGCACCCAGGAAAGGTGGCTGTCAGCGCAGGTTAAGAAACGAACGCTCAATACGAGCTTCAGTTTTCTCCTGCAAATAGCACAATAGACACGGCCTGCAACGTGTATATTATGGGTGTATATTGAGTATGCATAAAGTTGTTTTTTTTTATTTACATGGTTCCACTTTGTGATCCCTCCTACTTAGTACCGCTAAGATACTAGTAGGAGGGATCACAAAGCAGGAATTTGGGTTTTTTGGGTTTTGTTTTTTTTTTGTTTTTTTTACAATGAGCCCTTGAGCATGGCAGACCTTTACGCTAGCCCTGGGCTGGCATATTTGCTGCGCTGCAAGGGCGCCCTGGCCACACAGGAAATTTTTTGCATTGTGGAGATTAGTTTATAGCCTCAGCTACATGTACTTTACATGTGATGAGCATTATTAGCTATGCGCATGATTGGAGACATGTTTGGGACACTAATCCCTGTTTTACACCTGGGGTTATGGACACATGTCCAATCGCATGTTCAGCTATGCACTGGCCACAGTGCACAGTATTGCATTGGCCTGTAAGTGTCATGGTTGCACAATGGCTGGAAATCCTGCCTTCCCAGGAGACTGAACACTGTCTCCATAGCATCCCCAGCTGGTCCAGGGAGCAGAAGCCTGACCAGGAAATTGATCCCTAGTCCTCTGGCATGCCACCAGTCCTATTCACAATATATATATATTTTTTTTTTTTTTTTTGAAAGGAGACAGTGATGAAATTCCCAAAGAAAATTTGAAACCAACAGGCCAGCGAGTACAATTGACTGAGGTTTAGCAATATCCTATAGTTAGTGACTGGGTTATTTTGCTTCTCCAAACCTTTATATCCTCACCTAAAGGAAGGTTTGAAAAACAATTGTTACTGTAACATACTAAATTGTGTTTTTCTTTGGTTGGGGGGGGGGGGGGGCAGTGAAAGCCTATAAATTTTTGGGTGTCTAAAGTCAGCTGTGTTGTCATAACATACAAAACCCAGGTTTACATGGCCTAAACATACCCAATCATGTTACAATTTTAGCTATCTAATCTCGAGTTAAACATATTTAGGAGAATTTACATTACATTGTTTTAATACTGCAGACAAAATTAAGGGTAATATTTCCCCTTTGCTACCAGCAGGCATGAAGCTTAATGGGTAAAGCTTAACTATTCACTATAACGTCATATAAATACAAATGCATACACAGAGTAAACAAAGTTTCAGAAACAAAAGCAGCCTGAAGCCAAAAGCTCATTTCTAGCTTCTGTTTAGACGTAAAAGCTAAGCAAAGATCCCTTTCTTTCTTTCTCGGCTGAGAGAATAGACCATTGTTTCTAATCTTACTAAACGTGTTTTCATGACTTAAGTATCCGATTTTTAGATTAAAAAACAGTGTGGCGATAGATAAGACCCCAGGCGGCCTATAGACGTGCGAATAATTTCTTCTATTTCCACAGTTCCCCGTCTCTGTTTCAGAGCTCTGCTTCTCCCAGTATAATTGTCTTTTTTGCGACTACACTGTTTGCTTCCCTTTCCCCATTCCCTCCCAGCTCAGCTCTCCCGTATATAAACATGCTCTCCGCTAACAGCATCAGCTGTTCAGATGGCCCCGCCCCCATTCCGCTTCCGGGTAGTAACAGAGCAGCCAATCAGAGTGGGGAAGCTCTGCCCGCGGCCTTGCCTGCAAAGACTTTCCAAAACAAGCAGTTGATCATCTACAGGGCAGTGGGGTCTCCCACCTTGCAGGAGAGTGAGGAAATGAGGACAAACAGAAATCCCCACGCAAAAAATAAAAAAAAGCCAGGTGTACTTCTTTTGTACCGCTATTATTTTAAGTAGTATCATCCCATCCTACGTTTCAAGAATCACTCATCTTCATCACATCTCCAGACATACTACACAACTCTGCATCTTGACAAATTAAACACCAAGTCAAACAACATCAACAAAACCCTAAGTCCTATCGAGCTAAAGCTTAGGCATGGAACTGGTAAGAAGGGTATAAAAAGAGGGGCTCATACCAGGTCACCGTGCATTACCCGAATATTATAGGTGGCTTATTCTCGATATTTAATACATAGGAAACAAATACAGCTCATGACATTAATAAGACGCACCAGTTATCCTCCCAAAACCATCATCCCTCTTCTAACCCATGTTTTCACGCAAATCTATCACAAGACAGTAAACACTCAAGAAATTGGTATTTAGATAAAAACAACAGGAATACAGGTCCTGTAGGGCGAACGTTTACTAAACCCACAAAAAGGTACAGACATTGCCATAAGTAAGAAGTATCTGTATGTAAAAGAGAAATGGAGAAAAATGGCAGCATACAAAAAAGCCGCATCCTCAGAGTCTAAGGGATGAAAAACCCAGACATTCCTTCAGACCTGTGCTGACCCCACAAACGGGGACAGAAAATCAATAATAGTACGGGTTTAACCAAAGGAAGTAAAGCACAGAAAGAAAAACGCAACAAGGCCTAAACCATGACACAGAAAGAGATCGAGGCAGAGAGAGAAATCAGGACAGGCCTACCAGAAGAGAGACAAGGGGGAGACAAAAAACGGCATTTCATAAATACAGCTTTCAAACTTTGCCTTCCACTATAAAAAAAACAAAACAAAAAAAACACTTTCAAAATCATATTGCAAACTAAAAATTTCTTTGTGCACATTTTCGATCACATCACAATAAGAAACAAACCATTCCAGATTTCTTTTGTTTGAAAAAGAAAATTATAGTCTAAACCCCGGCTGGGAAGGGTGTGAACCTGGGCTTAGACCTTCTCGATTTAGAAAAACACAATAATTCTAGCGCGATCGACAGAACTAATGGGTTTAAAGTCATTTAAGAACTGGGCCTTTCTCCCATCATAAACACTTATTAATTCCAGACACAAAGTGATAAAAAGAACAAAGAAAGTAGTTACATAAATCGAGGATTTGTTTTTACCTTTCCATATTTTAAGATTATAATTACACTGTTTCTTTAAATAAAAAAAAAAATCTTTCAGCCTCTTGTAAACTTGGTCATCCACTAATATTGCTTTAAGAGGCGAAGGATGTGTGTAATTATAAACGTGGATAAAAATAGCTCGTTTCTGCCATTAATGTGCCATTCTTTAAATTTCTAAAATTAACAAAAATATAAAATTGTGCATCTCTGATGTCTTCTTAGATCACCAATTCCATTTACTTTCTATTTGTACCAGACTATCTTACCCTGAATTAAAATGCCATCAGCGTTTGGACTAGCAATCATTTTCAAGACAAACCCTTCAGCATAGTTCTTTTAGATTATATTCTAAAAATACACGACAGATCTGGTTTGAAACAATCTAAACCACTGCAAAAAGAAAAAGGCACAAAAATAAAATGCTTTTCCATACTGATAAATTTAAATACCTTAAGGACGAAAGAGGGGGCAATACACTTGTTTACATCTCAGACGTTAGGATTAAATACTTTTCAGTGTAACAGCCCCTGTCTTAGGAAAACAATGAGATAAAGAAACTTCAAACAGTTCTGAAAAGGGATTTGCACCATCAATCCTAAAATGTATTTTCATAATTATAACTGACGTCCCCGTTTTATATATATAAATATATTAAGCAGGGATCCAGCAGCGACTAGTCATATAAACACAAAACCTTCTGGAAGGAGAGGATTGGGGGAGGGGATAACTTTGAAAGGGATTTTTTTTTCTCAAACCTGCTTTTCAAGCTTTTCATTTTTATATCATTCTCACTTAGCTCTGTGTAACACTCTCCAGATATAGAAGAAACCTTTTGGAATTCGTGTTTAAAAACCCAGAACACCATGAAGGACGTAAAAGCAAAATAAACAAAAACACAAAAGCCCCCTCCCCTTCTCGCCTGTTGTCAAACAGGATTCTCGCTGTTCCCCTTTCACCTGGCTTTGACTGACAGCAGCTCCCCAAAAATCCGGGCGGGGAGGCTGAAGAACCCATTAGCGATTGTGCCCCCCCCCCCCAAAAAAAAATAAAAATGAATAATAATAATAATGGCAGTGCCATCAGGCACTGCTTCCTGAAATGCTGGCTTTCAGCTCAGCTCAGCCCGGCTCAGCTCTCTGCGCCCCCCCCCCCCCCCCGAAAGGATACAGTTTCACCACATCGGTGTCCATCCGTCTCTTGCCCGGGCTGGGAGACGACATGTTTGTTTTTTTTGCCCCTCTGCTTTCCTTCTGCAATCCGCCGCTGCTCGGGCTCCGGCTTCCTCTCCCGCTTCTCACGGCGGAGTCACCGTCTCGGTGCCTGCACGTCGCTCTCTCCCCCCTCTCCCCGGAGGGTGGGGGAGGAGGCTTCACAGACACCGCGGCCTGACGGACCCTGCGGGGCCCGGCTCCTCACCCCGCGGCTGCGGCTGCTGCTGCTGCAAGCACTCTCTCAAGCGGTGGTAAGGGAGCGCGGTGCGGGCCCGTTCTGGGCCTCCCTGGTGCCCGGTGGAGTCCGGTCCCCGGTGCCGGGCCTAGCCTCGCCCCGCGCTGTCTCGCTCCGTCCCTCCGCACCTCTCCCCCGCCGCTCTCAGGACTGACTCCTCCAATCCCCCCTCTCACTCTCAGGCTCGCTACCTCGGCTCGTGACGTCAGCGATAGTTACGTTGAAGCCGCGCACAAAAAGGGGGCGGCGCCTGAGCCCGAGGTGACAGGCAGTCCCGGCTGCTACAAGCCGTCTGGGTGCGCTGCGAGTCACGTGGTTTCACCAGGGCTCTCTCCAGCCGCCATTGCAACCGAGGCTCCTCTTTCTGCACTGTATTCCAGGAAGTCGATGGTGGTGAAGTCCGTGGAACGGTGCGGTGGCACGTGATTAGAGTGCACAGGACAGGCAAAGTGTGCCCGCCCCGCCCCTATCAATAAGCCAAACGATTAAGTTACTTATTTTTTTCAATGTAGCCATACGCTCATAAACTTTCGTTCGGAAAGCCTTACATTTCCACATTTCTATCTTTCTCCCGCATTTAACTCCGTATTGAAAGTGTATTTGTATAGTCATAGTCCATTCATTGAATGGCAGCACTTAAAACAGTTGGGGCAGGAATAAATTGCACGTGCACAGCTGTCAGACCCAAGCCAGTGTTGGGCTTCACGGGAGTAGTGAAGAACTAAGTGGAGGACTGAAGAATGGTGGTTCAGAGCAACAGGGGACTGAGGAACCATGGCCCAAGTATAAAGGAACGACCTGGTCGGAGCAGCAGGAGATTGATAACAGCAGTTTCCTTTTAGAGCAGATGAAAACATCCCTTAGGGAGGAGGAGAAACCATGTGAATAATGAGGACAGCTTTTCTCACTGTATCCATACTGGCTGCTGCTGTTGGTGCATGCAATCCTAGGCCCGAGTGCAAGGACAGACTGGAATTAATGTAATTATCAAACGGGCAGTTTGGGGGGAAGCTGGTCTGTGAAATGGGGAGCTGGAAAGTGAGAGAAACATTAAGGAATAGATGAGGCGGTAAAGGTGAAACTATCACAAGGTAGGTCTAATTTGAAAGTTAAATCAGTGATTCCAAATTCAGGAACAGGAGATCAAAGTATGATTTAGTAAGCTTTTCCCCGTGTTCACAAAATGGAATAAAAGCTTTAGTAAACCAAGCCCAAATAGACTTGCTCAAGGTCCCATTTAGTAGCATGTGGAAGTCCCAGGAATTCTCTTGAATCGCAGTTCAATGCTCTGCGGCTAGTCTACCATTTTGTTCTGTGTTGGTTTTTTTTAATGTGGATGCCTACCAAAATCTGCCACCATTCTTTGTCTGTTCTGTGATTCTCAGTAACAGATCCTTCACAGACCCCTTTAAGGTTAATTCTGGAGTCAAGGCTGTGCCATCTTCCCAGCACTCTTAATATTCTTTTCTGTGATGCTAGATCTGACCACTTGATATGTCTCTAGTTGGAGTAGAGCTAAACTGTCAAATTGATGGTAGGGCTGTTTAACCTCCGGAACCAAAATCACCTTGATTTCAGTCATATAGCTCTAATACACTGACAGTGCTGTAGGGTGTGCTCACTTGAAAGTGGACATTCAGGCAGTTATTGACCTCTTAACTGAACCATTCAAGAAAATGGGACTCTTGTTTAACCTTCAGAAGACTAAGGTCCTCCACCACAAGCTCTCAATGAACAATTTTCAGCTCTGACAATTAAATTTGCAGTGTGACTCTGGAGATTAATGAGCATTTTCCATTACTTGTAAGCTTTCTCTTAGTGAAGGCAGACCGATGAAGAACTCCAATATTGCCTTAGATAAGTATGACAACAAACTCCTTCTTACCCGTTTAACACTGTCAGTTTGCATCAACCAGCACAAACCCTGCCTTCTTCAAAGCAGTCTCTCCTCAAGGTGGCTGATGATGCCAGACTGCCAAAAACTAAGCAAAGCGCCTTTTCCTGTGCTGTGCTGCCCTAACCTCTGGCTTTCAGGTCAATTACGGATGACGAATGTACTTCATGCAAAAATGTGTAAGGCCTGGCTGTTCACAAAGGGATTTGATTCATTTTTAGATTTTTGTGGAATTATGCTGTTTACGATCTCATTATTAAATAATATTTATGTTTGTTCATATACATCTCCTTGTAGCTTCTCGGGGAAAAGCGATTAACAAATCTGTGAATCCAAAACTAAGCTCATGGATTTATCTAGTAGTGTTATCTCCACCCTGCTGTCAGTGAGGGGCTGAGATGTGAACATTTGGCACCTCAAGACAGTGGAGCAGTACCATCAAAGTCTCCTGAGGAATATCTTCTGAATTCAGTCAGAGGACAGATGCATCAACACCATTGTCTTCTCACAAACACTACAAGCACTGAGGTGAAGATCGCCCAACGACTACTTTGCTAGATTGTGGGGGTCTCACCCCAATCTCAGGGCTTAATTTGAGGAGGGAACAGCCTGGAATGCAGTTCCACCTCCTCTCTACAGGTTTAAGAGGAAGAGCAGCAAGGGGCGGTGGTCTCCAGCCCCCTCCAGGCAGCTTGTAACATAGAGAAGGAGAGTGGGATGAGAGTGGAGCAGACAGAGGAGAGAACAACCACTCTTCCCTGTAATCCAGCCCCTCCCCTCCTGTCCCGAAGCAGATACTGCAGAGCAAACATCAGATACAAAGAGAAGTTGAATTAGCACAGATTTAAACTTGTAAGCAGCAGTGCCAGTTGTCAAGGTTTCAACCCTAGCCTTGATGATTGGCACCACAGGTGTCGGAATGGGGTGGGCTGCAGGGATCATGGCTCCCCCACACCAAACTTTTGGCCGGCAAGGGCAAGCCAAAAAGCCTTTGTTGGGCTCAGGCTGCAACTCTGCTCTCCCAAACTGCTGAAAGAAATACAAATTTTCTGATACCAGAGCCTCTGGGCTCCTGCGATGCCATGGCCATGGTAAGGGCTGCAAAATTCGGCCCTTGCTGCAGATTCGGCCAAACCTAGTCAAATTGCCCATGGGAGACCAGGGATCTTCTAAAAAAAGATTCATTGGTGGCAGTGGGTTGGCGCTCGGCACATTGCTCCTCTCCCACCCTCCCACAGACACAGGGCGTTAAGGAACCCAAAAAACAACGGGATTACAGTAGGCTCTGGTAGAATAAGACCTGTGATGCAGAGACACGCTCTTACTAGCAACAGTAGCATGGAATAGACTTAGTTTTGGGGTACTTGCTGTTGCGTTCGTGCCTATTCTCGCCCTTGCTCCACCCTCTCTACCTTGTTGGCGACTCCCTTCGGCCCTGCGGCTTCTCCCTGCCTCTTGGTCCCGGTGTCCCTGGGCTGGCTTGACGCTACGGATGCGGCATGTTGTTGATGATGTAAGGGCGCGCGCGCGCTCCAGACTTTGTATCAGCAAGGGCGCGAACCTCGGGGGCGTCCCCCCCATAGTGACATCATCCATTTTCACTTTAAAAGGTCTTTGTTTGCTAACCTCAAATGAGTTAGCAAGGAACTCCAACTGGACTTGCTTCGGCAGTCCACGCTACTTGCAACAACAATCCGAGTCAGCGAGGGGAAACCTTTCTCCGCTGCTCAGCCTTTTTTTTTTTTTTTTTAATTTAAACTTTATTAATTTTCATTTAAATGTAAACAAAAACAATGAAAGTAATCTCAGATTCCAATACATATATAAGATATCATCACCAAATAACATTATCATGTCTGGTTATATAACCCATAATAGGGGGAGAAATAAGTCATAAACAATAATTCAAAAATATAACAGAACAGGAGAAAGAGTCTCTTTCTTTTACTGGTCTACATTGTTACCTTCTATATTATTATCTTTATCTTGCAAGAAAGTCTCTAGCTGTAATGGGTCAGAAAAACTGAATTTCTTTCCCTGAAAAAAAGAGGGACCACATCACGCCCATACTCTACAACCTCCACTGGCTCCCTATCAATTACAGAGTTCTCTACAAAATCCTAACCATCATGCACAAAACCTTACACAACATGGCCCCATTGGACCTTACCTTCCAGTTCCGCACTAACAACTCCTCGAGATCGATAAGAAAAGCATACCAAGGCACCCTATTCATCCCACAAGCTAAAACATCTCTAAGGAATAGGGCCCTCTCCACAGCAGGCCCTACCCAATGGAACTCGGTCCCTCCGGATCTACGACAAGACCCCTGTCCAATCTCTTTCAAGAAAAAACTCAAAACATGGTTATTCAGCCTAGCATTTCCAGAACCTGCCTGTTAACCAAGGCAGTCTCACTTTAATCTCAAAAGTTTTTTTGCTATATAATGCATATTGTACGATATCATGTAATATCTTATACTAGGTTACTCAAGTTCTTTAGTTATGCTCTGTTCTATGTAATTGCTCATAGTTTTTTAGACATTTTTTGTTCTATGTAATTGCCCTCAAGCAAACCTGTTGTTTCATTGTAAACCGGTTTGATTTGCATCTAATGTAAGAAGATCGGTATTAGAGATGTGAATCGTGTGATCGATCGTCTTAACGATCAATTTCGGCTGGGAGGGGGAGGGAATCGGATCGTCGCAGTTTGGGTTTTTTAAATATCGTGTAAATCGAAAACCGGCACACTAAAACATCCCTAAAACCCACCCCGACCCTTTAAAATAAATCCCCCACCCTCCCGAACCCCCCCAAAATGCCTTAAATTACCTGGGGTCAGAGGAAGGGTCCCGCTGTGATCTTTTACTCTCGGACCTCCGGTGCGTTGTAGAAATGGCGCCAGCGCTACCTTTGCCTTGTCATATGACAGGTCAAAGGTAGCGCCGGCGCCATTTTGTTTTTTGTCCCCCGACATCAGGAGCGTAGGAGATCGCTCCCGGACCCCCGCTGGACCCCCAGGGACTTTTGGCCAGCTTGGGGGGGCCTCCTGACCCCCACAAGACTTGCCAAAAGTCCAGCGGGGGTCCGGAACGACCTCCTGCAGTCGAATCGTGTTGCCGTACGGCCGGCGCCATTTTGCGCCATTTGCATTCCAGGAAAAAAATAGCTCCTATTGCTAGCAATTTTCCTTTCAGGGAAAGGAAATGTCTCCTTTTCACTTGCGTTACCCAGGAGACATCTTGAAAAATTTGAACTTTCTAACCACAAAAACTAATGGGGTAGATTTTCAAACCGCGCGATTTGGCGTACTTTTGCTGGCGCATCAGGCGCAAGCAAAAGTACGCGGGATTTTAGTAGATACGCGCGTAGCCGCGCAAATCCTGGATCGGCGCGCGCAAGGCTATCAATTCCGTATAGCCGGCACGCGCCGAGCCGCGCAGCCTACCCCCGTTCCCTCCGAGGCCGCTCCGAAATCGGAGCAGCCTCGGAGGGAACTTTCTTTTGCCCTCCCCTCACCTTCCCCTACCTAACCCACCCGCCCAGCCCTGTCTAAACCCCCCCTTACCTTTGTCGGGGGATTTACGCCTCCCGGAGGGAGACGTAAATCCCCGCGTGCCAGCGGGCCGCTAGCGCGCCGGGACGCAACCTGGGGGTGGGTCCGGAGGGCGCGGCCACGCCCCCGGACCGCCCCGGGACGTAGCCACGCCCTCGGGACCGCCCCCGGAACGCTCCCGACACGCCCCGAAAACGCCACGCGGTTCGGGCCCGCCCCCGACACGCCCCCCTCAGAAAACCCCGGGACTTACGCGAGTCCCGGGGCTCTGCGCGCGCCGGTAGGCCTATGTAAAATAGGCTCACCGGCGCGCAGGGCCCTGCTCGCCTAAATCCGCCCGGATTTGGGCGGATTTAGGCGAGCAGGGCTCTTAAAATCCGCCCCAATATCTTTATATTTAAAGAATTCTTTAAATAATCTGTCCTTCTCAATTTCTAATTGGAATGACACAAGGAGTGTTGATCTGTGTTGAATAATGTCAATAGATTCCTCTAGGAATGTTGAAACTCCGATACTGGATGTATCAGCTAAATCTGCCCCTTGTTCCCCAACTTTAACTATATCTCTCCTAGGAAAATTAAAAATTTTTGAAATCAAAGGGATCTCATTATCTTTATATTGCATTATTTCCTTTAGGTATTTTTTTAACATTTCCATAGGGGAGAGAAGTCTAGTTTGTGGGAAATTAACAATACGGAGATTTTTGTATCTTACCATATTTTCTAAGTTTTCTAATTCTCTATGGATAGAGAAACTATCTTTAATAAGGATAGTCTCTGTATCCTGGAGTATCTTAACTTTAGATGTTAATTTCCCCACTTCCTGTTCTAAACAGGTCACTTTCTTACCCTGATCATTGATCTGGACTCTATTATCATTTACAATAGTTGTCAAAGAAGCATTCATTTGCGAGAGATTTTCATCTAATTTAGGCACCATTTTCCAGATATCAACTAACGAAATATTTTCGGGGGGACTACTAGGCCATTTTCCAGACCTATTTAAGTTCCCCTTACCTTCCACATTTTCAAAAATAGACAAATTATTTGTATCTAAAACAACTGAGTTTGAACAGTGTTATGAATACCGGCCGCGGCAAGCCGCAACCGGGACTTACTGCTGTCCCCAGGGGCCGGATGGACCGTCGGCACTGAGGCGGACCGCTTGTGCTCCTTCAGCGGCAGCTGCCGCTGCTGTTTCAAGATGGCCGCGGCGTTTCTTCCCGTGCGGCTAAGCTCCGCCCCCTGACTTCTGCTAGGGCCGCGCGGGCGGCTCTGGCACTTAATTTAAAGGATAAAATAAATCTAAATACGTTAGGTTATAAAGAATTTATCATTTTGTATGAGTAGTACCGATTCTGAAATGTAATCTTAGGCATGTGACTCTCATACCATCCCGCAAGCTCATTGGCATATCTGCTCTCAAGCCGCATCTGGGATCATCTTTAATCACTGGTCACAACTTTGCCCATGTATTTATATTACTGATTTTTTACTTTTTGTTCGTTTTTTCCTTTTTAAATAAAAATTGTACTTCCCTTGTGAAGCTCACGGAGGGTGATACCCTTCCGAATTATATTAAATGCAGTCCAGAGTTCAGTTCGACGTGCACGTTTCGCGTCCTGTGCTGCTTCAGGAACCTGTCTGGCTGTATTCGCGTGTGCTAATTATCCTTCGGTTACACTTTGGTATTGTGTCGCGAGCATGAATTTCGCTTCATCGCGGTCTGGGAGAGATTTCTCGATAATTAGCACACGCGAATACAGCCAACAGGAGAAATCTCTCCCAGACCGCGATGAAGCGAAATTCATGCTCGCGACACAATACCAAAGTGTAACCGAAGGATAATTAGCACACGCGAATACAGCCAACAGGAGAAATCTCTCCCAGACCGCGATGAAGCGAAATTCATGCTCGCGACACAATACCAAAGTGTAACCGAAGGATAATTAGCACACGCGAATACAGCCAGACAGGTTCCTGAAGCAGCACAGGACGCGAAACGTGCACGTCGAACTGAACTCTGGACTGCATGTAATATAATTCGGAAGGGTATCACCCTCCGTGAGCTTCACAAGGGAAGTACAATTTTTATTTAAAAAGGAAAAAACGAACAAAAAGTAAAAAATCAGTAATATAAATACATGGGCAAAGTTGTGACCAGTGATTAAAGATGATCCCAGATGCGGCTTGAGAGCAGATATGCCAATGAGCTTGCGGGATGGTATGAGAGTCACATGCCTAAGATTACATTTCAGAATCGGTACTACTCATACAAAATGATAAATTCTTTATAACCTAACGTATTTAGATTTATTCTATAGTGGACTCGTTGGTTAATCGATTGAGTACAATTGATATATGTTACTTAATTTAAAGGAACACTCACAGGATGTGAGCTCGTTCCTTCCTGCTGCACTATCATTGGCTGGGACTATTTAAGCAAGGTCTGTACCCTCAGGCCTTGCCTTGACTTCTTGGCTCCTGGATTTGTTCTGTTCCTGGAACCCACTAACTTTATCTTCCATTTAAGCCACATGGACAAGGTATGCTTTGTCGTGGGTAGGAGCCTCGAACTCTCTTTCCATGTATGCCGGGGTTGCCAAGGCATAGCTACTAGTTTCATCCCTGGTGCCCTATCCTGTTCAATAAGCACCCAGTGCTTCCCAAGCCACTCCCCATGCCACTCAATGAGAGGTCTAACCTGACCTGCTACAAAATACCATTGTAAGTTAGGTACACTAAGTCCACCCTCTAACTTGCTTTGATACAACACCTGCCTGCTGATTCGTGGTGGTCGCCTTCTCCAGATGAAACTGAAGATTCGCCTCTGCCATAATTTTATAGCAGCATTGGGGATAGGAATGGGTAGGGACTGAAATAGGTATAGTAATTTAGGTAAAGTGTTCATTTTTATGGTAGCTATGCGACCTAACCAGGAGATAGGTAGTCTGTGCCATTTATCTAGATCAAAAAATATTTTTTGAATAAGGGGCGGATAGTTACTTCCATAGAGATCTTTCGGATGACTAGTAAGATATATGCCCAGATATTTAAGCTTTTTTGATGCCCATCGAAATGGATGTAAAGGTTGCAAAAAGTTCACTGTATCAGTTGTACATGTAACATTAAGTATTTCGGATTTCTCCCAATTGACTTTATAGTCGGAGGCTTCACTGAAACGTTTTATCTCCCTTTCGATTTCTAATAGTGAAATATGGGGGTCTTTAACTGTAAAGATTATGTCATCCGCAAAGAGACACAATTTAAACATAGAGCCCCCAGCCCTCAAGCCGTGTATATTCAAATTATTCCTTATATTAATGGCTAAGAGCTCTAGAAATATGGCGAAAAGGATGGGAGAAAGAGGGCATCCTTGTCTCGTGCCTCTCCCCACTTCAAAGCAGTCAGAATAGCCCCCATTAATCTTAAGGCATGCTTTTGGCCGTTCATACAGTTTGAGCAACCATTCACAAAAGTATGGGCCAAATCCCATTTTCTGCAATACCCCAAATAGAAATGGCCAGTGCACCATATCGAACGCTTTCTCCGCATCCATAGAGAGAAAAAGCGCTTCATCTGTGCTTTCATGAGCGATCTATAACAGGTCAACCAACTTTCGAATATTATCTCCAGCCATTCTTCCCTGTATGAAACCTGCCTGATCCTAGTGAATGAGACTAGTAATACAGGTGCTCATGCAGCCTGCTAAGATTTTCGCCAATATCTTGAGGTCTAAATTTATCAATGAGATGGGATGATATGAACCGCAAACCGTAGGGTCGCGCCCTGGTTTGGGGAGCACTGTGATACCTGCTAAGTTTGCCTGTGGGCCCAGAGATGTACCATGTCGAAGTGAATTATATACTTTTTGCAAATGTGCTACAATAAGAGGTCCAAATTGTTTGTAAAATTTAGCCGTCAAGCCATCAGGCCCCGGTGACTTCCCCACCTTTAAGCTGTGTATGCTATCTAAGATTTCAGCTACCGTGATTTCAGAATCAAGTGCAGACTGAGCAGCTGGTGTGAGGCAGGGTAACATCATGGCCTCCAAATAATCATCTACTTTATCTTGTGTAATGCTTCCATTAGGTGCATACAATTGAGAATAGAATTCCAGAAACCGTTTACGGATATCTGTGTTATTGGTAAGAATACGGTCCTTATCTGCCTTTATCTTTGCTATAGTGTTCTGGTACCGTATACGCTTTAGCTTATTGGCCAACTGTTTTCCCGCTTTATTGCCACCTTCAAAGAATTCCTGCTTTGCTAAAGACATCTGGTGTGCAATGTGTTTAGATTCCAATCTATTTAATTCTTCCCTGGCCTTTGTGAGTTGTAGCCACGCCTTCCCCGAACCCTCCGCCTGGTGTCGGTTAGACAACTGTTTGATAGTGTCTCGCAGTTCTTGAGCAGCCCTCGTATCTCTTTTTTTTAACAAACGTGCCTCTAGCAATGAGTAAGCCCCTGAGGTAAGCCTTAAAAGCGTCCCACACAATGGGATCAGATACATCCCCCCCCCCCCCCCCCGCGTTCTGCTGAAAGAAACCTCTTATGTTGTCGCTAAGGGCTGTATTAAAGTCTGCCTCCTGCAATAAAGATTCATTTAAACGCCAGAATCTCACGCCAGTATCATACCCCTTCAGAGTCACCTCTAGCACTACAGCTGCATGATCTGACCATACTACCGGATGGATATCTGGGTTAAGGACGTGATTGAACAACTGTTCTGTTCCTGGTTCCTGATTGTCTTCCTGTGTTGATTCCTGGTCCAGCTGACGTTTCCCCTGGTTCTTTGATCCCTGGCTTGGTGACGATTCTCTCAGGCTCTCGATCCCTGGACTGGCTACGGACTTCTCTGGCTCTCGACCCCTGGACCGGCTGCGGACATCTCTGGTTCTCGATCCCAGGACTGGTTGCGGACATCCCTGGCTCGCGACTACTGGACTGAACTTTTTAAGAGATCCTCGGGGTTGGCTTCTCGACCCGCTGAAGGCGTCAGCTATTGTTGTCTCGACCCGCTGGAGGTGCCAGCATCTGGAGTACATGACCAGCAGGAGGCACCTGCATCCAGATCTTCTTCATTCCTACCTGCAATCCCGAGGATTGGCCTCGCCTACCGACGGTGGCCTAATCGGTCATCGCCGGACCAAGGGTCCACACCTTAGATCATAACAAACAGTCCGTCCTATTAGGTAGACTTTCAACTTCAGAATTCCCAAGAGAATCTGGAAATGATGCCATTGGTTGCGGAGGTAACTTCTGACCATTGCCAGGACTGAAGGAAGCCGAAAACTGGGCCTCCCCACTGTCCTCTAATGGCGTTTCGATCAGTCTGGTGACATGATCATCCATGGGGCCCCTTGGAGTTATAGGTGAAATTGGAATATTTTTTACTTTTCTCTTCCTCCCCATAGGACACCAGAGAGGAAGTGTACAAGTGAAAAATAAAGTCCAAAATCCCAAAGTCCCAGCCTGCCAGCCCTCGCCGGACTAAGCCGGACAAAGCCGCGCGCCCCTTGGGAGCGCGCGGCTTAGGAGGCGCGCCGGCGGCCACGGTGCGCCGAATGCCGCTAAGTTTTATAGTGGCAGTCGCTTACCGCTGACGTCACTCGGGGCAGGTCCCTCTGCTCACGCTGATTCTCCAGCTGGACTCACGGGGTTGTTCCGGGGGTTTCTTTTGCACCAAGTGGTAGGTGGAAGGCTGGGTGCCCCTCTCTCCTCTGTTCTCCGGACTCCCCAGGTCTCAGCTTCTGCCGCCAAGTTTTATAGCGGCAGTCGCTTACCGCTGATGTCACTCGGGGCAGGTCCCTCCGCTCACGCTGGTTCTCCAGCTGGACTCACGCGGCTGTTCCGGGGGTTTCTTTTGCACCAAGTGGTAGGTGGAAGGCTGGGTGCCCCTCTCTCCTCCGTTCTCCGGACTCCCCAGGTCTCAGCTTCTGCCGCCAAGTTTTATAGCGGTAGTCGCTTACCACTGACGTCACTCGGGGCAGGTCCCTCCGCTCACGCTGATTCTCCAGCTGGACTCGCGGCTGTTCCGGGGGTTTCTTTTGCACCAAGTGGTAGGTGGAAGACTGGGTGCCCCTCTTTCCTCCGTTCTCCGGACTCCCCCTGCTCGGCCTTTTAAAACTTACCAGGAGTACCCGCTCCTCGGGGGCTCCGCTCTCTTTATTCTTGTTTTCAGATTGTTGTACGGGATCTGGTACTCGCTCCTCGAGGGCCTACGTTCCTGAAGACTCAGAAGACTCCTATTGCCTGGAGGCGATCGCAGACGTGAACACAGTGAGTCCTGTTACAGACAGGAACCGGTACTCGCTCCACAAGGGCCATTGTTCCTAATCGCTAAGGCTCCCTTCAGTCTAAGACGTTATCACAGGCACGGAGATCGTGAGTTACCATTTGCAGATTGCAGATAGGAATCTGTACTCGCTCCACAAGGGCCTATGTCCCTAATTCCTTTCTCATACTCTCTTCTTCCTCAGAAGATATCGCATACCTATATCTTATGGATTGTTATTACAGATTCACAGACAGGAACCGGTACTCGCTCCACGAGGGCCTATGTTCCTAAATCTCTTCTAACCTCTCTTCTATCCAGAAGCCAATCCATACACAGTTATTGTGAGTTCTATTTCAGACTGCTCCTCAGGGGCCTTGCCTTCTCTTTTTCATTTCACGTCGCAGACCGGAACCGGTACTCGCTCCTCGAGGGCCCACGTCCCGGACCACTCCTGAATACCACTTCTGCTAAGAAGTCATCGCTGCTTACAACATTAGCGAGTTTCCATCTATTTCTCAGAGCTTTCCCTGGAACCAGGTACTCGCTCTTCGAGGGCCTAATGCATACCAACCCCTGGGCTGCCTCAAGAGACTATTGTGTGAGTGTTACCATCAAGGACTTGTTCCTGAACTCTGTATGTCTTGCCTACTCACCTTCTTAGTTTCTCTACAGCTCAGCCACCTTGGGATCGCTGTTCCAGTAGCTGAGGGACTACAGCCCAGCCTGTCGCTTCCAGCTCACTACTGCCACCTCTGGTGGTTTAATATATTGTCTAATAAAAGAATTAGTGTGTGTCTGTCTCCTACACTAAGCCTGACCAGTGGTCCCTCTCGGGATCTCCCCCGAGGGCGTGGTCACCTGCCACTGGTCCAAGGATCCACCCACAATTATTCTAAATAATAACAGATTGCTATATCCAGCAACTCCGTTATTTACAGATTGCTATCTCTCAGCTTTAACAACAGAGCTCTAATCATAGAATGCTAATTCACAGCTTTAACAACAGAGCTTTACCAACATTGATTTTCTCAGCAACAATGAATTTGAAGTCGTTGTATTGATCAACTACTGTTAACTGTTATGGTTTAGCGGTGTTTGGGTGGATTCTTGGGTACTGTGGCAGATTACCACACCCATGGGGAAGAGCCCCGTGGGGAGCCACAGTACTGGGCTAGACTCAGGATGCGCAAACACAGAATTAGATCTTTTATTGTACAGCTTGATGTGTACCACCAGAGGTGGCAGTAGTGAGGTGATCCAGAGGTAGCAGTCTCGGGACCCTTGGCAGAGGGAACCCGTCTCACCACGTTGGTTTAGGGGGATTCCGGTGTAGGTTTCCCAGCAAGGCATTGTTGTAGATGAGACAGACTGAGAGATTACTCACTAGATGGTAGCTGTAGGTTGGCGATTCCACCAGGCAGAAGTAGATGGTACAGGCACCAAGGCAGGGAGAGCAGGCCCTCGAGGAGCGAGTACCTGATCCCAGTAAGGCACCTGAAATAAAGCAGAGGGCCCCCAAGGAGCAGGTACCCAGGTTAGAGATTACCTTGAAGGGCAGGGAGAGAGCTTCCAGCGGCAGCACAGAAGCGGCAGCGTAGCTTAGACCGGACAAGTCCAATCCATGCTAACTCAATGAGCTAGCAAACAAGTACAGACTATATACCCGGATGGCGTGACATCACTCGAGGGGGACGCCCCCGAGGTTCGCGCCATAGCTGGAATAAAGACGTGGGTAGCGAGCGCGTGCGCACCCTAGGAGGTCCTTGGGAGAAACATGGAGGGAAGCAACGCCATAGCATTTCCAGGGATGCCAGAAAGCGTGACTTGCAGACGCGGCGGTAGCCATCCTCCCAAGGCTAGCGGGGAGAGCAGAGAAAAAGGTGAGGCACAAGGGTCGAAGCCGTCTGAGACCGACGGATGCAACAGTACCCCCCTTCAAAGGGCCCCCTCCAGACCTCCTACCTAGTCTTGGTTTCTGAGGATGCATTCTGTGGTATTGCTGAAGCATCTTCTTATCCATGATATTAGCCAAAGGTTCCCAAGAGTTTTCTTCAGGTCCATAACCCTCCCATGACAGGAGATATTTCCATACTCTGCCTCTCTTTCTCACATCAAGATTGCGTCTACCTTGTATTCATTGTCTTCTTCTGCATCAATAGGTGTTGGTTCAGGTGTCTTGGTTGAGAGCTCACTAAGGACTAATGGTTTCAATAGTGAGACCTTTATTTATTTATTTTATTTAGAGCTTTTCTATACCGGCATTCGTGATACAATCACATCATGCTGGTTTACAAGTAACAGGGGTTGTAGTAACCTTGAACAATTAACAAGTGGAAAGAAGCATAGAAGTTACAATAAAAATGGAACGTGTTATGAATCTTCAATGCTGGTGGAAGTTTCAGACTGTATGTAAGAGTACCTAGTTGTCAGAGAATGGGAAAGGGTTTGATGAAGCGTGGAGCAAAACAAGCTGATGGTAGCTTGAGTCTGAGATGTTTTGTGGAAAGCCAGACTTTATCACCAGGCTGAAATTCTGAAGCCTTGCAGTGATGAGCATCATAGCCTTTCTTTGCTCATTGTCCTGCTTTACGAAGCATCTCTTTGGTCTTAGTCCATAGTTGTTGAATATCTTTGGCAGTAGATTGAGCTGCCGGGGATGACACTGAAAGTGGAAGTGGTGGTGCTGGTAGTCGTCCGTAGACCACTTCGAATGGTGTTGATCCAGTGGTTGTTGCTGGATGAGAGTTGATGGTGAATTCAGCCCAGGGCAACAGTTCAGCCCAGTCATTTTGACGAGTGCCCACATAGGCACGAATAAACTGCTTGAGTGTCTTATTCATTCTCTCCGTTTGCCTGTTAGACTGTGGATGGTATGCTGAGGTGAAGCCGAGAGAGATATCAAACTTCTTGCACAATGCCTTCCAGAACTTAGCTGTGAATTGGGCTTCTCGATCACAGACTATGTGTTTAGGCATGCTGTGTAGGCGAAAGATGTGAGTGATGAAAACCTTTGCAAGCTCCATGGCTGTGGGTAAGCCAGGGAGAGCCATAAAGTGAGCCATCTTTGAGAAACGATCTACTGTTACCCAGATTGAGTTGTTTCCTCCTGAGAGTGGTAAGTCTACCACAAAGTCTGTAGCAATGTGTGTCCATGGCTTGTCTGGTACTGGCAAGGGTTGGAGTAGGCCCCAAGGAAGACCGGGTGGCGGTCTTCCTTGGGGCCTACTCCAACCTTGGGGCCTACTCCAACCCTACCCTGTCTGGCACAATTTGAGCAAGAAGCAACGTAGGAGAATGTATCTTCCTTCATGGTGGGCCACCAGTAATACTTCTGCAGTTTAGCCAGAGTTCTGCATTGACCAAGGTGTCCAGCCAGTTTAGAGTCGTGAGCCCATGCTAACAGCTTTTTTCTTAGGTTCCTGGGTACAATGGTCTTACCCGCAGGTACTAGGTGAGTAGCTGACAAGATAACTCTTTTCAGGTCGATGATATGCTTAGGTTCATCTGGAACGTCCTCAGAGAGGAATGAGTGAGATAGGGCATCTGCTCTGATGTTCTTATCTCCAGGGCGGTATTTCAACACAAAGTCAAATCTGTTGAAGAACAGGGACCATCTCGCTTGCTTATGGTTTAGGCACTGTGCGTGGCGGAGGTACTCCAGATTTTTATGGTCTGTAAAGACTGTGATCTGATGTTGTGCTCCTTCAAGCCAGGAACGCCAGTCCTCGAATGCCATCTTTATAGCCAGGAGCTCTTTATCTCCTATGCCATAGTTCTTCTCCACAGGCGAGAGGCGATGGGAGAAAAATGAGCATGGGTGTAAGGCCTTGGAGTCACCGGCCTGGCTTAGTATGGCCCCTACGCCAACGTCAGAGGCATCAACCTCTACGATGAAGGGCCGAGTCGGATCCGGATGTTGGAGGCACGGCTTGCTCGAGAAGGCATCTTTCAGTTTCTGGAATGCTGTTACTGCCTCGGTAGACCAATTGGCGACGTTGGCACCTTTCTTAGTCATAGCTGTAAGCGGAACAGTTAGTTAGGAGTAGTTCTTGATGAATGTTCTGTAGTAGTTGGTAAATCCCAGAAATCGTCTGAGAGCCTTTAGACCTGTGGGTTGTGTCCATTTCTTAATGCTCTCCAGCTTCTGTGGGTCCATCTGGAAACCTTGGTTGGAAACAGTGTACCCTAAGAAAGGCACTGATTCCTTGTGAAACTCGCACTTAGAAAACTTGGCGTATAGACGATTCTCGCGGAGTCTTTGCAGCACTCTTTTGACATCCTCCAGATGAGTGGTCATGTCTTGGAAAATATCAAGATGTCATCTAGGTACACAACGACACATTTGTAGAGAAGGTCCCGCAGAATGTCGTTCATCATGCTTTGGAAGATAGCCGGGGTGTTGCACAGGCCAAAGGGCATCACTAGATTTTCAAAGTGACCGTTCCGGGTATTGAAGGCTGTCTTCCATTCATCGCCAGAGCGGATGCAAACTAAGTTGTAGGCTCCCTTGAGATCAAGCTTGGAGAATATCTTGGTTCCCTGTAGTCTATCAAATAGCTCAGAGATGAGAGGTAAGGGATAGCGGTCTTTCACAGTGATCTCGTTTAGACCTCTGTAGTCTATGCATGGATGCAACGTTCCGTCCTTCTTCCCCACAAAGAAGAAGCCTGCGCCGGCAGGAGACTTGGAGGGTCTTATGAAGCCTTTCTGAAGGTTCTCCTGTATGTATTCAGACATGGCTTTATTTTCTACCATGGAGAGAGGGTAGACCCTTCCTTTGGGTGGTTCAGTGTTAGACTTCAAATTGATGGCGCAGTCATAGGATCTGTGTGGTGGTAGTACGTCTGCAGCTTTTTTGGAAAATACATCTTGAAAGGATGCATATTGAGGCGGCAACCCAGGCATCAATGGAGTAGTTGGCATGCAGGGTAAAGGAGCGACCTCCATCAGACATTTACCATGGCAATCTGGACCCCAACGTGAAAGTTCCAGAGTGGCCCAATTGAATTGAGGCATATGCTGCTGCAGCCAGGGTAGCCCCAGTACTATAGGGCAGGGGTCCCCAACCACCGGTCCACGGACCAGTACCGGGCCATTGGGGTTTTTTTGCCGGTCCATGGCGCCGCTCTCCCTGGCTGCCGTTCATTGGCTGCCTCTGCTGCGGGGAGGCCGGGCGAGGCTGGAGAACCGCCTCCTCCAAACCCACGACCTGAAAAGCAAATTAGCGCGTCGCGGCTGAGCGGTGAACTCTGTTGCCAGTGCCGCGTGGGCAGGAAGGAGGAGCTTCATCCACTGCAGGTGCTCCTCCTACTTCCTGCCCGCCTTGCCCCGGAAGAAAAATGTTGCCGGAGCCGCGCGGGCAGGAAGGAGGAGGAGCTTCAGCCACGTGCAGAAGAGGAGTATTGCAGCCCAAGAAGACCAGGGCCGCTGCAGAGCCCATCCTGTAGCGGCCCGTGAAAAGGAGGCCCAGAGGTAAGAGAGAGGCTGAGGGTTTGTAGAGTGCGTGTGTGCGTGTATGAGATGAGTTGAGAGATTGTGTGTGAGAGTGAGGACCTGAATGTTTGCGGAGAGCATGTGAGAGCCTCTGTGTGTGAGAGAGACAGCATGTGAGAGTGAGAGCCTGTGCTTGAGCAAGACAGCATGTGGGAGTGAGAGAGAGCCTGTGTGTGAGAGACTGTATGAATGATTGTATGAGAGAGACAGCATTTGATAGTGAGAGCCTGTGCTTGAGCAAGACAGCATGTGGGAGTGAGAGAGACTCAGAGTGTGTGAGACTCAGACAGCATGTGCCAGTGAGAGACTGTGTGTATGAATGATTGTATGAGAGAGAGCATGTGACAGTGAGAGCCTGTGCTTGAGCAAGTCAGCATGTGGGAGTGAGAAACAGCCTGTGTGTGAGAGAGTCAGACAGCATGTGCCAGTGAGAGACTGTGTGTATGAATGATTGTATGAGAGAGAGCATGTGAGAGTGTGTGTGTGTGAGAGAGAGAGAAAGCATGTGAGAAAGAGAACCTGACTGTGTGTGTGAGGGAAGAAGACAGATGGAGAGAAAAGAAATAGAAAAAAAGGCAATATAAAAGGAATTGGCAAAAAAATAAGAAAGGGAAGGTGGGAAAAAAAAGCCTGTGACCAACCGATTAGAAAACTAAGATCAGACAGCAGATGTGAAAAAAAATAAATTACTTTTTACTGATTGGCACATGTAATCTTTGGGAATGTGCAAGAATAGCACTTTCTCTATGCGGATCTCACAATGTACGAGGCAGCAGAATGGGCTTCAGTGCCAGTAGCAGCAATCAGCACCTCCCCAATAGCCACGCGGCAGCAGTGACAGTGGTAGCAGAGGAATGAGAGAGGCTCTGAGGTTGTGAGGGAGCCAGTGAGAGTGATAGCATGAGTGTGTATGAGAAAATTCAGGGGAGTAAGAGTGTGAGTGTGTGGGGGGGGGGGGGGGTGGACGTGGACGGGGAGAGAGTATCTTACAGCCTGAGAGTGTGTCGGTATCTGTGAGAGCAAGAGCTAATGGTTGGGTATAAGAGCATGAATGTGTATGTATGTGACAGTGTATGTGTGAGAGAGAATGGACATTCTGAACCTATGGTGAGTTGAGTCACATTCACATTATAAATATCCTAATTAAATGATAAGTATGCACTAAAATCTAACCCCATCCATAACCCCACCCCCATATGACCAAAGCCCCGCCCTTGCCCCACCCCCACCCCACCTTGCCGGGCCATGGAAAAATGGTCTTGCTTGAAGCCGGTCCCTGGTGCAAAAAAGGTTGGGGACCACTGCTATAGGGTGCATGGCCTTCTCTAGAACAAAGAAGGAGATAGTTTCAGAATGGAGAGCACCGGGCCATAAACATACTGGTTCGGTGAGCTGGGTTACTTCACCCGGTAAGAGCTCTCCATGAATTGAAGATAGGAGTAGTGGAGACGTCATGGTGGTAGTGGGAATCCGCAAGTGCTCCACTAGTCGTTGTAAAATGAAATTACCTCCTGCCCCTGAGTCCACTAAGGCAAGAGTCTGATATTCTAAGGGTCCGCAGATCAAGGATACAGGAGGAGAGAGTGGAGGAGAGCATGCAGTAAGACCCAAGAAGAGTCCTCCCGCCGGACTTAGGTCTGCCAGTTTCCCGGACATATAGGGCATGTTTGAACAGCATGGCCAGCTTGTCCACAATACATGCATAGCCCCAGCGTCTTCCGCATTCTTCTCTCTTTTGACGTTAGGTGACTGCGGCCTAATTGCATTGGTTCTTCCTCGCCAGCAACTGGACCTGAGGGAACAGGCCTGGGTGTGGACTTCACTCGAGCTTTGCCCTGAAGGGGTCTTCTGGGAGTCTTGGTCTCTTGAACCTTGTCACCAAGTCGGCGATCAATCCTTGTTGCCAACTTCACCAGTAAGGCACTTGAAATAAAGCAGAGGGCCCCGAGGAGCGGGTACCCATGTTAGAGATTACCCCGAAGGGCAGAGAGAGAGCTTCCAGCAGCTGCACGGAAGCAGCAGAGTAGCTTAGACCGGACAAGTCCAATCCTTGCTAACTCAGTGAGCTAGCAAACAAGTACAGGCTATATACCTGGATGGTGTGACGTCACTTGAGGGGGACGCCCTCGATGTTCGCTCCATAGCTGGAATAAAGACGTGGATAGAGCGCGCGTGCGCACCCTAGGAGGCCCTTGGGAGAAACATGGCAGGAGGCATCGCCATATCCGTTCCAGAGACGCCGGAGAGCGCGGCTTGCAGACGCAGCGGTAGCCATCCTCTCAAGGCTAGAGGGGAGAGCAGAGGAAAAGGTGAGGTACAAGGGTCGAAACCGTCTGAGACCAATGGACGCAACATTAACTCCTTAGGCAGAAACTCTTTATATTGAGCACAAAGTGATTTTATGTTATCAATTCCGAAATCGAAGTCATAATTGACAAGTGACCCAATATCAAATGCAGCCCATGCCTGTACTTCCTCTTCTGGAAACTTTTCATCCAGATGGAAACACAAGAGATTGATAAATGTGATCAGCGAGCTTGTGTCGACTGCACTATTGGTTGGTACCTGTAATAGTGCTTTAACACTTTGACTCCACTGAGGTGAGCTTGTTAGATATTGACTTCTGATCTTGTTCAGTTTGCCTTGAGTTAAATGGTGAATTTCTAGAGTTGTTAAATCCTTCTTCTTCTGAAGAAGAGACAATGAAGCCAAATCTGATAGAACATCATTCAAAATTTCCAGAGCTACCCTAAACTCAGAAGTGCTCAGCTTCTTGAAACAGTATTTGGCAATTGGGTCTTTTCCCCGCTCTTCCTTGAAATATTGTAACAAAACAGCCATTGCAGTTCATTTAAAGGCCTGAATGCCACTGAATCATGCTCTGAGGCGTCAACGATTTCTTGAAATTTAACTCTTTTCGAAATAGATCTACTAAACATCGAGTACACAGTTCTGATAAGAGTTTCAATGTCTTGCATCAGTTTGACTTCTTTCCATGTATCAGTTATTCCTAAATCTTCACAATGTGCTACACAGAGTTGCTGAGTTAGATGTGGGATTTCTTTTTTCAACTGTGCTGCTACTCCATTTTTTCTTCCTAACATAACAGAGGCTCCATCCAATGTAAACATAATCATCTTCCTTAAATCAAGCTTGTTTGCTGTATAAAAGAGTTTGATGGCAGATACGATTAAAGCAGTACTGCAATGTTCTCATCGCAAAATGCCACCAAACGATACTTTGTAATCCAAAGCATTGCTAGGCCGATACTTAAAGTATAAAGCATTTGGTCAAAGATATGTCAGTGCTTTCATCAACGGTTATCGTGTAGAACAATGCCGAAGAAATTTCTTGCATTATATCATTTTGAACAACACTGTTGACTTCAAGAAATTCAAATGCGTAATTTTTACTTCTCCAACTATCTGGCAGCTTTACAAATTTGGCCATGTGTTCATTTATATCTGTAACAGCCAGCATGGAGGAGTTCAATTTGATGACTAGCAAGACGCTGTCAATCAGGACCTTTATCTCATCTGGATTTGAACGCTTCCGTTCTACAATGATTTGCCTCCTTTGCTTTTCTTCTGGAGTCTCTAGTAACAGGTTCTTCAACCCACAGCGAAATAGTAGATTCATATTTTTCAATTTTGTTACACTGTCAATGTGAGATTTACTTACTAGATGTTGTTTGAGGAAATCCAGTTTCCAGACCTCGTTCCAACTTTTACCCGTAGAAAACTCTCCTACAGCTTTCGCTTCAGCGCAGATCAGACAAATGACTCCTTTATCTTCATCATACGAAAAAACTTTGCGCAGGGCTACACGAGTTAGGCTGTGCGACTTCGCGGTATTAGTTTCAACAGTCTCATCTAGCCATTCGGATTTAAATGATGTAGCTGTTCTCTTGCATTTAACACCTTTACTCATTTCGGTTTTTATGCATTCAAATCTTATTATCTTAATTGTAATTAACTTAAATATTATCAACTTATTTAAACTTAACCAGTTGACACCATCTTTTTCTAATGTTCTTTATAAATGATTTATTTTACCACCTGGCGTCATATACGCTCAGTCATCTAGCTGCTGACGCAGAGCATGGATTCTTGTACGCGTGTGTATTGTGTAACCTAGCAATGCTAGCATCCCTCCCATCCACACTGTGTCGCTGTACCCTGAACCGCTGCAGCTATGCCATTGGAGGTGGGGAGTATGAACTCTCCCTGACCTCATCCCATTAATGACCTAGCAGGCTAGCAGTCAGTTCTAGGTAACAGGTGGCATCCTGGCCTCTGTCGGAGAGCCGCATCAGTGTGTGCACTTAGGCCCAAATTCACTGGGGTTACAGAAACTTTGGAGCAAGTGTTTAAACCAATACTCTGGACTGTGTAGAGATGAGTCAAAGATCTCTTAACCCACAGAGTGGCACAGACATTATGTAGCGCACATTGGGTGTCTCCCATCATTGCTGTGCAAGTATAATGATTTTATGCCTAATAATTTGCCTAGTTTTTGGAAAAATCTAGGATTAAAAACTCTGTGTGCTAAACTTTGTACCATGTGCGCGGCCTTCCCGAGCCGTGTTCGCGCACGCACAGCTTAGAGGGAACACCGGAACTGGGGATAAGGGAAGGGAGGGAGTGAACTAGGGGTTTTACAGGGAGGGAAGGACAGAGTGGGGGGGGGGGGAAATGAAAGAGGGATGAAAGGGGCTTTGGAAGAGGAGATAGAGGAAAGAGGGGATGGAGGTGTGATTGGAGGGTTGTGGCTTCCTTCCTTCTCCATCCCAACCTTCCCTCCTCCATCCGCATCGCATAGTCCTCCCTCTTTCCCCTCCACTTCCTTTGATTTTTAAGATTTATGTACGTTGATTGTAAGCCGCATCGAAGGATGAGATAATGCAGCATAGAAATGCAATAAAGGAAGCAGGTCTGGCGGTGGTCGCTGGTGGTATCGGCAAGGGGAGACAGGTCCAGAGGCAACACAGATCACTGCAGGAGTCAGTCTAGCCGCATAGAGGGCCTTTACGTGCCAACTCTCGCAGCGAAAGTAACCTCCACCGTGAGTAAGCCGCAGTTTTCGGCGGCAAAATTTTCAAGATTCTGCGTCAATTATATGGCGCATTTTCATATATTTGCAATTTAAATCGTGTATTTTTTTTAACTTTATAAAAATAAAGTCTCCTTGTCCATTTCATTTATTTGGTTGTTTATTAGAAGAAAATGGGATTACGGCGATTGGCGTGGGAAAGGAATGAGGGGAAGGGATCTGGGAATAGGAAGAGAGGAGACCACAGAGGAGGAAAATGAAGAAGGAATCATAAGCAAGAGGGGTAGAGAGATAAGGATGGAGGGAGAGGGGGAGAGGATGGGGCATTCAAGGAGAATAAGGAAAGGAGGGAGGAGAGACGGGTCAGGAGTAGGATGGAGGAGGGGTAGGAAGCAAGGCAGTACTGAGGATGGGGATGAAAGAAGGAGGGAAAGTGGGATGAAGGAGAGGAGGGGAAAGGGGAAGATTGGGATGGGGTGGAGAAGGAAGAAACCCCCAATCCCACCTCCATCTCCTCCCTCCCTTATCCCCTCAGTGTCCCTCCTTAGTGATGCGTTTTTTGTCGTTTTCTCCTTAATCACTGCCTGGTTTTCTAGCATGAAGCATTTAATGGCCTGGGAATGAATAATTGTTCTCTATGATTTATGTGGAGAATACGTGTAAGATAGAATAATTGTAAATGAAAAAAATTGGCAGTAGGAAAGTGGGCAGAGTGTGGGGCAGAGTTGGGCATTGAGGAAGGGCGGAGCTTGCTTGGCCCCTCCCAACCAAAAAAGGCATTCTGCTGCCCCTGGTTGGCATCACTGCTCACAAGGTTCAAAACTGTGGTAATTCAACTCCTTTTTGTGTCCATTACCCAGGGCTTGATATCTGGCATTCTGCCACCTTTATTTTTTTTGGGGGGGGGGAGGACCCATGGAAGTAGAGCAGAGCCAGCAGTGCAAATCGTTTCTGGTTTTCCCTTGCAAGTGGAGCAGAACAGAGAGTGTTGGAGTTGTTTACCCCGAGATGAGGGCAGCCACATGTGGTTTCTCAGCACAATTGAGGAGGCCGTGAGGGAGAACAGCCAAGGTCAAAGAGATCTGGAGTGAATGCCTGTCAGCTCCACTACTTCTGGGTGTGTTGACCTCCTGCTTATTGTGCTGGCATCCCAGGCCCCCACCGCCTCTGCTACTAATGAATGAGCGAGGGGATATGGAAGGGCAAAAGAGTGAAGGAATCAGAGGAGCTGTGCATTGTGCAGGGGAGAGTTGCCGAGGAGGGTAATTTTCTGGGGAGGGGGCTTGATCACCAGCGAACTGAAGTTGATACTTGGGAGCTCTGTGACCAACCACTAAGAGTAGGAATGAGTACTACAAGGATTAATGGAGATGGGTCTGGAGATGAGGATCAGGAGCCACCAAGGCAGAGAGGAGGGGAGAGAGAGAACAGGGCCCTCTCACAGGAATCAGATGCGTGTAGGAGTTCACTGCTGGATAGGTAAAAGGCACACATCCTGTGCCTGAGCAGTCAATGAAAGGTGAGGGAGAGAGGGGGGGGGGGGAATGGATGCTGCTGGGCAGAAGAGGAGAGGAGGAGGGAAATATTAGTCAGAGAGTAGGAAGAAAGGGAATGGATATGTAGGGCAGAGGAGGGAAAAGAAAGAGGTTTGCTGGTCAGAGGGTGGGGGGAGATAGGGGTGAATGGGTGCTTCTGGTCAGTGGAAGGGAGAGGGGATGAGATGTTGAAGCCGCAGCCACCACAGGAGGAAGAGCTGTGCTGTAGCTCTGTGCTGCTGCTGCTAATACATAATTATAATGCATGCAGTGGGGTAACACCAGGACTAGATCAACCTGTCTGGGAAATCTGGAGCCAGTTGGCAACCCTAACCTCAGGTAAAGAAAAAGCTAGTTCTGGTACTGATCAGAACTACAAGTCCATACATGCAATGTTGTAAAACCAGAACTGGATCAGCTTTTCAGGCTGGCCCAAAGGAGGTGACAATCCTACTTGTATAAAGGCATTTCCTTCTCCTAGTTTCGGCTGAGTAGCCAGAGGAGCCAGTCATGCACAGCAAAAGGTTTTTATTTTTCCAAAGTGTCTTTAATGAGCAGCTGGCTCTTTAATTATTTCAGTTGAGATTGCATTTATTCTGCTGGTTTTTTTTTTGTGGTTAACTTCTTTTGTCCTTTAAAAATACAGCTGACATTTCCTCAGGCTGCGATCACGTGTGCCACAAAACACCACAGCAACATAGTAGTGTTTTTGTTGCAACATCAGTGTACAGAGCACTGTACAAGACGAATGCTTGCAATCTCCCCTACCCCAAAGAATTTACACAGGAATGCAATGTGACACACTCAAGGTCACCCAGTGAGTGGAAGATAAAGAGTAATCAAACCAGGGTCTCCAGGGTCAGAACTGCCAGTCCTAACATAATAGCTATGAAGTCGATATTGAAAAGGCTTTTCTGGCTAAGTTTTAGAAATAAGTTGGACAGGTCTTGCGGTTTCAGCTTCTGCCCCTTCCTCCTCCCTCCCGGACTAGCTACATTTTATCCGGGCAAATCCTTACACACGCTAAACGTCGCCAGATAAAAAGAGGCTGGCCAAAGTTACACAAGTAATTCTGGCTGTATGATAACTGTATACAGCTATGCTCAACAGTACTTTTATCTGGGTAAGTGTCGTTGGATATCCAGGTAGTTATGCGTATTTCTTACCCGCACCACGGGTTTCTGATTAAGGGGATTTCTATGAGTTAGTAAAATGATCTTCTGACACATAAGAACATACAGTTGCATAGGTGATGGCTGACCTGATTTTCTACCAGAAACTTATACACCGAAATGGTAAACATGGTTCAAGCCATGGAGAATATTTTTTTTTTTTTAATTGGGAAACTGCCCACTGTAAAATGTACTAATGTGTTTAAATGTGAAGAGCAAAGGCCCAAAGCAATCAATACAAGGTCCCCCACCTGTGTTAATAAATGGTATTTGATACACAACAATAATCCTCTTATGTATAATGACCATTCACAATAGCAGGCACTACTGACCCTCAAAAGCCTTCATTGCCTTGTTCTTAACCATCGCTCTGTTCTGAATGACATTATTTTTTAGATTTTTTTTTTTTTTTTTGCAAATAAAAATGGCTTAGCTTAAGCGCTTGAATAATCATCGCGCAGCTGAAGTTGCACAAAAGACGGCCCTTTAGCTAACACTGCTTCTTGCTGGGGTGTGATGTGCAGTCCTGAAAGGTTTAAGTACAGCAGATCTGTGATCAGGTTCACCAGGCAAGGGTGCTTCGTTCTGTGTAACTTGTGGGGGACAATGACCACGGTGAGCTCTGCCAGACCAGCCTTGTTCTTGGTCTAAAATACTTGGTCGTGCTTTATGAAGCCTCACTGCTTTTTTGGGTGGATGGTTAAGCACAAGGCAGTAAAGGCTTTTCGAGGGCCGGTAGTGCCTATTATGAATGGATTTATCTTCTAGGAACTTAACCAAACCTTTTTTTAAACCCAGTTTCCTTCAGCAGAGTCTCCATTAATTTTCCCACCACCGATGTTAGGCTAACCGGCCTGTAGTTTCCAGCCTCCTCTCTGCTACCACTATTGTGAAGCGGTACCACTACAGAAGTTAAGGCAGTTAGTGTATCTGGGTTTAAAAAAGGTTTGGATAAGTTCCTGGAGGAGAAGTCCATAAAGTGCTATTAATCAATAGGGAATAGCCACTGCTTGTTGCCGGCATTAGTGGCATGGGATCTATTTAATGTTTGGGTAATTGCCAGGTTCTTGTGGCTTGGATTGGCCTCTGTTGGAAACAGGATGCTGGGCTTGATGGACCCTCGCTCTGACCCAGTATGCATATCTTACGTTCTTATGTAGCCCTTCTCCAGTGACACAGCACCATTCCTGTTTCTAGGGATCTATTGAACAGGTTTTTGAGCAGACCCGCCAGCACATCTCTGAGCTCCCTCAGTATTCTGGGATGTACCTCATCCAGCCCCTTGGCCTTGTCTACTTTCAGTTTTCCTAGCTCTTTCCTTACATTCTCTTCTGTAAACAGAGTTTCGTCTATCCCATCCCCATCTATGGTCTTCTCAACCAGCAATAGTTCTTCACCAGGGTCTTATTTTTATTTATTTGCATTTTTATATACCGACATCCGTTTGCACATCGTATCGGTTTACATATAACTTGAAAATCTGACAGAGTGCTGTCGGGCGTAGCCTTTACAAGGAACCAAGTTTAATAATAGAAAGGTAACTTATGTACAGGTGTATGATTACAGTGAGATAAACGAGAAATAAGAGAAGGTTAAAGACATTATCTGTACAAAATGTATGCAAAAAATATATACATGGGGTTGAGGACAAGAAGGAGATAATTAATAGGTGGGGGAGTGGAACTAGGAGAAAAGGAGATGTTGATTAGAGGGGGGTAGAGAAGGAGCTAGGAGGCAGAAGGTGATGAATAGGGGGAGGAGGAGACTATTAAAGTCCATCTATCTGGAATAGCATCCCATCAAATCTCAGATTAGAGCCATGCCTTTTAACTTTCAGAAAAAGACTTAAAACCTGGCTCTTTCACCAAGCCTTCGCCGATCCACCAGTCTTTCACTAGTTGTCCTTCAATCTAACCCAGTCTGGCATTTATACTCATGAACAATGGACTCTGAAACTTCTAGGTTAAACTTCCAGGTTAAAGCACCTTTTAAGCTTTAACCCGTACGCTCTTTGGTAATACGTTGTAATTCGTTATAATTTCTTCCTGCCTTATCTTCCTTCCAGCTTGTTGCAAGCTTCCAAGTTCTCCTCCCCTGTTGATTGTAACTTTGACTTATTCCTACCTATTGTTATCTTCGTTCACTTGAATTGTTACTCCAGTTATACCCCTTGTTAAATGTAAACCGATCCGATATGGTTATTTACTATGAAGGTCGGTATATAAAACTGTTAAATAAATAAATAAATAAATAAATAAATAAATAAAGTTTTTGGGGTCTAGAGGGGGGTGCATAAGCTGTGACATTTACCGGGAAGGTTGTATTAGGCGATTTGTCTTCAGTGGGGATTGGTGTTGGACGGGAAGGCCTGTCGAAACAACCATGTTTTCAGGGGTTTTTTTAACTTTGGAGTGGAGGTTTCGGTACGCAAATCTGGAGGCATGGAGTTCCAGAGTGTGGGGCCAGCTAGGGAAAAGGCCCTCTTGGTGGTGGAGGTAAGTTTGGTGGATTTGATGGGGGGAAGGCGTAGCAGACCTTGCTGTGAGGTGCGGGTTGGGCGTGTGGAGGTACGTTTCATGAGGGGCGGATTAAGCCAGTGATGGTTTTCATGTATGATGCTTTTGTGGATGAGGGAAAGGGTTTTGTAAAGGATTCGTGATTTGATTGGTAGCCAGTGTAATTCAAAGAGGGTGGGAGTGATGTGGTCTCTTTTTCTGGAGTTTGTGAGGATACGAGCAGAGGCGTTTTGTAGGAGTTGCAAAGGTTTGGTATAAGTTGAGGGGAGGCCGAGAAAAAGGGCGTTACAGTAGTCTAACTTAGAAAAAATGATAGATTGTAAGACTGTCTTTAGTTTTTCAGCCACTGTGTCATAAAACACTACATGCAATCTGCTAAGCGAAACTTAGTTTACTAACGGGCCAAAACAGTAAAAACGCGGGAGAGCGCGATATAGTATCTTAATTTATTTAAATTAGGCCCGGCGGTAAAAAGAGGCGCTAGGGACACTTGCGCGCCCCAAGCACCTCTTTTATGACGGAAGCGGCGGCTGTCAGCGGGTTTGCCAGCCGACGCTCAATTTTGCTGGCATCGGTTCTCGACCCGACAGCCATGGGCCCATTTTAATTTTAATTTTTTTTTTTTAATTTTTTACTTTTTTAAACTTTCAGGACCTCCGACTTAATATCGCCATGATATTAAGTCAGAGGGTGCACAGAAAAGCAGTTTTTACTGCTTTTCTGTGCACTTTCCCGGTGCCCGGAGAAATTAGCGCCTACCTTTGGGTAGGCGCTAATTTCTGAAAGCAAAATGTGCGGCTTGGCTGCACATTTTGCTTTCTGAATCGCGCGGGAATACCTAATAGGGCCATCAACATGCATTTGCATGTTGTGAGCGCTATTAGGTTCGGGGGGATTGGACGCACGTTTTGGACGCGCTATTACCCCTTACTGAATAAGGGGTAATAGCGCACTGTACTGTATCCAAATGCCAGCTAACAGTGCGCTCCATCGGAGCGCACTGTACTGTATCAGCCCGTAAATGTTATAAATATATGGATAATAAATCAGCAAAGATAAGTAATATCAAAAATGAATACAGTAACACAGGTAAATAGGAATGGAGCAGAAATATTTATTTATTTATTTATTTATTTATTTAAAGGCTTTTCTATACCGTATTTGTGGGTACATCATATTGGTTTACAGAGAACTTAATGAAATACAAAAAACAAGGGGGGTGAACAGAGGAGTAAAGGTGGAACAAAATAACAAGGAATAAGGTAAAAGGGACATATTGTACAGGGTGGTAAGTGATAATAACTAGTAAACAGGGGGGTAACTAATATGCGAGGTATACAGTACATGAATAACATGAAATAATATACATGAGGTATAAGGTACAGGACTAACAATGAATAATAAATAGTATATGAGGATTACTGCACAATATATGGGGTATAATGAGAAAGAAAATGGGGGGGAATATATAAAATACAGTAAGTGAGGGCCCAGGGGGGCTGGGTAAGGGTAGGAGAGGAGGGAGAAGGGGTGAGGCAGGGGGGGGAGGGGAGGGAGGGGCTAGTAAAACGGGGGGAAAGGAGAAGGGAGAAGGGAGGGGGAGAGACGGAGAAGGGAGGAGGGGGAACTAGGGGGGGCAGGGGGGAGGGATGGAGGGAGAACGGGCTCTATTATACAAAGAACACTTCCCTTATATGTCTTCCCTCTACAAGACAGTGTCCTTGAAAAAAATTGGAAGACTGCGAGCTTGGGGACCCCAAAAGGAACCAGCTGTTTCGCTATTTGCTCCTTTCAGATCATCCAAATAAAATGGGCAAATTCTATTCCTTATATAGCTCTTTGCAAGTTAGGTGTTTCAATTTGCACTTTAACAAAAGATTTATAACTAAGAAGGTATTTCAATACTAGTCTTTGATCTTCCCAGTTGTTAAAAAAATACCAAATATCTTTGTCTTTGATCTTCCCAGGTGTTAAGAAACACCAGATGTCTTTTGAGGTTATCTTAACTCTTTTTCAGCTCTCTGGTGCCAGAGAGTCTCAGGAATGATGTGATAGTGTCATGCCTTTATACAACCCCCGCAATCAACTTATATGCAATAATCATCAATCATTAGAACCTGTTCTAATTCATCACAAATTCTTCTGGGGATCTAGCTAAGCTGCCTAAAATTATCTTCTTACAGCCACCTCCTTTGAAAACCATATTGGTTTCTTTTTCCTCTTACTTTTGTTTACTTTTCTAAAAAATAGATTTGTTACTTTTGTAAGTGCTCTTTTGTTATGGGACCAGGCCGTGCCCCGGTCCCTCCTCCTACCTCGGGGCCGGCCCGGCCCGTATGGAGCGCTCCTTGGCTGCGTAGGCCTAATCCTTTGCCTGCCTCGGCTCTCCCTCGAGCAGGGAGATGCTGCCGACCCGACGCGCTGGGCCCTGCCCCCTAGGCGCACGCGCGCGCGGGGGCTTGACCCATAAAGGGGCCAGCGCAGGAAAATCATAGGAGGGCCTCCGGGTGACGTCACACGCAGCAGGATATTTAAACCCTGCAGCTTGATCAGCCTTTGCCTTGCAACGAGGTTCCCTCCGTGTTCAGAGTCTCTAGTTGCAGCCTTGGATCTGATATTGTCTCTACTGTCTCCTGGCTTGACCTGGCTTTGTCTTCCGACTTGTCTTCAGCCTCCGCCCCTTGGTTTTGGTATCAACGTCTGACATCTGGCTTCCGACCCAGCTCCGTCCCACGACTTCGTCTTCAGCTTCTGTTCCTGCTTTGGTATTGACTTCTGACCTCTGGCTTCCGACCCGGCTCCATCCACGAATCCATCCTCTGCTTCATCCCTGTCTTTGGTTTGGATCTCCGACTCCTGGCTTCTGACCCGGCTTGGTTCCTGGACTCTGTCTTTGGCTTCGTCTTCACCTCAGGTATCCGGTACTTGCTGGCCCAGAGGATTCTCCTAAGTCCCAGTGGCTTGAGCTCTCACGGGCTCCTCCCGGGGGAGCCACGGGCTTCCAAGGGTGAAGACTCTTCGGCTACCTAGGCCCAGCCCTCATCCATCTCTCTGGCTGCTGCCTGGATCCTTGGTCGCATAGGGTCCCACCTAAGTCCAAGAGGTCCGGGTCCCTATGGGCTCCTCCCAGGGGGACCTCGGAATTCCAGTGGTGAAGTCTCTTCTGAGTCTCTTCCGTGCCGCCTCCCGGCTGTGGTCTTCCATAGCATATCATCCACTGTCCCAACTGGCCCAAGGGTCCACGACCATAACATCTTTTTAATTTGGCCCACTTTGTTCCACCTCGCCCATATTCTCCCAGTCCTCTAGTTTTTCATCCAGGAACATCCCCATTTTGATAAAGTCTATATTTTTGAAATTCAAAATTTAGGTCTTCGTGTGACTTCTCTATATCTTATTTACAATATCAAACCATATTGTCTGATAACCACTGGTGCTCAGGTGGGCACCTACGTGGACATTAGAGACATTATCCCCATTTGTGAGCACTAGGTCGAGTATCACACCCTCCCTCATGTTAGGATTCATGAGTTAGTGGACCCATGGCCCGAGGTGAGAGTTGGTACCGCCCACGGGGAGGAGCCCCACTGAGACTCACCATCGGGAGGCGAGGTCTGTAGTAGCAGGTGACCCAGCCCAGGGAATACAGAGAGAGAGCAGGAGACTGGGGTGTGGATTCAAATGCCAGAGTAGGAGCTCCCTGTGGTGAAATGTAGAGCAGGCCCCGAGGCAAGGTAAGGAAGGAGTGGTGAGGGAACAACCCCAAGGGCGGAGCCACAGGGTGAGTCAGCACGGGAGGAATGACATAGCCTTACCCAAGGAGTGGGGAAGCCCCAGGGGTCTCTGGCAATGCACATGGGCACTACCCCGAGGAGCGGGGAAGTGCGAGCACAATCTCTGCAGTTGAAGCAGGATGCTGTCTGAGGAGCAGGGAGCGTGGCATAGTTACTGAAGTACACAAGGCACTGCTCAGAGGAGGAGAGAAGCGAGGAACAGTCACTGAAGTTTGCAAAGTGCTACCCCGAGGAGCGGGGAAGCAAGGCACAGTCACTGAAGTACTCGAGGCGCTGTCCCGAGGAGCAGGCAGCATGGCATACTTACTGAAGAACCCAGGGCGCTGCCCCAAGGAGCGGGGAGGCGCAACACAGTCACTGACGTAAAGGCAATGGCCCACAGAGCAGGGTACACCTATGCTGAGTCTCCACGAAGTAGAGTAGTAATGGCAATGGCCTGCAGAGCGGGGTACACCTACGCTGAGTCTCCACAAAGCAGAGTAGTAAGGCAATGGCCCATGGAGCCGGGTATACCAACGCTGAGTCTCCACGAAGCACAGTAGTAAAAGCAAGTATTTGAGGTGCAGGGCCCTCCGAGGAGCGGATAGCCTGAGACAGGAATGAGCCCCCGAGGAGCGGGTACCCGAAGAGTGTCTCATGCCAGGAAGTGCAGGATACAGGAACCATGGTCTGAGGAGATATCAGCAGGAATCAGCAATGAAGGAACTCGTTGCCAAGTTGATTAGAGCCAGGCCGTGGTGGTGCTTAAGAGTCCAGGGCTAGTGATGTCATCAGGAGGAGACGCCCCTGAGATTCCCGCCCTAGCGTACTTAAAGGAGGGCCATGTAGTGCGTGCGCCTAAGAAGGCCCTAAGGAGACATGGAGGTCAGTGGCGTCCCTGCCTCCATGTGGGGTCCCGGAACAGGGCAACGTGCGTCGGAAGCGGGAAGCCACAGCCGCGAGTTCACCCAAGGAAGAGAGGGTGGCAGCACATGAAGTGAGTAAGAGCGGTCGCAGCTGTCTGTGACCAACGGTCATAACAGTACCCCCTCTCTTAAGGCTCCCCCTGGGGGTTTGTGTTTTCTAGGATGTGTGGCTTGGAACTGCCTGATTAGATCCTTGTCAAGGATGTTGGCCACAGGCTTCCAACTGTTTTCTTCAGGCCCAAAGCCCTCCCATGAGAGGAGATTCTTCCACCTCTTTCCACGCTTCCTGACGTCCAAGACATTGTTACATGAATGGGTGTTTTCGTGTGCCCTTGGGCCTCAGCCCAACCCCAGACGGAGCCAGGACCGAACTGAGGGTTGACGGCGTGTTCCAGCATGGCTGATGGTCTTACCCTCTGCCAGGCCTGCAAGCTCCCAAGGCCAACAACATGATGATGTTGGAATGTGAATGGTCCTCCGACCATTCCGAGCCCTTTTGGACCTGCCACTTCGATCGGCATGGAGCAGCAGGCCTGGCCTGAGGTCGAGGGCAGACGGGCCTTGACCGAAGACATAACACCAGGGATGATGCAACGGCATCACAGACGAAGACATGACACCAAGGCTGATGCGGATGGCATCAGAGACGAGGGCTGGCACAGGACATGACACCAAGGTAGCTGAAGACATGACACCAAGGCTGATGCGAAGACATCACGGACCAATGGTCGATGCGACAGCATCTCGGACCAGGGTTGATGCGACGACATCAGGAACAAGACGTTGACATGATACCAAGACTGATGCAACAGCATCCGGGACGAGACGAGGAACTTGACGAAGTCCAGACGAGACGACAGCTGGGCGGAAGGACATTGGCACTGTCTTTCAGGGCGCCCTACTCAGTCCACCCATGGGACTGGTCACGGACCACTCTGTCCTACTGCGCGCCCTACACAGCCCGAGGAGGCTGGTCATGGACCACGCTGAGAACAGGACAAGCGCAGGGAAGAATCCAGTCGAAGTGGGACTCCGACGACGAAGCCAGATGTCACCCGAAGCACCACAAAGGCTGGCAGGACATGATGGCTCAGGAGCACAGCACACCAGTCCACCTGCCGGCCACTCCACGCTTGGGAAAGACGTCATCCGAGGGAGTCGGGCCTGACAGGACCAGAAGGCTCAGGAGCGCTGAAGCAAACACCAAGAAGGGCAGAACATCAAGGAACCTGAGACATCAGAAAGCAGAAGATCAAGACGAGACACCAGGACACCTGGACGGGGACCTCAGGCATGAACATGACTTGACATGAAAAGACGAAATGAAGAGGAGCTCCACGAAGAAGACCTGACGGAGCTCTGGCAGGCAGGAGCCTCCAGAGTGAAGTAACTCCGATGCAAGGCAAATATGTACTGTGAAGACAGCCCTTTTATAGGGCTAGGCAGGAAATCAGTCCATAGGTGGGGTCAGCCACACTTCCTGTGGCTGGCCCTTTAAATTCTGTGAAGAGGCGCGCCTAGAGGGAAGGAGCAGGAGCTTGTGCAGGACCGCGGACAGCGGCCTGCACAGCGTCGACATCCCTACGTAGCAGCAGGGCTGGGCCTGAAGGCAGGCCCGAAGACGGCAGTGACTGCAGCCGCTGCAGTAGGCCCCCGGGGCAACTCCAGCCGCCAATCGAGCCTGGGGTTGGTGATAGACATCGGCAGCAGCACCGTGCCGCATGAGGGAGAAAGTCCGCAGCTCGGGCCACAATGAAGGCAGGCGACACGGGCAGCCTCCGGGCCACGAAGAGCAACAAAGTCTGCGGCTCCAGCCGCGCGGGAAGGCCTGACGTCGGCGGCGTCCATGCCACGTCGGGTGAAGAAAGCAACAACGGGGAGAAGGTGAGCAGTGCCTGCTCGCGGGGGGACCCGCGGGCAGGGTCCATGACAGACATCTTGTACTTGAAAGGTGACTTCCACCTACAATGACAGAGGTTGGAGCTCAGGTGGTTTTTTGGAGATGTCAGACAGTACCAGAGGTTTTAGTAGTGATATATGAAAGGCATTGTGGATTTTAAGAGACGAGGGCAGTTGAAGGCTGTAGGTAACTGGGCCCAACCGGCGAAGCATGGGAAAAGGCCCAATGTATCTGGGGGCGAAGCGGGCTGAAGGCAGTTTAAGTCGAATAAACCGGGTGCTGAGCCACACTTTGTCTCCCGGGTTAAAATGAGGAGCTTCTCGATGATGAGCATCGTAGAATTTCTTTGATCTTTGGGCGGCTTGCTGAAGAAGTTGTTTAGTGTTGTCCCAAAGTCGATGCAACTCCTGTGCGGTAGCCTGCGCCGCTGGGGATGGCACTGATAGCGAGAGGGGGAGAGGAGGCAGCGGTTGGCATCCATAAACCACCTGGAAGGGTGATGACCCGGTGGATGCGGACTGGTGGGAATTTAAGGCAAACTCTGCCCATGGCAGAAGGTCAGACCAATTGTTCTGCCGTGAATTTACATAGGCTGGAAGAAACTGTTTTAAAGTCCTGTTTGTTCTTTCCGACTGACCATTGGCTTGGGGATGGTAAGCCGAAGTGAGATCCAATGAGATGTCAAACTTTTTGCAGAGGGATTTCCAAAATCAGGTGGTGAATTGTACTCCCTGATCTGAGAGGTTATGGCTAGGAAGACCGTGGAGATGGAATACGTAGCGGATGAACAAATTAGCTAGCTCTGGTGCCGAGGGGAGGCCAGGCAATGCCACAAAGTGAGCCATTTTCGAAAATCAATCCATGGTGACCCAAATAGTATTATTGCCACTTGAAGGAGGAAGGTCCACAATAAAATCTGTGACTATGGGCGTCCACAGTTCACTAGGTACGAGAAGTGGTTGCAGGAGACCCCAAGGACGACTGACCGGGGGCTTATGACAAGTGCATGTGTGGACAGGACTCAACATAGGCCTGTGTGTCCTTCTTCATTGTGGGCCCATTCTTCTGGTTGGGTCTCCATCCACGACTCCTTGTCTCACCCATTCAGAACTTTGACCTTCTGCAAATCTTTAGCTCCCTGCATCGGTTTATAAATTCTCCTGATCCACCTCTCCTAGAAGGTGAGATACAAAAAAAAAAAAAAAAATCTTCTAAGTTGAAAATCTTTTATTGCGATCATGGTAATGGTAAACAAGCACTTTGGAAATGACAATATACAAAGGTACATGACATATTAGATGTTGCATATGCAGTATAAACATTATATTCAGAAACACATACTTCTGAACAATTATCAACTACTCTTAGATGCAACATCCAATAAAGTAAAGAGCCCATATTTTAATAAAAATATACAGTAAAACTAAACAAGAAGTAGGTACAAACTCTTTGGGGCACGTTAAAATAATTTGTGAGACCAACTGTGCTGCGAGACATTTATCAGTGCAATAGACAAGAATTCCTTTTGACATTCAGAAAGTTGTTATTTGGAGGTTTTTTTTATTATTATTTTTATGATTAAATAATAAAGTTTGTTTTGAATTAGGAGATAGATAATTATAAACTTTGGAACAATATTTTCCTATTGATCTGGCACCATTTTTATATGCTTATCTTTCCTCACCCTCCAACACCTATTTTTACATTTATTTGCCAAAACGTCTATTGAATCACTTGTGGTCTGTTTATAGCTTGCTTTGTTTGCTATTTTTTTTTCCTTGACATCTTTGTTTGTGGGTGGCGGAAATATTTCATGCACCAACGGGGCTTGAAGTTTCTGCGTCTGGACACAACTCTTGTGTTCCAGGGTACAACTCCTAATCACATGTTTGGTCTGTCCCACATATATTAGACCACAAGGGCATATTAAAACATATGCAACGCCGGATGCAGAGCAATCAAAATGACCCTGTAAAAATTTGCAGCTTAGAGTGTACAAATTCCTTAGGTTGTAATACTTGCGAGCAAACACTACATCCGCCACAGCTAAACCTTTCCTTGGTAGTGCACTGAGGCATCTTGACTTTTAAGTGAAAACTAACTAATGTATCTCTCAAATTGCTCGAACTCCTCAAAGTCATGAGGATGGGTGGTTCTTCCTATTTATCCAATTTCTTGGAATTGTATTCTCCCAATTGCACAGTGCAATCATAAGACAAAAATCGACTGGTTATCCCAGTGGTTAAGGCAGTTCAACTACATAAAACATGTTCAAGGGCTTTTTTGAAATCGGGCCAAGTCTATGGAATGCAGTGCCACAATTTTTGCATATCATTGATGATATTTGTCATGGATCCACCTGCTATGCAGTCTCTTCACCAGCAAAGGTCATCAGCAAGCCTCACAGCTGCTCTAGCCACCTCCTCACTGATCACATGACACAGCAGTTACAGCCCTATTTAACCCAGCCTGTCCATTCCTTCCTTTCCTCTTCATCAAGTCACCCCAGCTCCTTGACCTGACCATCTTTGCCGTGCTTTCCTGCCTTATAGCCATCTCAGCCTCCTGCCTTGCCTTGTGATCTATCTTGGCCTCCTGCTTTGCCTTACAGCCTTCCAGGCCTCCCTGTCTTGCTTTGTGGCCTTTCAGACCTCCCTGCATTGCTCTGAGACCTTCTTGCCTTGTTCAGTGGCCTCTTGGGCCTCCCTCTCCTGCCTTGTGGACTTCAGGCCTTCTAAGCTCACCTAGCCCTGCCGTGTGCCCTGTTTGGGCCTTCCTGTTTAATGTTACTTGTCCTAGTCCTGTCCCTGTCCAGTCCTTGTCTTATCTTGTCCTGTCCAGTCCTGTCTTATCCAGTCTAGTCCTTGCCCTGGCCTGCCCAGTCCAGTCCCTGCCTCCAGCCCTGCCTGTATCCAGCTCCTGCCTGCCCTCAGTACCAGCCTTGCCTCCAGCCCTGCCTGTATCCAGCTTCTACCTGCCCTCAGTACCAGCCCTGTCTCCAGCCTCGCCTGTGGCATGTTCCAGCTAAGTCCTGCCAGCCACCAGAACCCAAGGGCTCAATCTGTGGGGGAGGTAGCTGGTATAGGCAAAGACCCATTCCGACCTTGCCCCAGTGTCTGGCTCTGCTCCTGCTGGGGGAAATCCCAGCCCAGTTTGCTTGATCTGTGACAATATTAAGGTTTATAGAAAGCAATTGAAAACCCCCTTACTTAAGCAAGCATATAACCTTCCTGAAAGTAGATAAAATCTCATAATGATGATGGTAAGGGAATTATTATTTTAATCTCAATTGTTGTATCTATTTTTATGTGTTAATGTGGTTGAAACTGTTGGGATATGCTTTTCCTATGTTGTATTTTAGCCTGTGATCCACCTAGCATGAAGTCTCGATATAGGCGGAATATAAACATTGTTAAATACATAAATAAATACAGTACTGATATTTTGTCTTCTTATAAATTGACACTCAGCATTTTTTGACTCAGTAGGAATCTTGTGGCTAGCTTCCACCACAGTGGAAACACATTTGTGAGGATTTTGTCCTTTGATTGGATAGGAGATTTGATTGGTGGTCATTGTCAGCACAGTTAAACACATTCCTCTCATTTGTTGACCTTTTCCTTGTGTGACTGGGACTGTTAAGTCAGCCTCAGTGAGGAGACAATGTTGCAGGGCTTTATCGTGGACTCCACAGACAAGACAGATGTAGCATCTAAGTTTTTTAATGCTCCCCAGAATTGCAGGATTTGGTAAGGTGGTGAAGCTTAGCAAGGCAAGCTACAACACTTTTGTGAGGACTTGGATCCCTCTTGTTGAACTGAAGTCTCTGAACGATTTCAGATGGCCTTGGTAAGAAATGTGCCCTCAGCAAAGCAACAATCTCATCACAAGTGTTATCAATGGGTGATGCTGAAAACTTCAGTAAGCACACATTCGCTATTGTAGCTAATCTCATAACATCAACAGTCCTTTTGTTTTGTGTTCATGATGATGTTTAAACTATAGAAACTTGTCCCAGATCTGGCAGTGTTCCCAGCTCCAGAAATCTAGAATTATCAATTAAAGAAAAGGCTCCACACTGTATTACTGGGAAAACCATGCCAATTCTACAGTGATATTTCAGCAAGTGTGAAAAGCTTTCCAGATAAGAGACCCACTTGGCTTCCTGAGGTAACTTGCCTGGTTGATTTTCATTGGACTTATTAGTTTGAAGGAATCTATTCCACCTTTTTTCCCAATTTGCTAGGCTGAATACTTAATCGGTGGAGCCTGGTGTGGATGGAGATTCATCATAATAGCAGAAGGGATATTCATGGTGCATGCCATGGTCACAAAAGAGCATTCAGTGTAGTCAGATCTCCAGGTCACATCTCTGAGGTTTAAGCACAGAAACAGGCTAACTGCTTTGAAATCTCTCTCTAGTTTTTTCCAAGTTATTGATATTGATAGTCTGTATTAAGTAGCTGTGTTTTTTTATTTTAAAAAAAGTATTGGGCTTTTCTCCTCTGGGTCTGGTGACTCATAGTGCATTGTAGGGGTCATCAAGAACTTCCTTAGTCAGAACTGCAGTGCATTGCATGTGGAAACACACACTGCTACCTGTCCTTGTGGCCAGTTAAGTTGACAGTTATTTAAAATTAGCCATAATATAGATTGCTTTCTTGCTGACATTTATTGTTCTGCATTTCTGTGTTGTCTGCTTTAAAATCTCTATTTTTCTGTTGTGTTCTGTTGTATTGCGGGTGTTTTAGTGTGCCCTTGGGCCTCAGCCTGACCCCAGACGGATCCAGGACCGAACCGAGGGTTGGCAACGTGTCCCAGGATGGCAGAGACACATTCTTACCCTCTGCCGGGCCTGCAAGCTCCCAGCGCCAACAACAAAATGATGTTGGTAGGAGAACGGTGCTCCAACCGTTCCGAGCCCTTTCGGACCTGCCGCTTGGATCGGCATGGAGCAGCAGGCCGGCCTGAGGATGAGGGCAGATGGAGGCCTTGACATGAAGACATGACACCAAGGTTGATGCGACGGCATCACAGACGAGGGTTCAAGCGAAGACATGACACCAAGGCTATTGAAGACATGACACCAGGGCTGTTGAAGACATGACACCAAGGCTGATGCAACGGCATCAGAGGCAAGACGAGGAACTTGACGAAGTCCAGATGAGACGAGAAGCTAGGTGGGTAGACATTGGCAGTGTCTCTCAGAGCACCCTATTCAGCCCACCTTCACGGGCGGACCCAATGGGCTGGTCGCGGACTACCCTGTCCCACTACGCACCCTACACAGCCCAGGGGGCTGGTCACGGACCACGAAGAGAGCGGGACGAGTGCAGCCGAGGTGGGACTCCGACGACGAAGCCAGATGTCATCCGAAGCACCACAAAGGCTGGCAGGACAAGATGGCTCAGGAGCACAGGACACCAGTCCACTGCCGGAATCTCCCAAGATGAAGCTGCATCACCTGGAGATCCACGGCTGGCAGAACAGAAGGCTCCGGAGCAAGAACGAACACCAAGGAGGGCTGGAACACCAGGAAGCGATACACCAGGAGATGAGACACCAGGACACCTGGACGGGGACCTCAGGCAATGAAGACATGACACAAAGACATGGTACGAAGCAGACGAGACGAGGAGCTCCACGAAGAAGAGAGAAGACCTGACGGAGCTCTGGCAGGCAGGAGCCTCCAGAGGGAAGTCACTCCGATGCAAGGCCAAGAACAATGGCAAGACCAGCCCTTTTATAGGGCGGAGCAGGAAACAGTCACAAAGGTAGAGCCCAAGACATATCCAGCAGTGGGCCCTTTAAATATTGAAGAGAGGCGCAGCCGCGCACCTAGGAGGAAGGAAGCTGGCTGTGCAGGACCGTGGACAGCGGTTCTGCACCGACGTCTACGACGTAGAGGCAGGGCTGGACCTGGAGGCAGGCCCCGAAGACGGCAGCGGCTCCAGCCGCTGCAGGAGACCCCGAGGGCGACTCCAGCCGCAAATCCAGGCCGGGGCTTGAGGCCTCCGGCCACGAAGATAAAGAAGACATCGGTGGCGGCTCCGTGCCGTGAAGATGATGCTAAACGTCCGCGGCACTAGCCGCGGTGAAGAGGAGACCCAATGGCGGCCTCCAGGCTGCAGGGGGAAATTGAGACCGCGGTTCTGGCCGTATGGGAAGGCCCGACTTCGGTGGCGTCCATGCCATGTCTGGCAGAAGGCAGCAACATGGGGGGAAGGTGAGTGCCTGCTCGCGGGGGGACCCGCAGGCAGTGTTCCTAACATTTTCCAAGTTATTGATATTGCTAGTCTGTATTAAGTAGCTGTGTTTGTTAATTTAAAAAGGCTGGTATCTATGAGAGTTGCATTGGATAATGAAAAAGCTCCAGGAATGGAAAATGAGATGATGTCTGAAAGGCCTGTAGTCACCCAGTGTACCCAGAAACCCCTAAACATTATCAAAGATCATAAAAGGAAGCTGCTTCTGCTGGTAAACTAGGACATCAGAAGAACCAATTTGGGAAATAATTTTGATGGGGGACACAACAGTGAAATGCCTTCCAGGATCCTTAGCCAGTAGAAATACCAACCAGATAGCCAATACAATTACAGAAGAAAGTAGAGACTCTAGTATCAATGTTATCAACCATCTGGGACCCATGATCTTGCTAGACATGGTATGCTTGAAGTGTAGAAAGATTTCCAAAACCTAGGGAGATTAGACAAATGGCAAAGACCATTGCCTTTTCAGAAGTATTATTTGTTCATGGAAAGGGGAAAGAAAGGCTCTGCCATATAGATAGCTTCAATGTCTGGCTCAAAACATGGTATAAATCAAGTGGTTTTGGTTGCATTGGTGGCTGCGGCCATGTATGGAGCAGTAAAAGGTTGTACTGTAAGGATGGTCTACATTTGTCCTTGGCCGGAAAGAGGATGCTAAGTGAGAGATTCTGAGTATACATCATCAGGGCAGGGGTGGCAGGAGGTAGCCAAAGAAATTGCAAGACAGGAATTGGGGGGAGAAAACAAAATCATTCAGATTAGAATAGCAGAAAAGATGACTGGGAAGAGCAGCAATTCTAGGGAGAAACGGCAGGCTATGACCACCAATGCTCACAGTCTGGGCAATAAAATCCCAGACCTGCAGGCCTTAATAGTGGAAGCAGACTTGGACATAGTTGCTGTTACAGAGACCTGGTTCACTGAGTTTCATGATTTGGATATGGCCATCCTTGGCTATAACTTGATAAGAAAAGACAGAGAAGACAGAAAAGGGGGAGGAGTAGCTCTTTATGTCAAAAACAATATCCATTATTATGTAAATATCAAAAAATGTAATAACCCCTTAAAACAGATTTTAACTAAACAAAAGTGTCTTGCCTGCTCTAAATGAATATATTCAAACCCAAATACATATATATATGTAGGTGGAGAACTGGTGGTTTCATATATTCACCATCGCAAGTGTGCACTATGGTTTGGGAGTTATTCAATTTTTTTTATAAAAACAATATCGAAGCAATTGAATTGTAAGAGACATGGGATAGAGAAGAAGCATTATGGGCCATCCAAAAAAAATGAAGATGGTGCTTCCATGTTTACTGGTGTGATGTACAGGCCTCTGACTCAGACAGAAGAACTAGACAGAGATCTGGTCGAAGACATCTAAAAGGTGGGAAAGAAGGGAGAAGTGCTGCTTGTTGGATATTTTAATCTGCTGGATGAAGATTGGAGAATCCCTTCTGCAGAATCTACCAGATGTAGAGAGACAGTGGATGCCCTGCAAGGGGATCTCCTCAAACAAATGGTAATAGAAACCATGAGGGAGGGAGTTATACTCAACCTTGTACTCACAAATGGGGATACTGTCTCTCATGGCCATGTGGGTGCCCACCTGCGCACCAGTGATCATGAAACGTATGGTTTGATATCGCAAATAGGATATAGAGAGGTCACACAAAGTCCTGAGTTTTGAATTTTATTTGAGGCAAGGAACAGAGAAAGAAATCACATTATTTTACAATGAGAATTAGGTCCCCTACATGTTAATAAAACTATCCCAATGAGGATAGTCAAGGATAATTCGGCACCAGACTTTGGGAGAAAGTGATTGTAGATATTTGTCCCATACTGATATGAACCTCAATTTGCTTTAAAAAAAATGGACAGATTCCATATTTTCCATTTGCAATAAAACATGTAAGCTGTTTCTCCAGGCCCTATAAGCCGGACCCTCTTTGTCATACCATACAGAGAGCACAGCCTTTTCCCCCAGCAACCATGCCGTTCTAAGAAAAAGGCATTCACCTTTATCGGTGGTATCCAACACCTCTTTACAGTCAAACAGCACGCCTTCCAGTGTGAAAGAAAGGAAATTATTCAAAATCCATGCCAAGCATCTTTGAATTTTCCCCCAGAAATCTTGAACCACTGGACAGGACTAAACGTAATGACCCAATGTTCCCCTAGCAGATGAGCATTTAGGGCACACATCAGATTGCAACACACCTGCTTTAAACAGCCTAGTTGGAGGCAAATATGTTCTCCACAGAAATTTATAATTTCAACCAACCCTGGGATCCACACAAAGGAAGATAAAAGCTGCTGCCCAGCAACTGAAGCGGAAGCTCAGCCTTCCATTTTGCCAACAGTGAATCTACCACGGTTACATCTTGGAGATCCAACAGCACCTTATATAGGTGAGAGATATTCATTCTCCTCTGCACCCCAATTTGAAAGAATTCTTCAATTTTTACCTTTAAATTTTCTGTAAGACAATCACTTAATAGCAACTGCTAATAATGTCTTAATTGAATGTATGCTGCCTCATGGTCATCCAGAACTGAACTTCCATTTCTTGAGACGTAATTAATTGCCCTTCGAGAATCACCATTTGCGCCACATGACATAGTCCCTTCCATGCCCAATCAATAAAAGATTTGAACTGTGGCCCAGATAAAAAAATCCCCATTACCCTGCAAGGGTAAAAAAATAGACTCCCGGTAACTATGCCAAAGCCTGCCACAGAGAAACTGCCAGGCCCTTCTAAGAGATAGTACAATGCAGTGTTTTCTCAGACCTGCTGGTAGAGTGGAATTATTGGCGAGTAAAAAAAACAAGTGCCAATTGTGACACCCAACCTGCCTCCCAAATTCTAGGAGCATAAAACGACGTATCAAAAAGCCAGCCTCTTAAGTGTCACAATATGCAAGCTACATTGTATCTCTCTGTCGGGCCAATACAGTACCCTCCATTGGACGCGCGTTTTCGACGCGCTAGCGTTACCCCTTATTCAGTAAGGGGCCAAAAATGCGCGTCCAACCCCCCCCCCCCCCCCCGAACCTAATAGTGCCCGCAACATGCAAATGCATGTTGATGGCCCTATTAGGTATTCCCGCGCGATTCAGAAAGGAAAATGTGCAGCCAAGCCGCAGATTTTACTTTCAGAAATTAACGCCTACCCAAAGGTAGGCGCTAATTTCTTCGGGCACCGGGAAAGTACACAAGAAAGCAGTAAAAACTGCTTTTCTGTGCACCCTCCAACTTAATATCATGGTGATATTAAGTCGGAGGTCCTGAAAGTTACCAAAAGTAAAAAAAAAAAAGAATTGAAGTCGGCCCGCGGGTCGAAAACCGGACGCTCAATTTTGCTGGCATTCGGTTTCCGAACCCGTGGCTGTCAGCGGGCTCGACATCCAACGCCGGCAAAATTGAGCGTCAGCTGTCAAACCCGCTAACAGCCGCTGCTCCGGTCCAAAAGGAGGCGCTAGGGATGCGCTAGTATCCCTAGCGCCTCCTTTTACCTGTTTTTACTGCCGGGTCTAATTTGCATACAGAATGGAGAGTGGCCTGTGCGCGCACTGGGAGAGCAGGCGTTTGCCCGCTCTCCCGCGGACTTTCTTGTATCGGCCCAAATGTGAGGTATCCCCAGACCCCCTTCCTTTCAACCACCCAATAATTGAGTAATAGCTATTTGGGCCCACTTGCCCCACCAAAGAAATTTAGAGAACATAAGCATATCCCTTGTTTATATCACATTGTTGCAGATAAATTGGCAGAACCTGTAAAACATAAAACTAATGTGGCCATAGCATCATTTTAAAAATATTAATTCGTCCCATCAGCAATAATGGAAAATAATTCCTTCATACGTCAGTAAGGAAAGAACATTTAAATCATATAATTGTGCCAGATCCAAGGTAAGGACGTTACCTAATTATATTAAAGACCCAGCTGCCCATCTTAATGGAAAACTTTCCCCCACAAAGATTTACATACTGGGAAGATGCTAAGACTTCCAACTTTCCCATATTAAGTTTCAAGCCAGAAAAGGTCCCATATTGAGAAATTTCTCCAAGCAACACAGCCAAGGAGTCAAACAGCTGTGAAAGATGAACCAAACTATCATCTGCAAAGGTTACAATTTTAAACATCCGTTCTTTGATGGAGATTCCTGCTATCCTATCATTGGCCTGTACCAAACTCACATACTTTGAACCTTTCATGTTGGAAAGGAAACAGTAGAACTAGTGGTCACGAAATGAAGTTCCAGGGGGGACGACTCAAAACCAATATCAGGAAATATTTTTTTCAGGGAGAGGGTGGTGGGTGCCTGGAATGCCCTTCTGGAGGAGGTGGTGAACACAAAAACAGTCAAAGAATTCAAAGGGGCATGGGATAAACACTGTGGATCCCTAAAGACCGAAGGATGGAAATGAAGAAAAGGGTGCATGGGGGTAACCTGCTCTGTGGTATTTGCCACCCTTAACAAAATGCATGGGGATGACTACCCTTAACCAATAAGCCTTGATTCTGGACGCAACTGCTCTCCGTTTTGACATTGCTCTCTGCATTGATGGCTTGGGTGAAAAATGGGAATTGAAGTCAGAGGACAACAAACACGGGCCCCGACTTTTACAGTCTGAGGTACTGATACTCAGACAAAAGGGAAATAGCATAGGAGTAACTCTACAGCCAAGTCCCAAAGCAAAGAACGTCAAGCAGCATTGACTGAATTTTCAAGAAGGCTCCTCACCCAGTAAATATATTGCTTTGTTAATATATAAGGCTTGGGTAAACTGCATGGAGGGGCAGTTACTGTCTTTTAATAGCAATATGGAGCGGCAGTTGCTACCATAGGGAACTTGCTGGGCAGACTAGATGGACCATTGTTCTTTTTCTGCCATGTGAAGATAATGGGGTAGATTTAAAAAAATAGCCCCCCCCCGGCCCTGCCCCCGGACCGTCCCGCCCAGCCCTCCAGACCGCCCTGTTTTTTAGCCCCGGGGTTTACGCGCCGTGGCTGGGCCTTACGCTCGCCGGGCAGTTTTCAAAGGGCCTGGCCACACGCGTAAATCCCCGGGACACGTGTAAGTCCCGGGGCTAGAAAACGGGGCGGTCCGAAGGGCTGGGTGGGGAGGTCCAGGGGCAGGGCGGGGCAGGACTAGAGGCGCCCGGCATAGCAGCCATTTGCCGCTGTGCCAGGGGATCGCTCGCCGGCATCCTTGCTCCTGCTCCGAGGCAGGAGCAAAACGTGAGTTAATGAAATTGGGAGGGGGGGGGGGGCTAGGATAGGGATAGCGGGAGGGAAGGATAGGGGAAGGGAGGTTAGGCTAGGGGGTTGGGAAGTTTCCTCCCAGTCCACTCCTTAATTGGAGCGGACTGGGAGGGAACTGGAGAAGGCCCCGATGCATTGCCACTCATAATTGCAATAGTTGACCCCTCCTTGCACGTGCTGATCTGGCATTTTATAACATGCGTGCGCCAGCATGCACATGTTACAAAATCACGCGTCCATGTGTGTGTGCGCCGGGTAGCGCGTGCACATGGATGCGCGTGCGTAACTTTTGAAAATCCACCCCAAAGTATTTTTATGAATTGTACTTTGTATATGATTAGCTTTACAACTTCCCACTGATTAGGTTTAAACCTATCTATGTAGAAACTGGATACATTCTTGCTGGTTTGACAGTGAAAGGTTTGAGAAGTCTGCTCTATATTTACTTCTTGTATTTCTGACAGGGACTAGGAGGTGGCTTGATTAGGCAAGCTGGCATTAAATCAATTTGTGTGATTAAACTCTGCAAATATAATTAGACAGCACACAGGTTAGGTTACACCCATTTCAACTACATCAAGAATTTTAGCATCCTCATTAATTGTCAACACTCCGGGCCATCACCGAGGGCTGCTGACCCAGTGGACTCATTCAGCTACATCACTTGAGGCGACACCTCTTGTGTAGCCTTACGGTTCCAGCTGCCTGGGATTCCCTGATGCTTACACAGCTTAATTAGTGGGTCACAGTCATGCCCAGCCTGATGAATTCTACTCAGGAAGTGGGTGGCCCAGTGGACTGGCATGGGGCTGCCCATCTCTGGTTTCAATCTGGCCTAGGATAGAGGAAGCTGGCCTGGTTTTTCTTCAGGAACACAAAAACAGTTTCTCTGGTCTTCTGGTGTGTCGGTTTGTTTTCTAACTCCTATCGCAGAGCATTCTGGGCCTTGTAGATGTGCTTTTTCTCTTTAAACAATAAGAAGTCATTGTAAATCTCAGAAAGCATATAAAAAGCCAATATACAAGATATGGGAGCACTCCGGGTCTCCGGAGCAGGACAAAAAAATATTCATTAGCTGCAGGCCTGCTGTGCAGATGCCCACAGAGGGGATGTCTTCTGGATAATGCATTCCAGTTCCATCCAGGAGGCTTTGGACTGTAATATTAAATTATCAAGCCGTATTCCTTTATAATCCACAGCTTGTCCACTCCATGGCTGTTAGCAAATGCTGCAGCTAACATGGATCTGTGAGAAGACTCCGAATGCTTTATGATGGGGTGGAGTTGGGGATTGGAAGACCCAAAATAAATGCTGGGACAAAGAGTCCAACAGTAAGTGATATTGTAGTATCTGGTACTCCAGGGATGTGAATTCGGATGTCGATCACCAGATATATTATGACCAGGAAATCAACATGTCTGAGTAACCAATGACATGGCCGACAACTGTTACATATGATCCTCCTTTCCTCATCCTGTATCGGACCACCAGCATCTCCCAATGGTCATAAACTCAAACTTAACTCTTCCAAATCTGAACTCCTCGTTATGCTGGTGAGGTCACCCCCTAAGTTCTATTCCCTTCCTATCAGGGATCCCCCTCCAGCTCTGTATGAAGCCTAGGGGTCCAACTTGATCCTAACCTCACTATGGAAGCCCATATCTCTAAAGTAGTGAGAGCCTCTGCAAGATCTGGCAACCATACTATTACTTCAATCAGCGCAACCTTGCATCGGTTATCTAAGCACTAATCACTAGTCATTTAGATTACTGTTACTCTCTTCTGAACGGTATCTTCCAGACCTGCTTAAAATGACTACAACTTGTGCAAAACATGGTAGCCAGAACCCTGGTAGAGGCCAAACCATCAGACCATATAATATCCATCTTCTATAGACCACATTGGCTACCGATTGAAATAAGGATTAAATTCAAAACCCTCTGCTTCACCTTCAAATGTGTGAACAAACAGGCCCTGGATTATCTCACCCATCTCCTTGCCTTCTACACCCCAGCTAGAGAGCTCCGATCCTCGCGAAAGGCCCTGCTTTCTTCCCCTCCAATGGACTTCTGTCACGTTGAACTGCACAAGACTAAGAGCCTTCAGCTACTGTGTTCCCAAGATCTGAAATGAGGCTCCTTTACCCGTCCGCCAGGATACAAATTACCTCGCTTTCCAGAAAAAAAGCCCAGGCGTGGCTATTCAACCAGCGGGCTCATTAGGAATACACTCAGTCCTTATCATACAATGGCACTCAGTGTTAACTACATTATTCATGTTATACTTAAGAATTAGTATCTATAATCCGCTTTGAGACCAAACCTGACAAAAAGTGGAATACCAAATGTTTGTAAATAAATAATTGAATAAAAGGAGTATGTAAACTACAATACGTTTACATACTCCTGAAAGGGCGCTAGGATCAGCAAACAAAGGCTTACAACCAATTCCATCAATAAAAACAGCACATCTCACACAGGTCAGGGATAGGGCTATTTCACTCGCAGGGCCAAAAATCTGGAATGCAATGCCTGTAAACCTTAGACTACAACAAGACTACAAGCAATTTAAGAAGGACCTGAAAACTTGGTTATACATACAGGCTTTTAAACAAATGGTAGGTGATCCTCAGAGCAAATAGTTGGCATTTTCTTAATATTTATGATTTTATAATTTTACTCTTCATTTGATTTTCTTTTATGCTTTTTTTTAGTAACTTTATATTTAGGTAACACTGTTTTAAGTTTTATTTTTTTATGTTATTATTTATGTTATTATTGACTTGAATTTTTAGTATCACTTTATAATAATTTGAATCATAACTTTGTTATTTTATACTTTTATTGTGTGATTTGTAAACCGTTGTGATGGTACTTCCAAACGACGGTATAGAAAAACTGTTAAATAAATAAATAAGTCCAGCATCAGCTTTTAAAGAAATTTTTCTGGATATTTACTTGCAAAGAAAATTTAAGTAATTAAAAAAAACCTAAAATAACTAACACACTGCATTTGGACATAGTAGCTGATTAAATCCAAGTGTACCTCGAGTCGCTAGCTGCTACACCTTGCAGTTGATTGGTTATCCCGCACTCATTGAAGCATGATATCACTTTCTTTAATTGTACTGACACTGCCTCATGGGCAACCCCACAAGGCCTATGCCAGTAGCTGGAGAACTCGCCTTGAAGCAAGCTAGGCTAGAGCTTCATCTGTACCAACCACAACCACCACCCCCATGAGTTGAGCACTTGGGTTCCGGCAGCCGCTGGATTTAGGAGGTTCGAGGAATCTAACGCAAGCATAGATAGGACGAAATCAATGTTCAAGGCTAGGGTCAGGTCCAGGTGGTAAGCGAGGGGATGGTTGAGATCTGAAGCTGAGGTCAGAACCAGAGAATCAGGCCAAGACAGACAAGACACGGAGGACCCAAGAGAAGATAAGATGGCAAGGCAGGGCAAGATAAGACTCCAAGGACAGGGACAAGGACAAGGCAACAAAGACAGGGTAGGAGCAGGAACAAGACAAGGTAGGGTGAGGCAAGGCTGGACAAGGTTGGACAAGGCAAAGCTGGACAAGGTTGGATGAGACGAGGTACAACAAGGCAAGGCTGGAAGGCTGGACGAGGCCAAGCTGGATTACACCGCGGACTGTAGGCAGGGCAGGGGACCCGATGCAAAGGCATCTGGGAGAGCGTGGTAGTTTAAATATTCCCACCGCGTGACATCAGAGGCTGCCAGATAAGTCTTTCCCATTGCGGGGCCTATTTACTATGGAGTCAGGCACCCTAGGAGGAAACACAGCCTGACTGTTCAGCAGTGGCGTCTGGAGGTGCCGGGGGTAAGTGAACCAAATGTAACACCCTTTTTCTGTTATTTTCCATGGTGCGCTTTGCTGCTCCTTTTTGGTATGTAAATGTTTCATGATGTCAGGTAAGAAAAGAACCACGCAGACATGAATTGCTGCTGAACAAGGCATTGTTAAGAACAGAATGAATTATGACCACACAACGCAGGATTCCCAGTTCATGCACGCAGTGGGGTAAGTCCAGAAGTGGAGAAAGCTGTCCTGATAAAAAGGAAGCCGGTTGGCAGGTCCAGCTCAGGCTCAGGGGACTGAGGGAACCCACAGCCCAACCATGTGCTCTGGAGTTTCCACATTGTGCTTCCTTGTGTGAGCACCTCTGGGTTTCGGCTGACCTCCGGAAGGTTTCCACACAACTCTTCTTCTACGTTTGTTTTCTTTACAGCTAGGGCTTCCTAACGTATGAGGAGATTCCCAAAGCACTGGATTATTTGACTTCCAAAACAGGAAGATGTTAGCTGATTTAATTTAACCTCTGAATCTCCTTGCAAGTCCTTGGACTGGGTCCCGACTATTATGATTCTGCTCACGGCTAGGGCCGCGAGCAGTCTCTCACCTCTCCGCTGCTTGCCTGTCTGCGCTCTGCGGCGGTTAGAGCCGCCGTTGTTTGGCCTGCGCAACTGGAGGCTGCCGACATTGTCTTCTCCCCTGCATGGGGAACCTCCACTGTCGGCTCCTCCTTAGCGGCATGGAGCCACCCCCAGCCTCCTTTCTGCAGGCTAGAGGCCACCGCTGATGCCGGGTCCTGCTTTTTGCGGCCTGGTGCCGCTCCCGCTCTTCTTCGCGGCATAGACGCCACTCTCCAGGGTCCTGCCCCTAGGTGCAAGGCCGCGCCTCTCTCCGGTTTTTAAAGTGCCTGCGGTGGGAGTAGTTCCGAGGCCCCTCCTGATGATGTCATCCTGGCCTTTCGTCAGTTCTTCGTGGCCTTTGCAAGGAGCCAGTCCACTCCTGGACTTCTCATCTTTTCAGTTTCTCCTAGGCACTCTGTTTTTCGTGGGAATTCCCTGTCTTCGTCCATGGTTCTATGTCCTGATCTCTTGTCGGATCCTGTGTTTTCGTCCCGTCAGTTCCTGGTGTTGTTGCCGTGATGTTCCTGATGTTCCAGATGTCCAGTTCTCCTGATGTTCCGGATGTTTTAGAAGTTCTGTTCTCCAGATGTTCTCATGCCCAGATGTCCCGTCTCTCGGCGCCTCCTTGCTGCTTTTTTTAAATTAAATTTATTTTTTTTATTTATTTATTTTATGAACTTTTCTTAACCAACATTCGTGAAACACATCATGCCGGTGTAAAATAAACAGAAAGGAGGAAAATTACAATCAACCAGGGGGGGGGGAGGTGGGGCAGACAGGAAATTGAAGAGGGAAGAGAGGGGGTTTGGAGAAAGGAAAGGAGATGGAAGGAAAAAGATTGAATATATTTTATTTTATATTTATTGAGTTTCTATTGTAAATATATTGAAAATCCAACGTTTACAGAAAAAAAGGAAGTCAAACTCTATTTCCACATTACACAAGGAAAAATATATAAATATTTTCTTCCATATTATAAGCATAATGGGAGATCCTTAATACATAGCGGATCAAAGGCATAATATACAATACATTATTACATTTGCTGTAGCACCGTGTTATGCAGCCTTAATTTAAGCCAACACCCACTTAGAACCTATTGGGAGTGAGAGTCCAGGTACAACCGTAGTTGTTCTATCTCGGTAAAGATATATTTATCATATATAATATTAACATAAGAACATAAGAAAATGCCATACTGGGTCAGACCAAGGGTCCATCAAGCCCAGCATCCTGTTTCCAACAGTGGCCAATCCAGGCCATAAGAACCTGGCACGTACCCAAAAACTAAGTCTATTCCATGTAACCATTGCCAATGTCAGTGGCTATTCTCTAAGGGGGTCATTTTCAAAGGAGTTATGCATGTAAATGTGACATACTATCGTAGCAATTTTCAAAAGCTATTTACTCGAGTAAAGTGCACTTACTTGAGTTTTGGCCTCTGTTGGAAACAGGTTGCTGGGCTTGATGGACCCAGCATGGCAATTTCTTATGTTCTTATGTCAATGACCCCTGCCCCTAACCTAAGCTTAAATCTTCTACCGGACATTAAATTGGGGATTTTTTATCCTTTTGGGGTGTGGGGGGGGGGGGGGGGCACTTTTACAGCCAGAGGCTATTTTCTGCCAGGTCATTCCAGGTCACCAACCCGGAGCCTTTTTGGAACTCGCTTCCTTTTCCCCATTGGGAAAACATGGAAGGTGAAGGCCACTGAGGGCACCGACTTGCTACCTTTTCTATTTAGAAAATTATCACTGCTTACAGCTGAATTTGGAACACTTAAGAGATCAGGTTTTCGCATTTGTGTTTTCTGTTTTTGGATTAAAAGAAAGCAGCAGTCAATGGGTGTAGCTGCTGGGCCAGAAGCCATCACTCCCTGGCTTATCTTTTAACCCAGAGCCTCCTCTCCAGCAGGCCATTAGAAACCACGGCTGAACCAGATTACCTGCTGCTTGCTCTTTGCTATAAAGCAGCCAAAATCCTCTGCTAAAAGTAGGCTTCCAGTTACATAGGTCAGCTTGTAAAAACAAGACCTTCGCATTTTCCCTGGGAGGCTTCTGCAATCTCTTCTTTTCTTACAGGCTTAGTTGCTGTATGGTAAGATGAGTCCATTAAATTCGGGAGCTGATGTCATAAGGTGGCCCAGTGACATCACCGCTCCTGACAGAACCCTCCGCAGCTCTGCAATCTGCTTTCGGCACTGGGAAGCAGGATTGTTTGGGTTACCGCACTTAGAAGATGAGGTGGGACCAAGTGAAAAATTGCAGGTATTCTGCTTAAACTTTTTCCTCCTGTTGTTCTGGGCTTCTAGCTGACATCGAGACTGGTCGCCATAGGAAACAATGCCCATGAGCCTTCCTTTGCAAATACCCAAGGAGTTTTCCTTATTTTCCATGCTCTCACCAACCCCCGCCCCCCTTGCCCAACATCCACAGGCTGTGGCTCCCTCCAGAACGCGGTACATGTGCATCCCAGGTCCAGCCTGTAGGTGTCAGCATTGAGCGATGGCTGAGACTCCCTCCCCCCAGGCACTGTGAAAGCTATGGCCTGACTGGCCTGGGAATTGAACCTAGGTTTTCCTTATGGCAGATTGCAACTCTGGCCATGAGCCACTAGTCCTAATCTTTCTCTCATATATTTATATATATTTGTGTCAGTTGAAATCTCGACACAAATCTCGATGAGTTTGCTATTTGGACAGTAACTTAATATGGACCACAAGTAGTTCAGTGGATCTTTTATATCTCACAAGCTTTAATGATCAGTTTCTAGCTTTTAGTCTGTCAGTAGCATTATTCAATTTAAACTTGTTTTATGAGGTGCAATATCTGAGACTCCTATTAGTCAGTTCACTATGTTGAGTCACAAACATATGTTGCGTTGAACAACAACTCTGCAGAGCAAGGATAGGCAACTTTTGCTAGCTCAGGGGTCAAATTCCTGATTTTGTAATCTTTTCGAGAGCCAGAACTAACTATTGGACCGTGAGTTCTCTGGTGCAAGAGTATTTGGTGCCTTAGGCAAATCTTTGATCATGCACCCCCCTTCTTCCTATTGGCGGCAGCTCCAGCACATCATTCCCTTCTTTGGCAGTATTAGTTCTGCGCAGAACCCCTCCGGGCCTTGCGCTGGAAGGAATTTGCCACCCTCCAAATTTTGACGCTCTGGGCGACTGCCCAGTTTGCCTAATGGAAACGCTGCCTCTGCAGAAAATCTATAGGTCCAACACCTCATGTATATGGAGAAGCTGGAAAAGCACATGTGAAAGGGCAGTCGCTTAGTAACATAAATCATGCTTTTCAGATCTTTGCTGCATTCGGGCTGCTTTATTTCCATTCTGCTGCGGCAGCTCTCCTCTTCTCTTTCTTTTGTCTCTTCTTATGTCTTTGACACATTTACTTCTTTTTTAGGTGTTCGGGGGTTTTTTTAGGCATGCGTTTAAAAAGTAAAGAACACCTAATGAGGAGATCCTGTCCATCTGTCTGTCTGTGACATTGCTTCGAGGATGGGTATGGAGCACGTCAGGAGGTCTCTGCACCAAGCCTGAGAGATGACAACGTTGGGTGGCGCAGCATTCCTGCTCCCTAGGATTGGGACCTTCCGGCTGGCATAAGCACACACTACTCAGGTTTAACACACACTAAATCAATCTTAAATCTTAAACTATGTTCTTGTACAATAATAGGATGCAGCCCACTGTTCCTGCTGCCAAAGCTGTATACTGGATGTACAATTACTGGGTAAACAAATGCCGCTCCCACATACGGGTGGCTCCAATGGGTGGGCGTTCACAGCCATTACTTGTCTCTGACCAATATTTCATCTCACTTTACAATTTTTTTTTGTTTTGTTTTGTTTTTACTTCTCTCTAATACATAGAAACGTACACACCCAAATTGTGGTCACAAACACATACCCAGCATTCCTTGCTGACTCAGCCTCTCTCATATAGCCTCACACAAGCTCACACAGACACAGCCATAGCCTCCTACAGGCTCCTTCACATAACTTCAGACATATGCACTCCTAGCCAGAGGCTCTCAAATATATGCAGCCACAGCCTCCCTCACACAGCCTTACACACAAGACCCAGACTCACACAGACATATGCACAGCCACAGCTTCACACACACACACACACACACATAGCCACAGCCTTCCTCACGCAGCTTCACAGTGGGAGTACAACCCTAACAGAAGAGAAGACAGCGAAGAAGTTGTGATCGCCTGGGGCATACCTATTCCCAGCAACAGGAAGATCGATGCACAAAAAACCAGATATTGTAGTGAATGGCATTGCTGACAGAGGTATCAGTGCCCAAGGACTATCATGTGGCTCTTATGGAGAAAGCAAAGATCCTTAGGTACCAAACGATGCAATCAGAGACCAAGAAAAGGCGGCAGAAAGATACAGAAATAGTCCCAATTATATTGGGTGCCACTGGCCTGATTAAGAAGAATTTTCAGGCACACCCTTATATGCTGTCTTTTAAGATTAACAACCTATGAACTCTCCTCGGCACAATGCAAGTACTAAGAAGAGCATTAGCAGTAAATCTGAGAGACTGAAATCATCCCCAGCAGGCTACGACCCAGGGAAAGCAGTGTTCAAATCCCATTGCTGCTCTTTGTGACCATGGATTAAGTCACTTTACCCTCCATTGACTCAGATACGAAATTAGTTTATAAACCCTGTGGGGATAGGGAAATACCTCTAGTACCTGAATATAATCAAAAAGCAGAATATAAAAATCTCATTAAACCAGAGGACCTTAGAGATCTGCAGGTGGGAGGCAGAGGCAGTGGTAAAATGGAGATGAAGGAGCTCTACAGGGTAGGCAAACATCTCAGAGGAAACTCTGATCCCCTATATATTAAGGTCACCAGAGTTTTGGCAGGCAAATCTGGGACATTTGCACTAGCAGCAGACACTCGGGCCGATACAGTAAAAGTGCGCGCACAGGCCACTCTCCTGTGCGCGCGATACAGTAAAAAAATGTATTTAAATTAGGCTCGGCGGTAAAAAGAGGCGCTAGGGATACTAGCGCGTCCCTAGCGCTTTTCGGACAGGAGCGGCGGCTGTCAGCGGATTTGACAGCCGATGCTCAATTTTGCCAGCGTCGGTTCTCGAGCCCGCTGACAGCCACGGGTTCGGAAACTGGACGCCGGCAAAATTGAGCGTCCAGTTTGCAACCCGCGAGCCGCGGGCCTATTTCAAATTTTTTGTTTTTACTTTTTTAAACTTTCGGGACCTCCGACTTAATATCGCCATGATATTAAGTCGGAGGGTGCACAGAAAAGCAGTTTTTACTGCTTTTCTGTGCACTTTCCTGGAGCCTGGAAAAATTAGCGCCTACCTTTGGGTAGGCGCTAATTTCTGAAAGTAAAACATGCGGCTTGGCTGCACATTTTACTTACTGAATCGCACGGGAATACCTAATAGGGCCATCAGCATGCATTTGCATGTTGCGGGCACTATTAGGTTCGGGGGGTTGGACGCGCGTTTTGGACGCACTATTACCCCTTACTGAATAAGGGGTAAAGCTAGCGCGTTGAAAACGCGCGCGCCCAAATGTCGTCGAAGCGCACTGTACTGTATCGGCCCGACTGCGAGCAAGCAGCTTATAGGAGAAATGGGGGGGGGGGGTTTCCCCTCTGGATATCAATGCATATAAGAAACATTCTTTAAGTTTTCGTAACGTAAAAGACTAGTGACCTGATATAACTCATCTGAGAAATGCCCTGCACAGAACGGAAACAGAGATGGGAAAGATTCACCGTTCTCCAAACATCATTTTCTCATGCAGACCATGAGGTCCCACAAGTCTTTGTGTTCTCTCCCCCCTCACTCACCCTCTGCCCCCCTTCTCTCTGCCTCTTTGGTTTTCTTCCTCTTCCTCTTCTTTTCTGTTTCAGTTCTGCTTCTTCTCTTTTGTCTCTTTCCTTCAATTCTTCATTCCTTTCCCTTTACATTTTCTCCTGACTCTTCATCCTTGTTCTGTTGCTCTTCCCTTTTCTCCTTCCTGCCTCTTCTTGATCTCCTTTCCTCCCTTTGTCCTGTGTGTGTGTGTGTGGGGGGGGGGGGGGTGTCAGGAGGGCACCAAGGAAGAGGCAGAGAGCAGCAGTGGTGACCAGACTGAGAGAAGGGTGAAAGACGGAGAGCAGAAGCAACATGTGGGCAGGAGAGAAAGGAGGCAAATAGACAGCAGCAGCAGGAGAGAACATAAGAACATGCCATACTGGGTCAGACCAAGGGTCCATCAAGCCCAGCATCCTGTTTCCAACAGTGGCCAATCCAGGCCATAAGAACCTGGTAAGTACCCAAACATTAGATAAATCACAAGCTATTATTGCTTATTAAGTACCATAATAGCAGTTTATGGATTTTTCCTCTAGAACTTATCTAAACCGTTTTTAAACCCAGTTACACTAACTGCTGTAACCACATCCTCTGGTAATGAATTCCAGAGCTTAACTATCAGGCCGATACAGTAAAGTTCGTGGGAGAGTGGGCGAGCGCCCGCTCTCCCGGTGTGCGCACAGGCCAGTGTCCTGTGCGCGCGAGACAGTAAAACAAAATATTTAAATTAGGGCCCGCAGTAAAAAGAGGCGCTAGGGAGACTAGCGCGTCCCTAGTGCCTCTTTTTGGACAGGAGCGGCGGCTGTCAGCGGGTTTGACAGCCGACGCTCAATTTTGCCGGCGTCGGTTCTCGAGCCTGCTGACAGCCACGGGTTCGGAAACCGGACACCGGCAAAATTGAGCGTCCGGTTTTCAACCCACGAGCTTATTTTAAATTTTTATTTTTTTTTTATTTTTAACTTTTTTTAACTTTTGAGACCTCCGACTTAATATCGCCATGATATTAAGTCGGAGGGTGCACAGAAAAGCAGTTTTTACCACCCAGTTTTTACTGCTTTTCTGTGTTCTTCCCCAGCGCCGGCAGAAATTAACGCCTACCTTTGGGTAGGCGCTAATTTCTTAAAGTAAAATGTGCGGCTTGGCTGCACATTTTACTTACTGTATCGCACGGGAATGACTAATAGGGCCATCAAGGGGTAAAGCTAGCACATCAAAAACGTGCGTCCAAATGCAGGTTAACAGTGCGCTCCACTGGAGCGCACTGTACTGTATCGGCCTGTATGTGCTGAGTGAAAACATTTTCTTTGATGTTTTAAATGTGCTACTTGCTAACTTCATGGAGTGCCACCTGGTCCTTCTATTATCTGAGAGAGTAAATAACAGATTTACATTAACTTATTCAAGTCCTTTCATGATTTTGTAGACTTCTATCATATCCCCCCTCAGCCGTCTCTTCTCCAAACTGAACAGCCCTAACTTCTTTAGCCTTGCCTCATAGGACAGCCATTCCATGCCACTTATTATTTTGATTGCCCTTCTCTGCACCTTCTCCAGTGCAGCTAAATCCTTTTTGAGATGCGGTGACCAGAATTGCACACAGTATTCAAAGTGCGGACAGAGCGATACAGAGGCATTATGACATCCTCCATTTTATTCACTATTCCCTTCCTAATAATTCCTAACATTCTGTTTGCTTTTTTGACTGCTGCAGCACACTGAGCCGACGATTTTAAAGTATTATCCACTATGATGCCTAGATCTTTTTCCTGGGTGGTAGTTCCTAATATGGAACCTAACATCGTGTAACTACAGCAAGGGTTATTTTTCCCTATATGCAACACCTTGCACTTGTCCACATTAAATTTCATCTGCCATCTGGATGCCAAATCTTCCAGTCTTGCAAGGTCCTCCTGCAATGTATCACAGTCTGCTTGTGATTTAACTACTCTGAATAATTTTGTATCAACTGCAAATTTGATCACCTCACTCGTCGTATTTCTTTCCAGATCATTTATATATATATTGAAAAGCACGGGTCCAAGTACAGATCCCTGAGGCACTCCACTGTTTACCCTTTTCCATTGAGAAAATTGTCCATTTAATCCTACTCTGTTTCCTGTCTTTTAACCAGTTTGTAATCCATGAAAGGACATCACCTCCTATCCCATGACTTTTTATTTTTCCTAGAAGCCTCTCATGAGGAACTTTGTCAAACGCCTTCTGAGAATCCAAATACACTACATCTACTGGTTCATCCTTAACCCCATGTTTATTCACCTGGCTGTGTCCCATTAAACCATGTCTAACTATATGTTCCTGTGATTTTATTCTTTATAACAGTTTCCATGATTTTTCCTGGCACTGAAGTCAGGCTCACTGGACTGTAGTTTCCCGGATCATCCCTTGGAGCCCTTTTTAAATATTGGGGTTACATTTCCATCTTCCAATCTTCAGGTACAATGGATAATTTTAATGATAGGTTACAAATTAATTTATGCTAGGTTACAATTAGGGAGGGAGGAGGCACAACTCATTCAATCCAGTGAGCATTATTTGCTGAAGACCATGTGCCAGTAGTCCTTTTGGAACCTGCAATCATGTACCCTAATTCCGGTGGTCTTGAATGATGACTCGTGCTCCCTCCCCTGCCCCCCCCCCCCCCCCCCCCCCAAGGAGCTGGGAACGCCGCACCTGCAGCTTCCCCAGCCCTGACTCAGGGAAAAAGAAAGCCTTAGCAGGAATCAAACCCAGGTCCTCCACATGGCAGGGCACAGCACCACCACCCTCACGGGGCTGCTTCCTCCTGTTTGCAAAGTGGTAAACTTATCACAGACCTCTCACCTCCCCCTCCCTGTGAGACTAGCAACATCCTATGAAGACTAAACACATTCCTCGGATCTCCTGCCTCTTAAATAACAGCGTTTATAACCAGCAAAAGCCGTACAGCGTTTTTATTGGCAGAGGGGCATGCACTCATTACAGCCCAGGAACAAAGATGTAGGATGATGCGAGAATATATTAGCTATGGTAAAGAGACTCTCAGTATGGAGGAGGTTGAAAAGGATACTTCAATCGGATTGGTTTTACAGCAGTGGGAATTTATCTGTCATCCACAGTAAAGGTGTCGTTTATGATAATACGAATGATCGGAAAATAAAGCTGCCTGAAACTAAAGCCCAGGGCCAGTATGGCCTTCCAAGGGAGTCAATATTTTCCCAGGATGGAAGAAGCAGCAGTCTCGGTTTGATCTGTTGACCCTGTTCTGAAAACCCAGGGAATGGAATTTCAGTGACGTCACTACATAGGCTCTTGATTTTTTTCCTAGCCAATATCTATCGCTGTACCTGATCCTGTAACTAATACACAGTTCTGTAAGAATATCTCCCAACATTTCCCAGGGTTTGCTATCTTATGTTTTTTTTCCCCACGGAAAACATGATTTTATGTATTTGACATTCAGTGCACGAATTCTCTTGGATGAGACAGAAAAGTCCATGGGGCAGAGGGTGCCCCGTCCTGTTTCTGACACAGCAGCACAGGAATGACTGGCCCTTGTATGTGTCACAGAGCATTTCCAGTTCTCCCAGTTTGTGCTGCACAGCATGCAGGTCCTATTACTCACAGCTGGTGATTTATAGGGACGGCCAGAAATCCTGCCGGGTGATTAGGAACTCCGGAGGGTTTGTACTGACTTTCCTGCGCGTTCAGAGGAGCGGGAGGCTATGAAGGAGGAAGGATTGAGTGCTTAAGTGCAGATATAAAACAGACCACCTGGTCTCCACTCTCCAAGCCCTTTCCCGTCCAGCACTAGCAAAGCTCCTTGGTTCCAAGGTGTGGGGGCGAGGAGAGCTCGCCCCTCCCCCTCCACTGAATATTTTACCCTGTTTTATTTCCAGCCCTTCTGTTTTGCCAGCAGCGTTGAGCCCTGCACCAGTAGGTTATGGAAAGGCTTGGGGCGGGCCTTGAAGGTCGATTCCATCCAGCAGATCTGGAGGACAATATTCAAAGCAACTTATCCTGGGTAAATCGCAATTCACTCGGATAAATCTGCCTCACGCCACGGCTCCCTGTAGAAAGGAGTGTGGTCAGCTCCACGGAGCTGTTTGTTTTTTTATGATTGTTTTATGTTGATTTTGTAATCCGCTTAGCTTAACATTGTTATTATAGGCGGAACAGAAGCATTTTATAATAAATAAATAACAAATAAATAAACGTGTGCAGAATGGAATTTTCAGATATCCACGTGAACTTCCTCCCCCTCCCCCTGTCCACAGAAATTAGAGGTACAGAGGCCCCCGGGTATTTTGGTCTCCAGGAACCCATGGAAATTAAATTTTTTTTTTTCCAAGAAAATCCAGGCACGATGTTTTCTTTGAAAATCGCCGACGAAATCTGCAAGGACAAATGGTTCTCATGGACTTTATGCCTAGCTGGGCTACTGAAATGCCCCCTGCAATATCTCCAACTTGCCAGGGCTTTCCGGTGCAACTGGTTCATCCCGTCTGCCCAGCGGGTGCCGTTGTAAGTGGTCCACCAGATATTTCCCCACATCCCTCAGCCAGAGGTTGAGGCTCTGGTTTAGGGATGAGGGGGAAACATCTGCTGCTACAGAAAACTCCAAACAGCTGCACAGGTGTCTGAAGTCGGAATCCAGCGGTCAGGTGTGGTCCAGCTTCCGCTGGCTGCGCCACAGCCTGGGCTCTGCCACTACAGGGCAGGCCGAGGTCACCAGACAACCTCCCTCCCCAGCGAGTGTGTGCACTGCTGACAGCACCCAGAGGGCAGGGTCGATGAAAGCACTCATCCAGAAACAAGCCAGGCTGCCTGGCTAGGACCTGGCCTGCGTTATCCCAACGCCTTCTAATCTCAGTCAGGGAGACTGGAAGAACTGGTTGGCTTATTTAAGCAGAGGGGAAGGAAATCAATGCCCTGCCTCTGCTCAGGTTTCACCAGAACGGGCAGAGCCAGCTGTTAAGTCTGGGGTAACTCGCTCACAGTGCTGAATTCAGGTATAATCCCTGGCCCAGGAGATGCAGCGTACGTTAATAAATGTGGACTAATAGCAGCCAGTCCGGAAAAGCCTGGGGTAAGCACAGAGGAGCCTTGGCTGGGAGTGGGGCAGAGGGAGGGGGTAAAGCCAGACATGGGCTCCAGGAGGGTCTGCAGTACTGCGGCAGGAAGGGCAGAGTGTGGATGGTTCACTTTCTTTTTAATCTGACATCATATTCTGTATTTTCATGAATGAATGGGGGGGGGGGGCGGGAGGCTGGAGCTATGTGCCCCCTTCCCCATACCTCCCTTCCGAGCACGCGCTGTCTCTCGGTAGCCACTTGCCCATTGGGCCGCCCTCACTTCCTCCAGCCCAGAGGCCATCAGACGTCACAGGAAATGCCAGGACGTTTCCCCTTTGGGTTGTCAGGGCAGAGGCGCTCAGCGTAATTACAGCGACGATGCCAGGCAGGGAACAGGGATCCAGGGCAGGGCAACGTAACCCCCCCCCCCCGCGAGGGCAGCAACGTGTGCCCTCCCTGTGCTGCCTCTTTTTGTGTTCATTGTTCCGGATCAGACAAAGCATCAGCAGGGCTCAGGTTTCCTTTTTATTTTTCCCCATTATATTGTGGCTTGGGTTTTCTATTTTCACCTCTTCAGACCTAGCCCAATTCTTTCTTTATCCGCTCCACCACCATCACACGTGATGGGTGCACGGTTCCGGGGAGAGGGGGGTCAGGTGATGTTCAAATTACCAGCGACCCTTTCGTTGACCTTTACACACACACAGCTGAAGAAGGGGCCTGTGCAGTCTCCACAGCTCAGGTGCTACCGCCGGCTTTTCTAAAATGAGTTTTTCTTAAGAAAAAGTAGGTGCAAGGAATATTACAGGATATACAGAATGTAATATTAACCTTCAGAGCTGCAACAATTTACATTCAAAAAATGAAAATGTGCAATGTACTGACAGAGAGTTTCTCAATGTCCTAATTACAGCTGTATTGCAGACTAAGTAAACCCGTCATGAAGCAGGGAATTCTGGTACATGAAGTCCTGTTTGGCAGGAGTTTCAGGTTGGCCTTTGTCAAGTTGTAGCCTTCAGACCCCTTCACTAACAGGAGTACACTATACCCATTGGTCCTGAGTCCATCTGCTACACGCTAGGAAATAAAAGATACCAGCCCCTCACACTCAATATAGAAGGTCCAAACATCAGGCATGGAAATTGGAAATGCTTGAGGCAGGGGAGGCAGGCAGACAAGAAGGCACTGGGGTGACCAGCATGGAGCTGCGGGTCCCTTCCCTACAGCACAGGTGATGATGGCCACGCTTGGGATGAAGATGAAGAGCAGTGGTAAGAAAAGGGGTGGGGGGAAATGGTGCTGGATTGCAGATGAGAGTTTATTTGCACATCTACCTAAAATGGGTAATATTCAATTGGGCAGACTGGAAAGACCATTTTGCTTCTTATCTGCTGGGTTTTTTTTGTTTTTTTTACTGTATTATCGTGGCTAGGGGCAGTGTTGTGCACCTCTCTCTCTTCCCTTCTTCCTGGACATTACGATCCGATCTCTTAACCCCACATTCCCATTCCCCTCAAGTAGACTTCTGATTTCGGTCTCCCCTTCCCCTTCTCCGCTGCGTACCTCAGTTTTATTCTCCATGCCCCCTCCCCATTCCCCTCCCCCCATCGAGTGTCCGCTCTCTGCCCCGCAGTCACTGCTACTGGGAACATCTGGGCAGCGAACATGGGGACTGAATCAACCTGAGCTCACAGGTCCCACTTCCCAAAGAAGCCCGGGGAGGGGGGGGGGGGGGGGGGTGGAGCCACCATAGTGACTGTGAGACCAGGACATGCTGACTCGGTCCCCGCACTCACTGTCTTTTGATTGGAGCATGGCCGGAGGACTGACCTCCACAGCCACAGGGGTGGTGGAGCAGAGATTGGACATTGAAGGTCTGCAGAGGATGGGGGAGGGGGAGGAAGGAATGAAATCAGAGGTCCACCGGGCAGCAGGGAAGAGAAGAGAAATGGGATTGGTGGTCCATGGGGTGGGTGGGCATGAACTTTGCCACCCCCGGATTTTTGCTATCAAGGCCTGGGGCTGTACATGACCCCTGGGTCAGGTCTTCCGCTCCTTGAGCTGGCCAGGACTGAGGGGGGGGCCATGAAATAGCATTCACAGCCCCCCCTGTGGGAAGAGAATCCCCGTCACTGCACAACAGTGAAACCTGGGCAATTGCACGCAGGGACCCATGACTGCACGGTTCCAGATTGGATTAAGTGAATTGGAAACATCTTCCCTTAATAAACAGATTAATAGTTTCATGCTCATGTTTTTGGGTAATTCAAAAAAAGTAATAACTCTGTTGTTCCTCCCCCCCATAATTCTGAGTTGCCCCAGGACAACATTTCAAAATTCAACACTGCTTTGCTTCCTTGGGGAATGAAGATGGCAGTGGAAGTCAGAAGCTGGCAGACCTCAAAAGAGCAGCAAAATGTGTTTTTTTTTTCCCCACTATGGGTGAATAAGGACTTTTTACATGATCTCCTTGCAGTTTTCTGAACTATTTTTTCCTCCACTTCACCACTGAGCCCAGCAGACAGACGACAGAGTCTCCCCCCCCCCCCCCCCCCCCCCCCCCCCCCGAGAGGACTAAGCATAAGTTTCAATCCCTGCCACTGCAATCACAAGAGCGATCACACCATGGAGGCCCGATCAGCTCTTTCACAGTCAAGTTTCCAGATTCACCACTTCCACCGGTGCCCCGGCCCTTGCGTGCAAAGCAGTGCATTCTCTCTTCAAGTGCTTACTGAAGTAAGCACAGCTGCTCAGCAATGCAAGGCCGACACGTCCTATCACTTATTCATTGGACACAGGCCACATGCTCATGTTTCACCTGCCGCATTTTTTTCTTTTCCCTTTAAAAGGTTACAAGGTGTTTACTTACTGGGACTTTGTGGGATAAGGTTGACTGTGGACCAATGACATACCACATTCATGTACTCCAACCTATTAGGGACACATTGGGCCTGGAGAATGGTAACTAGTGGTGTGCCACAGGGTTGGTAGTAATCCATGTTTATATTACCACACAACCAATATTACAGAGGGGCTACTAAAGACAACAGGTCTTTTTGCAAGTGACAATAAGATTTCAAGCAGGGTTGCCACTTCATAGGGAGGGGGAAAATGAATTAGGTGTTTAGGAATGCTTGGGGCCAGCCTGGTGGCCATGCAGAGGACCCAGCTCCAATTCCTGACTCAGATCTTCTGCTCCCCAGGCCAGCCAAGGCCGAGGATGCTGCAGAAGCAGCATTCACAGCCTTTGAGGAGGAGGAGTCCCAGTCATCATCTAACACTGACACCTAGTGGCCAAATGTAGTACCCAACATAAGAACATAAGAAAATGCCATACTGGGTCAGACCAAGGGTCCATCAAGCCCAGCATCCTGTTTCCAACAGTGGCCAATCCAGGCCATAAGAACCTGGCAAGTACCCAAAAACTAAGTCTATTCCATGTAACCATTGCTAATGGCAGTGGCTATTCTCTAAGTGAACTTAATAGCAGGTAATGGACTTCTCCTCCAAGAACTTATCCAATCCTTTTTTAAACACAGCTATACTAACTGCACGAACCACATTCTCTGGCAACAAATTCCAGAGTTTAATTGTGCGTTGAGTAAAAAAGAACTTTCTCCGATTAGTTTTAAATGTGCCCCATGCTAACTTCATGGAGTGCCCCCTAGTCTTTCTACTATCCGAAAGAGTAAATAACCGATTCACATCTACCCGTTCTAGACCTCTCATGATTTTAAACACCTCTATCATATCCCCCCTCAGTCGTCTCTTCTCCAAGCTAAAAAGTCCTAACCTCTTTAGTCTTTCCTCATAGGGGAGTTGTTCCATTCCCCTTATCATTTTGGTAGCCCTTCTCTGTACCTTCTCCATCGCAATTATATCTTTTTTGAGATGCGGCGACCAGAATTGTACACAGTTTTCAAGGAGCGGTCTCACCATGGAGCGATACAGAGGCATTATGACATTTTCCGTTTTATTCACCATTCCCTTTCTAATAATTCCCAACATTCTGTTTGCTTTTTTGACTGCCGCAGCACACTGAGCAGACGATTTCAATGTGTTATCCACTATGACCCCTAGATCTCTTTCTTGGGTTGTAGCACCTAATATGGAACCCAACATTGTGTAATTATAGCCTTTATTCTGAGGGAATCATCTGGACACTTAGAGCTTGCCCAATTTGTGCACAACTCTCTTCCTTGAAAAAGGAGCTGACTGAGATTAAAGATCAATTAGCTTCAATTAAAAGTAATACACCCTCATTGCATTACTCAGAACATAATTCCCCAACACCACAAAAAAAACCAGGAGTCAAGAAAAGGAGATTCATTAGGCTCAGGTAGGACCCACAGTCACCCATTCTTGACAGATGGGCAGCCAACAGGTACACCCCCCCACTCAAACAGGTCATTAAGTTCTTTAAAATCCAGGAATACAGTGGGCTCAGGTAGAATTAGACCTGTGATGAGGAGACACACAATGTACCAAATGCAAAAAGAACAAGCCATCTCTATATTAAAAACTGAAGAAGTTCTTCAGAAAAACATTGAAGTGTTACCAGAAATGAGAGAAAAAACACAATGCATGCAGTATTTCAAGATCCATAACAAAAAGAAAAATCTAATTCAGATGAATAACTCTGTCAACAGAGGCACAACTAAAAAAAGAGAGAGTGAAGTGAATAGCAAATCTCAACTAATATCTTATAAGGAGTCCAGGAAAAGCAATAACCTTAAAGAGAGTACCTGGAAGGCTATGACCACAAATGCTCATAGTTTGGGAAATAAAATCCCAGATCTGCAGGCCCTAATGGCTGAGGCAGAATTGGACATTGTTGCTATCACAGAGACATGGTTCACAGAATCTCATGATTGGGATACAACAATACCAGGCTATAACTTGTTAAGGAAGGACAGAGAGGATAGAAAAGGGGGAGGTGTGGCTCTTTATGTCAGAAACAACATCCAAGCATCTGAGCTACAAGGAAGTTGGGGTAAGGAAGAAGCTCTATGGCTCGACCTAAAAAAAGATGACGGAGCGTCCATTTATATTGGAGTGGTTTACAGGCCTCCAAACCAAAAGGAAGAGCTGGACAGAGACCTGGTTGAAGACATCCATAAGATAGGTAAGAAGGGAGAAGTGGTGATCGTGGGTGACTTTAATATGCCAGATGTAGACTGGAAAATCCCATCTGCAGAAACTAAAAATAGCAGAGCGATAGTGGATGCCATGCAAGTATCTTTGTTCAAACAAATGGTGTTGGAACCCACCAGAGAAGGAGCTATACTCGACTCAGTGCTCACTAATGCAGATAATGTCTCAGATGTCCAGGTGGGTACCCACCTCAGCAGCAGTGATCATCAAACGGTATGGTTTAATATCACTAAAAGAATAGGGAAAAGAACCACAAAGACCCGAGTTTTACAGTTCAAAAACACAGACTTTGAGGAAATGGGGAAGTACCTGGAGGAAGAACTTAAAGGATGGGAGAACGAGAGAGATGTGGATCAGCAGTGGACCAATCTAAAAGGAGCAATCGCCAAGGCAACTGCTCTATATGTTAGAAATGTAAAGAAAAGCAAAAGAAAACTGAAACCTATCTGGTTCTCAAAGGAGGTGGTGGACAAAATTAAAGCTAAAAGAACAGCATTCAAGACATATAAAAGAACCCAAAGGGAGGAACACAAAGAAGAATATTTGTATCAACTGAGGGAGACAAAGAAATTAATCAAGTTGGCAAAAAGTCAAGCGGAAGAGAGGATTGCCAAGGAGATAAAAAATGGTGACAAAACATTTTTCAGATACATCAGCAAAAAGAGAAAGATCCAAAGTGGTATAGTGAAATTGAAAGGTGGTAATGGTCAATGTGTGGAGGGAGACGAAGAAATGGCAGAAATATTAAACGAATACTTCAGCTCTGTGTTCACTAAAGAAGACCCTGGAGAAGGACCATCTCTACACAACAAAAAACTGGTGGGAAGTGGAATAGATGAAAATCCTTTTACAGTAGAAAATGTGTGGGAAGAGCTAAAGAACCTGAAAGTGGACAAAGCCATGGGGCCTGATGGGATTCATCCAAGGATATTGAGGGAGCTCAGAGACGTTCTGGCGGCTCCACTGTGTGACCTGTTCAATAGATCCCTAGAAACGGGAGTGGTGCCGAGTGATTGGAGAAGAGCGGTGGTGGTCCCGCTTCACAAGAGTGGGAACAGGGAGGAGGCTGGCAACTACAGACCAGTCAGCCTCACTTCGGTGGTGGGAAAAGTAATGGAGTCACTGCTGAAAGAGAGAATAGTGAACCATCTACAGTCCGGAGAATTGATGGACCAGAGGCAACATGGATTCACCAGGGGAAGATCCTGTCAGACAAATCTGATTGACTTTTTTGACTGGGTAACCAAGGAATTGGATCGAGGAAGAGCGCTCGATATCATATACTTGGATTTCAGCAAAGCTTTTGACACGGTTCCGCACAGGAGACTGGTGAATAAAATGAGAAGCTTGGGAGTGAGTGCCGAGGTGGTGACCTGGATTGCAAATTGGTTGACGGACAGAAGACAATGTGTGATGGTAAATGGAACCTTCTCTGAAGAGAGAGCGGTTTTAAGTGGTGTACCGCAAGGATCTGTGTTGGGACCGGTCCTGTTCAATATCTTTGTGAGCGACATTGCGGACGGGATAGAAGGCAAGGTTTGTCTTTTCGCGGATGACACTAAGATCTGCAACAGAGTGGACACGCCGGAAGGAGTGGAGAGAATGAGACGGGATCTAAGGAAACTGGAGGAGTGGTCGAAGATATGGCAGCTGAGATTCAATGCCAAGAAGTGCAAAGTCATGCATATGGGGAGTGGAAACCCGAATGAACTGTATTCGATGGGGGGGAAAGGCTGATGTGCACGGAGCAGGAGAGGGACCTTGGGGTGATAGTGTCAAATGATATGAAGTCTGTGAAACAATGCGACAAGGCTATAGCAAAAGCCAGAAGAATGCTGGGCTGCATAGAGAGAGGAATATCGAGTAAGAAAAGGGAAGTGATTATTCCCTTGTACAGGTCCTTGGTGAGGCCTCACCTGGAGTACTGTGTTCAGTTCTGGAGACCGTATCTACAAAAAGACAAAGACAAGATGGAAGCGGTACAGAGAAGGGCGACCAGGAAGGTGGAGGATCTTCATCGGATGACGTACGAGGAGAGATTGAAGAATCTAAATATGTACACCCTGGAGGAAAGGAGGAGCAGAGGCGATATGATACAGACTTTCAGATACTTGAAAGGTTTTAATGATCCAAAGACAACGACAAACCTTTTCCGTAGGAAAAAAATCAGCAGAACCAGGGGTCACGATTTGAAGCTCCAGGGAGGAAGATTCAGAACCAATGTTAGGAAGTATTTCTTCACGGAAAGGGTGGTGGATGCCTGGAATGCCCTTCAGGAGGATGTGGTGAAGACCAGAACTGTGAAGGACTTCAAAGGGGCGTGGGATAAACACTGTGGATCCATAAAGTCAAGAGGCCGCCAATGAAGAGTGGGTGACTCGCCAGAATGATGGCTAATGCCTGGAGACAATACCCTTATTCAATAAACGTACACATGCTTACTGTGACTCCAACATCATTCTAGCTTCAACAGCAAGAGGAAATGTGGAATAAAGGATCTGCACTCACAAAGGGGGGAGTAGCTGGCTTGTTACGGCGGTTACTACCCCAAACCAAATAAGCCTGTTACTTCAATTTCTATGCAAATACAGCATAGTTCTCTGCTTCAACGGCAGGGGAGAAGAAAAAACTGATACTACACACATCCAGCAGAGCTCTCTGCTTCAACGGCAGGGGAGAAGAAAAAAGGGTTCGCACTCACAAAGCGGGGAGTAGCTGGCTTGTGCGGCGGTTACTACTCCAAACCAAATGTGCCTGATACTTCACTTTCGATGCATATCCAGCATGGCTCTCTGCTTCAACAGCATGGGAGAAGAAAAACAACCAATAAGGGCTGTATAACATAGTCTGGGTAAAACAAATAAGCATGGGTGTAGCTTGCTTATTGCGGCGGTTACTACCCCTACTACCCCTAACTTATCAGCTAGATATTCACTTGGATGCAGCTCCATCACTGCTTTCTACATTAATGGTGGGGGTGGAAGGGAAATAGAACCAAGAACTAAGAGAAACAGATAAGTATAAGAGAAAAAAGTGTGTGAAGCTTGCTGGGCAGACTGGATGGGCTGTTTGGTCTTCTTCTGCCGTCATTTCTATGTTTCTATGTTTCTATATGCATCACCTTGCACTTATCCACATTAAATTTCATCTGCCATTTGGATGCCCAATTTTCCAGTCTCACAAGGTCTTCCTGCAATTTATCACAATCTGCTTGTGATTTAACTACTCTGAACAATTTTGTGTCATCTGCAAATTTGATTATCTCACTCGTCGTATTTCTTTCCAGATCATTTATAAATATATTGAACAGTAAGGGTCCCAATACAGATCCCTGACGCACTCCACTGTCCACTCCCTTCCACTGAGAAAATTGCCCATTTAATCCTACTCTCTGTTTCCTGTCTTTTAGCCAGTTTGCAATCCACGAAAGGACATCGCCACCTATCCCATGACTTTTTACTTTTCCTAGAAGCCTCTCATGAGGAACTTTGTCAAACGCCTTCTGAAAATCCAAGTGTACTACATCTACCGGTTCACCTTTATTCACATGTTTATTAACTCCTTCAAAAAAGTGAAGCAGATTTGTGAGGCAAGACTTGCCCTGGGTAAAGCCATGCTGACTTTGTTCCATTAAACCATGTCTTTCTATATGTTCTGTGATTTTGATGTTTAGAACACTTTCCACTATTTTTCCTGGCACTGAAGTCAGGCTAACCGGTCTGTAGTTTCCCGGATCGCCCCTGGAGCCCTTTTTAAATATTGGGGTTACATTTGCTATCCTCCAGTCTTCAGGTACAATGGATGATTTTAATGATAAGTTACAAATTTTTACTAATAGGTCTGAAATTTCATTTTTTAATTCCTTCAGAACTCTGGGGTGTATACCATCCAGTTCAGGTGATTTACTACTCTTCAGTTTGTCAATCAGGCCTACCACATCTTCTAGGTTCACTGTGATTTGATTCAGTCCATCTGAATCATTACCCATGAAAACCTTCTCCATTACGGGTACCTCCCCAACATCCTCTTCAGTAAACACCGAAGCAAAGAAATCATTTAATCTTTCCGCGATGGCCTTATGTTCTCTAAGTGCCCCTTTAACCCCTCGATCATCTAACAGTCCAACTGACTCCCTCACAGGCTTTCTGCTTCGGATATATTTTAAAAAGTTTTTACTGTGAGTTTTTGCCTCTACAGCCAACTTCTTTTCAAATTCTCTCTTAGCCTGTCTTATCAATGTCTTACATTTAACTTGCCAATGTTTATGCTTTATCCTATTTTCTTCTGTTGGATCCTTCTTCCAATTTTTGAATGAAGATCTTTTGGCTAAAATAGCTTCTTTCACCTCCCCTTTTAACCATGCCGGTAATCGTTTTGCCTTCTTTCCACCTTTCTTAATGTGTGGAATACATCTGGACTGTGCTTCTAGAATGGTATTTTTTTAACAATGACCACGCCTCTTGGACATTTTTTACTTTTGTAGCTGCTCCTTTCAGTTTTTTTCTAACAATTTTTCTCATTTTTCTAGAATGGGATTTTTTAACAATGACCAAGCCTCTTGGACATTTTTTACTTTTGTAGCTGCTCCTTTCAGTTTTTTTCTAACAATTTTTCTCATTTTATCAAAGTTTCCCTTTTGAAAGTTTAGCACGAGAGCCTTGGATTTGCACACTGTTCCTTTTCCAGTCATTAAATCAAATTTGATCATATTATGATCACTATTGCCAAGCGGCCCCACCACCGTTACCTCTCTCACCAAGTCCTGTGCTCCACTGAGAATTAGATCTAAAATTGCTCCCTCTCTCGTCGGTTCCTGAACCAATTGCTCCATAAAGCTATCATTTATTCCATCCAGGAACGTTATCTCTCTAGCGTGACCCGATGATACATTTACCCAGTCTATATTGGGGTAATTGAAGTCTCCCATTATTACTGCACTACCAATTTGGTTAGCTTCCCTAATTTCTTCCTAGGTTGATACCTTCTATTGGACTGGTACAAAATAACAACCCAAAAGTGAAACTGCATACAAGCTTCTAAGCTCATAAGTCACACACAGAAAAAGGGACTGAAATAATCCTGAAATCTCATGTACATCATTATTTTTGGATAATTGTGATGCTGGGCCAACTGGTTGGTGTCTACTTTATTTCTTTTCATTTTCTCAATTGGGCCTAGACTAGTTATATGATTTGCCATACTGGGTCAGACCAAAGGTCCATCAAGCCCTCTTGTTTCCAACAGTGGCCACTCCAGGTCACAAGTACCTAGCAGGATACCAAAAGGTTGATAGATTATATGTTGCTTATCCCTGAGATAAGCAGTAGATTTCCATAAATTCACCTCGATAATGGTTTATGGATTTATGTCAAACCTTTTTTAAACCCAGCTACACTAACAGCTTTTGCCACATCCTTTGGCAATGAGTTCCAGAGTTTAATTATGTGTTGAGACAAAAAATATTTTCTCCTATCTGTTATAAATGTATCATCTAGTAACTTCATTACATAAGAACATAAGAATTTGCCATGCTGGGTCAGACCAAGGGTCCATCAAGCCCAGCATCCTGTTTCCAACAGAGGCCAAAACCAGACCACAAGAACCTGGCAATTACCCAAACACTAAGAAGAACCCATGCTACTGATGAAATTAATTCTCCAACTTTTGCTGTTTCAAGGGAAAACCTTGCCCGGTGGTTTTTGTACGGGGGCTTGATATAAGGGTAACCGATTTGCAGTTATCCTTTTTGTTTGCCCCCATCTATTATTCTTTATTATTTTGAAAATATCTGCTTTTTTATTGTTATATTTCTAATGTTTTTTCTTAAAATCCCTTCTCCCCGCCTGCTTATCCGACCCACTATATTTTCTTATTATTGTATACTTATCAAGGTCGCTGCCTTTATTGATTCTCATGGGTTCGGATCTGCCCGTCCGACATTGGCCATGTTTCGGCACTGTGTGCCTGCTTCAGGGACTGCGGGAGAATTTGCCACTGTGTCCGGAACCGGGTTCACAGTGTCGGTATCACCTTTGACAAATAGAAATTCTTAAATGTATGATATCTAATTAAAAACATTATTTCTTCAATTTACTTACAATTTAATCATGTTGCCACCTTCTCAAGAGATAATTACTTACTTTTTTTGTACCATGTATCAAGTGAGCGACGCCTTCCGTTCCTGTCTTGGCGTCCTATCTATTCTGACTATTTTTATACCTACTGTGGGTACACACCTTCCCTATCTTGTCCAGACCGAGGCTACCTCTAGTGTGTTCAATTAAATTTAATTGTCTGTCCGTACTACAACCTTCTCCTTGATGTTATTTGCAGCTTTTTCAAACCTCCTAGTGTGTTTTTTCTACTAACTCCATTAATTTAACCAATGTATTGCGTTCAACTTATGCCGATATTCAAAGTATTGCCCTGTGCTTTTGTTTTTTAATTATTTAAAATTTTGCCCCGCTAGCGGCACTGCCGGACCTGGTTGAAACCAGCATCTCTATTTACCTATTAATCCTGCTGATGTATGGCGGACCTGGTGGGGAACTGGTCCCCTCCTCATCCGCTTGCAGTCCCTGCCTTACAGTCTTATTACTTTTAACATCATGTGATCTAACTAGGGGTGGGCCTGGGTGGGGACTTGAGTCCACGCCCGTCTGTTCCCTTGCGGACTTGGTGAGACCTAAATTGTTTAGTTGAATTTGCTCATAATAAATCTTTTAGTTGCATCCTAATCAACTGTGTATATCTAGCTTATATTTTTACTTCATGTTTATTGATTGTGCGAATGCTAGGATTTTCTCTGCTCTAATATAATCTTTAGTGCATAGTGGTTTCCGGATATCTGTGGACCCTCCGTTTGATGCAATTTTTACTATTTATTCTTTACCGTCCATCCTTTACGGATATGAAAAGGTCTTTTGATCTTGTGCCCTGTACTTAAATCTAACTGATAATGAATATATAGGTATCTTTCCCTTTTTTTTATGTTAATTAATTGCACCGACGTAGGATTCTTCTTTTCTGATGCGATCCTTGGTGCGTCATTTTTCAAACCAGGTATTTTTCTTCTCTGGTGTGTTCCTTGTTGCTTCATGATCCTCGAATTGAATTGCACCGGCGTAGGATTCTTCTTTTCTGATGCGATCCTTGGTGCGTCATTTTTCAAACCAGGGATTTTTCTTCTCTGGTGCGTTCCTTGTTGCTTCATGATCCTCGAATTGAATTGCACAGACGTAGGATTCTTCTTCTCTGATGCGATCCTTGATGCAGCATTTTTCTAACCAGGGTTTTTCTTCTCTGAAGGCGTCGCTCACTTGATACATGGTACAAAAAAAGTAAGTAATTATCTCTTGAGAAGGTGGCAACATGATTAAATTGTAAGTAAATTGAAGAAATAATGTTTTTAATTAGATATCATACATTTAAGAATTTCTATTTGTCAAAGGTGATACCAACACTGTGAACCCGGTTCCGGACACAGTGGCAAATTCTCCCGCAGTCCCTGAAGTAGGCACACAGTGCCGAAACATGGCCAATGTCGGACGGGCAGATCCGAACCCATGAGAATCAATAAAGGCGGCGACCTTGATAAGTTTACAATAATAAGAAAATATAGTGGGTCGGATAAGCAGGCGGGGAGAAGGGATTTTAAGAAAAAACATTAGAAATATAACAATAAAAAAGCAGATATTTTCAAAATAATAAAGAATAATAGACGGGGGCAAACAAAAAGGATAACTGCAAATCGGTTACCCTTATATCAAGCCCCCGTACAAAAACCACCGGGCAAGGTTTTCCCTTGAAACAGGAAAAGTTGGAGAATTGAGTAAGAAGGGAAAGAGGTTTGTTGGTGATTACTGATGCAATTAATAGCAGTGGCTATTCCCTAAGTATAATTGATTAATAGCTATTAATGGACTTCTCCTCCAAGAACTTATCCAAACCTTTTTTGAACCCAGCTACACTAACTGCACTAACCGCATCCTCTGGCAGGTCCCATTGTACTTTCTGAAAAAGCAAATAACCGATTCATGTTTACTTGTTCCACTCCACTCAAATTTATTGACCTCAGTCATATCTCCCCTCAGCCATCTCTTCTCCAAGCTGAAGACTCTTAACCTCTTTAGCCTTTCCTCATAGGGGAATCATTCCATTCCCTTTATCATTTAGGTCACCCTTTTCTATATCTTTTCTAAATGTTCTTTTGAGATCCAGTGTATTAGATTACAGGGAAAATGGATATGAAGATATTTCAGTGTATGCTTTATGTTAGCTACCTGTCCTTATCGGTTTGTCCACTGCTTGATTTGATGCATTTATATTGTATTTCTGTTCTGTGTAATTTTACTTTGTAGCCTGCCCAGAGCAAGTAGTCAGTCCTGGTTGGATTAAAACAAAGGCAACTACTTAGGGCAGCAAATTTTGAAGACACCAACCTGTTTCAAAGGGCTCCTGCCATGGAACTTCATCCTTCACCCCTCCCCAGCAATCCAGTCCTGATTATGGGCAATAAAAGTCTTAAATCTGGCCCTGCAAGCAGTTAGGCTGGGCGGGTAAAAAATGCACAACATAAAGAAATGAACCTGCAAAATCTCAAGGGCCAAGCAATTGGCAGAAGTGAGCTAGTAATAAACACCAAAGAGGAAAGGTATTTGGAGGTAGCTATGCCCGATCATCTCAACATTGTCAAAGATGTAACATGGCAGCGACGAGTCAGGATGAAGTAAAATCAGCAGAAAAAAAAAAGGGAGGGGGTGAATAGTACCTCTGTACAAATCATTAGCGAGATCTCATCTGGAATACTGTGCCCAGTTCTGGAGGTCACAGCTGTAGAAACAAAATGGACAGAGTACAATGGGTGCAGGCAGCTACTGCTGCTGGGCACATAAAATGCCAGCTGTGAGCTCCTTCCCACATAGAGAGTGGGTGGTGGGGGGTAGCCACCAGGGGCCCTCGCTCTCTCCATCTTTCTCTTCCCTGCCTCGCTACCTCCTCTCTTCCCACTCCTCAGTTTCTCTCACACCTTTTTCAATTTCCTCAGCTACTTCTCCACACCTTTCTCCCTTTTTTTGTCTCCCATCTCCTCCACCTTCTTCTCCTGTGCATCCTTCCCATCCTTAGAATGATGTTTCCCAGCTCTCCACATTTTACGCCTTGCCTCCATCAAACCTCTTTATCTCCCTTCCCAGCCTCTGCTTCTCGCTTGTTTCCACTCCTTCTCTAACATCTGCCCCCTGCTTTTATCCTCACCTTTACCTAACATCTGCCCCCTGTGTTTTTCACCTCCCCAGGATGTGCCCCGTCTCTTCTTCCCCAGCATCCGCTTCCTGCCTCTTCCCTCCGATTTCCGGCATCTGCCCCCAGCTTCTCCTGTCACCTTTCCCCCCCTCCCCCCCATCCATCCTAACGCATACATTCCCCCCCTCCGCCATAGCACCCAGAACACTGCCATTCCCTCCTCTTCCTCAGACCTGGAAGCAAAAGCCACTGAGATCGCATCCGAGCATCAAGCTCAATTCCTGCCCCCAGCGGACTTGCCACAGCAGGAGGAGGACGTAGAAAGCAGCCAGAATGGAGAGCATTCAGCATCCTCCTTCAGCGGGGCTGCATGGCTGGGGGTCGGAAGACTCACTCAGGCTCAGTCGATTGGCTGCAGGCACCCAGGAAGTGAAACTGGAAGGTAGTCAGTCTCGGTCCGCACACAGGTGCAACAGCTCTGTGCGTGTGGGAGAAACTGAAGTTGTGTGCACTCACCGAGCAGTGTCTGCACAAGTGAGACTTGAGAACAATTTGGCATAACCCAGAGGTGACGAAGGGTCGTATGATCAAGGAATCGGGCATCCTGCAGTGACACGCAGGTATATTCTAACAGTTATGCAGCAAGATTGCATATTTTCAGATGTTGCAGATATTTAACATCTTGTATGTGTAATCCCCCTCCAAGCCAGTCCCGATACCAGGACTGAGGCCTGGCTAACACCTGTCCTATAGCGAGCGGGGGGTCAAGAGAGCATTTTACCTTCAGGGCCCAATACACTAAACTCCTATTACAACAAAGATTTATGGTGTTCCAAAAATAAGAATCTTCAGTGTGAAGCGTTGTCAGCAAACGATCTGGCACATAGCACAAAAGCTATGGGGCTTCTGCTCCTTCTCTTCCTCCTGGACTGGAGTCTTCCTTTGCACAGGCGATGGATTCCCCTCTCCCTAGGACAATCCGTGGTGCTTTATTCCGGCCCTGGATCTCTGTTTCACCTCTTCACTGCCCTTTCACCTCTCCTGCAGCTGGCACCAGCTGGGCTTAGCAGATGTTCCTCTCCATCTTTCCCAGTTATTCACTTCTTTGCCAACTTTTTCTTCGCTGGCGGAGGCGGCAGTTCATAGCACAACGCTGATCGTGTCTTTCCTTTAAATAAGTCATTGTTCCCCCATTTTTATCTCTGTTCTCTCATACTGCCTTTCTCTCTCTTCGGAGCCCGCGGGCTCGTTTGGGCCTGTCCCTCTGCCTCCCACAGATTCCTCTTCTGCTATCAATGTTTCCTGTAATGTCTTCTCTTTCCCTCACTTTCTCCTGTTTGCACCTTCCTTCGGGCCCCTACCAAGTGGCTTTTCAGCCTTCCTTGCCCCACCCGTGCCCTTCCATTTTTCATCCCTCCCCTCCCATCTTTAACTCTTTCTCTGCCTTCCTAGTCTTCTCTTGCACTCCTCCCCTTCTTGTCTCACATCCCTCATCCCGTAAGCACTTTCCCCAGCTCTGCTTCAGGCCACTGCCTCCTCCTTTCCAAAATGGCCTCCACCAGCCTGCCTACCATGGGCAGCCGATGGCAGGCCGCAGCAGTAGGGGGAAGGCGGGACACAGTGGCACCGATGGCTGGCAAGCTGTGGGAATGGCAGCAGCAGCGAAAAATGTCTGCAAGCCAGGGGAACGGCAGTAAAACTGACATCAACGCAGAAGGCACAGGCCGCAGGAGGAGCAGCAGCGGGAGGGTACGAGAAGCTGGGGTGGCAGGTAGCAGCCACTGGTTTCCCACAACGGTGTGGCATAAAATGAGGGTCCTGGCTAGGATAGAGATGTAGAAATAATGCATAAGAGGAAAGCATGGGAGAGGAAAAGAAGGGGAGGGTCAATTCAGGTGCATTTCTCGCACATAAAGGGTGAGTGGAGGAGCTGCAGACCCAAATAGTATCCAAATTCAAAACCAGTAGTTTCATTAAACCTCTAAATCTGCAGTAGCCCCTATTCCCCCCCCCCCTTCTCTATTGTTATTTACATTTCCTAATGCAGCCCTTAAAATCCCAGAGCCAGCGTTTCACAGCCCCCTTTGCCTATGTGACCCTCAGGCGGATGACAAAGATTTCTCTTTGTTTGTATTTTCATTTCTTTTCAGGGCATGGAATAACGAAGCCTTCCGAGAGCTGCCGCAATGGCTACAGGTGAAGTCTCAGCCATTTGCACGACTGCTCCCAAGTTTCAAACTCGTGCTAACTCCCATCTCCTTTGCGTGCACCGGAGCATCTCAAACTTGTGAAGCTCTGCATGAGGAAGAGGGCCCTGGACTCTGCCACGCTTGGCCGGCAGTGGTTTATTCCCCTGCTAATAGTATCAGCGCGTTATCCTTCTGTCTAGTAATCCAAGCGGTAAATGACGTTATCTCCTCCCCCCCCCCAGCCTCGGCCTTAGCTACTTAGAGCAGCCGTTAATGGCCGCATAGAGCAGCTTACCCCAACCCTCTCCTGCAGGCACCCCGAACTGGTCTAGTTTCCAGGCTATCCCTAATGAATATGCATGAGACAGAATTGTATACATTGGAGAGCCAGCCTACGCAAAGCCACCTCATGCATAGGCATAGCGGCAATCCTGAAAACTCAACTGGCTGGGCCTGCCTCCCCGCGCGGGTGGGGAAACGCTGCTCTGTGGCCTTTGCTGTTCTCTGCAGGTAAAGGCGGGGCCTAGCTCGCTCTCTTTTCCCGGCCTTGTCCAGTCCCCGGTTAGCGCACCTGTACTATTTTAGCAGTCTCCGCAGGCTGGCGGCCGGCTGCATTCGGCAGGCCGTCCCCTAGATCCCAGCCTGCGCTGCGGTTGAAAGAAAAAAGGCCACAGTGGAGCTTAAATCCCTCTCCTTTTCAGACTGCACGGAGCCTTTGTTCCCAGAAACCAGGTGAAAGGTCACTGCCGACTGGAAGTCGTGGAGAAGAAAAAGGAGTGGAACGGGGAGCTTTAGTACCGACAGAAAAGGCGCGGCCCGTGGAGGCAGGGCACGGCCCTGCACAGCCCCCCTCAGCCCGGGCAGGATTTACTGCTCAACTAGAAACCAGCTCCTGCCAAAAAAAAATAAAAAGTGAACAGTTCGGGGGTAGTTAAACCCAACTATAAAGATCATTAGTTTTGTTTTTGTTGTGAATATTTCGTCCTGGAGCAGAGCAACAAGTAACCTGTGGTCATGCCTAGGTTTTGTCACCTGGCCTTGTGGGACTTGTACCTCTGTTTCTCCTTGGCAGGAGGGAGGGAGAGGAGCCAGAACCGGTCTAAAGTCTCTGTCCAGAAACCAGGTCACCTGGCTGTGGTGATATTAATGGCAGCGCCTCCTACCTGGGCGCGCCCACTACGAACCAGGGCGCTGCAGCGCTGACCTTCACCAGAGGCCCCTGCCAGACTCACGCTGACAGATGCAAAGTATGAGCACAGCTGAGGCAGGAAGAAAGAGAAGTGTGATCGTAGCTAAAAGGTGCAAACCTCCCTTATTACAGGAAGAAAACCAAAATAAAATATTAGGACAAAAGAGAAAAGCAGCCTAGGAATAAGAGCAAAAAAAAAGGCAAGAGGCAGGTATCCTAATCGTCTATACAGCAGGTAAGCTAGCGAGAAAGCTGTGACGATACATGCTCAGACCCTGGGCAATAAAATCCCAGAACTGCAAGCCTTAATGGTGAAGGGGGACTTTGATATTGTTGCTACCACGAAGAAAAAGCTCACTGAGCCCCATGAATGGGATACCACCATCACGGGCTGCAGCCTGCGAAGGAAGGCTAGGGATGGCAGAAAGCAGGGAGTAGCTGCTCCCTCTGTAAAAACCTATTATCGACGTGACGAAAATGCAGGGGGTGTGGGAAAGGAGGCGGCCCTTTGGGTTGTCTGGGAAAGCAGCGATGACATTGCCATTTACAAAACGGGTGTAATCTACAGAGCTCTGAATCAGACGCAGGAACGCGACAGAAGCGGACTGAAGACCGACAAAGGAGAAGCACGAAGGGGGATGAGATGAGGATCTGAACAGATCTCCTAGAGCAGTGGTGCTCAATCTGTTTTTCTGTTGGGACACACCTGACAGATGATGCTCACAAGCGTGACACACGCTCATTGGAGCTAAATGTAAACACATTCTTGTATCCACGAGAACCCCCTGACCTCCAACAGCAGGTGCAACATACAAAAAAATTATTCTGATTCTGGTGTCATCCCAGCAACAGCAACACCCATTCCCCTCTAGTGCCAGGAGCATTGTAAAATACACTCAGCACCTGCGTAGGAAACCTGCCGTACCCATAACAGCACTAACTCCGAGGACTCCATCAGCAATAGTGCTACATTTGAAAAGGTAGCGGTGCACCACCAATGCATGTCCTACTGAGAAAACACAACAAATAAGACTGATACATGTGTCTACATGTTAGCAAAATACCTCACCTTGGTCACACACACACAGACAACCAACCGTCACCAAATACAGGACAAAGAGAGCATCACTTCCAGGCCAGCAGGGGAAGATAAAGTTGGTGTCCTGCCGGGCCCAGAAGAGCAGGAGCTGGCAATGTCTCTCTCTGAATTGGGTAAAAGAGGAAACAGCCTCCCACTGGGCCAGAAAGAAGAGAAGGAAATGAGAACAGACTCCTGTCAGGCTCAATAAATGAGAAGTCAATGGACTGCCACCGGGGCTATGGAATGAGCAGCTTCTTGCTGGCCCTGTGACCCACCTCCCAGGACCTTCCATCATACCTGCTGAGAACCACTGTTCTAGAGCAGCAGTTCCCAAATCTGTCCTAAGGAACCCCCAAACCAGTCTTCAGGATATCCGCAATGAATATGCATGAGATAAATCTGCATGCATTGCCTTCCCTTGCATGCAAATTTATCTCATGCATATTCACTGCAGCCATCTGAAAATGCAACAGAGGTTTGGGAACCACTGCCCTAGAGGAGAAGAGAGATGAGGAGATAGGATACAGACATTTAAATACCTGAAAGGTGGTAATAATGCTTACGAAGCAAATCTTTTTTTTCAATAGGAAGAAAGTTCTAGAACCAGGGGGACATGATATGAAACTCCAAGGGGGTAGAATCAGGACCAGCATCAGAAAATATTTTTTCAAATGGCAGTGGATGCCTGGAATGCCCTACCAGTGGAGGTGCTGGATACAAAACCAGTAACAGAATTCAGAAAGGCATGTGATAAACACAGAGGATCCCTAGTGCCAAGAAGATGGTAATAAAGCACTAGGGTAACCTGCAAGGAGCAGCAGTTACAAACTGGACAGACGTAAAGAGCTAAACATGCCTACCCTAGGAGGAAAGGGGAGGTATGATATAGACATTGAAATACATCCAAGGGATAAATGCACAGGAGACGGAGACGGAGAAAGGGGTGAGCGTGAAAAGAGGTAGGCTAAGTAGCAATCCAAGGAACTATTTTTGGGACAGGTGCCCTATGTGAGGATCCCTCTGGTACCTCTCCAACATCCTTGGAATCATCAGAATCTCCCCGTCCTGAGGGACCTTTTTGGGAGGGACTGACTTCTTGACCGCCTCTTAGAACTGGCCTTAAACCCCCCCCCCCCCCGTAGACTTATGAGCCAAATAGGCCTTGTGCATAAGAAGTACAAAGTCTGCAGAAAAATATACTGATTCATCCAAATCCTGGTCCAGGGGAACATCTTCCCCTTCTTCACAATCCTGAATCAAGGGAAAATCCACAAATTCGCCATCCTCCTGGCCCATGGAAACATCTGGCCGTGCCGGGGAAAGCACTGGAGGAAACATCCTTGCCCCCATCACTATAGCCGCTGATCCTGCCACATGGCTCAAAATGACCATCGTTCCCGCGCTCACCGCAAGAGACTGCTGCACCAGTTTCTTCGATCCAGAGGTAGCCAGCAGTTTGGAACGCGATGCGTCTCTGAAGCACCTTCATGACCAGCAACACAGCCCGAGCAAAGGCCCTCGTGATTCAGACGGGCCCGCAAACTCCCACATGCATGGCAGGAACAGTCAAGCACCATAGCCCCATAGTCCCTGAAGCAAGAACCGCAAGTCAGCCAAGCCAGGGGTCGGGCAGACCAGAGAACAAAGGTATGAAAGCCGCTGGCTGCTTCTGCAACACGCCTGTTCTAATAAAACGTTGCTGCATTTTTTTTTTTAAAGAGATTTAAAGAGCCAGCGCCAAACAAACAGGCAAATATACTTTCCTGCTGTAGAGGATGCACTTCAGAGCTGACAGGCGGACTTACTGCTACCTCGTGGAGGATGAGGGATCTGGACCACCAGATGTCCATCCCACGGCACTCCTGGACTAGTTTGCAGAACAGTCACCAATACCCTATTTGTCCGCCTTAAACCAGGGGGGATAGCCCCATCAGGACCTGGCAACCCCCTGGACGGATAAAGACCAAGCATTTCCGAAATGTATTAATTTTTTTAATTTCCAAAATTTGTCTTTCAGACTGCAGGTTTTGCACCATCTACCATCTGCTGAAGACGGAGAAATAATGAGGGACTGCAGGTGGCACACATGGGGTTATGTACAGTGTCAGTAAAACTTTCTCTGTCGCCATCTGCTGGCAGGGAGGCAAACCCCAGAATCTGGACTGATTTGGGTATGCACAGAGAATGTCAGACATACAAAGAAGCAGAATTTTGGATCCAGTGTAGCCTACTGGAAATTCCTCTTGGTGTGATACAAATGGCCTGAAACTTAATAGTAAAAAACCCAGAATTACTGTGGGTAGACCAGGAGAATCCAGAGGTAGATTTTTCCATTAACCTACTTGATCAGAAATTAGTACCTTGTACAGATGTTCAAGATCTGGGAATACAGCTAGAACCACATCTCTCTCTGTAGATTCATGTTGCTGATAATAATAAGGCGGTTTACTTTCATTTATGGGTTGTGTCAAATTCAACCTTTGTTATCCCCCACAGAATCTGAAGGTGGTGGTATAATCTCTGATTGGCCAGGATTGACCAAGCAAATCATTGAAATATATACAATTAGTCATTAATACATCTGCAAGACTTATTGGAGGACTGAAGTTGTTGTTTACCACATGGCACCATTGCTCCGAGAGCTGTATTAGCTCCCAATTCAGTTCAAGGTTCAATTCATTAGTCCTACGATATAAGGTTCTTCATAACACGGCTTCCAGTTATTCAGCCAGAAAAGATTGTGCATTATGCGTAGCGCTTCAAGATTTTAGGTGTTTATAAATTGTAAATGTAGGTGTTTATGTTCCAGCTAATTAGGGATTCTTTGTGGGGGACCAATAATCGGTGTTTTTGCAGGTACTGTTGATGGGTACCTTTTCTCGTTGAATCAAATGCACACATTTGTACAGCTGAGGAGTTGTTAGCGTGGAAGATGCACAAAAATAAAGCAGAGGATCCAGGGTAGGCAAAGGAGAAGTACTAGGATACGTGGCGTTTTTCTGGTGTTTATCTAGGTGTTTATTAGGGTGTTTTTATTGGGGTTTATAGAAGCCCTAATTATGTGCCACATGGGTCTTTACATTCATCTCAGGAGGGCCTCCTTCAGGGAAAAGGGGTTCAAGAGATGAGGTGTGAAAGGAATAGATCTAGGATGTTTTCTGTGGTCACACCCCAACTATGGAACAAGCTTCTTGCTGAAGTGTGTTCTGTGAATAAGCCGTTGCACATCTGGAAACTGGTAAAAGCTTGTTTGTTTGTCCAAACATTTCCAGCGTGATTTTGGTTATTTCCTTTTTAAGTAATCTAAACTAAGCACCTTGAGCAATGGAGATGATATGGAGGGTGAAGAGGTGGATAATAGGTAGAGAAGCTATTTTATTGTATATTTAGGTCTTCTGATTTTCGGTTAAAACAGAAAAATTCTGATAAAAATACCCCAATAGGGAAATTGGGTTTTTCAGTTTTGACCAGAAGAACTAAAAAAAAAAAATTCAGGCCTACTGTATAGGCGCTCCGATGAAGTCATGAAACCACTGTGAGTCAAAAAGAGGCAACATACAGCAGCCAGATGATGTCGTCAGAATTTTGAATGGAGAAATTGCTTACCTGATAATTTTGTATTCCTTAGTGTAGACAGATGGACTCAGGACCAGTGGATTTATTCTCCCCTGCCAGCAGATGGGGATGGAGCAAACTGACGTCACAGTATATATAACCCTGTAGTGACCACAGCCTGCCAGTATTCTCTTCAAAAGCAACTGTGGGCAGACTAGCAAAAAACATGATTAAAAACAGATAACCAGAACTGTACTCACCCAACCAAAAACACTGAACTCACATAAGATTCTAGGTACCTCAAGCTAAGGACTGGATGAACACTTACCAGTAATCCCTTGGGACCCAGAGCCCCACAGGAGGACTGACACATTCATGCAGGAGCTGAGGGTAGGAAGCTGAGTCTGTCTGCATTAAGGAAAACAAAATTATCAGGTAAGTAATTTCTCCATTTCTTAGCGTGTAAACAGATGGACTCAGGACCAGTGGGATGTACCAAAGCTACTCCCCAACAGAGTGGGAGACTGCCTGTGGTCCATTCAACACCGCATATGCAAAGGCTGCATCCTCCTGGGCCTGCACATCCAGACAATAAAACCTGGAAAAAGTGTGAGAGGAGGACCATGTCGCAGCTTGGCAGATATTGATGGGAAACAACAGACTAACCTCCGCCCATGACACTGCTTGAGCTCTAGTGGAATGAACCCTAACCTGAGTAGGCATTGGTTTTCCAGCATCCACATACACGGCCGTGACCACCTCCTTAATCCAGCAAGCTATGGTAGCCAACGAAGCCGGAGCGCCCTGCTTACTCCCCCCATGGAGAACAAACAGGCGATCCGTCTTTCGAAAAGACTCAGAGACCTCCAGATACTGCATGACAAGATGCTTAACATCCAAGAAGCACAAAAGGCGAAACTCCTCCGTATCCCTGAACTTATCCAGGGATGGCAAGGAGATGGACTGATTCAAATGAAAGTCCGAGATGACCTTGAGCAAGAAGGATGGAATAGTATGCAGCTGTAACGGCCCCGGAGTCACCCAAAGGAATGGCTCCCGGCAAGACAAGGCCTGCAGCTCAGAAATCCGACGCACAGAACATATAGCCACCAGAAACCCAGTCTTCAAAGTCAACAACCATAAGGAAAGGCTATGCAGTGGTCAGAATGTTGAGTCCGCCATAAAGTCCAGCACCAAATTAAGACTTCACAATGGATAAATCCAAGGGAGGCCTAAGATGCTTCACTCCCTTCAAAAACCAGGCCACATCAGGATGAGATGACAAGGAAACACCATACAACCAGGCCTCTGAAACAGGCAAGAGCTGCAATCTGCACCTTCAGGGAATTAAGGGCCAAGCCTTTATTCAATCCATCCTGCAAAAAATCCAGAATGAGGGATGGTTCTTCACACCAGGCATCAAAAACTCTCCAAACCCGCACATAAGCTAAGGAAGTGGAGAACTTGAGAGCACGGAGTAAAGTGGCAATCACCATGCTTTAACAGCCAAGCCCTCTTAAGGGCTAAACTGTAAGACAGAATCAAGTTGGTTCCTCATGAAGAACCGGTCTCTGCTGAAGCAGATCCATGTGCGGCGGAAGACAAAGGGGGGCCTCCACCAGGAGTCGTTGCAAATCTGTATACCATGGACCCCTGGGTCAGTCCAGTGCCACCAGGAGTACTAGCCCCCTATGGCCTTCTGAGGAAAGGCATAAAGCAATTTGTTTTATGGCCATACCTGTACAAGACCGTCTATTCCCAAGGACTACGGATCTCTTCTGTGACTGTAGAAGTGAGGAAACTTTGCATTTTGAGAAGTCGCCAGCAGGTCTAGAAACGGAAGGCCCCTGCGATCCACAATCAGCTGAATGCCTTGGCTGACAATACCCATTCTCCTGGGTCCAGACTCTCCCTGCTGAGAAAGTCCGCTCTTCCGTTTTCTTTTCCTAATGTGAGATGTCGAGATCATCTGCAGATGATCTTTCGCCCATTCCATCAGCTGCTCTATTTCCTGTGACAATTGCTGGCTCTTAATTCCTCCCTGGTGATTGATATAGGCCACAGTTATTATATTGTCCGACATCACGTGAACTGCTTGATTCCGCAGCCTGTGATTGAACTGCAAGCATGCCAGCTGTACTGCCTGGGCCTCTAAGCAAATGATGTTCCAGCAGGACTCTTCAGCACTCCAGGGCCCCTGGGCCGTTAACTCCAGACAGTGAGACCCCCAACCATGGAGACTTGCATCTGTTGAGTACCAACCAGGCCGGAGAGGACAAGGGAACTCCCTTTCTCAGATGATCCTCCTGCAACTACCACTAGAGGTGGGAGTAGATTTCCATTGGCAAGTGGAGCCAAACCACATAATTCTGAGACTGTGGGTTCCAATGAGATAGCTGAGAGTGCTGAAGAGGACGCATATGCCGTATTGCCCATGTCACCACTTCCAGGGTAGCTGCTATCAAGCCGAGTGCCTGTAGGTAAGACCACACCATCGGGTGTATGGCGTTCATCAACTAACACACTTGAGATATCAATCTCTGGATCCAAACTTCCGGTAGGAAAACTTTGTCCTGTCTTGTGTTGAACCAGAGCCCCAGATACTCCAATGACTAGGATGACTGAAGATTGCTCTTGGTCAGGTTCACCACCCAACTGAGCTCCTGCAATAAGGAGATCACCTTGTGTGTCATCAGGCGGCTCTCTTCCTGAGTCTTGGCTTGAATCAGCCAGTCATCCAAATATGGGTGCACCAGGGTGCAAGGCCGCCGCTACCACCACCATCTTAGGATGGGAGCAGTGGCTAGACCAAAAGGCAGCGCCCGAAACTGATAAATAGTGCCCCAATGGTGTTCCAATTGGATGGGAATATAAAGGTAAGTCTCTGACAGAAATTCCCTCGACTTTACCGCCATTATTACAGAGAGTAAGGTTTCCATTTGAAAATGAGTCACCTTCAAGTGATGGTTGACCCTCATGAGATCCAAGATGGGACAAAAGGAGCCCTCCTTCTTGGGCACAACAAAATAAATGGAATATCACCCCATACTTTGAGACGTGGGCACCGAAACCACATTCCTCAGGCTGAAGAGCCTTTGAAGCGTGATCTCCATTTCCTGCTTCTTTTGCGGGGAGTGGCAAGAGGACACCATGAACACACCTTGAAGAATACTGCAAAATTCCAATGCATACCCTTTGCGTATCACCTCCAGGACTCACTGGTCCGACATGATCCTGACCCACCTCTGATAAATGAGAGAGATACATGCGTCCCCCTATTTCCTGTTCTGGAAGGTGGGTCAGCAAACCTTCATTGGGAAGCTCGGGAAGGTTCCCTCTCTTGGGCTGCCGGGAACGAAAGGACTGAGACCTATCAAAAGGCCATATCTGCTGAAAGGTCATCCCTCTGTAGGGACAAAAATGCCTGGAACCCCAGAAATGACCCATCATACCAAAGGGGTCCTATAACTGTTTATCTTCTGGCAACCAAGGCACCAGAGACTTGCCCCACTTACTAGCCAGTGTCTCCAACTCACTCCCAAATAAGAGCGAGCCTTTAAAGGGCATCTTGGTAAGATTGGCTTTGGAAGCTGTGTCAGCTGTCAGATTCCACAACCAAAGTTGATGCCTGACATCCCATTCCAGATCAATCAATTCCTGGATGGCATCCATCACCGGGAAAAAACAAGAGGCTTTACATAAGGAAACCAAAATGGGATTATTCCTTGGCTCTGACATAGCATCCGAGCCAGGAACACCCAGCTGTTTCAAGGTCTGGGAAATCAGGGCTGGCAGTTCATCTCTATGAAAGAACCGCAACATGGTTCGATACGGTTCTAGCCCTGGAGGAATTTCCGCATCTTCCAAGGAATCATCATCAGTGCCATCCAGATTCCTGTCGGGAGCACCCGCAGGAATCCGAGGCAAGTTCCGGCGCTTAAACATAGGACTGGAGGAGGGAGGAGCCACAGGTTGAGGGTCCAACCGGACAGAAATGGGGGGAAGCAGAGGACTGCACCAGAAGAAAGACTTGTAAACCTTGAAAAAAATTTTCACCCAAGAAAAAGCAGCCGGGTCCAAATCAAGCCCAGAAGGAATTGGAGCTGGTCCCACAGAACTGCCCTCGCCAGCGGAGGAGCGAGTCAAGGGAGAACCAAGATTTAACTTCCCCCAGTCCAGGCTGGGACCAACCCATCATCAGAATGAGAAGAGCCCGGCTTAGCAAAATCCGAGGAAGACAACTCTACCTGAGCGTCTGAGCATCGCTGACACAGGTTAGAAGCCCTAACATGACAGGCCACCAAAAGAGAAAGGTGCTTAGGCTTCTTGCTTACCGGAGCCATCACCGCAGTAAACGTGCGTCGGAACGGCTCGCACTAAAAAATGAATGCGCCCAAAAAATAATCGCCTAGAAGAAAGCACGGCAAGGCACATGCACAACCTGTGCCTCAAATTAAGTGCGTAGAATAGTATGTGCGCATATAAAATGCGCCCAAAAACTGAGGGCACAACGCGTGCACAGAGCTGACACACTGTGCACACTGATGGCTTATACAGGCAGCAGAACACGCACAACAGCATACGAAAACGGCTGCCGTGGCCTTCCACACGGTGTGCACGAAAAAATCCTAAGTGCGGGGCCTAGCCCACCGGGGGCCATTCAACCCACCAGGCTTCCCAGTTCCCTAACCCCAATGGGAGCGGGAACAAATATCTGCATGGCGCGCCAAGAAAGGAGACTGGAGGAAATCTTGAAACCCCTCTGTCTCTGATTCAGATAAAACTTTCTTTTTTTTTTTAAACTTTAACTGAGCTCAGCACTTACTGGCTGAGTACAGAGATGGTCTCCGGCTGCGGGGGGGCGGGGGGGGGAAAGGGCATCTGCTAACGTCACCATCATGCTCGGGCTCCTGCACCCACTGCCTTTCAGCTGAACTAGCAGCTAAGTCCACACCGGGAAATCCAGCTACCGGAGCAAGGCACACCTCTGAGGGACCACGGAAATCACCTCAGGAATTGTCAACTGGGGGAGGGACTTTTAGGTATCACCTCAGGAGAGCGGGGCTCTCTTTTCCTGAATTTAGAATTTCAAATTTCTCTTTTCAAAAAGCTCAAAGCAATCCCCATAGGGAGATGCACATCCACCATCTGCTGGAGACGGAGAATACTGGTAGGCTGGGGTCACTGCAGGGTTATATATATACTGTGATGTCAGCTTGTTCCGTCTCCATCTGCTGGCAGGGGAGCATAAACCCACTGGTCCTGAGTCTGTCTGTACACTAGGAAATTTGAATTTATTAAAAACTTATAGCCCATACTTTCGCAACAATATTTCAGAGCGGATTCCAGGTAAACACTCATAAAAGCATAAAATAGTCAAAATAAATTTCACAATAAACATACAATTTCAAAACAAAGAAGCTTAAAGTCTCTAATGAGCATTATTATAGGCGCAAGCACCATACCTCTTTCTGATATGCCACAACTAAGCACAGCCTAGCGTTATCCATGCCAAGGTTGAAGCTTTTCTAAATAGGTACATTTTTAAGGCTTTTTTTAAAGCTATTAATATTATCAATTAAGCTAATACAATCTGGTAAAAAGTCCAGAAGCAAGGACCTGCAACTGAGAAAGCTCTCTCTCTCATTTTGTCCAACCGAGCTAGCTTTGCCATAGACTCTCAGTGCCTTGCTCAGCTAGCAGCTCGTATCATTATAAATCATTTTATGTATGGATGTTAGCAACTTTGTCCAGGGCCCTCCGTCTAATCGGCAGCCCATGTAGTCAGATCAAAGCTGGAGAAATACGATCTCGCAGTGAGGTTCCAAACAAGACAGGGGCCACAGCTTTCTGGAAGTAGCTGTACAGGCTGAAGCTGGGTCTGCGGCAGCCCTGTATAAAGTGAATTACGGCAATCTATACCATTCACCACCAAAGCCTGTAGAACAGCGCGGAAGGTATCTATTTCAAGATCTGGACGAAGACATCTGATCGTGCAAAGTTTGTAACCCACATTTTTTATATGTAATAAGGATAACACTGGATCAATTGTCAAATCCAAGTTACAAAAATGATGACGGACTGGAATAACATGGATTTTCAACTAAATTTGAAGAGGTATTATGAAAAGGGAATTTACTCAGCAAGAGAATTTCTGGTTTAGAGATGCTTAACATAACTTTGTTATGGAATAAGCGTTGTTGCACACACTAGAGACAGAGCGAAGCCAGCTTCAGCATGTCAGACCAAGATGAGGAGTACTGGATGTTAGCATAAATGCTGTAGTTTACGCCAAGACAAAAAACTATTCTGCAAACAGGGGCTAAGCATATGTTAAATAATGTGGCAGAGAGATAGGGAGCCCCGTAGAACTCCAGTATCCACGTTATTCCAGTTAGAACCATATTCTCCCAAGCAAAGCTAATGCAAAAAAAGTGACAATAAAGACCCCCACGCCGCCTCAACAGAAGAAAAAGAAAAACAGCACCAAGAAAGAAGCAGGATGGCAGGGAGCCCCCCCAAGCCCTACCGGTCAAAGGAGGAGCAAGCCAGATGCATGATGAGGGAAGAGGGAGCGAAAGGAGGACTGGAGTGCCTTACGCTAGTGCACTGGAGACTTCCCACGCAGCCACACGCACACGCGTTACATAGGACTGCCACCCCCTACATCCCACAACCTTACCTCGCCCCCTCCAGCTATATATACCCACAGCCTGCCGCCCCCACCTAGCCCCACATACTCAGGGGCCTTTTTTAAAAGCCCGGCACGCGCAAATCCCAGGAGATACGTGCATGGCCAGGCTGCGCGCACGCCGAGCGCATTTTCAAGCAGTCCAGGCATGTGCGGACGTGCCGGTCTTTTAAAAGGGGGAGGGCCCGGGGCGGGGTCTGGGCTGGCAGGGGCCGGCCGGGACAGTGCCATTAGGTGCTGGCCTGGTGAAGCGCGCACCGTCAGCCGGCTGGGCGCACACAACTTACTTGTGCTCGGAGAAGCAGGTAAGTTGTAAAACAGAACAATTTAGGGTAGGTATGCGGGATTTAGGGGGTCAGGGAGGAGATGGGGAAAAGGGAGGAAAGATAGGTAGGGGGTTAGGGAAGTTCCCTCCCAGTCTGTTCCTTTATTGGAGCGGATTGCGAGAGAACTGGGGAAAGGGCCGATTGCGGGTGCCAACCCCCCCCCCCCCCCCCCATGTTATAAAATCACCATGTCCACATGTGTGCGCTGGGAACCGCGTGCACATGGATGCCTGTGCGCAGATCTGAAAATGTACCCACCAGTGCGCAACGCAGCAAGTAGAAATTTCAAGATAAATGTATTATTATTATTAAAATGAATCTGCCTAAAAATGCACCAAATATTTTAATTTGTGCTGTGAAAACACCGAACACCACCTAATTACTTGAAAAATAAACCCAGGGACGGTAACTTTCAAGTGGGCGAGCGGGCGCACATGTACACGTGGGGAATTTTATAACAGGCGCGTGTCCACGCCATGACCAGTTTGCCCAGCCATTAGGTGCTGTCCTGGTGAAGCGCGCACCGTCAGCCGGCTGGGCGCACACAACTTACTTGTGCTCGGAGAAGCAGGTAAGTTGTAAAACAGAACAATTTAGGGTAGGTATGCGGGATTTAGGGGGTCGGGGAGGAGACGGGAAAAGGGTGCAAGGGGTCTAGGGTAACTGGGGAGAGTGCAAGCTAAAGGGGGATTTGGAGGACCTAGCTCTAGGATGGTGAAACCGGTCATGGCGTGGACACGCGCCCGTTATAAGATTCCCCCACTTGCATGGCTCAAACCCGACTTTATACCTCGCCCATAGTAGAAATAACCTTACCCAGCAGCGGATCTGGGCGTGCTCCCAGGGGCGGAGATACTTGCCTGCACATCTCATGGGCCCGCCTGGAATGCCCACACCGAGCCTCTTTCTCGTTTGAAGTGAGATAGTCCCATCTTAGGAGATGTGTGCGCATGTCTCCTGGATTTTGGCACCCCCGGCTTTCAAAATTCAACTTTACATTTGCAGTTTATAAACCCCAAGGATCAAAATCCTAAAGGTATATTGTGTATTGAGGTTTAATTGTAAAGCGTTAGCTGGTTTTGTTTTCAGAGCTGAATGTTATTGTTATTTGTTTTCATTTTATGCACTGTAAGTCGCACTGGAGTGTGATAAATAAAAAGGGAGGCTGATAAAAGTTTTACGGAACAAGTGGAAAGTTGCCACACCTTGTGTTCCAACATCTGAAAGCCACTGGGAGAGAGAGTTTAAGGGTGACGTCTCAGAAGCCATTTCCCATTAAAAAAAAAATGTTCAGCCTTTCCCACGCTCACATTCAGTAATTCCCTGAGCGGCAGGGTACATCCATTCCTCAATAAAGATACAGTGGGAAAAAATATGCAAATACACTCTCAACCGCTCGTCACACACCTACCTCACAGATATACAGACTGTAAATGCAATGCTGCATATGTATATGCTCACAAACATTATACTGTGTTTACAGCTGTATATATAGCCAGGGTGTCAAATCCAAAGCATAAACCACATTAATACCAAATAGATGCCTTAATCAAAAATAATTTGTTGCAATGACTGTCATCTGGCTTTCAATTCAGTCAAAAACTGTGGATTTTTTGTTTGGTATTTACTTGCAAATAAAAAAAAACAAAACGTATCTGCCATGACTTCCTCTGCTTTAATGCCCTGAAATGGGTCTGTGTTTTGAACATAAAATCTGCAGACGTCTCACATACAAATGTGATCTTGGAACATGGATAGATAATTAAATAGACCACATACAAAGATGTGCAATTAATTGGATGTACTAGTCAGCCTGCAGACTTGACCAGGTTATTAATGTGGAGCTCCCCCTTTTCCAGTAATAAAAAAAAAAAAAAAGCATAAAAGAGGGCTTCTAATGCACAAAGAGACTGGCTACTTCTCGATAAGGAAACCACACCATCATTGCGTTTACAATCAGGTATTAAGAGCAAAAGCAGTTGCATCTTTAATTCAGAAACATTAGCACATTCTGAAATTACACAGCCTGCTTGAAATGCACCTCCTTGATTGTGTATTCCCGAGGACGGAACGTTAAAGACAATGTGGTCACATTTCGTACAACCAACTACTCTTCTTCATATGTAGTCTGTCTAATCACCTGTCAATGTTCCAAGATCTACGTAGGAAGAATGAAACGAATGGTTAAGACGCGCCTGATTGAACACCGGAGTTGCCTCTCGACCAGAAAAATACAGGCACCCGTTGTGCAATACCGCACTGATTAATGCCATTAATTTCGAGACCTACAGTGAGGTATTCCTAAACAGATAAAACTATCTCCTCGAGGCGGTGATCGGCAGGCCACTTTAAATCCGAAGAAGGGATTTTGGATTTATATTCTGCAAACGTTCACCCCACAGGGTTTAAATATTGAGATAGCGTGGCGTTCCCTTATTTAAAAAAAACCTATATAAATGCTGATTGTGCGACTGACAGGTCACCACAGTAAAGAAATGATGTCTGCACTTACACGAACGATCTGGCTTGCTGACTGGTTAGCTGTCAATGTGTGTTTCTTGAAGACATCCTTATCAATGGGTCTTCTCTTCTGGTTGAATGTGAGTTTGGCACCAAAAGTGTCAAGATGCCGGACTAAGTTAAGGCTTGTGGGTTAGGAATGATTGAGGTGCTGAGCGCGGTCCTCCTGGTTATAATTTGATAAGTGACAGATATTTTAAATGTGATTTCTTTTTGGCAGCATGACACTGCCAAGATGATGAAAGAAGCACATTAACATCTGTATGTGAGACGTTTGGCTCTTGATGTAGATTCCATCTTTGAGACATGGACCCATGTCAGGGCATTAATACAGAAGACGTCGCACAGATAAGTTTTATGTGTAACTAAAAAATACCAAACAAAAAATTACACAGAAACTTTTGTCCGGTGATTAATAAGGCAATTGAAAGCCAGTTGGCTGGGACTGTCTACTAAGACTGTCATTGCAGTAAATTAATTTTGATTACGGCATCTCTTTTGCATTAATATAGATGTATATAAATACATTGCCTCACAGATGCTCTGTATACACACAACATTCAGAAACACTGTGTGTGTTTGTGTGTACTCTCATACATATACTGCGCATATAAACAATGTCACATAGAAACACTGTTTATACTCCCTTACTGCCATACACACGTATGCCAAACAAGTTTAAATTTTGATAAACGAGTTCTCTCAAAAAAAATGAAATCAAGATTGTCCACAATTGTCAAACACCTTCCCCCCTCCTCTATGAGTGGACAGTCTCCTGTGTATCATGCTGAGACACTGAGCATTCAGAATAGCTGAATCTGCTAATCTCTTCCACAAATAAATTCTTCATTTAAATCTCTAGACCTCCTTGAGGAAAAAAAAAGACAACCTGTACACCAGCTAAGTTCTGGTCCCATTTCATGCTCTTTGCTCATTCCACATTAACACAACTTTTGTCACTGTGAAACCAGCTCTTCTGTTGTCCTTGCAGGCCTGCGCCCCATGAGCGTGCTGTGATCCACACCGCGTGGCTGGCGGGGGACCGGGCTCCTGCTCAGGTGCTGCGTGCTTCATGGCAGATCTTCAGGACGAGCATGGGACCTCCTGCCACTGCCGGAAAATCTGGAACACTTTGCGGGATTTCTCTGGGACACTCTGCAGGGACATTCAGAGAAGAAGAGATTTGAATTTCGCCTACTGGCAGTGTTACAGAAAGTCACTTTCACCCCAACTGAACTTGCTTCAGTGGCCCCCTCTGCCACGTGTCGTGGGACTGGGGGGTGCACGACCCGAGAGATGCAAGGGGCCTGCACTCATGGCAGCAGGGGCTGCCCCCGCTCCTCCCTTGACTATTCCATCCTCCACCTGGAAGCTACGGACCTTAGCTCTCTTCAGAGTCTACTGCAAGTATCTCTCTGAATAAGCCCATAGAGGACGCTGTAGAAAAGGGGATTGGAAGCGAGGCCTTCTCCACAGTCAAGTCTTACAGTGCCCTCTCCCATCTGCAGGGGCTGGCCTGTACCACCCAGCTAGCCAATGTCAAATAGGGGATTTGGTGTAAGCTCTACAGACAGACAATGTGGATTCAGCCAGCTGTATAATGTCTGACCACCGGACTCATGACTGTCCATCTCCGCAATATACATCAATAATTTGCTGGAAAGGGCTCCTGTTAAATTATTTTATGAAAAAAAAAAAAGTGGAGTGGAGAAGGCAGAAAGCACAGTTGTACATATAGAAGTAGCACAGAACCGTCGCCGCAATGGTTCCTGTATTCTCCTGGACCAGGACGGAAGGGGGTGAGGGGGAGGGATCCTGGAATCCCTCTGTCACAAGCGAAAAGGCTAAACCTCCGTAGCTATAAGCAAACAGGTTTATGCTGCTTATGCAGGGCGTGAACCGATGTCACGTGAACTCCCAACGTGGCCAGCTGGACCATGTCGGATCGCCTCTGTGACAGCAGCTGATGCAGAGATATCAGTCACGTCTGACTGGCTAGAGATGAACTGTCCCTACGCTCCAGTTTCAGAGTGGGGCTTCACGTTCAGTAACCTCATGTAGAGAGAAAGGTGCAACTTCCTAGACAGTTATTTCATGTTCTGTTCACGTCAGAGGCAGAAGCTAGTGCGTCAATACAGTTGAGGCAGGGAGGTCTAAGTGAGGGTCGATGATAAGAGCCTGCTGCCTTCTTTACCCTGCTAACTCACCTGTGCAGGCGCAAGGATCAGACTGTCCCAGTATCACGTTTATTTTTTTTTTAATCTGAAGCAGCAGATGCAGGCCCCCCCCCGGGTAAAAAATCACCCAACACACTCACCACCCATTAAGGCCGCTGCTGGCACAAATAAAGATTTTGCACTGCACTGATGCGCAGCCCCCACTGTAGAACTGATACAGAACCACCTGGCACAGCATTCTCAGCCCCTGGACATCTGCACCATAAATACACGGAAGACAGCATCACCGTGTTTGTATCTGTATGGTCCAATATGCTTCCAGGCATGTCAGAGAGCCATGCTCATGGCAGCAGCTGCTGTGCTGCCACCGTTCTACGCACAAACTCTCCTGGCTGCTGGGTCTATGAAAGCCAATTAACACGTTAAGAGAGTTGTTTCCCGGTATCTATGCCCATTGTGCTCATGAGGCGTTCGTGCTGGAGTTACTCCTTCTGCGCCTGAAGCTTCCCCTAACCTCCCCAGTTAGATGCAAGCCGATCACATTCTACACGGGCAGCAGTCAGGATCTCTACACATTCGTTTCAGAGACAAAGGCAAGAGTCCGACACGATTGCACCTGTGGCTGGGCTGTGCAAGTCCGCATGTCTCACCTCAGAATCTGTCTCTGAAGAGCTGTGGGATTTACTCATCGCCAGAAGGATCTTCAGCAAAGCCCTCCACGCTGGATCTGCCAACTGGGCTGTGGATAACTGGTCACCTTTTTCCAGATCCCCGCTCTGGACCTCTTGTGCCACACTGACCCATGGGCACCAATCTCTGTGCTGGGCGAGTGGATCAAAAAAACCTCTGGGAGAAGAAGTATCCTGGGAGGCAAAACAAGACGTTATTGCAGCTGATAACATAGGTCACTTCTGTTTACTCCCAGCGTCAGCAGGGCCTTGGCTCCTCTTCGCCCTGTCGCTATTTTCTCCACCAATATCTGTGCATCTATAAGACAGATTATAGAGCTCGCTTTATAGATATTTGCAGGATTATCCAATGGGCTTTAGTCATGAGCAAGAAACGAAACCTCGACCTCACAAAAGAGCAGTGAGAGTAAGGTCTTCCTTGCTTTGTTTGTGCCATATGTAAATACCATTTGGTATGAGGAGATTTGAAATGAACTGTTCAGGTGACTCTTCTTTTGGGACCTCATGGCAGCAAACTGCCACCTTACCTAACTCTACTGATCCAGTCAAATGCAACAGTGCTGGGAAATGCCCAGGACTCAGGGCTCCGAGCCTGCGCCACGGCTGTGCCACAAGGCCCCCCCCCCAGCCCCCTCCCCAATAAGGCGAGGTAAAGCAGCACAGATTTGTGGAAGAGAGGAGTCCCCCCCTCTCTAGGGCCGACTGTGGGACAGCAGGAAGATGCAGGAACTCTCTGCTTTGCATTCTTCTCCTGCCCCAAGCAGGGCTCATGGCAAGAAAAACCAAGGACAAGAGGTAGCTGCCAACCCTGCTAGGGAACCCAGCACATAGTATCCTTAAGGGCTGGATAGCCACGCTCCCTGAATTCAGAGGATGGGAGCACCTCTTCCTCTCCACCAGGTTCACACCGTGTGGCTGACGGAGCGCAGAAAAGTAAGAAATAAAGATCTACTTAATGTAATGATATTCTGCAAAGAAAGTTTCTAGACTGGGGAGGGGTCCAGGTGGGGATGAAGCAGGGGTTCTCTCTCTCTCTCTCTCTCCCTTCTTTCCAAACTTCCAGTCTCTCGCCCCCTCCCTTGCAGACCATCCAGACACACATCTCCATCTGTCTACCCCTCCTTTCCTCACCTACCTATCCCACCGGCCTTGCCCTTCTCATCTCCACCTCTACCTTCTCCATTCCGTGTTGCACTTCCTTCAGTGCCTCGCGTTTTCGCTATCTCGCGCTATTCCATTCCCACCTCTAAATTTCAAGCAGTTTTCTCCAGCTCTCCTCACACCTTCCTTCCACCTCCCACCCCCTCACATTCCTCTCAAGCTTCTTTCCTGTAATTGCCGCAGCATCCGCTACCCTAAGCCTGGTAAGCAAGCAGGGAAAGCACCACTACAGCACCACCTCCCACCACCGCCACCAGAGGGAGCCCTGACAAGCGAGCGCTGCTTGGGCAGCGTACATTCTCACGGTACGTACGGAGCTGCTGGAGGAACAGAGTCTCGCCCGCTTGGTTCTCTTGTGTGGGCTGGATGGCACCTCACTCCCCAGGGCACAGTCTCCTTGCCCCATGCTGCGGGTCACTGGCCGATTCCTCACTGCTTCTGCCTCGGAGCGCTCCAGCGGGCCGGGGAACTCTCCGCTTCGCGTCCGCATGAGCACAGGGGTTTGGCTCAGCTCGTGCTGCTGACAGTGCGGGGAAGAAAAGGACACGGTTGTTGGAAAGTGAGGGAGAGGGGAGGAAACGCCGCACAGGGACAGGACCTCCTAGCACACTGTCGCTACAGCCAAACGGCAAGAGCTGGGCTTTTCAGGATTTCCCTCAACTTCCCCTGCTCCTTGCCGGTCTCTGGAACATTCCTGCCCTTGCCAAGCTTCTCTTGCTGTCTCAGTTTCCTGGAGCTGCATAGCTGAACCCCAGAGATGAGGAGGACTGCAGGTCTAGCCTGAAACACAGAAAGTCCAACTGCAGGTGAAAGCTTGTGTCTCTGGCACTCGCCAACCTGCTAGTCCTAGATCTGGCACCTGAGCTTGAAAGATTCGCTCCCTCGTACCTCGCTGCTTCTAGACTTGGTGCATTCTGTGAGCACAAGCTCCCATTTGTCTCTTAAACCAGTTTATGTTTTTTTTAATTCTAGTTACAGAATAATCTGCAGATATACAATCACAAGAAGCATAGTTAATGCTCCATTTGGAAAGCCAATAAAACCCTGCACAGCTGTCAAACCAAACTTTAACCTTATACTAAAAAAAATAAACATTTCTTGCCAAATAAAAGTGTGAGGCATTGAGTCCTTGAACCCAGAAAGATTTTTAGTATTAAATATATGTTTTGGGCAGGTGGGAGCTTTCTGGTCATAGAACGCAAAAGCTTTCAGTGGTGGCCACAAATCTCCTGCCACAGTGGCTACAAAGAACTCCCAAAATCGGGGTCTCTCCCCCTGCATTTGGATGCTAATATTTCCACTTCTAAAACACACCAAAACCCAAGTCTGTCGCTGAACCTCGCTCACCTCCTTTCTGCTGTCGAGTTGCATTCACGCCAACGTCATTTAGCCCGGATTTCTTATGGTCCAGGGTTCAGTTGCCTGCCTCCGTTTCAGACGGCCGGCAAGACCCTCAGCCGGGCACTGACCATCTTCTCCTCTTATTGCCTTGCTAACGTGGAATCCCTTTGCCTTTGGCCGCGAATTAGGTCCCCTTCCCCGAATATCTTTTAATAGATCCCCAGTCGGGCCCTCTCTTTCCCCTCTTCTGCATGCCACCTTATCCGTTTTGCTGCTGCGAGTCTTACTTTCTGGCTGTCCACGCTACAGACTCAGACCACCTGCAGTCTGGCACACCCCATGGGGTGCACCAGCAGGGGCACACCCCATGGGGTGCGCTCTGGCACACCCATGGGGTGTGCCAGAGCGCACCTCCCATAGCCAGAGAGACTAGACACACAGGGTCTGCTCCTTATGGTGAAAAAAGATTATTAATGTGGATATAACTACACTGTGGATAAATATAAGCGGGCCTTGTAGAACAGCATGGGGACAGCTTGCTCAGGGAAGTGACAGTAACAAGAAGCAGAGGTCGTGCATCCGAGACCCCCAAAAGCAGGGCTTCTGAAGCACTGGAGCTCCTCTCTCAGCTGCTCCCTAAACCCTTCCCCTCACCTGCTCCCAATGCCCTGTGCTTCTGAAATGCTGAGCTCTGCCTCTCACCTGCTCCCAAATCCTATACTTTCACAGTGCTGAAGCTCGCTTCTTGCCCGTCTCTGAGGTGCTGGAGTTCCCCTTCACCCATCCTTGAGCCCCGCATTTTCAAGGCACCGGAGTTCTCTTCCCGCCACCCCTTCAGACACGTCACTGCCAGTTTCTTACCTGCTCCCCGCTCTGGGGAAAGCCGGTGTCCTTGCTGCGGGTGGTCATCCTGTGTGGAGACAGGGGAACCGGTGTTCCTCGCTCGTTTGTCACGGAGGTGATGGGCATCCCAGGGGCTATGTCCGTCTCCCCGCTTCCGGTGCCCTCAATCTGCTGGAAGCCCCAGAGTCCCACCTTCCTCATGCAGCGGCAGCACGTGATGATGGAGAGGTGCAGAGAACCCAAGGGAGAGCTGATCCCGTCCAGCCGGAAAGAGAGAAAAATGGAGGAGGGTGAGTGTGCCCTCAGCCTTCCACAGAGGGGCCCTGCAGCACCCACTCTACCAGGCAACCAGAGATGCCGCTTGCTTGCTTACCTGGCTCGAGTACCTTCTTGCCTCTTCACTTTCAGACAGGACTTTCACGTACTTACCTCACCAGAAATACCCCTCACCTGCTCTCACCCTGCCACACTCCTTTTGAAAACTCACTGGTGGGAGATACCCACCGCATGCTCACACCCGACAGTCCCCTTGGAAGTTAACTCTCCCAGAGAAGACTCGTGCATGCTCACTTGCCAGTCCAGCCGCAAAGGGCCAGAACGCAGGCTGCTATGTGCACCGGGACGTTGTCCGAACCATATTTAAGGGCAGTTCTCCCGTCTTCCCCTCTCTGTTGCAGTTCATCTTCAGTCAAATGTAAGAGAAGGCTGAGAGTATCTTCCGACAGTCCCTGGGAAAAACACAACACACAATCTCTCTCCTTCAACTCAATAGACAGGCACAAATTTTGTACCTAGGCAAAATAGTCCCTTAAAGCCAAGGCAATAGACTCGAGGGGGCTGCAATCCCTCCCTCCCCCTTTCAGCTTCATCCCAGCACTGAAACAATACAGGCGCAAAGCTCACCATGTTTTTCAGGTCATCGAGTTTTAGGGAAGGTAGCTGGAGCTCCAAGTGACACAAGCTTTGGAATCGCGCCAAGAAGTCACCAAGAAGCACAGATGGTTCACTCATAAGCAAAAGCCAAAAGCGATCTGTGAAAAAGAACATCTCAACGTTGTGCTTTGTTTTTTAAAGGCTGGATTCCTCACCAATGGATTTTTTTTATACAGTCATTCTATTTTTTTTTTAACTGCCCCAACATGTTTAACCTATTACCTATACAGAAAAAAAGCTTAGCAAATTAGAAGAGATGCGACAGAAGTCTGTATCATAGATCTCAAGTGCGAAGAAAAGTGACAAATTCACAGGTAAATAGATAAGTGTAGCTAAGGACCAGGCCACCTACTTAGAGCGGAGGCGTTGAATGTGCTACAGCTTACCTGGACAAGGGCTGTCTGGCCAGAAGCAGAAATTCTCATGTGCCATCCTTAGGGCTTTCAGCAGCTCTGCACACCTCTCCTTATCTGAAACCCCCAAGTTGTGGGAAATTATTTTAAGGAGTTAGCTTGCAGAAGAGTATTGTACCATGATAGAGGAATGAAGCAGAGAAATCACCGATATTATTAGTGTAATTATTTGATATAAGGCCTATAAGTTCTGAGAATAAATATGCAATTTTTCTTAGCCTGCTTGTAACAAAAAACAAGTCCTGAGATCAGATATATTAAAGAGCAGTTATTCAGAAAGCTAACTGCAGATACCTGAGGAAAACAGAACAGTAGTCTCTTGACCACACCTAGCTGCTCGCTGATGAGATAACAGACAGTTGGGACCTCAAAAAACACATGGGAAGTGGCCCAGAGGAGAAACTAGAGCAAAGGTCAGAAGAATTAACTTAAAAAGACCTACTACAAACCAACTGTTTGAAATCAGAGAACAAACAGCTCAGAGGGAAAGCTTTGGAACTTTACCAGTGGTTAATGGAGTGACCGATGAGCTGATGCTGATTTCCCAACGCATTGTGTTCCCAGATTTTCCAAAACTATATCACATTGGGAACTGTGAGGAAAGTATTTTTGTATGTATATATTCTTAAATGCAAACTCTAATCTTGAATGCTTTATTGCTATATCTCAGACTTATAAGTACACTTCTATACTTATAAGTGTGTTGTGTGATCTATGACAAAATAGTCACCAATTTTTCCTACCGACTATACAAGTACAAACCTTTCACATCTGCACTGCAAAGGGGTCACCGCAGATCAGATAACAAAAGGCCACATTGCAGTAGCAAAATATTCAGCTTTAAGATGCGATGGATTTTGGACTGCAGCTGGACTTATCAGGTCACCGTTATCAGAATGAGAATTATAAGCCACCATCACTTTCACCAAAATCGTTTACTCATCTACAGCTCTCCTTTTTTGGGAATTCTGATGGTCACAATCTAAAAAAACTGGCTCTTTTCAGCTTCAGGTTGACTACACAAAGATGACAGTATGAGATAAAGATCTTATCTGCCTGCTTGTCTAGATACAATTCCCTTTTTAGCAAATTCAGTTACTACAATGAATAAATTTGCGGGTACCTAGTGTGACACCATCAGACCATGCCACTCTCCCACTGCCTGATGTCACAGCTCCTACAGAAATATGACTCAGCTTTGCCTGCTGCTACAATAGCTATATTCACCAGAAGGGCCACATTAAGGAACTGGAAATGTAGTCTACATTTTCCAAAAGATGAAGTGCTGCAGAACTAAAAGTTTGATGTCCAGAAAGACTTTTAGACACCAAGCTGTGCTGATATGCACTCCTGATCCAAGAGTCTCCACTCTGTTCATGGTCTGACATTACATGGATGGATGGATGTTTCCAGTTTTGGAGGCAAAGGAAGTGAGCACTTTCTGTAACTTGCTGACTTCTGTGGCTGGAAATTTGAGCTGGCTGGAGTGTACCAACTGCATTACAGTCTGTCCAAGGCACTGGTCTTCACCCTACTCTTCTGAAAATGCACAGGGTCTTTAATGGACACAGCATACTTAAAGGCATTTCTAGAAACCAACAGCTTCAGTAACAGTGTCTCCAACTCTGGCCCAGAGAAAATGGTGCCCCATTCTGAGCTACCATTGCACATTTACATAAACAAACACTAAGCTAATGATTCTACTGCTTGGTATTATCTTCTCAATATTACAGTAACTTAAGGACTTGAAGGAATGATACTAGCAAAATTTTAAAATATGACCTGTTTTGGCAGTTTTTTCATACAGATTAGAGCTTCTCATTTGACATAGCATAAACATCAGTGCCAATCTAGGGAAGTCTAGCAATCAGCCATTTCTAGAGCCACAGGTTCTGCAGGAAAAGCCACTAGTGGCTCTAGCCCAGGGGCACCTGTCATTTACCACAAATGTGCCTTGGCCTTATCTGTTGAAAGGCTAGATGGAGCAAGCCGAGAAATGCTTCAGGAAATACAGTTTCCTTGTCAATACCAGGCTGAAACCTGAACTGGAGGCCTATCTACACAATGTAAGAGAAAAATCCAATAATTTAAATCCCAGGGGCACGAAGCTAAACTGATCACGTAAGACAGCAATTTTCCACAAAACTTTATTTCAAACAATTCTGAATAGTCAGCATTTTGTTTATCCTTTTCACTACTCCTGCAGTTTTTCTTCACCTAGCACCCATCAAGCATTGCCTCCAAGACTTCTCCCCTAATCAGCTCAAAGACTATGACCAAGAGTGGAATGCTGCTCTTTGTTTGGCCACTGGGTGTCACTAGAAGACCCATGCTCATCCTTCTCCAATACAGACAGTAAATGCTACTTCAGTAGGACTTTCAGGCTCCTGCTAGGTCACAAGAGCAGAAGTCTAAATTCTGGGCCAAACTTAGGCCTCTTGATTGGCAGGGCAGAGCTCTGACTACCCGAATATGGCGCTTCACTTGGGCCCCTATGAGACAGTGTTTCATGAGCATATACATGGCATCTGGGCACTGCTTTTCTAAAGCTACAATGGTTAACTTACTTCCAAGTGTGTTAAATTCAAAAGTACACATCATAGACCAGGGGTGAATTTTATTTTGCATTACAATTTGCAACTGCATTTTAATAGTGAAATTGCTTACCTGATAATTTCCTTTTCCTTAGTGTAGACAGATGAACCCAGGACCAATGGGTTGTGCTCCCCTGACAGCAGATGGAATCGGAGTCAGGTTTCAAAGCTGACCTCAGCCCTTCAGTATTCTCTTCAAAAGCCACTGTGGACATACTATCGAAAAAACTTGATTAAAAACAGATAACTACAGATAACTGTAACTGCACTCAGCCAAACAAACACAGAACCCCAGTAAGATTATAAATGCCCTGATCTAGAGATTGGATGAAGGCTTACCTGTAATCTCCTGGAATAGATATCCACTCCAAGGATGAATCCTTGGCACAGTTCTTGGGCAGCAGGGGGCGAGATGCTAAGTCTATCTGTCTACACTAAGGAAAACGAAATTATCAGGTAAGTAATTTCTCCATTTTCTAGTGTGTAACCAGATGGACTCAGGACCAATGGGATGTAGAAACGCTACCCCCAATCGGGGCAAGAGGCTGCCCATGGTCCGGTTAATACTGCCCTTGCAAAGGACTTGCCTTCTCGGCCTGTATGCCCAGGTGGTAGAACATGGAGAAGGTATGCAAGGACAGATATCGACAGGGAGAGCAATCTAACCTCCGCCCATGAGCCCTGGTGGAATGAGCTTTAACCTGATAAGGTAATGGCTTTCTTGCCTCCACAAAGGCTCCCATGACCACCTCCTTAATCCAGTGAGCCACGGTAGCCTGCAAAGCTGGTTCGACCTGCTTCCTTCCACTGTGAAGGACAAACAGGTGGTCCGTCTTTCGGACCGGTTCTGAAACTTCCAGATACTGCACCAAATGTCTACCTACATTCAAATGATGGAGGAGGCAGTATTCCTCCACGTCCCTGTGCTTATTTAGGGAAGGCGATGAAATGGACTGATTCAAATGAAACTCCGAGACTATCTTGGACAAGAAGGATGGAACGGTACAAAGCTGTAACGCTCCTGGAGTCATCCAGAGGAACAGTTCCTGACTTGACAATGCTTGCAGTTCAGAGATGTGTCGCGCCGAGCATATAGCCACCAGGAACACCATTTTCAAGGTTAATAAATGCAAGGAAAGAGGACGCAGTGGCTGAAAGGACAGACCTGCCAAAAATTACAATACTAGATTAAGATTCCACAAGGGAACTGACCACTATAGGGGTGGCCAAAGATGCTTCACCCCTTTCAGAAAATGGGCCATGTCCGGATGAGCCGACAGGGAGGTTCCATTCACCTTGCCCCTGAAACAGGGGAGAGCCGCTACCTGCACCTTCAAGGAATTAAGGGCCAAACCTTGGATCGGTGCTTTTCAATATATATATATATATAAATGATCTGGAAAGGAATACGATGAGTGAGGTTATCAAATTTGCGGATGATACAAAATTATTCAGAGTAGCTAAATCACAAGCAGATTGTGATACATTACAGGAGGACCTTGCAAGACTAGAAGATTGGGCATCCAAATGGCAGATGAAATTTAATGCGGACAAGTGCAAGGTGTTGCACATAGGGAAAAATAACCCTTGCTGTAGTTACATGATGTTAGGTTCCATATTAGGAACTACCACCCAGGAAAAAGATCTAGGCATCATAGTGGATAATACTTTAAAATCGTCAGCTCAGTGTGCTGCAGCAATCAAAAAAGCAAACAGAATGTTAGGAATTATTAGGAAGGGAATGGTTAATAAAACGGAAAATGTCATAATGCCTCTGTATCGCTCCATGGTGAGACCGCACCTTGAATACTGTGACAATTCTGGTCGCCGCATCTCAAAAAAGATATAGTTGTGATGGAGAAGGTACAGAGAAGGGCAACCAAAATGATAAAGGGGATGGAACAGCTCCCCTATGAGGAAAGGCTGAAGAGGTTAGGGCTGTTCAGCATGGAGAAGAGACGGCTGAGGGGGGATATGATAGAGGTCTTTAAGATCATGAGAGGTCTTGAAAGAGTAGATGTGAATCAGTTATTTACACTTTCGTATAATAGAAGGACCAGGGGGCATTCCATGAAGTTAGCAAGTAGCACATTTAAGACTAATTGGAGAAAATTCTTTTTCACTCAACGCACAATTAAGCTCTGGAATTTGTTGCCAGAGGATGTGGTTAGTGCAGTTAGTGTAGCTGGGTTCAAAAAAGGTTTGGATTAGTTCTTAGAAGAGAAGTCCATTAACTGTTATTAATCAAGTTTACTTAGGGAATAGCCACTGCTATTAATTGCATCAGTAGCATGGGTTCTTCTTAGTGTTTGGGTAATTGCCAGGTTCTTGTGGCCTGGTTTGGCCTCTGTTGGAAACAGGATGCTGGGCTTGGTGGACCCTTGGTTTGACCCAGGATGGCAATTTCTTATGTTCTTTATTCAAGCCGTCCTGCAAAAATTCCAGAATACGTGGGATTTTGACCGTCCAAAGACGAAACACCGAATTCCTCGCACCAGGCCTCAAATACTCTTCAAACTTGCACATATGCTAGGGATGTAGAGAACTTCTGAGCATGGAGTAAGGTGGCAATAACTGCCGCAGAATATCCTTGCTTCATCAGGCGAGTCCTCTCAAGGGCCAGACCCTAAGACAGAATCGAGTCAGTTCCTCATGAAGGACCAGTTCCTGCTGTAGCAGGCCCCTGTGCGGTAAGAAGCACAGGGGAGTCTCCACCAGGTGTCTGTGCATATCTGCATACTATGGTCGCCTGGGCCAATCTGGAGCTACTAGTGGAATAATCCCCTGCAGTGCTCGATTCTGCGAATGACCCTACCCAGTAGGGGCAATGGAAGGAAGGCATATAGCTACTCTTCTTCTGGCCAGGTCTGAATGAGAGCGTCAATCCCCAGGGACCAGGGATCTCTTCTGCGACTGAAGAATCGGGGAACCTTTGCATTGTGAGATGCGGCCAGCAGGTTGATGGACGGGAGGCCCCGGTGATCTACTATCAGTTGAAAGGCTTCGGCTGACAACACCCACTCTCCTGGATCCAGACTCTCCCTGCTTATAAAAGTTTGCTCTGACATTGTCTTTTACTGCGATGTATAAGGCTGAGAACGTATGTAGATGTATTTCCACCCATTCCATAAGGAGGACCATCTCCTGAGACATTTGCTGGCTGTTGGTTCCTCCCTGGTGGTTGATGTAGGCTACCATCGTTACGTTGTCTGACATTATGCGGATTGCTTGACCCTGGAGTCTGTGGCTGAAATGCAAGCATGCCAGCCTCATCGCCCGGGCTTCCAGGCGATTGATGTCCAGACGGCCTCTTCCTCCATTCAACGTCCCTGGGCTGTGAGTTCCTGACAGTGAGCTCCCCAGCCCCAAAGTCTTGTGTCCGTTGTAAGAACCAGCCAGTTTGGGAGGACAGGGACACCGCCCTGCTCAGGTGAGCCTCCTGCAGCCACCACTTGAGGTGAGAGCAGACTTCCATTAGTAAGTGTAGCCGATTCGAATAATCTTGAGATTGCGGGTTCCAATATGACAGCAGTGAATGTTGAAGTGGGCACATATGTGCTCTCACCCATGGCTCTACTTCCAATGTTGCTGCCATCAAACTGAGAACTTGAGATAGCTCCATACCATCCGGCATATTGCGTTCATCAACTGATGCACCTGGGACAACAACTTTCATATCCGTGTGGTCGGGAGGAAGACTTTGCCCTGCCTGGTGTCAAACCAGATTCCCAGATACTCCAACGACTGGGAAGGCTTGAGACTGCTCTTGTCCAGGTTTACTACCCAACAGAGTTCCTGAAGCAAGGAGGTCACCCTGTTGGTCACCTGGAGACTTTCTTCCATGGACTTGACTCAGTTCAACCAATCATTCAAGTACAGGTGTAACAGGATTCCTTCTCTTCTCAACATTGCCGCCATGACCACTATAATCTTGGAAAATGTTCTTGAGGCAGTGGCTAGGCCAAAGGGCAGTGCCCAGAACTGATAATGGCGACCCAGTATGGCAAAGTGTAGTAAGAGTTGGTGGTCTTGATGAATTGGAATATGTAGGTAGGCCTTGGATAGGTCCAGGGAAGTCAAGAGCTCTCCTGGTTGTACAGCCATTATCAAGCAGCATAAGGTTTCCATGCAGAAATGACTCACTTGTAGGTGATGGTTGACACTCTTGAGGTCCAGGATGGGGTGATGAAATAGATGGAATAACGCCCTGTATTTTCCTGTAGCGTACGTACTGGGATTACAGCCCTCACCCTGAGGAGCCTTAAAAGAGTAAATCTCCACTGTCTGCTTTTTGTGCTGGGAGTGGCAAGGAGACATCATGAATATGTACCGAGGAGCACTGCGAAATTCTAGCGCAAATCCTTCTCGTATGACTTCCAATACCCACTTGTCAACGTGATCTCGACCCACAGTTGATAAAAGAGAGACAGTCAAACCCCTATCTCCTTGTTCCAAAGATGGGTCGGTAAAATTTCATTGGGAGATTCGAGACGATCCTGAACCCGAGCCTGTCCCTTTCGTGGGCTGTCGACTATGAAAGAACTGAGTTCTTCCAAAGGGCCAAAACCTCTGAAATGTCAAATTTCTGTAGGGGCAGAAACGTTGAGAGCCCCTGGACCAGCCCCTCATAGGCAAGGGGTGCTGCAACTGATTCCTCTTATCTTCCAGTAGGCGGGGGACTGGAGATCAAACCCCATTTACTGGCCAGTTTTTCCAATTCGTTTCCGAATAGGAGTGATCCTTTAAAGACCATCTTTATAAGGTTGGCCTGGGAGGTTTGCTTCGGCTGACCAATTCCACAGCCATAGCTGCCTTCTGGCTGCTACCACTAAGGCCACTCCTCTGGCTGAAGTATGGACTAAATCCGAGCCCGCATTTGCTAAAAATAGCCACTCTGGGGTTCACCCCAAGTCATTCACCTCCTGAAAGAGAAGTAGGCACGAATGCGCTACCAGGGCACAACAAGAAGCAATCTTTCATATCATTGCTACTGCGTCAAAGGCTTGTTTAAGGATAGACTCCAACCATCTATCACGAGCATTCTTTAAGGCCGCTCCTTCCTCCACTGGGATAGTTGTTTGCTTAGAGACATAGTAGACCACTGCATCCACTTTAGGGAAACACAAATGTTCTCTCACTGCTGGATCCAGTGGGTATAGAGCTTCTAATGCCTAGCCCCCTTTAAAACTTGCTTCTGGGGCATTCCATTCCAGGTCAATCAACTCCTGGATGGCTTCCAGTACTGGGAAGTAGGAAGAGGCTTTGCGCAAGGATATCAGAATGGGATTCTTCTTTAGTTCCATCATAGATTCTGCTCCAGGAACTCCCAGCGTTTTCAGGATCTGGGAAACCAAGCCCGGCAATTCATCTCTATGAAAGAACCGTAACATGGTTCAATCCGGTTCTAATCCCGGGGGAATTTCCCCTTCTTCCAAGGGATCTTGCTCTTCGTTTGTGCCATCAGAGTCCTCACAAGGGATACCCTTGGTCAGGCAGGGCATGCCTCGAGGTCTGCCAACAGAAATGGGACAGGGAGAGGAGGCCGGCTGGGGTTCCATCCAGACAGGGGCAAGCGAGGAAGTAGACTGCGCCTGTACAAAGGCCTGTAGGCCCTGGAAAAGTTCCACCCAAGAAAAGGCCGCCAGATCCATGCCTAGCCCAGGGGGAATTGGAGTGGACCCAGCCAAGTTTCCCTCTACCATGGAAGACCCAGCCAAGGGGTTACTCAGATCTGGAGTACTTCCAGTTAAGGCTGCCAAACCCTCATCTAAATGGGAGGAGCCGAGTTCAGCAAAATCTGGGGAGGCGAAATGCCCTTGGGCTTCCTCACAGGGATGACAAGTTGGAATCCAGGTCAGGCTGGGAAGCCCTAAGATGACAAGCAGCACAAAGAGCAAGGCACTTATGTTTCTTGGCTGTTGGCGCCATTAGCAGTGGTAACTGTGTGTTCAATTGGCTCGCATTTCAAAATTTATGTGCATAAATTTTGAGTACCCAGGCAGGGAGTGGCAAGGCGCATGCACAGCCCATGCGTCCGGTTTTTCCTGTAACCTGTGCTTACTTTATTGTGCACGTAAGAACGTGCACGACGTTTTGCGCATGGCATGTGCACAGAGCAGACATACTACAAATGTTGACGTTCGATGGCGGGCAATACACATAAAGCTGCATGCAGAGGGGAGGGGGTTGAGAATGGGGGATAAATATTAAAATATAGAGAGAACCCATCTTATGTCAGGCCATACTATGGCTCCTTCGCGTAGTATTGCTGATACTCAACTTTGATCATCACTACTCGTCCAGACTTCGTGATGGACCTCTCTCAAGATACATCAAGTGAACCTCAGAGACATGGTCAGACATGCCTATGAACTGATTGCCATGGTCCACACTCCTACGAGAAATCCCTTACTCAACGAATGGAGTTATAGCATATCATTATCTCCTGTTGTATGTCATGATTTTTATGAATTCCACTACTATGTTGTTTTTGTTACTGTTATCATAAGGGACCAGACCATCGCCATCCCCGAGTTACTGTTTTGTTTTCCTCTTATACTCTTCAGATGCCATTTACCACTCGTTGGCAATATTGTATATGTTACTATATTGGTTCTTCTCAAATAAATTAAAAAAAAAAAAGATGCGTGCAAGGTGGTGCCGGTGGCCTACCATGTGGTGTGCCGACCAAGTTTAAAGTGGGGTTTAGCCCACTGGGGGGGAGGTGGAGCCTAGTCAACCCGCTCGTAAACCCACTTCCCTATGCCCCAATGGGATTGGGAACGATGTCGGTACGGCGCACCGAGCAAGGAGACCGGAGAAAGTCTTACCAAAACCCCTCTTCTCTGAAAGTAAATCTTTTTTTTTTTAAACTTACCTGGGCTCAGTGCTTACCAGCTGAGTACAGAGACGGTCTCTGGCTGCGGAGGGAGAGGGCTTTGGCCATAACCACCATGCTCAGCTTCCTGCACCCACTGCCTTTCAGCTGCTTGAGCAGCAAAGTCCACACTGGGAACCGGCTACCGGACCAAGGCTCACCTCTGAGGGATCTCGGAAATCGCCTCAGGAATTCTCAACTGGGGGAGGGACCTTTAGGTATCACCGCAGGAGAGTGGGGCTCAAACTTTTCTCCAATATAAAAGTAGATTTTCATCTTCCAAAAGGTACAGCGATCCTCATAGGGAAAGCATGTCTACATCTGCCGGAGACGGAGAAATACTGAAGGGCTGAGATCACTGCAGGGATGTATCTACGATGACGTCAGCTTTGAAGCCTGACTCCGTCTCCATCTGCTGGCAGGGGAGCACAGCCCATCTGGCTACATGCTGGGAAATAACTCGCTTCAAATCAGGGCAAAAGTAATTACAAACAGAACTCTTTGATCCATCCGTAATGAAAGCATTTAAAAGTGGAAGCGGATTCTGCAGGGATACGTACAATTTCGAAAACTGAAGGCGGTCTGCATCGTGGTACAGAGGAAGGCCTGGCAGCTGGAGCACTTCAGCATGTCACATTCTACATTGGTCCAGCCGTACTGTGCACAGACCAGCGGTGACAGCTCCGGGGGCTTTCCTGCCCATTTCAGCGAGTTCTAATGTCAAGGAAAATACGCCACCCAACAGAATGCCATGCCTGCAGCTCTTCACCAACATTTCTTAACTAAACAAACAACAAACGAAGAGCTGGTTCTCTTACTACCACAGTTCAGTCAATCAGATCTCATCTGCCATTTAGAAAGGAAACTAAGGCAAGTGGCACAGAGGTGGCTGTTACTGCTTTACCAGGTGCAGTGCAGAAAATGCATACAGGTCAGAGTGAGTCTTGTGCCTCTTAACCCCTTTCCGTCCAGTTGTGCTATAAAATCCACCATATCTTGCCAGTCAAGACAATCCCGACTCCAGGCACCAAATACAACTTACCCCACAGCTATGTATTGGACCCTGTTATTTTTAAGATTCTGTGATATAAAAAGTGCAGATTGAAAAATGCAATTGAGTCCAAGGAAATCAAACTCATGGAACCTTGACGCAAGCTTCCATGTTGTGTGTGAGGCCCTTGGAATTGGGCCATTTCTTACACAATCCACTCTGCTGTTTGGCTGTCTTTAAGTCATGCAAAAGCCTGTATACATATGGTGTTACAGGTTTACAACTATACAAACTAAAGGAAAATTAGTTTCTTACCTGATAATTTTCGTTCCTGTAGTACCAAGGATCAGTCCAGACTGCTGGGTTAAGCCTCCCCTGCAGCAGATGGAGTCAGGGAAAAGCTGAAAAGCACCCCCCAGATATACTGGTGTGCCACCTGCGATCCCTCAGTATAATCATTAACAAAGCAGAATGAAACATATAACTCATCCACTTTTCTTTTTTTTTTTTTTTTTAGAACAACCAATGACTAGATCAAGTAAGAAAACTCTGAAACTACAAGAAAACTTGTCTTCCTTTTTGTAACCCGAGAACTTGCCGAAGCCAATGCAGCAATGCGCGTGCCTGTACTTTGCAGCGTCAGGAACTGTAAAAAGAAAAAGCAACAAGAATACGAGCGGACACTCCTGTAATAGACATATTTGGGCGGGTGTCTGGACTGGTATCCCTAACGTGAGAAGAGCGGGTATCCTCCTTCGAAAAGGCTGGTAATTCCACTGATTGATTGTCGTGAAATGCCGAAACCACCTTAGGTAAGAAGGAGGGTACCGTTCGCAAGGATACTCCCAACTCCGTTATGCGCAAAAATGGTTCTCTACATGATAATGCCTGAATTTCGGAAACGCGACGTGCCGAACAAATGGCTACGAGAAATACTGTTTTGAGAGTCAAATCCTTCAAGGTGGCCCGCTTGATAGGCTCAAACGGCGAAGCGCAGAGACCACGGAGAACCAAATTCAAACTCCAGGATGGACAAAGTGCCTGTACTGGAGGGCACAAATGTTTGACCCCGCATAAAAAACGAGGAACATCCGGATGACCAGCAATGGAAGAGCCTTCAATCTTACCCCGCAGACAGCCTAAGGCCGCCACCTGCACTCTAAGCGAACTGTAGGCCAGGCCCTTTTTCAAGCTGTCCTGCAAAAACACGAGAATATGTACTATGGAGCTCCGCCATGGGGACACCCTCAACCCTCTGCACCATGAATCAAAGACCTTCCAAATCCTCACATAGGCAAGGGAAGTCGAGGTCTTGCACGCCCTAAGGAGAGTGGAAATCACGGCTTCCGGGTAACCCTTCTTTCTCAGTTGTCTCCTTTCATAAGGCAAGCCGCTAGACAAAAGCGAGCCACCTGATCGAAAAATACGGGACCCTGCCTCAGAAGATCTGGGAGATGACCGAGACGCAAGGGACCGTCTACCATTAGGTTGATTAGATCCGCGAACCACGGTTTTCGTGGCCACTCTGGAGCCACTAGGAAGACCAGACCCCCGGTGTCGAGGGGACCACCGTCCCTGCGTTGACCTGGATTGACAGACTGCTCCCCAACCTGTCAGACTGGCATCCATCGTAACGATGATCCAAGGTGGAGGTTCTAAGTTCACCCCCTGAAGAAAGTGCCGCGGTACTAACCATCATCTGAGACTGGTCCTGGCTGGTTCCATTAATGGTAAGGGCAGATGTTAGTCTTCCGACTTGGGATCCCATCGGGAAAGCAGCGCTCTCTGCAAAGGTCGCATATGAGCAAAGGCCCAAGGAACCAGTTCCAGAGTAGATGCCATATGTCCAAGAACTTGCAAATAGTCCCATGCCGTAGGCAAAGGGAAGACCAACAGGCGCCGAACGTGAGACATTAAATTTTCCATCCACTGATGGGGAAGGAAAACCTTGCCCGCATAAGTGTCGAATCGGGCTCCCAGAAATTCCAATTCCTGGGACGGAACCAGCTGGCTCTTGGCGAAATTGACAATCCAACCTAACGATCGTAGTCGGTCCAACACCAACTGAACCATCTTGCAAAGCGCCTCAGACTTCGCTCAGATGAGCCAATTGTCCAGATAGGGGTGAACTAAAATTCCTTGCCACCAGAGGGAAGCCGCGACCACTACCATCACCTTGGTGAAAACTCTGGGGGGCCGTCGCCAACCTGAAAGGCAGGGCACAAAACTGATAATGCTTCCCAAGAATCATGAACCTGAGAAATCTCTGATGATGCGCCTGGATTCCTATGTGTAGGTAAGCCTCTGTTAGATCTAAAGAAGCCAAAAACTCGCCCTTGTGGACAGCCGCAATAACCGACCTCAGCGTCTCCATCCGAAACTGCGGAACGCGTAAGGCCCGGTTGACCTGCTTCAGGTCGAGAATGGGCCGGAACGTGCCTTCCTTTTTGGGAACCACGAAATAAATAGAATAACGACCTGTTCGATGCTCGGCTGATGGGACTGGAACCACAGCTCCCAGTGCCTGCAAACAAGACAACATCTGCGCAATCACCTGTTGCTTTGCCGGGGTACCGTAAGGAGATACTAGAAACAGATCGCGGAGCGGGCGAGCAAAATCCAAAGCGTAACTGTGACTTATAATGTCGAGAACCCACTGGTCCAATGTTACCTTGACCCATTCCTCCCGAAACTGGGCTGCATAGAGAGAAGAATATCGAGTAAGAAAAGGGAAGTGATAATCCCCTTGTACAGGTCCTTGGTGAGGCCTCACCTGGAGTACTGTGTTCAGTTCTGGAGACCGTATCTCAGAAGGGACAGAGACAGGATGGAGGCGGTCCAGAGAAGGGCAACCAAAAAGGTGGAAGGTCTTCATAGAATGACTTATGAGGAGAGATTGAAGAATCTAAATATGTACACCCTGGAGGAAAGGAGGAGCAGGGGTGATATTATTCAAACTTTCAGATACTTGAAAGGTTTTAATGATCCAAAGACAATGACAAACCTTTTCCGTTGCAAAAGAATCAGCAGAACCAGGGGTCACAATTTAAAACTCCAGGGAGGAAGACTCAGAACCAATGTCAGGAAGTATTTCTTCACAGAGAGGGTGGTGGATGCCTGGAATGCCCTTCTGGAGGAAGTGGTGAAGACCAAAACTGTGAAGGATTTCAAAGGGGCGTGGGATAAACACTGTGGATCCATAAAGTTTAGAGGATGTGAATGAAGAGAAGAGGCAAGGGGTGGCTTGCTTGCGGGAATGACGGCTACTACCTGGAGATTAATATCCTTATTCAATAAACATACACACGGTTAATGCGACTCCAACATTGCTTTATGCTTCAACGGCAAGAGGAAATGTGGAAAAAAGGATTTGCATCCACAAAAAAGCAGGGGAGTAGCTTGCTTGTTACGGCGGTTACTACCCCAAATCAAATAAGCCTGATACTTCACTTTCAATGCACATCCAGCATAGCTCTCTCCTTCAACAGCAGGGAAAATGAAGAAAAGATGATTTATATTCATCATCAACCAACAAGGAATGAATTACATAGTCTGGGTAAACAAATAAGCATGGGTGTAGCTTGCTTGTTACGGTGGCTACTACCCCGAATCAATTAAGCATGATACTTGACTTGGAATAAGTATCCAGCGCAGCTCACTGCTTCAGCAACAGAGGGAATTATTCAGACAACCAACAATGGCTGAATTGCACAGGCAGGGTAAACAAACGGGAGTAGCTTGCTTATTACAGCGGTTACTACCCCAAACCAATTAGCTAGATACTTCACTTAGATGCAGCTCCAGCACTGCTGTCTGCATCGATGGTGGGGGTGGAAGGGAATTGGAACCATAAAGTTACCAATAAGGGCCCTGACCACAGCGGTCAGAGTAACAGATTATGAAAACAAATAGGTGTGAAAGCTTGCTGGGCAGACTGGATGGGCCGTTTGGTCTTCTTCTGCCGTCATTTCTATGTTTCTATGAAACTGGGGCAGCTGTCCCCCGATCTGTGAGACGGAGGAATGGATCGGCACCACTTCATTGTGTGGTCTTGTTGGGGGTAAAACTATGAGAGGCCCCTGAACGCTGAGGCCTCCTGCCTCGAAAGGAATGCGCCCATGCCTGCGATCGAGATGCCGACTGTCTATGTGTTACGGAAGAACCTCTCCCCGCACGAAAACGGCGCTGACCACGGAAGCGGCCCCTGAACGAGCCAGAAGGGCGAAACTGTCTGGGCTTGTCCTCAGGAAGCTTATAAACTTTATTGTCCCCCAAGTCCTTAATAAGCTGTTCCAGCTCGTCCCCAAAAAGCAATTTTCCCTTAAAGGGAAAGGAACCCAACTGGGATTTGGAGGAGGCATCTGCCGACCAGTTACGGAGCCATAATAGCCGCCTTGCGGAGACCGCAGATGACATAGTGCATGCAGAAGTTCGTAGAAGATCATATAAGGCGTCTGCTGTGTAGGCGACCACAGACTCCATGTGGTTTGCCTGCTCTGCCTCCTCCGGGGGGAGATCCTGAGCCGTAAGCAACTGTAGAACCCAGCAGAGAGTGGCCCTCTGCATGAGACTGCTACAGATCGCGGCCCGTGCACCGAGCGCAGAGACCTCAAAAATGCACTTTAGCAAGATCTCCAGCTTCCGATCCTGAAGATCCTTAAGCGCCGTTCCGCCAGTCACGGGAATGGTGGTATGCTTAATTACAGCCGTGACCGCAGAGTCCACCTTGGGAAGCTTGAGGAGATTTAAAGATTCGCTCGGTAGCGGATACAGCTTCTCCATAGCCCTGCTGACCCTTAATGAGGCTTCGGGGAAATCCCATTCCCTGGATACAATTTGAAACAACTTAGGGTGAAATGGAAAAGTTTGCAGTGGACCTCTAAGGCCCGCTAAAACAGAATCTCCCAGAGAAGAATCCGCCTCAGGTTGCGGTGCCGGGATCTCCAGCTCCCGCAACACATGTGGAATTAAAGGATCCAGCTCGTCCTTGCTAAATAAGCGAAGGATCTGTGGATCATCCCCCTCTACCGGGACATGTGTGTCTACATCTCCGCCCGTGTCCAGAGCGAAGGGGTCCTGGGAGGGGTCCGCAGTCTCGGGAATATCAGGTTCCGCAGCCGGACAGGGAAGACGAGCCCCCACCTTCCCCAGGTCCGGAGTGGGCTTGAAAAGCTTAGACGGAGGGAGGGGCGAGTCCTCCCAATCCGCCTCAGCCTCTAAATAGGTTTTATGCATTAAGAGAACAAAATGTGAAGAAAATGGAGGTGGTCTCTTTAAGGCCCTCCCCGCAGGCCGAGGCAAGGGAGGGGCCGAATCAGATGTAAAATCGCGGGCGCGCTGCGGACTTAAGGCCGGCGGGGAGGAAGGAGGGAATTCATCTTCTTCCGATGCTGCATCAACGTCTGTGCTCGGCGCGGGTAAGATGGCCGCCGCTCCCTTGTCGAGTGGAGGTGGGGCAGGCCTCTGCCCCCGAGCCGCCGGGACTCGTTGTGGTTCGCGCAATCGCGAAAGGGAGATCCCCATGCTGCACTTGGCCGCCGAGAGGATCCCTCGCCCCCGGGGATACACTGGGCGCAGAGACCCTCCCGGGAGAGCCGTGTCCCCGACTCCCCGCAGGCCGTGCAAGCGGAAGCGCACAGCATGGCGATCGCGGAGCTGCCTGAAAAAGCGCGCGAAAATTTATGAGGAGGAAAGTTATCGAGCCGGGTGAAGAATCCACCCCATCCGGAGACCCGGGGCCGTTTTCGTGGCAGGCCGGGGCTGGAAAGGGCTGAACTAAGGACCCTTTGATAAGAGGTCTGTATTTCTCCTTTTTTTTTTTTTTTTTTTTTTTAAATCAACTTAACCAAGCCCTTTACAATCAGTCTCCTTCCTATGGCAAACTATGAGCCCCCTTCAGAGGAATTCACATCTCTGGCATGTAGAAAGGGGGGAGAGTGACCGGCCCACTGGTAAATACTCCCCCTGGCCACCGAGTAACAGAAATTCTCCGGGTAACTTGGCGTTAGGGCACTGCCCTGCCTTGCCTGCCCTTAAGTCCGCCTCCACTCAGCCAGCGCCAAAAAAGAAACCTGAATTATTACTACATGAACTTTAATTGTAAAAATAAAAAAAAATTATTTTTTTTTTTACATAAGAAGTTGGTATAGTCAAAGGTGGTATTATCAAACCTGTTCAACCAAAGATTAATCTGGAAAAAGGTGACACAGATCAGGACCACAGGTTATGCCACTCTGATATCTGCTGGAGTCAGAGAAATAATGAGGGATCGCAGGTGGCACACCAGTATATTTGGGGGGTGCTTTTCAGCTTTTCTCTGACTCCATCTGCTGGAAGGGAGGCATAACCCAGCAGTCTGGACTGATCCTGGTACATACAGGGAAAGATATTTTCTGTTTCAAGGATTTTATGTAAACTTTTATTATGAGGCGGAATTGATAAAATAAGATGAATTTAAGCATCGCATCAAAACAGCTTAAATTCACATTATTTACTGACTCCCCCTCGTATATAACACAGCTAACCTGACAAGAGCTATTTTGTTTATTAGTGTTGTCTCACTTTAGCCTAAGCCCCCCAAATCACAGTACTTAACTTCATTTTTAATACACTGCTTCTTGCAACTTTGAATATGCCGCAGACATACACAATAAAAATAGAAAGTAAAATACTGCTGTATTCCTAGATATATGCTGGTCCAAGAAGCACCAAGGAAAGAAGTGGGAAGGCAACATGTATTATATGGATCCCTAGAAGCAGAGAAGGAGGAAGAGGGTGCTGGAAAGATGCATCAAAGAGATGGAATCACTACATAGTCCTACAATTCTTTAATTATTCCAGATCTGGGTTCTGAATGAGCCAAAGGCAAGCTGGGACAACAAAGGATATAGTGTATGTCTCCACTCTGCTGAAGAAAGCTTCTCTTCTGACCGTCTCACAGGGAAGCACATCAGCTTCCAACGATCCATTCGTGGGCCCTGGGGAGGCAGCCAAGTCCCTGCTGAAAACACACAACATGTCAAACACAGGAACCACGTGACATATCTAGAAGCTCACACTGATTAAAACAATGTTCCAGACATGGACAGCGATAACTGTGTATAGGCGGCAGTTTTATGAAGCCGAAGGTCAAGTCTGAGTTTAAAAAAAATAAATAAAATATATATATATATATATAGGCTTCCTCTGATGATAAAATTGTTTGAACAGTCTGATCTTTATGCCTTGCAATTCTTAGTTTTGCACGCTCAGTTACTGTAAAGATAAAATAAATTATAAAAGGGATTGTCTATTATAGACCAACAAGACTCAGATTTATTCTCACCGTCTACTAATAAAGTAGGTAAAAAGTTATTTTAGCCTGCAGAATGAACCAAATCTGTGCTGAGAATCACAAAACAGTTACAGAGTGAGCATCTAAATGTCTCTGTCTTACAGAAAGACGTTTCACAGTGTGCTTAGCAAACCAATCTTTTACAAACTGCTGAGAGCCAGAGGTTCATGCTGTTTCCAGAGTTGCCACCTTACTTTGCCAAGGAACAAGACTTCCATGTACTCTCTAAAATTACTCCCCACTGTCCTGTTTTCACCCACCTAAAATGTTCTGGTGCTAGCCATCTGCAAATTCCTTTCAAGGCAGTAGCGCCTCAAATCCAAGTGAGGCAGACAGCAATCAGCTACGATTTTAAATATTAGAAGGCACGGCTAAGCTATGAGCTTTCATATGTACTACATGCAAACAAAATAAAAAGCAATTAAGAAGATGTAATGGGAAGAAAAGGAAGAGGCAGAGGACTGTGAAATGCACAGGAGTCAGGGAAACATTTTATGGAAGAAGAGGGTAAACAGTAAAAAAAAAAACAAAAAAAATCCAACAACAAAAAAACCTATTTGAATCTCACAGAAACAAGGATACTGAAGGCAGATAAAGACTTCCAAATCAATTCCCCCTACCCAGTGCAATACCACAGCCCGCACCTGATCTCCTGCTTTACCTTTGCTTCCTAAAAAGATTTTCTGTTCTTGTTCTATGCCGGGAATTCTCAACCCAGTCCTCCGGGCACACCTAGCCAGTGTGGTTTTCGGGATATCAATAATAAATATACATGAGATAGATTTGCTTGCACTGCCTTCATTTTATGCAAATCTATCTCATGCATATTTATTGTAGATATCCTAAAAAAGCTGCCTGGGCTGAGAAACACTGTGCTATGCTACCTCTCCCTCTGAAATAAACAGTGAGAACCAACAGCTCTGCTCAGACACTGGTAGCAAGGAATTTCCAGCTCTACCATTTCTCCCTGCTCAAGAGGAAACCGTCCTCCAACAAAAAGTCTATTCTCCATGGACAAGTATGCAACACAACCACACAGGTTCTTATGGCCTGGATTGGCCACTGTTGGAAACAGGATGCTGGGTTTGATGGACGCTTGGTCTGACCCAGTATGGCATGTTCTTATCTGCGCTGAATTCTGCACACACAAACTTAAAATTCTGCAAACTTTATATTAGTCAAAACAATACAATTTACATGACAGTCTTTAAGTAATTACATTTTAAATTAATACAGAAAAAAGTTATTACTTAGAGATGCAGAATTTCAAATATTTTGAGCAGAATTTCCCTAGAAATTCACTGTAAGAATGTCCCTTCCACTCGCTCTCCCTATTCCCCTGGTCACTTTGCCCTCTCAGGCCCCAACTGCTCCACCTGCCAGTATCTCTCCCCTCCACCTCTAAGCTCAACCCCTTCCATTCTATCGCCAGTCCCAGAGTTTGACCCCATTCTCAGTACTGCCCCTCACACAGGCTCCCTCTCTTACACACATGCTCACTCTAATACACATACACACACCCTCATACAGGCTTCCTCACTCTCTCGCACACACACATCCCCTCATACAGGGTCCCTCTCTTGCAAACACACCCACACAAGCTCCCTTTCTCTCTCACACATAAATCCTCATACAGGCTACCTCTGCTCTCTCTCTCACGCAGCCCTTCACACAAGCTCTGTCTCACACATACACAATCCCTTCACACAGACTAGCACGCTCACATACACACAATCTCCCAATCTCTCACACACATACATACTCCTTCACAATCTCCTCATATAGGCTCCCTCTCTCTGGCACCCACACTCAAGCATCCCCCCCCCCCTGCTCTCTCACCAGCCATGTTCTCTCTCCCATCCTCCTGCTCATCCCCTGCTCTCTCTCTCTCTCCCTCCCCTCTCTCGCACTCTCTCTCCCTCCCCTCTCCCCCACACACACACCTCTCCCTCTCCTCTCTCTCACACACACCACATTCATTCTCACTGGGGTCTTCATCTTCGCCGCGAGCGGAGCACATCCCGCAGCACACGGGGGCCTTCAACTTCACCGCGAACGGTGCGCCAGGGCCTTCATCCTCGCGCTCTCCGTTTGTGGCATGTCAGGGTCTCCTCTGCCATTTTCTGCACAGAAAATGGCAATTCTGCCCAAATTTTGCACTCCACAGTAGCGCAGAATATCCCCAGGACTAATATATGCTCATAATCTTCTAGAACTCTTCTCTGAGCATGTGCGAGCATTCCCACTCAATCCTTGTGCTGATAAGATCCATCGTTTCTTCTTGTCCACTGAATGCGTCAACACAGGTGAAGCGCTCTCAGAAGAAAGAATGTCAAAGAAAGGATTGTCTCCTTTTAAGCTTTGTGAGAAACGTTGAAAGAAGCTGTCTATTAAAGATTCACATAAATAATGCCTCAGATGTCTGGGTCCATGACATGACTTGGAAAATTGTAAGTACTGCTGTAGCATGTCTCTGTGAGCTTAAGTTTATCAGGAACTCAAGCTAAAGTATGAGGTGTTACTACAAAAGGATAAAACACAGAAAAAAAGGATAGATCAAAAGACCAATTCGGTTGAGCTCATTAATCAAAAAGGGATTTGCATTATGAAGTAAAACAGAAATCTTCCTCTGAACAGAGTTTGAAAAAGCACAGTGTGAAAAGGACATCACCACAGAGTATAAGCTCTAAAATTTGCCTTCTAAAAGCATCACCATCATACCCATACTCACAAATGCAGTGTCAAAGAAAAACATAAAGAACCAACATGCATTTGTATGCAAAATGTGGTCAGACTTTGTAAAGAAGTATATGACTAGTCCATCCAAACAGCATGAAACAAAAAAAATCACTGCAAAAGAAACAAGGAAGCAAGAGGGCACCAGACACTTTAGATGACGAAAGGGAATCAGATGCATTTTCTGTGGTAACTATATCCTCAGACCACACTAATACTTCCATAGATTCTTTGGAGTGTCCACATCTGGGTGAATCACCCGATTTATCTTCTGAGCCCTCTCCAGGGCTTCCATAAAATTACAACACTGCTTAATGACAATACATATCAATCATTTGTCAAGCAAATGGCCAAATCAAACTCATTTACCCTAGAAGAGGACGAATTGACTTCCATGCCACAAGGAGTACTGAGGTTTATTCAGCCACAGAAATTCAACAGAGCTATACCAATGTTGGACACTTTCCTGGACTTGCAAGACAATAGATTGTCCACCCTGCATACTATTATACAAGCAGCCAAACCCTTCTCCAGCAGTGCCGAAGCCATTCTAAAACCATATCACATGATTCTCTCACTGTGGCATCTGCTATGAAAAAGGCCAAAACGTCAAGGTTAAATTCAAGTACACTGATGAGCAAAGACCCAAGAACATTGGACATCATGGGGAAAAAAGTTTTCCAAGCAGCAACTTTACAATCATGCATCAAAGCACATCAAATACATACATTCATCAAGCACTGTTATCCTGATCATGACATGCATGCTGGTACAGGCTTCAGCACAGCTATTCTGAAAACAGTACTGGTTCAGAAATGACACTTCAGAATACAATCATACTGGATAAGCTTTCCGCAACATACCCAGGGCTGCCAAAAAAAAAAAAAAAAAAAGCAACCCTAGCTTAGGGGTACCACTTATGTGGCTGTGTTGCATGCTTGTCCACAGAGAGAGTGAAGTTTCTTATCTGTAACAGGTGTTCTCTATGGGCAGCAATACAAACTGCCACTCAATCCTTCCCACATCCCTGGAAAACTACCTAAGCTATTGGACTAAAACTGGGGATCTCGTCAGCTCAATGGTTGAGCGGGAATGCCTGTACATGTTCGGAGAAGAGTTCTAGAAGATTCTAAGCACATATGGAGAACCTGCCTGAATTCAGCACTGACAGATGACGTCACCTACTTGTGTGACTGTTTGTGTTGCTGCCCACGGAGAACACCCATTATAGGAAACTTCGCTTTACATGCTGGCTCCCCTTATAAGTTTCCTTTTCTGTACTGCATTTCTACTCGGCTCCCCAGATTTCTCTCTAAAGGCCAGTCTCCAAAAGGGCCCAAGTATCTGAAGGCTCCATGAGCAGAGGGTTTGGTGGCCTTTGCAGGGTGTGAGCAAAGAGTCGGTGCAAATCTGCGAGCAGAAAGTTCAGGAGTAGGATTACCAGATGGCTCCATATCACTGGTGGGCAGGCTGAGCCAGTCTTAGTTTCACCCTCACTGGATACAATAGTGGTAAAACCAGGCCTGGTTCAGCCTTCCCAGATGATCTGAAACCATCGGATAACTCTAATTCAGAGGCAGATGCAGAAGGGCTATCTAGGAGAAACTGCTGGAGCGCTCCGGGGCCTCCCCGAGCAGAAAGGTCCGGAAAGGAATCCCATCCCGCGCCCACCAGGCTTCGGCTCCAGCTCTTACCCCTCCGTTGTCCCCGCAATTCCTTCGTTTATAAGCTCCCGGATTTTCTGCGGAGTCCCGGCCGGAGATTTTAACCTAGCGCCGGAATTTTCTCCCTCCGCCGCAGCACTGCTGGGCGCCGCCATCATGGTCCCTCTGTGAACGTAATCCCCACGGCGACAGGAAACCAAAGGCTCACCACTTCCGTTCCGACCTGCTCTTAGGAAGGGAAGAGAACACACAGACTGAGCGAAACTCGCACGTAGACTTGACGTTGAAAAGTCCTTCATGCATAAATCGCACTACAATGAATATAGTTAAAAACATTTAAACAGTTCAGCTAAAGAAAAGGGGAAGAGAAAGCTGGAGGGAGATCTCTTCTTCAGCAAGGAGGCTCAAAATCCTAAGAGAGAAATTTGATTATAGTCTGTTGCAGGGCTTGCACTGTGGGTGACCGCATAGCCATTCCGCTTTTCAGGATATCCAGAACGAATATGCATGAGATAAATTTCCAGTATACACACATTTATCTCATGCATATTCGTTGTGGATATCATGAAAAGCCGATTGGCTGTGGGGTCACCAGGACAGGTTTAGGAAGCTCTGTTCTACTGAAATAATGTGGAATAAGGTTATTTTTATAGGAAGAAGAAAGTGGAAAACTGGTCAATTTTAGAGTGAAAAATCTTCAGAAGGATAGCCGGGTTAGTCTGATGTAGCAACAAATTACAGGAGTCGGGTGGCACTTTATTGGAGCATGAGCAAGTGGACCCTGTCCTCGAAAGCTTATGCGTCAATAAATTGTAGTCTATACGGTGCCACCTGACTCCTGTCAATTTTAGAATGGCTCTTTCTGTAACTGCCAAGTGACTCAGTGTTAGAACTTTTAGGCCAGTTTCCTTTTTTTTGGCACTTGCAGGGATGATTTCAAATTACAGAAATAGGACTACAAACACCAAAATGTATTGAAATATAAGTTAACAAGTATAACTAATCAATCTAGGGGTTCAGCACCATGATCTGGACAGTTCCTGTGATACACAAAGGGACACATTTAAGTTAATAGGGCATTTCAAATTTTTGAGACATAAAAAAAAAAAACCAAACCCCAAGAAACTACTAAATCTCCCTCCAGAACATAAATCATTATTTACTAAGCAACCCTGCTCTTCTAGTATTATTCATACTCTCCTAGGGATTCCAGCACTGTGCTCAGGCTATTGCACATGCCATAGACCTAAAGATGGTCCTGAAATATGAGATGGCAGCAGGAACAGCTGGGTCTAATATACAGACCTCAGCTCTTTCCTACAACAGCTCTCTCCCAAAAGCAGGGAAGCTGCTGGGGTCATTTGTGGGACTGAATGCTAGGAGAGAATATTGGTGGTTGATGGTTAGTATAAGTACAGAGGAATCTATGAAAAGCTCTGCATTTCATTAGGCCCCACTCCAGACTAAAGACAGCCCTTGGAGTGGGAGTGTCAAATAAGCAGGACAGGTGAAAAAGAGTCCTTCCAGAATCTGCACATAATCTAGATATTCACCCACAGGCAGGGTTCCAGGGGATTGTGAGTGTAGCTTGCAATAGTAGAAATCCCAGAAAATTAGGAAATAAATGAACAATTTCCCCAATATGAATTGTGACTGCAGATGTCAGACAAGAGCAAGATGCTCCATGTGGATTCTCAAAACACTGTAAAAACTTTGAACTGGATTTAGCAACGGTTTTCTCCCATTATGCCAGCAACATAATTGCGCTCACTAGCTCAAAACGCACACATTGTAGCAGAGATTTAAATTACTTATAACCCATACATTGGATTGGCTTCATCTGGTCTTGGATCATGATCCATTTAACCCAATTTTAGGGAAATTGCTGGTTTTTGGCCAGGGTTTTGAAACAATTTCCTGGCCCACTTCATGTTAGTACATTTTATTAAATACTCATATTTTAACAAAGAAAATTGACTGTTTATGTGCGGTCCTGTAAAGCCTGACAGCACTTCCTTAGTACAGTCCCATGATTATCAACCACTTTCTACTAGACAACAGGGTAAATGTCTCTAAATGGATCCATCTTTTCAAAGGTGACACCAGCAGTTTTAGGTGATCATCCTTTTCCCGAGATCCCTGGTACGGGGAGTTCAGACAGGGTGCATTTTTTCTGAGGTGTAGACTGAGTTGTCAGAGATGGCATGCAATGGCAGAACTGTTCTTGCAGCCCGCTTGGAGAAAGGGGAAGAAGGAAGCTTCCTGCTCTCTCAGCACAGGGTGCTAAATCCAGTTGTGGCACTGTCCCTATGTGACCGACTTCTATGCAATCAGTGGCAGCTTAGTTTAGTTTAGCTTTCATGCTGAAATTCCTTTCATCTGTCTGGAGCAAAGTATTGTGGTTGCCCTGTAAGTCCACTTGCATAATTAGAAATAAGAGTAAAAAAACAAGGCACACTACACCTTTCGGAACCAATTGGTGAGGGATTACTTTGCAGTTTGTGTGTGATGAAAAGGCCTGAGAGACTTTAAGAGCTCATGCACTACAGCCTTTGTTGCTGGTCCTTTAAAAGGCAACTGTACAGACTAAACCCAAAGCTGGGACTGGCGGGGTCAAGAGAAGAGTCCCAGGTGTCAAGCCCAAGGGGGCATCAGCAGGGCTGGCTTTACCTATGGACAGAAGCACACAAGGCTCTGTCCCAATGATTCTTCCCATCCAGGTATCATGCAAGGAACAGGACGGCAGGGGAGATGAGTTTGGAGCAAGCAGTGTACAGTGCAAAAGAACTATCTGTTCCCTAATCCAGCAGCACTGTTGCGTCCGTCGGTCTTCGACGGCTTCGCCCCGCCTACCTCTCTCTACTTGTGACTCCTCCCGCTCACCTTGGACTGATGGCTGCTGCGGCATTTGCCGACCTCTCCAGTGTCCCCGGACCGGCTTTGGTGCTGCCTCCCGCCATGCTCCTTCAAGGTACCTCTAGGGCGCGCGCGCGCACGCCGCCCTCATCTTTATTTCCAGGTTGGCGTGAACCTCAGGGGCGTCCCTCTGTTCTGACATCACGACTCCAGGGTATATCTGCCTACTGCATTTGCTAGCTTGTTGAGTTAGCAACCGGAACTCTACGGATGGGATTCGCTCTCCGTTCCTAAGCTACTCAGCCACTCCAGCTCTACTGGAACTCTTACTACCCTTTGGAGTCACTAATGGGGTACCCGCTCCTCGGGGGCCTCTCTGCTTCTTTTAGATGCTATCAGGAAACCGGTACTCGCTCCTCGAGGGCCCATGTTCCCTGTGTCGGTGCCTGCAACCTCTACCTTCTACTTGGAAGAACTAACTACAGTCACCATCTGTGAGTACAGAAACATCTCTCTCTACAGTACTGCTTCGCCGGAATCAGGTACTCGAGGGCCTGCCCTCTGCTCCGGTGCCAGACCTCTTGTCTAGTGGAATCTTGGCTACTGCTAGTGTGTACAATGCTACTGAGTCTCTCTGCTCTAACGGATCAGGTACTCGCTCCTCAAGGGCCTGCTCTCCCTGTCTTGGAACTCTCCTATTCTACTTGGGACTCTGAATGCTATTTCTATTGTGTGCTCATAACTCTCAGTCTCTTTCCACTATAGCACTACCTACAGAGGAACCATTCCAGCGTTCTGTGAGAGACGCGCCCAGTCGGGCTCTACAACTACTACTCACTACTGCCACCTCTGGTGGTTCCATATACTGTTAAATAAAAGATTCAAATCTGTGTTTGTCTGTCCAGAGTTTAGCCTGACACTGTGGTCCCTCACGGGACTTCTCCCCCGTGGGCGTGGTCAGCTGCCGCAGTGTCCAAGGAGCCACCCAAACACCAATAACCATAACAAGCACTTCTTCGCCTTCCCCTCCTGTCTGCAGGGAACAGGAATGGGGTCGAGCGGGAAGGAGTTACGTTAGCTCAAAGAAGAATTCCATTATTGTCTGCATATTTGCTTTTCTAATATGTGATCCCTTTTTCTGATTTGGTGAGGTCAGTCTGTGTTCTATATGTTTGATGGAGGTGAAGTATTCTGCTAGCCTGTAGATTTGGTATAGAGATCTGCAGCAGTCTAGCTTGTTCTGTTTTCCCACCAGAAAGTGTATTGGTGTTTTAGGGCCAGGTGGACTATTTGCAGTGTTGCCTTTTCATACAAGGCTGTTGTTGTTTGAGCTCCGGGAGATCATGCTGTTTTGGTATGGCAAGTTTGGTCTATAGGTTCTGAGTGATTTTTTTTTTATTTTTTTTTAACAGTTTTGTGATACTTCACAAAATGCCTATTAATGAAGGGCCTTTGTGTAATATAATTTGAATGTTTTTCCTATGGTGAATAGTAAGGGGAGAAAATTCCAGTTTGGCCCAGCCAGCCATATCCAAAATTAACTTCTACCAATGGAGTACAAATGCCTTTTAATTGATAAATTTAGGTATTTCCTGGGATTTTATTTTCGCAGTCTATCTCCAAAATTCACAGATGACATTCATCAAATATTGTGATACGATTTCTGAAACTTATTTCTATAAGATATATATATTTATAACCACTGTATAAACACACACTGTATGTACAGATATGTATATACTTTTAAATATTAAACATAAATGCACAAACATGGTATATACTGGTAAGTGAAGGGGGAGGGGGAGGGGCAGGCGCAATTCTGAATATCTGCCCTGGGTATAGAATAAGCTGGACCCGGCCCTGACTAAACATTTTCCCCATCTCTCTTAAAAATGTTCCTTCCTGTATGATTTTCGTGAAGGAACTCAAATGCCCCCTTTTTTTCTCCCTCTTAAGAGGTTTAAAATGTTATCATGTAAGGCAGCTGATTGACTATTTTGATTGTGAGCCTAGAGAATTAGATCAAGGGCAGACTCGGGATGGGGTTTGGATGGATTTCAGGAAAGCTTTTGATACTGTCCCGCATAGGAGGCTCATAAATAAACTGAGCAGCCTGAGGGTAAGCCCCAAGGTGGTGGTCTGCATTAGAAACTGATTGATAGAGAACAAAGAATAGTGGTAAGCAGACTTTCACCTGAGGAAAAGAGGATGATTAGAGGAGTGCCTTGGGGATCTGTCCTGGCACTGCTTTTATTAAATACTTTTATGAGCAGTGGTTGTGGTCAACTCTGGTCTTCAAGTGCCACAACAAACAAGCTTAGTTTTCAGGATATCCCTAATGAATATGCATAAGATCAATTTGCATACAGTGGAGGCAGTGCATGCAAACCTCTCTCATTCATATTCATTGTGGATATTCTAAAACTCATAGCTGTTTGTGGGTCTTGACTGGAGCTGGCCACCGTTGCACTAAGATATACAATAGAGTAGACACCTCTGAAGGAGGAGAGGAATGAAAAGCAATTTAAGAAAGGCTAAGCAGTGGTTGAAAACTTGGCAGTTGAGCTTCAGTGCCAAAAAGCAGAGTCATGTATTTGGGGTGCAGAAAACCAAAAGAGCTGTAAGTGAAACGGGGGTGAGAGACTGCATGTGCACGGACTGAGAGATCCTGGGCTGTCAGTGTCTGGTGAAGGTGTTATGATTACAGCTCGGATGGAGAATTACATATAAGATTAGTGATAGGAAGTCAGCATAAGCTCCTGAAGAACATCCTATTTATCTCTAAGAAGCCTCTCATATGGACATTTTTATTTTTGGCCTCTTACAAGGCCAGAAATAATGGACATTTAAAACTCAAACAGCTTAGGTTATTTCAATGGGCATACAATGGATAAAATGGACATTTAAAAATGATGGACATTTTAACACATACAATAACCAGAGAAACTAGGCCTAGTGACTTTTCCAGCATTTGGACCTTTTAGAATATATTTTGCAACATTTAAAAGTCAGAGCCGTAACAGCCATTTGCAGAGCAGGTTGACCCTATACTAGTAAGGCAAACAGAAGCCTTTTGGAACTTGGCAAGTATTGATGAGATTGAGGACATGATTGGAGGTGAGCCCGAAAGGCTCAGCTTGCCAGATATCGATTGACTGATGAGTGTTGCAGCAAGAAGTATCATATAAGCATCATATGTATTTTGAGAGAAGAAACAACCAATGAGGAAAGGCCTCATATTTAGAAGCTTCTTCCACCCCTGATCATATGGGAGAAGTAAAGTTGTGATGAACCATTTTAGTCTCTTTTGACCCAAATAACCCAGTTGCCTTGACATTTTAGGGGTGTGGATTTATGATCAGATCCAACCAATGAGATGAAAGACAAACAAATCCAACCAATGAGATGAAAGACATGCAATCTTGCTCCTTGACTGCATAAGACAGCACCATAAGAGTGAGGCTGGATCCCAAAAATTTGGCAAGCATTCAGCCCCAATGTATCCGGACAAATGCTCAGCCCAATGATTCCAGGCAACGTTAGGCATCAGCTCCAACACAGACAACTTGTGCAGATGACCAAGCCTTGGGTGCACGACCAGACAACCAGATCCAGCCTAAAGGAGATGTAAGCAGCCCAGCCACAGATGAGACCAAAAGGAGACAGACTAAACCAAAAGATGTTCATTAAAAAATTGGAAGAAGGATCCATCAGAAGAAAATAGGATAAAGCATAATCATTGGCAAGTTAAATGTAAGACATTGATAAGACAGGCTAAGAGAGAATTTGAAAAGAAGTTGGCCGTAGAGGCAAAAACTCACAATAAAACTTTTAAAAATATATCCAAAGCAGCAAGCCTGCAAGGGAGTCGGTTGGACCGTTGGATGATCAAAGGATTAAAGGGGCACTTAGAGAAGATAAGGCCATCGTGGAAAGATTAAAGAATTTCTATGCTTCTGTGTTTACTGAAAAGGATATTGGAGAAATACCTGTTCTGGAGAAGGTTTTCATGGATGATGATTCAGATAAACTGAATCAAATCACGATGAACCTGGAAGATGTGGTAGGCCTGATTGACAAACTGACGAATAGTAAATCACCTGGACCGGATGGTATACACCCCAGGGTTCTGAAGGAACTAAAAAATGAAATTTCAAACCTATCATTAAAATCATCCATTATACCTGAAGATTGGAAGATGGCCAATGTAACTTCTATATTTAAAAAGAGATCTGGGGTTGATCCGGGAAACTATAGACTGGTGAGCCTGACTTCAGTGCCCGGAAAAATCATGGAAACTGTCATAAAGAATACAATCACAAAACATTTAGATAGACATGGTTTGATGGGACACAGCCAACATGGATTTACCCAAGGGAAGTCTTGCCTCACAAATCTCCTATATTTTGGTGATAAACATGTGGACAAAGGTGAACTGGTAGATGTGGTGTATTTGGATTTTCAGAAGGCGTTCAACAAAGTCCTTCATGAGAGGCTTCTAAGAAAACTAAAAAGTCATGGGATAGGAGGTGATGCCCTTTTGTGGACTGCAAACTGGTTAAAAAGACAGGAAACAGAAAGTAGGATTAAATGGTCAGTTTTCACAGTGGAAAAAGGTAAACAATGGCGTGCCTCAGGGATCTATACTTGGACCGGTGCTTTTTAATATATTTATAAATGATCTGGAAAGGGGTACGACGAGTAAGGTGATCAAATTTGTGGATGACACAAAATTATGCTGAGTAGTTAAATCTCAAGCAGATTGTGATGAATTGCAGAAGGACCTTGCAAGACTGGAAGATTGGGCTTCCAAATGGCAGATAAAATTTAATGTGGACAGGTTCCAGGATGAATGTGTACTGCACAGTCCATAGGTATACATTACCCATCATTCCATTCTCCAATTGGGCTTAATTCACACGGGGCTTAAATCACATGGGGTACATTAAGTACCCAAACATTCCATCATTAAAACTTCCTTAACAATGATAGCAAATCAGTGTGACACAGCAGTGACTAGGGCTAGAGGGATGCTAGGCTGCATAGAGAGGTAGAGGTGGTGGTAAAGGCAAGAATGGTAATGAATTCAAAACATAGAAATGATGGCAGAAAAGGACCAAAAGGTCTATCAGGTCTGCCCAGCAAGCTTATGATAGCATCTGCCATGCCACACAAGTTACCCCCATACGTAGTTTCCCAAACTGTCAAAGTCAGGGCCCTTGTTGGATGCTGTCTGAGGCCAATTCCCTGTTACCTCTTGCCGTTGAAGCAGAAAGCAATGTTGTTGCAGCCCACATATAAGGCTTAATGGGTAGTAACAGCCGCATCAGCAAGTTACCCCCCCATGCTTGTTTTCCCAGACTGTAAAATTAAATGTCCTTGTTGGTTGTTGTCTAAATCCAATTCCCCTTTTCCTCTCTTCCCCCTGCTGTTAAAGCAGAGAGCAATAATGGAGTTCAACAGTATGAAGGCTTATTGGTTAAGGGTAGTAACCGCCACACCTGCAAGTTACCCCCATGCACTCTTTTTCCTCCTTAATTCCATCCTCTAGCCTTTAGGGATCCATAGAGTTTATTCCATGCCCCTTTGAAATCTTTCACTGTTTTTGTCTTCACCTCCTCTGAAGGGGCATTCCAGGCATCCACCATCCTCTCCATGAAGTAGTATTTCCTGACATTGGTTCTGAGTCATCCTCCCTGGAGTTTCATTTTGTGATCCCTAGTTCTACTGATTTCTTTCCAACAGAGAAGGTTTGTCGATTGTGCATCATTAAAACAATTCAGGTATCTGAAAGTCTGTATCATATCACCTCTGCTCCTCCTCTCTTCCAAGGTCCTTCAACCTCTCCTCCTAAGTCATTTGATGGAGACCCCCCCCACCCACCACCACCATTTTTGTCGCCTTTCTCTGGACCGCCTCCATCCTGTCTCTATCCTTTTTGAGATATGGGCTCCAGTACTGAACATGATACTCCAGGTGAGGCCTCACCAAGGACCTGTACAAGGGCATCATCACCTCCTTTTTTCTTATTGGTTATTCCTCTCTCTGTGCAGCCCAGCATTCTTCTGGCTTTACCTATCACCTTGCGACATTGCTTCGCCGTCTTTATATCACTATACACTATCACCCCAAGGTCTCTCTCTTGCTCTGTGCACAAGAGCCCTTCACCACACATCACATACAGCTCTTTTGGATTACCACACCCCAGATGATGACTCTGCACTTCTTGGCATTGAATCCCAGCTGCCAAATCTTCGACCACTGTTCAAGCTTCCTTAAATCACGTCTCATTCTCTCTACTCCTTCCGGTGTGTCCACTCTGTTGCATATCTTAGTATCATTCGCAAATAGACAAACTTTACCTTCTATATCTTCAGTAATGTCACTCACAAAGAAACTGAACAGGACCGATCCCAACACCGATCCTTGTGGCACTCCGCTTAACATTGTTCTCTCTTCAGAGTAGGTTCCATTTACCATCACACGCTGTCTCCTATAAGTCAACCAGTTTGTAATCCAGACCACCACCTTGGCGCTCACTCTCAAACTTCTCATTTTATTCACAAGTCTCCTATATGGGATCATATCAAAAGCTTTGCTGAAATCTAAGTATATCACACTAAGTCACCCAATCAAAAAAATCAATCAGATTTGTCTGATGTGACCTTCCCCTGGTGAATCCATGCTGCCTCGGGTCCATCAATCCTCCTGACTGTAGATAGTTCACTATCCTTTCCTTCAGCAGAGCCTCCATTAATTTTTTCATCACTGAGGTGAAACTAACCAGCCTGTAGTTTCCAGCCTCCTCTCTGCTTCCACTCTTGTGAAGCGGGACCACCACTGCTCTTCTCCAATCACTTGGCACCACTCCCATTTCCAGGAATCTATTGAACAGGTCCTTCAGTGGACCCGCAAGAACATCTCTGAGCTCCCTCAGTATCCTGGGATGAACCTCATCCAGCCCCATGGCTTTGTCCACTTTCAGTTTTCCTAGCTCTTCCCAGACATTCTATTCTGTAAACAGAGTTTCATTTACTCCATCCCCATTCACTGTCTTGTTAACTAGTGACAGTCCTTCTCCAGGGTCTTCTTTAGTGAACACTGAACTGAGGTATTAGTTTAATATTTCCACCATTTCTTCGTCTCTCTCCACACATTGATCCTTTTCACCTTTCAGTTTCACAATACCACTTCAGACTTTTCTCCTTTCTCTGATGTATCTGAAAAATGTTTTGTCACTGAGGATCCTTAGAGGCAAAAGGATGGAAAAGAAGAACTGGGGTGACCTGTGGTAACCTTTCAGCATGGGGATAACCTGCACAGAGCAGCAGTTATAACACTGGTCAGACCGGATGGTCTTTATCTACAGTCATTCACTATGTTACTATGTACTGTATATTATTATGTATTTATGATGTTATGCATTGGAGCACAAAATGACCTTGTCCATTACTGTACTGAACGGAGCCCTAGCTTGGCAGTGACCAAAAAAATGAACACTGTCTTTGTCACATAGTCAATAGACTGGATCAAGATCGGACTCAAGAGTAGCTGAGGAAAGTTGAGCTTAGCCCTGAAGATGAGAGATTTATCGTTGCAGCACAGGGCAGTGGATTACAAACAAGAAAAAAATGATAAAACCTAACTTCAGATTCTGTAAAACAGAACCAGAAAGGGTTAATCACTTTGTTGCTGGATGTCAAGGGTTGATGTCAGAAGGCCTGCATACAGAAAGGCATAACAAGGTGGCAGGTCTCTTCTGCTGGACACTATGTAAACACTATAACATCACTGTACCAGGATCACAACCCTGAGGGAGCATAAAGAGGTTGTGATCATCCCAATCCCAACAGATATTATTAATAGGCTTGATGCAAGAAAACTGGATAGAGTGGGTCAAGGAGAAAAGCACAGGAAACGTCAGTATCCAGTGACTACTTTGTGGACTGTTTGAAAAGAAAGAAGATCCTCAAGCATCAAATAATCAGGAACGGCGCGTCAATTAGGCAAACGTAGGTGGGTAGAGCAGCCAGGTGGAGCCTGAGCGGAGCCGCTCTCAGCAAAGAGGAGTAGAGAAGCATACAGTCAAAAGGATCAGAGACTCTGCATCGGAATACAAGCAGAACTCATCTTGCTCACGGCTGAGAGGATCAGAAATTTGGTGTCAGGCCTCGAACAGAGCCCATCCTGCTTGCGGCCAGGGGAGGGGGAAGGCTTGGTGGGCCACTTGCAACAGAAATGAGAGGGGCCTGGAAATACCCAAAGACAGAAGAGATAGGTTGGGAAGAGCTGGGGGTAAAGCCTATACACCTACAGAAAGAAGGAGAAACCAAAAGAGCCTGTGAGCCAGAGAGTGATTAGAAGGGTGTGTGTATGTCTGTGACAGTGCCTCTGTTTGCGTGTGTATATGAGATAGAGAGATGGAGCCTATGTGAGGGAGTGAGAATGCATAAGCGTGTGTGTATAAGAAAGGGAACCCGTGTAAGAGTGTGTGTGCCAGAGAGAGAGAGGGAGTCTGTGTGAATGGGGGTGTGTGCACGTGACAGAGAGTGTATGAGGCAGTGTATGAGAGAGACAGAGGGAAGTTGTATGTGTGTGTGTATGTGTGAGCGAGAGAGCCTGTGTGTGTCTGTGTTTGAGAGAGAACGAACATGTATAATTATGTGTGTGTATATGAGAGAGAAAGGAGAAAGTTTGTGCACAACAACCCCCCTCCCCAGCCAATCAGCTAATCCATGACAATCTCAGGGCATCTGGAAATCAAAACCATACTTCCAGGTATGGTGAGTGGTTAATTTTATATCCTTGTTAGTTTTATTTATTGGGTGTTAATATTTGATGTGTGTGCTGTTTTTCAATTTTTGTTTTGGAGATGGACATTTTTTTTATTTTTGTGAATTTGTAATTATTGGATGTCATTCTATTTGTCTGCTATTTTGAAATATTCTTTTTTACTGGTATGATTTTAATACTATTGTTTTATATTTCTTCATTTTATTGTCTGATATTTTAAGAAGAATGTCAGTTTCTTTTTTCCCATTATTGCGCTGCATCCAGATTCTAGTGTCATTTATTTATTTATGCGTTTTATATACCGTCGTTCCAAAATGAGAAGACAACGATTTACAAAATCAGTGTTCAGATTCTAGGTCAATATTCCAGTTCAATTTTGTCTGCACATTTTTAATTTTTACCTCATTTTCTCTTTATTCTGCATTTAGACATTTTGTCTGTGTTCTGCAAGTGTGATCAAACTTGAGGTATTCTGCTTGTATGTAGTTTCTGTGTAGGGTTCTATAGCATCTAGGCTGGTTCTGTTTCTAATAGGAGGTGTAGTGATGTTTTAGGGCACTGGGTAATATTTACAGTGTTGCCTTTTCATAAGTATAAATGTATAATTTTTACTTATGTGATTGGACGGCGGGGGGGGGGGGTTTGAGGTCGGGGCTGGGGCGGCACAAGGCAGAAGATTCATCCAGAGCGCCCAATACCCTTGTACTGGCCCTGCTGGGATGGGGTGGAAAGAGTTCGGGAGGGGGACTCTTGGGGGCTGACAAGGTCATTTAGAAAGTGGTTTTGGACAGCAGGGTAGGTTCTAGAAGCGGGACTCTTGAGTTGTTTTGGTTTTTTTTTTAAACGATGGTTAGTGTCTGAGGTTGAGTTGGGAAAGGGAGGACAGACTGTGTGGGGAGAGTCACAGTATCTAGGGCTGAGCAGGTCAGTTTGCTGTGATCTGGCCAGTGATGGGAGGTCACAGTGTGAGGGAAGAGCTAGGGAGAACAGGTCATAGTGTTCTGGAGTTGAGTTGGTGAGGGGGGCAGGGAGTGCTGGGTCTAGGACCTTGAGAAGGGAAAAAGGGAGAGAAGCTCGGGGGGGGGGGGGGGGGGTGCGCCTGGGGATCAGGAGAGGGAAAGTGAATAGGGAGGGGGGCGGCTCTGGGGAATTTCAGCAGGGGTCTGTTTTATCCTACATCTTATAAAGTCCTCTCACCATTCGCGCAACCTGACTACAACATCTAAACTGAATACATGAAGCTACAGGTGGCCCATTTCATTTCATAACTGAAATCTCACTGGGACTCTCGACGCATCGACTCGTTTGCAAGCACCTCGACAAGATCCGGGTTTAAACACAGACTCTCCCCCGCCCCCTTTGCGCGCTCGGCAATCCATTAACCTTACCTGATCCCGCAGCAAAGCCTCGATCCTTGCCATCAGGAACAGATTGCTTCCCCCCGCCCCCCGCTTTCTTTCTATCTCTTTTCTGCCGTGCGTTTACGTTCTTTCATACTCCTTCATCACAAACGCCCCTTTCCGGCTAGTGCAGCGGCTTCTGATTGGCTGCCGGTTTGCGAGGCCGTTGATGGTTGGCCCGGCGGTTTCCTTTCTTGTCTCTCGGCGTTCGCTGGTGCGCAGCGGGTTCTGTCTCCCGGGAGGGGGGTGGGGGCTGCGGGCTGCGGATGAAGGGGCCCTGAGACGCCGGTCTCTGTCGGCCCGGCGAAGGCGGCATGTCGGCGGAGGACAGCTGGGGCGAGTGTCGGCGAGGCGGCAGCGGGGACGGGCCGGCGGCCGAGGGCTGGCTCGTGCGCTTTGTCAAATTGTCGGGGAGGCCTCACCTGGGCCCTGCAGGTCAGTGCTGGAGAATCGTCCCTCGCCCTGGCCGCCTTCCCGGGGCGAGGATAGCGGCGGAAAGCGAGGACTTGGGGGAGGCGTTGTGTGTCCTGTAGAGAAATGAAACGGAGTCCCGTGCTGTGGCACAGGATGAGTATCTTCTCCTCCTTAGTCCGAGGCTTGTTGAAGTACCTCGCTCCCGATTACAGGGGGAAAATAAAAGTATTTCTCCAGCCCTTGCTCCTCTGAAATATTTCTCTATCCGGTACATGCGCTTATTGCGGCTCCTTCGGGTCACACGGCCATGGATGTCATTGGAAATGGAGAAAGGATGTATTTTGGGGAAGGCGAGGTGGAGGTTAGGGACATCGGGGGATTTATTCCCGAATTGTACAAAGATCAGATCTGTGACGCTTTCAGGCAGCTGCCAATCTCATTTAAATATATTCCAGATAATTTTAACCCAGTATTTCACATTACCAGGTCTTTTGAAACTAAAAAAATTTAACTTTTGTATCAAGAATGGTTGCTGCATGAGGCAAATAATAGTTTAAGATCTGACGCTATCAGTGCTTATATCTGAATTGTGGTTTCTCTACTTCTCCCCTCCCCTCCCCCCCCCCCCCCCCAAAAGGGATTGTTTCGTGAATTTTTTACTGCTGTCTTATTTAGTATTCGATTATCAGATTATGTATAGCAAGATTACATTTATCATGGGGCTAACGTTTAGGAAAATCTCCCTTGAGAAGAGGGAAGCCTGGTATGTTGCTGTTTTTTTTTTTAAGCAGGGGACAATAGTCACCTTTTTTGTATGCATGGAAGGGAGGAGGAGGAGGAATATTTTCTCCATGAAGCAGAATGTTGTTTAATAAACCTGTGAGATTAACTTTTTATCTCATTGCTGTAAGGAAGACAGAAGGGACGTTTCTTCAGGAATCTTACTTTTTTTTTTTTTTTTTTAATATAAGTGGAGTCATGAGCAGAAGGCAGTCTCCTTTTGGCTAGTATTGAGACTCAGGAAACGTTTGGAGGAAGGGTATTAATACTATGCGATCCCCATAATGTCCCAAAATCACTTTGACTTTATTATATACATTTACATTCAGGTACTGTAGGTATTTCCCTGTCCCCAGAGGGCTTACAATCTAACGGGCCGATACAGTACAGTGTGCTCCGGGGCGCACTGTTAACCTGCCATTGGACGCGCGTTTTCCCTTACCCCTTATTCAGTAAGGGGCGGAAAACGTGCGTCCAATTTGCCGAACCTAATAGTCCCTTCAACATGCAGCCAAGCTGCACATTTTACTTTAAGAAATTAGCGCCTTCCTTTGGGCACTGGCGATATTAAGTCGGAGGTCCTGAAGGGTAAAAAAAGTGGGGGGAAAAAAAAATTAAAATGGGCCGGCGGCTGTCGGGTCGAAAACCGGATGCTCAATTTTGCTGGCATCCAGTTTCCGAGCCTGTGGCTGTCGGTGGGCTCAAGAACTGATGCCGGCAAAATTGAGTGTCAGCTGTCAAACCCGCTGACGGGCCAAAAGGAGGCGCTAGGGACACTAGCGCCCGTTTCTACTGCCGGGCCTCATTTAAATACTGAATTGTGCACACAGGCGAGTGGGCGTTTGTCCACTCTCCCGCGGACTTTACTGAATCGGCCCGTAAGTTTGTACCTGAGGCAATGGAGGGTAAAGTGACTTGCCCAAGCTCACAAGGAGCTACAGCGGGACTTGAACCCTGGTCTCCTGGTTCATAGCCCACTGCTCTAACCACCAGGCTATTTCTCCTGGATTTGGAGGATTAATCCTGCTGTGTGTATGTGTATAGATACAGGTAAACACAAGGTTTAGAGAATATATATATCAAAATAGTTTCTCTAAACTTTGCATACACTTAAGAGAAGTGAGAACTTGTAGAATTCCTGTTGGTGTTTTGATGTTTAATTTTAGTTTAGACGTAGGGAAAGTTCAATCAGAACATAAAACACTTTTCTTATCCAAAGATGCATGGTGAGATTATTTAAGTAAATTTACCAGTAGTGGTATATTTTACTATGTCTTCTCTAAACATTTTATTGCTGTAACTGTTTCCTTCTGTTGAAGTTATGCTAATCGTGTTTTTTTTTTTTTTTTTAAGACAGCTTGACTTATGCTTTTTGAAGCCAGAAAAAAATACTTAAGTATTAGCTTTTAGTTCTGCTTTTCAGGCACTTCAAGGCAGATTACATTCTGGTTCTGTAGTTATCCCCAAAGGGTTCACAATCTACCTCTGTACCTGAGGCAGTAGAGGGTAAAGAGACTTGAACAAGGTCACAAGGAGCCGCTGTGGGATTTGAACTCTGGCTTCTCTTGTTCACAGCTTGCTGCTCTAACCACTAGGCTACTCCTCCTCACCTAATATATACATTTGATTAAACTCACTTTTCTAACATTTCACGGAAGCACCACTTTTCTGATGCTATGGTGACCTGACAGTTCAAATGTGCTTAACCTAGACAAAGCAGCATTGGGAAAGGGCATCTGTTCACCCCTGCCCTTACTGTCTGTCCCTACATGAGATGCTGTGGGGTACTTTCAACAGAGAAGCTCCTCAGAAAGAGGACTATAATGTTAAAAAAAAAAAAAAAAAAAAAAAAAAAATCATTGGTTGTCAGCATACCTTCCAGAGAGCTCTTAAATTATTGGGACACTGTGCCTGCACAGCCATTTCATTTGGTCACGGAAGACTGACTGCCATGGATACAAATGTGTGCCAAAATAAGTGTCCAAATATGTAGGGTAGTAGCTCTATACAATGATAGCTTCCCCACAAATATTAACAAATGATATTCCATGTACAGCAATAATGGTCATTCAAAATAGGCACTACCGGTGGTCAAGGAGCTTTCATTGCCGCTGCCTTAATCATGGGTCAAGTATCAAATGTTGTGTAACGTGCACCACACATCACCTTTATTTTTTTTTTCACTGGTACAAGGTTTAGGAAACCTCCAGTGCAAGTAAACTGTTGGTACCCCCAGGCTATAAGAAGCAGCAGAACTGAGCATACACAAAAGTGCTTCACACTTCTTCATACTCAAAACACTGAAGGTCTTTTTGTCATTATTAAATACTTCTTGAAAACTAGGATACAGTTTTCTATCTGTGAAGTACTTCTAAGGAACAAGTTACATAAATTATTTTACATTTTGTAGGTGCTTTATAAACTTTGAAAGTTGGCGAAGCATTCTCCATTTAACCTGTGCATTACATTTCTATTTCCTTGTGCAAAATGCCACCTCTTCTGCAGCTGGAGGAGAGGGTATCAAGGCTGGACGAGTGCATTGGTCCAGGGAGTGGCTGTATTATGAAAACTGCAGATAGAACTAAGAGGTGGCGATTCCTGGGCACCACAATCTGACTCGCAGATAAAGTCCCAAATGGTCCATCCAATCTGCCCAGCAAATTGTTTAGGGTTGTAACTTGCTCTGTGCAGCTTACCCCCATATCTTCTGTCAAGGGTTATAACTGCCCTTCATGCAGAAATGTTACACCTAAAATTACAACCAAAAAACCCAACTAACAGTCACCCAGTCAATCTTTCTATTATTTAAGTGCAAATTTTAGAATTTTTTATTTGTTGTCTTTTTGAAAGTTTGTAGGACCTCAGAGTCAACAGTGAGTACTGATAACCCGCTGTGTCCACCTTTTAGTCCAACTTTATTTTATTTAACTTTAAAAAAAAAACCAAACAAAACTCCCCCAAATTTAGGGATTTTAACTTGCTTATTCATTTCACAGATTTCTGCATTCACGGAGGTCACTAGTAGAGCAGTCTCAATCACAGCACAGTCTTAATAATGAAAGCTTATTTTTCACTTATCTTTTACTATTATCATTGTTGCCCCGACATGGATCTATGTTTCAATAACTGCATCAGGGGGTGGTCTTATGACTTTGAAAAGACTTTTCTGTATTCTGTCAGACCGCTCTCGAACCAAAATGTTTTGTACTAGAGTCACATCCTCAGCTTTTAAATCTCCCAGAACTGGAAATGACATAATTCTCCACCCAGCTGATATCCACGAACACAGATTCGGAATCCAAAGTCACAGACCGTCATCTCATTTAACTTTTAAATAAGGGAATACCAATTAATCACTTCATTGAGCCCCTTAGGTTGTACAGAATTCAATTTAAAAATCCAGAATTGCTCACGGCGATTCAAAAAAATATTGAATATCACCACCTCTCACTGATGGGACAACAGACTCTAAAATAGTCCATTTAAACTCTTTGAATAGATGAGTCTTCTCTATACAATGGAGCAGGTTACTCTTTCTTCATGTCTGTCCTTTAGTCACTAGGGGTCCTCTGTTTATCGCATGGCCTTTTAAATTCAGTTACCATTCTTGTCTTCACCACCTCTTCCAGGAGGGCATTCCATGCATCCGCCTGATGTTGTTCCTGAGTCTTCCCCTGTGGAGTTCCAGATCATGATTCCTCATGCATCATTAATACAGACTTTTAAATACCTGAAACATATATCTTCCTTGTCTCTCCTCTCCTTCTGGGTTTACATATACAGTCTCATCTCATAAGTCTTTTGGTGCAGTCCCCACACTATTTTGGTTGCCTTTCTCTGGACTGCTTCCATCCCATCTTTATCCTTTTTGCGAAACAGTCTTCAGAACTGAACATAATACGTCAGGTGAGGCCTCACCAACGATCTGTGCAAGGGCATTATTATTTTTTTTTTTCCTGCTGGCCATACCCCTCTTTGTACAGCCTAGCGTCCCTCTAGCCTTAGTCTTGTCACATTGCTATCATCCCAAAATCTTTTTGATCCTTGCACATCAGCCTTTTGCCCCCATTTCATACAGCTCTATTGGATTACTGCAGTCAAAATGCATGACCCTGCACTTCTTGGCATTGAATCTTAGGTGTGGAACTTCCTTAGATTGCTTCTCATTCTCTCTTCCTTCAGATGTCCACTCTGTTGCAGATTTTAGTGTCCGCTGCAAAAGGGCAAACTTCTAAACTTCATGAAGTCCTGTTGCTTGGGATTTGTGCAGCCTTGAACTATAGTATATTTTAGTGGACTTAAACTGAATATTGCTTGTGGGAGTCCATGCACTTTTTTTTTTTTTTTTTCTGGTATGAAGAAAATGTCGCAAGTAAAGTATATCTGGATATATGGCCATTTCCATGGATCAGAAACTTTGCATTTTTAGAGGAAAGCATTTTCATTTTTAATTGTCTTGGTCTTTGATCCTTCTATCATTCCACCAGATAGAATACTTGGCTGTGCATTTGAGGGCTGCAGCTCATTGGCCAGCAGGGTCATTATTGTAGCACCAGCCATCTTCCTACCACCTTTATAATATGCCCAGACCCAATCAAGCCAATGCATGAGGGATACAGACCTGGATCCTGTGCTGCTCAGTACCATGAGAGTGCCTATGCCCGTTTGGTTTGATTTTATATATGTCATGCTTGTTACCTACCACGAAAGTGACAAATCTCCACACAGGAAAGAGGCACACAATCCCCAAACCAATCAATCACTCCCGAATTTAAAAAAAAAAAGTTCTACTCAAACAATATGAAGAAAAATGTTTAAGGACAGAAAGTGGTAACTTCATACATGGTTACCTCCAAGCCACATAGCGTGCAGTAATTTAATCATCAGAACCACCTTCCCTCTCCCAAAATTATTTAATCGATTTATAACATTCTCAACTTTTTTTTTAACTATATATGCATCTAAAAACAGTGTGAACAAACCATCGCCATCACTGTGTACCAACACTTTAGTGAGCTAAGACCTGACATGGCTGCATTTTGAAAGACTTTCTTCCTCTGGGGTCAGTACCACATTGTCTCAGGAAGAAAATCTTGAGCAAAGTTCACTGACATGGCTTTTTTTTTTTTGTAATATAATATTGATTAAATTGTCTGGGAGGGTAAGATGATTTTGATGATTAGATTACTGCACCCTAACTATGTATAAAGTTACCACTTAGCATACGGACAGGTGGATCCAAAACAGTAGGTTATGCACCTCTTCCAGCAGATGGAGACGGAGCAAAGCTGACATTATGGTATACATACCCTTGCAGTGACATCAACCCGCCAGTATTCTCTGTCTCCAGAAGATGGTGGACGTGCATCTCCCAACTGGGGATTGCTTAAAAACTTTTCAGAGGAGATTTATTGCGCCCTGCTCTCCTGTGGTGATACCTTTATGGTCCCTCTCAGTTGAGAATTCCTGAGGCAATATCTTTGGATTCCTCACTCAGATGAGTGCCTTGGTCTGGTAGTTGGTTTCTGGGGGGGGTGGAGTTTTGTAGGGATTCCTCTCCCTTCCGGTCTCCATGCTTTTCACACCGATCCAACGTTTTGTTCCTGTCTCTGGGAGAGTGTAGGGGATGTGGGAAGCCTGCGGGTTAAGCAGCCTTTTGACTAGACCCTGCTCTCAGGCTTTTCTGGTCTGCTGTGTGGTAGGCTGCGGCAGTGCTTTGCGTATTTTTTTCCTGCGCATAAGGCTGCCCTCTTGAGCTCTGTTGGTTCATAGTTGTGCACCCAGTTGGGTGCATAGGGCATCTATATGGGCGTTCATATGCACGTACTTATGTGCACAATGTGAGCAGCCTCGTGGGAGCTCAGTTTTTGGGCGCTCATCGAGGCACAATGTTGAGCGCTTAGTTTTTTGCAGTGCAAATTAAGTTGGACTCACATTTCAGACATCTGTTAAAGTGTACTGACAGACTGAAGGCACCTATAGTAAAGAAACCTAAGCGTTTTACGTTCTATGATACTTGTCATATTTGGGCATCCCAGCCTGGCTTTCCCTTTAACTTGTGTCCGTGCTGTTTGGATGCTCAGGGGGAATTGCCCTTGTCTGATTTTACTAAGCCCAGTTCTTCCCAGCCTGATGCGGGAATGGGAAAAGAGCTGCCAAGAGGCTGCCTGAGTTTGGAGCACTCCTAACTGGTTCATCAGTGGGGGAAGGTAGTGGCACAGGACAGATGCCCCCTGGTTTTGGCATGGATCCCTCTGCCTTTTCTTGGGTGGAATTTTTTTCAAGGACTGAAGTCATTTCAGGTGCAGTCCTCTGCCCTGGCCAGTCTTAACAGGTCAGGGTCGTGGGCGGTGAAATCCTGCATGCCTGGTGCTGCGGGTAAGTATCAGACTATGCGTAGATCTGCTGCAGGTCTCTCTGATAGGGACCCAGACGGCACAGATGATGAAGCCATTCCTTGCTCCCTGGAGGATGGGGAAATTCCTTCAGGCATGGAGCTCTGTAGAACTATGTTGTTCTTTCATAGAGATGGGTTACCAGCTCTGATTTCCCAGACATTGAAGATGCTGGAAGTACCGGGGGCTGAATCCGTGTCTGAGCCAATGAAAGATCCCATTTTGATTTCTTTGCATAAAGCCTCATGTTTCTTCCCTATTATGGAAGTCATTCAAGAATTGATTGATCTTGAGGGGGGTGCTCTGGAAGCTAATTTCAAAGGGGAAAGAGCCTTGGAAGGACTGTACCTCCTGGATCCAACTGCAAGAGAGCAATTGCGCTTCCAAAAGTGGATGCGCTTGTGTGTGTTGGTACCAAGTGGACAAATATCCCCGTAGAAGGAGGAGCGGCCTTGAAGGATTCACAGAATAGGAGACTTGAGGCCATCCTCAAGCAGGCCTTTGAAGCAATGGCAGTGAATTTGCAGATAGTTTCTTGTTGTTCTCTGGTGGTTCCTCTTGTTTACGTCTCTCTCTCAGGAGGTCTATGAGTCTGGTGTGAATTCCAGGGCAGTGATGGAACCAGTAGCCGCCTTTTTGGCAGATGCAGACTGCGATTTGGTCCACACTTCAGCCAGAGGGGTGGCTTTGGAAATAGTGGCCAGGTGTCAGTTTTGGCTGAGAAATTGGTTGACAGATGCAACCTCGAAGTCTAACCTTATGAAGTTGCCTTTAAAGGCTTGCTCTTGTTTGGGAGAGAGCTAGAGAAAATGGCCAATAAGTGAGGTGAGTACCAGATTCTTCTGTTGCCAAAAGATAAGAATTGGACGTCCTGTTCCTTCAGCATGAGAGGTTGTACTAGGGAATCCAAATGTTTTCAACCCTACAAAGGAGCAGTCTTTCAGAGTGCTCTACCTTTTGGGTAGGTCTCGATCTTTTTGTCCCAGGCACCCCAGATAGGGCACAGGCTCGGGTAGTGGAGCCTCCCAATGAAGGTGTGCCAACCCACCCCTGGGAACAGGAGATAGGGGGTCACCTCTCTTTTTTTTTTTTTTTTTTTTTTTTATCAGAGGTGGATTGAAATCACGTCAGACCAGTGGGTTCTGGAGGTGGTGGTAGATGGCTATGCACTGGAGTTTGTGTTCCTTGGGGTTTGTTCATGGTGTCTTTCTGCAACTCTTCGCAGAAGAGACAGGCAGTGGAGTGTACATTATCAAGACTTGGTCTGTGGGCTGTGGTTCCAGTGCCCATGTCTCAAGAAAATATGGGTTGATATTCCATTTATTTTGTTGTGCCCAAGGAGGAGGGCTCTTCGCCCCATCCTAGATCTCAAGGGGGTCAACAGTCATCTGCGTGCGACTTGTTTTCACATGAAAACCTTGTGCTCAGTGGTATTGACAATACAGTTTGGGGAGTTTGACATCTCTGGATTTGTCTGATGTGTACTTGCATATTCCCATCCAGCTAGAGCATCAACAGATTTTGCATTTCATGGTTTTGGGGGTCATCATCAGTTTCAAGTGCTCACCTTTGGTTTGGCCACCATGCCTAGACCTTTTTCCAAGATTATGGTAATGGTGGCGGTGAAATTGAGAGAGGATGGGTTTCTAGTCCACCTGTACTTAGACGATTGGCTGATTCGGGCCAAGAGTCTGGAAGAGAGCCTCTAGGTCCTGTTGCAGGAGCTAGGTTGGGTGGTGAGCCTGGCCAAGAGCCATCACGGTCGTCAGAGTATTTCTGTGTTCGGTTCGATACGAAGCAGGGTGTTCCTGCTGGAGGGCTGCATTCAGAAGCTGATGGCAGGTCTATTTATGAACATAATACGCCTGGCAGTGTGGACTTATCTACAGGAGCTCGGATTGATGGCAGTGACCCTGGAGGTGCTGCCGTTTAAACATGCACTATATTCATAATTGAAAGAAAACAGGTGCAAGAATAAATAGTGAATGGTTTTATTTAGATGGTATGTAATTATAATAATTTCTACCCATCAACAGGTTTAACTGGATTTAGAGTAGTGGTAATCTTAAATGGAAAAATTCTAGTTTGAATAGTTATTGCCTTGAGCAACTCGTACTAAGTCGATGGAACATCTCCTTTTAAAATGACTGGTTACTGAACAGCAAAAATAGAATATGAAGTAGAAGTTGTGTTCTGTAACTAGAAAATGTCATCATGTGATGGCTACAGCAAGAACACTAAGTTGTTAGCCATTAACTATATATGTTTTTAAAATATATGGAGATTTAACCACTGCGTTGAGCAGATCATAGGAAGATCAGGAAGGTACAGGGCAGCTGTGCACAGGGATCTGGAAAATAGTTCTTCAGTAACACATGGCCCAGAGATATTTCAGATAATGTAAATATCCCATACCACCTTAGGGACTGACTTATTTTCTAATGGGAGCAGAGGTGGAGGAGGGTAAGTGTGTACCTAATGGAGCTGACATTTTGAAGTGTTTACACTGTAACCTAAAAGTCAAGGAGCAACTTTTTATTGTCTTGACTTTTGCAGAACAAACAGTTTGCTCTCTTCTCCAGCCAGTTATCACTGTCCTGGTTGAGTGCCAGTTGGGCGCCAGTCCTACGCACTGTTGACTTCCTGTTCATTTTAGTAACCCAGATTAAAGTCCAGTTGCAATCGCTGCTTTGTCTACATAGTTTCATAGTGAGCCGATATTTTAACAAGCAGTGAATTTTTAGTGGTGCTATAATGGCAGCGCTCATTGTGGTAGTTATGACACCTACTGTATTTGAAGCAGCTAATCATATTAATGCATTTGTACCTCCCTTAAATCTGAAAATGGTGATTTTATTATGGAGTTGAGCATTTTGTCCTGATAACGTTTTTGGAAAAGACTATTTGCAGCCAAAAAACCCCCCTCAAATCACAAGTTATCAGTAGGGAAGTGAAAATTGATAGTATACTTCTTTTAATGTGTGAGACTTCAATGCATTCAGCTGGTCTGGTCCTAAAATATGGAACAAGTTACCTCACCATCCAGAAAAAGTCCAAGCTTGACTGTTTAGCCAGCCTTCCCCGAGTCTCCACCTAGCACTTGCCCACCGGAAATCTTTCTAACTGCAGATTCCACAAGATAGCTTATGGGCTATTTGTTATTAATCTCTCACACTGCTGATATTTAACTTTAGTTCTTAACTATATATATGCTATTTATACCCTTGCACCGTATATCTATATGTAGATATACGGTACCCCCCTCCCACCCATCTCTTACCTTCCTCCAACCAACCCTGATACCTAAATTATTTTATCAACAAGCCATAATGTATATATGTTATATGCTATAATTTTATTTTTCCATGTATTTCTGTTACAATTGTTACCATGTTATAATTATCATGTTATAATGTAAAATAGGGCAGAACTCGCCCTATTCTATCAGTTACCTGGAAACCGATGTGATATCTCGATTGAATGTCGGTATATAAAAGAAATAAATTAAATAAATAAATGTATGCATTAGGAAAGGACAGAAGAGCAAATGCTAATAAATAGCTCTGATTTTGTGGGGATTTTAATTTTATTTTTTGTCTTGGTGGCTTTTTCCTGCTCCTGTGGGCCCTCCAGTTCAGTCAGAACCAAGGCTGGGATCCTGGGTCTTGAGCCTTTTATTTACAAGTACCCAGGGATTTAAACCCCCCCCCCCCCACCTCCAAGCCAGTGTGGCAGTGGTTCTGGGCCAGGGGCCATGCACCAGGTGTCACCTTCTAGAGCTCTGCGAGTATGGGCCCTGGATCTGGCCACCAGGTATCGCCTAAAAGCAATTATTGCCATCTTTGTGCAGCATCTGCTGCTAACCTAGGGAAGTGCATAGCACTGCTGCTGAGCCACCAGATTGGCCCTTATATTTTATAAATATTAACTTTTCAACAGCTCCCACCTTCATGAATTTAAATCAGGTATGGCTAATCTGATCAAAATCAAAACCTATATAGACAACTCGGTGTAGAGCATAAACAGCTAAAAAGAGCACTTGGTAATTAGTGTGTTTTTGTTTTGGTTTTTTTTTTCTTTTTAAAAACAGATGATGTGGCCATAATAAGCACATGACTTATTGAAAACTGTGTGAAAAAAAAAGACAGACTCCCTAAGAATAAGGCTAAAGCAGCAGCAGAGCCAGAAGTTGGCAAGTCGATAAGATCATTTTTGAAAATTCTAGCTAGAACTGCCGTTGTAAATCAGTAAATATGATGCCTAGAATTCAGGTTCAAAAGAAAATGAGCTTAAATGGCCTGGCTTAGTGGCTCGGTAGTGTACTACCATGTGACAGGATCTGACTTGCATTTTCGCCTCCCATTTCCCATATTGGCATGAGCGGGGGGGGGGGGGGGGGGGGGGGGAAGAGAAAATGAACATGCCTGTTTCCTGAGAGAGTTTATTTTTCATTTTGGTCATATTCTTAGGTGTCCCCTCAGGTTTTCACAGCATGTACAGTTTGTTTTTTTTAATGGCAAATCCTTCATACACCTCATACTCTTCCTGGGAATACAGAAAGATTTTTTGCGTGATTTCCATGCAGCCACTGTTTCTTTCACGTACGTCCCTCTAGCTGCTATAACTGCAATGTGTCAGAGCAGTGATACTATGTGGCTCAAGAAACACTTTTGATTCTTCAGTGCCTTACAGTTCAGAAATGTAAAAAAGTTTTTAAAAAGAATTTGGCAGTCTGAGACTTGACTTGTTCCAGATTATGGTAGAGGTTGAATGTGGGATCTGCAAAATTACAGTGCTTTATTGGTCAGTTGTTTGCCACCAATCAGCTCTTTCCCTCAGTTTGATCTCTTATCCACTACCCAGCTGCAGCAGTTTGAAGTTCATCCTGTAATTTTGTAGGGCTCTACTTGTGACTTTGTCGATAAGCAGGCCGCATCAGCCATGACATGTGGGTGATATATAATCCAGCGACACAGAATAGACTCCTCTCTCCAAGCTAGTAGAACTTTGAGTTAAGAACATAAGAATATGCCATACTGGGTCAGACCAAGGGTCCATCAAGCCCAGCATCCTGTTTCCAACAATGGCCAATCCAGGCCATAAGAACCTGGCAAGTACCCAAAAACTAAGTCTTTTCCATGTTACCATTGCTAATGGCAGTGGCTATTCTCTAAGTGAACTTAATAGCAGGTAATGGACTTCTCCTCCAAGAACTTATCCAATCCTTTTTTAAACACAGCTATACTAACTGCACTAACCACATCCTCTGGCAACAAATTCCAGAGTTTAATTGTGCGTTGAGTAAAAAATAATTTTCTCCGATTAGTTTTAAATGTGCCCCATGCTAACTTCATGGAGTGCCCTCAGTTCTACTGAGCATGGTGGGAGTTCCTGTATTAGCCTCCTCAGTCATTTTTTTGTCTGAGCACAGGTATGTACTCAGTCTCTCATTTTTTCTGTAACTTCAAATTTTGATATTTCTTCCTCCAGTTTATTTTTGTTGATGCATTGCTGCTGCTGCAGCACTCCACAACAGCTCTTTTCAATGTTACCAAAAAAAAAACAAACCAAAAAACTTTTTCCAGATGCCTTCTCTCTTTGACATGTTGGGCCAAAGATAAATCCTATAGTGAGCAGCTTTAAAAATTTCATTTGCAGAAGGTAATGTCCCTCACTGATGGCCATGCGTTAGACTGGAACATGGCCAGGCAAATTGCTATGCCTGTGGACGGATGTTCCCACACTCCCAGAATTCCAGGGTGATTTCATTTGAGGAGCTGTATAAATTTCTTTGGACTTCCAGCATATCCTCTCTCTCCTCTGCAGTGTCGCTGGGTAAATATTTGAGCGGGAGCTCCTAACATAATATTGACAGAAAAGGACCAAATGGTCCATCTAGTCTGCCCAGCAATTTGCTTATATTAGTAACTGCTGCTCAATGCAAGTTTACCCCCATGCAGGAATGTTATACCACCCCTTTAGGGATCCACAGTGTTTGTTTCATGCTCTTTTGAATTCATTAACTGTTCTTGTCTTCAGCACCTCTTCTGGGAGAGCATTTCAGGCATCCACCACCCTCTCCATGAAGAAATATTTCCTGATATTTGGTTCTTAGTCATCCCCCCTAGAGTTTCGAATCATGACCCCTAGTTCTTTTGTTCCCTTTCCAGTGAAAAGGTTTGAAGTTTGTGCATCATTAATTCCTGTCACATATCTGAAGGTCTGTATCAGATCTCCCCTGCACGCCTGTCCTTCAAGGTATACATATTTAGATCTTTCAGCCACTCCTCATAGGTCTTCTGAAACAGATTCCAAACCATTTTGGTCGCCTTCCTCTGAACAGTTTCCATCCTGTCTTTCTATCCTTTTGAGGTACGGTCTCCAGAACTGAAGACATTACTCCAGGTGAGGCCTCACCAAGGATTTGTACAAAGGCATTATCGTGTGCCTTTTCCTGCTAGTTATACCTTTCTGTATACAGCCAAGCATCTTTCTGGCCTTAGCTACTACCTTGTCACGTTGCTTCGCCTCAGACTCCATCGGCTCAGGCCAAACCCATGGGGTCAAGTAGTGTCAGCCACCCTACTTCGCAAAAGAAGTAGCATCAGTCATTGGAGCTGTCTGAGCCTGTGTTGATGAAATACAACACTGCAAATGTGGTGCATTGGTACCAGCACCATCGAAGCAGCCATAATTGCCACCATCTGTGCAAGGGATGTTTGTACATTCAACACATTGATGCACCAGAGTCCAGAATACTCACATTCCACACTCCATTAATGTATCTTGAAGCCTCTGCATGGCGCATCTGTTCTCTGATGTATGACTCCTATGATGCACAGCACAAGAACACGGTGCAGTACTGATGCAGTCAGTGCATAGAGGCAATGACACAATCCAATGACTCCTAAAACACCATGCCTCTTGTATATAACAGTTATTTTGTATACTATACTTAAATTGTATATTATTTAACCATTTCTATTCTCTCCTATCTTCTTCCTTCTCCAAGTTAGACTACCCTTGTTAAATGTAACTGTACCTTCGATCACCACAGTTCTAGTTTTTATGTATATAATGCACTCCTGTTTTATGTAAACCAGCAAGATATGTTTTCATGATTGCCGGTATATAAAAATTCTAAATAAAAATAAAAACATTAAAGCCACAATCTTCTAAGGCATCCAAGCGTTCAACTAATTAGGCCCTCTACCCAGCCCTTCAAGCTGCAGTCCATCCTAGGTCAGTGGCAGAAGGGTCATGTTGCCATTGCTCTCTCCAGTAATAACCCTTACTCCAACATGTGTGCTATCGGATGGTCTTCATTTGGAAAACAAATGGATCCAGTATGTTCTAAAGTTCTGCTAGTTTCTAATAGGACCTATGTCAGATGCAGGAACCTATCCTAGTTTCGGAAGAGGATGTTCCGATGGACACATCAATCACTTAACCAGATTTCAGGTTTGGTGAGAAATTTCTTTGCCTCTGAAGAGACAGAAGGAATGATCCAGCATCTCCTCTCCTCTCCATCATTATTACTACAGCGCTTCCTCAGACCGGAATCCAAATCTCGCCAGCAGTCTGAACACATCAGCAGAATCCATAATTCGGGGTCCTTTGTTATTGCGTGCTCTGGCAGTGGAGTCCAGTTGTGGGAAGTGATTGACCAGGGCATATATTCTCAAGGGCAACCAGAAGAAGCTTCTGGTTCACCCTCTTTGTAACTGGAGTCCTGGATAAGGGAGCCTCTACAAGCAGATTCAGAAGAAGACTGTAGAAGTATAACTTCTGACCTGCTTCTGGATCCTCCTGATCACACCTCACCTTTGGAGAATCTCTTCTATTCTAAATTTGTGGAAAAGATGGGAACAATGTTTGGTGTCCCAGGTCTGCAGAAACCCCCATTCAGAATTGCTTGGTGTACTTCAAATGTTAGATATGCTATCAGACCTATTGGCCTTCTAGTTCACAACATCCTCAGCGTATTGCAGATAAGAATGTGGGAAATAGTATGGATATTCCTACGGAGAGGAAACTTGACCTTTAAAAATACAGGGCTTAGAAGTCTCAGATTCGGTGGTATCCAACTACCACATCTGTCTGTAGTAGTCTAGCTATAAAAAAAAAAAAAAAGTAAAGACTAGAATTCACACACATTCACTTGCGGGGAAAGATCATAGATTACTTGATAATATTGGCAAGAAAGTCTTTCAGAGCTCCATGCTCTCCACTCGCATCACTACTTACCAGTTTTATATGGTGCAGTACATTCACAACTGCATCCAGTTGCTAAAGCCTTTACTACAGCCTACGGAAGTTGGTACTTATCACCACCCATTTTTGGGTGCAGAAGAGGGCAACTGTTTGTATGAGATGTTTGACTCGAAGTATGGCAGCATTGTGAAGATGTCCATGAAAAGTTGGCTGCCCTACCTTGCTTTGGTGACAACTTTTTTGGTGAGGACTCAGACAAATGTCTGCACTAATTAATGAGGCAAAAAATATGAAGGTAACTTCTCACAAATACTTTAGAAATACAATATAGAGAACACATAGTTATATAATAAAGAATAATACTTTTTCAAACCATTTATTCAAATAATTCAAACAGTTTTTAATACATAAATGTCACTGGAAATCAATTACATAATAAAAAAAGAAATTAAAACCCCAGAAGCACTCAACATAAACACATTCACTTATTTCACTCATCTAAAACATACTCCAATATCCACAATCAATAACTTAATGTTGTGATTAAACCCGATCCCCCACAAAAAAATTCTTCATTTTGCCCTAAGCAAGGGCCTCATCAGGGGAAGCTAATACAACTTGACCACACCTAAAATCAATATAATCATACGCAATGTTAGCAAATGTTAACTAAATGTATTTAATCATTTACACATTCCTCATTCAGCAAATCTTATATTCTCCCAACTTTACCAAAAGACGACTTTTAGCAGATGTAAATTCTTCTTACATCGCTTCAAAAAGATTCTTCTATTGTCTCGTGTATCTGAATGTCAGATGCCAGCGAACAGGACCATAACTATGAATCAAACACCATGAATTACTTATTTATCTTTATTCTAAATACTTATAGCAAAAATACTTACATCTTATCATACAAAATATAGCATATCACCATCTACCTGCATACAGACACTTACCTTATGCTGCATGGTTTTACCAGCCCAGCGCTGTGCTAACATCAGCTGTCTCACGTATTCTGATGTGTATACTATGTTTAAATACCAATAGGGTAACACGACCAATCAGAAGATTAATTGGTCTGCTTTTTTTATGAAACAAAATTCTATCTGGCTATTTTAGCTCCTGGGCCTAACAGCATTCCAAGTGAAAATAAACCGCTGTTCCACACATAATGATTTGATGGAAATATCACCACCATTATTCAAATAAACATGTGTGATGACAAAAAAAGTCATATCAGTGAAGTGAGACATTTATACCCAATGATGGACCAAGGGAGCGTTTTCTTTTCATAATCTAATGCAACATTTATGCTCCATGATTGTCAATTTAATCATTCTCTTGGTATGGCTAATATAGATTAGATTAGATAACAAAGACAGATAATGGTGTAAACCCCACTCCTTGTTAGACATGAAAATAAACCAGATATCTTATATGGATATTGTAACTTGGGATGGTTGAATGCTTACATTTAGCATGCATGCATACTGAACATTCACCACAACAAATCTGACCACATTTCCTTTCAGCTAATTGTTCCTCCTGATGGCATCATACCAAACTAGCTCTTAAATTGTACCCCTTCTGCACCGCAAAAATGGTTTGCTCGCTAAAAGATTTCAAAGATGCTAACATAGGCTAGTGACATAACATCTTCTTAATATCTGTTGTCTTAGACTAATATAGGATAGAACACATTCAACGTGAAAGCGCCTCCCTTATGTGTTTCATTAATAGATTCTCTATTTTGCGAAAAGGGCTTTTTTTTTTTTTTTTAAATATGCTTTCTTCATGACCGATCTAATGTAACCTCTGGCTATAAATCTATCAAACAAGCTGTGTGACACTGCCTTATACTTGGCTGTCGTGGAATATAGCCTGCGGATTCTTAAATTGACCTACAGGAATATTTTCTCTGAGTGCTTGAGGATGAAAACTAGTATTGTGAAATAAGGTGTTCTTATCTGTTGGTTTTCGTAATATTGTGGTCACAAATCGTTCCTCTTGTTCATATATACTAATATCCAAAAAACAATATTGTAACTTTATTAGATTGAACTATAAATGATAGATTGGAGTCCACAGAATTCATCCAAGTTTTAAACTCATTAAATGATACCTCATTGCCCTTCCATATCCAAAATAAATCTATGAATCTTTTCCAAAAAATTATTGTAAAAAATTGACAGATAAATGAATTCACTCTCAAACTCGCTACATATAAGCACTAGACTGTAGGGGCCATGGGAAAACCATAGGAATCACTTTGATCTGCAAGTAAAATGAGTTATATGCAAAATAGTTACAAGTGAGAGTAAGCTCAACCAGACGAAGAATAAAATGTCTGTTAGATGACACATCAGTCATTTGAATAGACTATTGAATAATCTGTAACGCGGCTTGTTGGGGAATATTTGTATACAGTAACGCAGTATCTGCTGTCACCAAAAGCCATGAAGGTTCAGTTGTGTGAACAAGCTCCAAATTATTAATAAAATCTGTAGAATCCCTCACATAGGAGCTAATCTCTGGAACCAAAGTTCTAAAATAGATCCAATGCCTGATTCAATAGGGCAACCTGGTGGATTACTTAGACTTATGAATCTTTGGAACTATGTAAAAATAAGGGATGATGGGATAAGGAACATATACAGAAAAGAAAATTACCTTCAATGTAGTAATTTTATCAGTGACAGTTTTGTAATTCATCAGTAGGATCATAACCAATTTTTTGGTAAAATGATTCATTGTTCAACTGTGAAAAAACCTCATTGTCATAACTAATCTTGTTCATAAGTACCACTCCCCCACCCTTGTCAGCAGGTCTAATAATTGAGGCATCATCCCGTAATTTTTTTTTTTTAGCACTTTAACAAGTTTTAGGCATACAGGAAATTCAAAACATCAAATACAAATATGCATGTGATAAGTGTACATTGACATACAGTTTTGCAGTGCAATGAGAAACTCTGCAATAACGATCCAGAACTGATCAAGTAGATCAATACTTCTGAATATTTACCTTTGTGATTCAATAAAGTCGAGATACTTACCCCATGCCTATCGATACTTGAATCCTTTATCAATTCGTACCACAACTTTTTCCGTAGTAGCAAAGTTTGCTACTTGCCCCCCACCAGTGGTCCTTTGATGGTTGCAGCTCCCAAAACTTTGATGGTGAATCTGGCAGCCAAAATTAGTTGGCTCGGTAACAGGGAGACCGTGGAGAACAACCTATGCCAGTCACCCAGCAAACCCAGAGGTGGGCATATATTAACAGGGATACTCAAGATATTAGATGACGACTGCACAATTTCCCTCCAAAACCAGGCTATCCCAGTACAATACCACCACATAATGTAAGTACCCTGTTCCCCACAGCCTCTCCAGCAACAGGAGTCATATGTTGAGAACATCTTTGTAAAATGATTTGGAGTCCGGTACGTCCGATGAAGTCTAATCGTCAAAGCAACCCTTCTGCAGCATATGGAAATCCTATGCGCCGCTGCCCAAATGTTTTTCCAGGCTTTTGTGTCAAAATCCAACCCAAGATCATCATTCCAAGCAGCTACAAGTTTGTGCAATAAAATGCCTCAATACATATTTGTTGTTCCTTTTGGAATGCGCTTTTAAAGCAGAGAGAGAACTTTCCATTTTATTACGCAGGTGTAAGAGAGCTTGTAAATTCAACATATCCCCACAAAGCTAGTCTAATCTGTAAATATATGCAGCCTGTGACTCATTCTCCAAATCCATATTCATCCATTGTCCTGATACGTCAAAAATCCCTCCTCATCGCACAGCTGCTCCACTAGGACAAACCCCCTTATCTCTCCAGCTCCTAAACGCAGGGGAGAAAGTGCAGCTCGAAATATTCAGGTTCATGTATATCGAGTTCAGGGACAGGGCAACCTCACCCTCATCTCCTGCATATCTAAGTATCTGGCACCACACTTGTACGGTATTTACAAGAATGGGACTATCCCTGCAAATCCTCTTACTAAGGGGAGCAGAAACAAGGATACCACCAAATTTTACCTCTCCCACTTGCTCCTTTTCCATAGGCAACCACCCTGAATCCTGATTTGCGAGCCACTGCTTCAAGGCCACCAATCTCAGCGCCCAGAAATACTCTGAAATTGGGCAAAGCAATTCTCCCCCCCCCCCCCCCCCCTTTGCCTTGGGCATTCAGAATATTCAGTTTTATTCTTGGGGGCTTGTAATTCCAAATAAATCACCTCACCAGACCATGTAATTCAGTGAACACTGGCGCCGGGAGAGTATAAGGTATAAGTTATAAGTAATTCCCATCATGTTTCCCCCCCTTACCACCCCCCAGTTCCCTTATCAGTTTCACTGTAAAGCCCTGTTGGCCAGTTTTATGTTACATGGAAACCGATGTGATGTTTGCTAAACGAACGTCAGTATACAAAAATTGTAAATAAATAAGTTGAAAGAAATAAAGTAACTTTAGGGAGTATCGTTATTTTTGATCAAGTTAATACGACCAGCCCAGGACACCAGAATGTCAGCCCAGTCTTTGAAATGTATAATTTTTGTCATCACCAGTGTGTAATTTTTAACAAAAAGATTCTTTAAATCTACTGGAATGTAAATACCCAGATATTGGAACTCCTCCGTTACCACTCTCATGTCTAAGAAATAGTCAGGAAGCTTGCTTCTTTGCCCTATCCGAAGAATTTCAGATTTATCATAATTGAATTTGTAACCCATTTCCCCGAAGCTAAAGACTACTTTTTGAAATACAGACCCAAGATACCGGGCTTGGTGAGGAACAGCAGGAGGTCATCTGTGTATATCGAGATCTTATATTCTGTTCCTCTCCCACCTTTTATCCCTTTAATGTCCTGGATTCTCCTGAATAGCCAATGCCAGCAGCATCCCATAAAATCTTTATCGCTGCTTGTTCCTTTCTAGTAAGATTGTATTTTAGTGTTCTGATTGATGATACAATCTGTCTAAATCATATAACACAATCGTTTCAAAAGCCCATATGAGAGGGTCGGTTAGTTCTGGTAATATCTATTTAGAGGGTTTATGCAAAACAGACTTCAAAGGAGTGGTAGAACCCCCATCAAAAAACTAGCAATGTGTAATCTCCTAAAAAATGTAAACTTAACACAGGTATAAAATGTCATATTTCCCTGTTGGTACAAAGGACAAGCCTTTATTTAGAACAGACATTTGCTTAGACAGCTGTTTGAAGAACAAATTTAAATACAAGTGATTACTCGTACAAATATTAGATTCTTTCATTCAACTGACAATCTGAACAAAGGTTCACCACCGTAAATTGTAAGTGTTCTGTTTGTCTGTGGTAGTGCGTGATCATGCACCCCCCCCACCTTCCCGATCTGTTCTTAGATTGCGATAACGAGGACCTAAACAGTGTGCCCTCCATTAGTCCCATGTTTTGGCATCTTCTGTAGCACTGGTACATTAAATGATAACCTTTTTAGCAATTTTATCATGTTTTGTCTAAATGAGGTTTTTTGGTAAAGTTGAGAGAATATAAGGTATGTTGAAATGAATGTGTGAAAGATTGAATACATTATTTATTTCAAAATTCTTCTATACCGTCGTTAAGTTAGGTAACCATCACAATGGTTTACATGGAGGCACAATAAAGTAAAATATGAATGGTATAGATTTACAAGTTAACCATGTGCCATCAAAGTACGGTAACATTTTTGTAATAAACTATGTATATAAATTAAACCTATATGTATTTTAAGAAATATTGATTTGAATTTTAATGTAATGATATATTTTACAGTTAAAAACAACTTATTTGCTTGGTGCGACCTTTTCACTCAGCTGTATTTCTCCTTCTCTTTGTCTATACAGAAAGCTTGTTTATAAAGCCATGTTTTCAAGTTGGTTCTGAATAATTTAAAATCTCTCTGTCGTCTCACCTCAAGTGGCATGGTGTTCCATAGCACAGGACCAGCCAGTGACAGTGCTCTTTCTCTCACCTGAGTAAGGCGTGCTGATTTAACAGAGGGTATGGTTAGTAGAGCTTTATTGGCGGATCTCAATGTTTAGATAACATACATATTGTTAGCAAAATGTTATGTTGATTTTAGGTCAGTCAAGTTGTTAGCTTCCCCTAATGAAGCCCTTGCTTAGGGCAAAATGAATTCTTTGTTGGGTACCAAGTTAAGATTTAGTTGTTGAAGACTGGATCAGGATTGGCTTCAACACACAGTGAGTAGTAAGTAAAAGCATTGTACAGGTTCTTGATCTGGACAGTTCAGAAACATCGACAAGTTAAAGATCAAGTTATTGAAGAGACAGATCAGATTCATTCAGTTAATATTGAATCTTAGGTTATTCTTTAGATATATTTGAAAACCACTGTATTTAAAGAATTTCAATGCTATATATTTGGTGTAAGTAATTTGTATGAAATACATCGATGAATTGTTATTGATTGTGGATATTGGGTTATGTTTTAGATGAGTGAATATGTTTGTATTGAGTGCATTTGGGGTTTTTTATGTTTATGTAATTGATTTCCATTGACAATTGCATATTAGTTTTAAATTGTTTGAATAAATGGTTTGAAAAAGTAGTATTCTTTATTATATAACAGTGTTCTCTCTATATATTGTATTTCTGCTCTAACGATCAGAACATAGCTGTGCAATCTCTCTCAACACCTCTTGAGCAGCCTTCTATTTCAAGACGCTCTTCCTTACTTCTACAGACATCCCTTCCAGTCTTTTCAGCAGTACTGCCTACTGTCTCTTCTGGCCCAGCATCTGCAACCACTTCTGGCCAGATCTTAATGTGAATGCTAACACCTGAAACTGTGCAACTGGACCAATCCAAACCTGGATTCAGTTTTTTATCCCTTTGAGCAATCCTCACCCTTCCATTCCAGTATGGGGAAGAATCCAGATTTTCTTAGAAATGTGATGTCAAATAGCCAAGGACCTCTGGGTCCTTAGTCATACCACCTGATTACTATGTGTGTTTTTCAGTCTACCATCTCTCCTGCATTATGTGCCTCTTAGTCCAGATTCATCTCACCTGCTGCAACTTTGCCTAGAAGTTTCTCTCTTCTTCAGCAACAAGCAAGAGAACCAATCTCTGCATCCCAACATGGGCAGGGTGTCTACTTCTGATATTTCCTAATTCCCAAGAAGTCATGAGGATTGAGGCCTGTTCCGGACTTGGAATGCTTGAATAAGAATCTACTTCAAGAGAAAATCAAAATTAATTCCCTCAGCACAATTCTTCCTTGCATATAGATGGACAAATCGATATGTTCCCTGGACCTTAAGAATGCATATGCCTACATACTCATCCACCCTTCTCATTGGTGCTACCTTGCTGTCAGATGGATTCTTCCCACTACCAATACGAGGTGCTCCCATTTGGCCAATTGGCAGCTCTTAAGACTCTTTATGAAATGTCTCACAGTAGTACAGCTCATCTGCATCATCAGGGAATATGGGTTTTTCAGTACCTGCACAACTGGCTAATCACGACAAGTTCTTGGATGATTTGTCGTCTTCTACATTGATTGGTCTTTCTAGCTAACTTTGAGAAATCCAGTCTAGTCCCCATTCAGGCTTAAGTTCATAGGCATGTGAAAACTCGTTACAGGAGAGAGCGTTCCTATCTTCAGAAAGTGAACGTCATGAGATCACTCACTCAAGCTACTCTCTACACTCAATAGCCAGAACACTGCTAATGGTCTTGGGGCATATGGCAGCAGCCATCTATGTGGTCCTGCTGACCTACTTCCATATCTGTTACCTTCAATGGGGCCTGTGATCTCAATTGGATCAGCTAACTCAACTACTGTCATCTGTTGTACAGATCACTGGACATGAGGCGAGAGTTGCAGTGATGGTTACATCACCTGGTTCTCAAAGAAAGAGCTCTTTGAGCATTCCCTCATCAAATAACACTGATAGTGGATGCCTCCACCAAAAAATGGGGTTGGGGGGGGCGCTCACACAGGATCTTTTCAGATCCAAGGCATTCTGTCTTTTGAGGAAAATCTGTTTCAGATCATCCTATTGTAGTTAAGAGCAATAAGAGAGGCTCTCAGTGTTCGTGCACCTTCTTCAGGAAAGATACCTCCTGATTCATATAGACAACCAAGTCGCTACCGTATGTTTTATGTCAACAAACAAGGAGGCACAGGGTCATGGCCTCTCCACCAGGAAGCACTGAAGATTTGGGATTGGGTACCTAAGAAGCAGGCTATCATACAAGCCACATCTGCCAGGGATCTGCAACCTGCTGGCACATCACCGCAGCATAGTGTTTTGTTCACATAAGTGGTTACTATAGTAGTAAGTAGTAGATACACTATTCGACTTATGGGGTCTGTTGATCTGTTCATCTCGGTGTAAAACAGGAAACTAAGCAATTCTCAGTTCTAGCCATCGATCTCAGATTGGCACAGGATGCTTTCCAGCTAAAGTGGGGAGCAAGCCTTGTGTACGCTTTTTCTACAGATACTGTTGACTTGCCAGAACAGTGCAGAAGCTTCTCTAGGATCATGCTCATCTGATCCTTATAACTCCAGTGTGGCCCAGATAGATATTGTTTGCATATCTGGTTCAACTCTCCAGCAGTCCTCCCATACATCTAGGGATGGATTCTACATTGTTGACTCAAGACGAAATGACATTTTATCCTCCGAGCCTCCCAGCCCCCCCCTTAATGGTTTGGATGGTGAATGCTCAGTATAGTGGATCTCGATCTACCTAGAGAAATAGTAGACCTACTTTTCTTGTCTAACAAGCTATCAACTAAACTAAATTATGCCCTCAAATAGCACCATTTGGAGAATTTATTCTATGGGAATGCTTTTGATACATTGTTATGAACCTAAACATTTGCTAAAGTACTTAACTGCCTGTAACTCAGCTCTCATCACATCTTCTGTCTGTGTACATTTTAGTGCCATAGCAGCATACCATGTTTAAGTAGACAGTAAGTCAAATTTTCTACTCATCCATTAATATCTAAATTCATGAAGGTATTATGGAATGTCAAACCTCTGGTGCAGAAATCGCTGACTCTATGGGACTTAAATGTTCTTTCTCAACTCATGAAGCCTCCTTTTGAACCATTAGTTAGCCTCACTTAAGTTCTTGGCAAGGAAAGTCCTGTTTCTGGTAGCTGGTACATCGATAAAGTTGGCAAACTTCAAACACTTGTACATGCATTTCTTCCACAATAGGGTGGAGCTGTGTACTCAGCTGAAGTTTTGCCGAAGGTCATCTTGGCTTTTCGTATTCAATCCATTGTATTAACTATCTTCTTTCCAAGACTTCATGCCAATGAAGGGGAGAAAAACCTTTATACGTTAGATAAGAGCCTTGGCTTATTGTAAAAAATGAACTCTTGTCCCTTCGTCAATTTTCTAAGTTGTTCATGTCACACGACCCTAACAGACTAGGTGTGCAAATTGCACAAGTGTAAATTGTCCAACTGAATAGTAGAATGCTACATCTACATTGCTACATCTTAGCAGGTTTACAGATCAGATTTTGTCACAGCTCATCAAGTGAGAGCTATGGCCTCTGCTGTTGCTCATCTATGAGCTATGCCCCTCGAAGATATCTGCAAAGCTGCAATCTGGCCACCATCATACTTCCCGTCTCATTTTCATTTCGTTTCCCCTCCCTTCCTTTCGTCTCCCATCTGTTCCCTAGCTTTCGGACTCATTTTGTCACTTCTCTACCCTCTTCCCTTCCTCCCATATTATTAGTAAAGTTCCACGGCAACAGTTTTATTTTTATTTACTTTAGTAAACACGTGTTTATTTCTAGCTGGAATTCGTTCCAGCTATTAAGTAATTTTATGTACTTTTAATTTTATTTATTTATTACCTTTTTCTTTTTATTCTTTTATTTTAGTATTTTCTCCAATGTAAACCACTTTGACAAAAAACTAATTTATAAAGTGGTATATAAATTCTTTTAAATAAATAAATAAATAAAAATCAGTTCACACCTTTTTGCCTCATTACTGCTGGACAATGTCTCAAAAGATTGACAGTAAATTTAGACACATATTTGTATAATCTGTTCTTGCAGTAGTTTATTCTCCATATCGGGGTCCAGCTTGCTTACTCAATAAATCTGCAACTCTCAGATTCGGATTACTCACATGTAATTGCTAATTTAGCCTGTTTACAGTAAGCAAACTTGCTTTTTCCATTAATAAACTGTTTTCTGTAGATAGGATGGAATACTTAGCTAGATTTAGCTCAGATATAGACTGAGTAGACACATGAGACAAACCCGTGGAGGAACTCCTACACATGCTCAGAGTTCAAAGCTCTACTAGCTTGGAGACTTGAATCTGCTCAGTGTCGCCAGATAATGTCACCCTCATTTAAGAACATATCATACTGGGTCAGACCAAGGGTCCATCAAGCCCAGCATCCTGTTTCCAACAGTGGCCAATCCAGGCCATAAGAACCTGGCAAGTACTCAAAAACTATCTATTCCATGTTACTGTTGCTAGAAATAGCAGTGGCTATTTTCTAAGTCAACTTAATTAATAGCAGGTAATGGACATCTCCTCCAAGAACTTATCCGATCCTTTTTTTAAACACAGCTACATAACTGCACTAACCACATCCTCTGGCAACAAATTCCAGCTTAATTGTGCATTGAGTGAAAAAGAATTTTCTCCGATTATGTGCCACATGCTAACTTCATGGAGTGCCCCCTAGTCTTTCTATTATCTGAAAGTAAATAACCAATTCAGATTTACCTGTTGACCGCTCATGATTTTAAACACCTCTTTATATCCCCCCTCAGCCTTCTCTTCTCCAACCTGAAAAGTCCTAACGTCTTTAGTCTTTCCTCATAGGAGAGCTGTTCTATTCCCTTTTATCAATTTGGTTGCCCTTCTCTGTACCTTCTCCATTGCAATTATATCTTTTTTGAGATGCGGCAACCAGAATTGTACACAGTTTTCAAGGTGCGGTCTCACCATGGAGCGATATAGAAGCATTATGACATTTTCCGTTTTATCCACCATTCCCTTTCTAATAATTCCCAACATTGTTTGCTTTTTTTGATTGCTGCAGCACACTGAACTGATGATTTCAATGTGTTATCCACTATGATGCCTAGATCTTTTTCTTGGGTGTTAGCTCCTAATATGGAACCTAACATTGTGTAACTATAGCATGGGTTATTTTTCCCTATATGCATCACCTTGCACTTATCCACATTAAATTTCATCTGCCATTTCGATGCCCAATTTTCCAGTCTCACATGGTCTTCCTGCAATTTATCACAATCTGCTTGTGATTTAACTACTCTGAACAATTTTGTGTCATCTGCAAATTTGATTACCTCACTCATCGTATTTCTTTCCAGATCATTTATAAATATATTAAAAAGCACCGGTCCAGATACATATCCCTGAGGCACTCCACTGTTTACCTTTTTCCACTGTGAAAACAGACCATTTAATCCTACTCTCTGTTTCTTGTCATTTAACCAGTTTGTAATCCACAATAGGACATTGCCTCCTATCCGATGACTTTTTAGTTTTCTTAGAAGCCTCTCATGAAGAACTTTGTCAAACGCCTTCTTAAAATCCAAATACACTATATCTACTGGTTCATCTTTATCTACATGTTTATTAACTCCTTCAAAAAAGTGAAGCAGATTTGTGAGGCAAGACTTGCCTTGGGTAAAGCCATGCTGACTTTGTTCCATTAAACCATGTCTTTCTATATGTTCTGTGATTTTGATGTTTAGAACACTTTCCACCATTTTTCCTGGCACTGAAGTCAGGCTAACTGGTCTGTAGTTTTCTGGATCGCCCCTGGAGCCCTCTTTAAATATTGGGGTTACATTAGCCACCCTCCAGTCTTCAGGTACAATGGATGGTTTTAATGATAGGTTACAAATTTTTACTAATAGGTCTGAAATTTCATTTTTTAGTTCCTTCAGAACCCTGGGGTGTATACCATCCGGTCCAGGTGATTTACTACTCTTTAAAAGCTAATTCATCCTGCTATCTATGGAAAGCACCGTTTACATAAGCAAATTTGCTTTACACACCATGACACTTATTTGACCCACAACTTTCCACTGACATGCTTAAGGCAAGCTATATTCTTTAGTAAGTAAAATTACGGCTGCTTTAATGCAGCAGCAATACCACATTTGTGTTTCTCTCTTCTTCCTCTTCCTCCTCCTCCACAGTTTTCATTTTGTTAAATTGCTGAACCAGTAATTCTTGAATTTGGTAGACTAAAGGATTGAGAATGCTGAGCCTGTCTGCCAGACTTGAAGATTCTTTAGAGGAAGAGAATCAATATAAGTACATATCTGGGTTTAACACAGAAATGTTCAGTGTTGAGGTGTTCAGCAGACCTGTAGATGTTTGTTACCGTTTCTGCATTGTAAAATGGAATGATGCTATACTTCTGGTTGCATAGATGTGTGTGACCTTTAGATGAAATGCCAAACTGAAATCTTGCTTGTGCCATATTCTCTTACTGCATTCTTTAAAAGACTAGAGGTGGATATGTTAATTCTGTCTTCCCTTTACTCCTACCCCACTTTTGCCACAGTGTTGCATTACACTTTGCTTCATTGATTTCAACTCATTACCCCTACTGTTGATGTTAAAGTTAGGAAGTATGCTCATCTCAATTGGACTGCTACTTGTCTAGTTGAAAATTTGGAGCACTTCATGGAGTCGTGTCCACATTCCCTGGAGGCTCAACTTGGGCGAGCAGAATATAAGCCTTCTAAGATGATGGAGAGGGGTGGAGTGTGCGATTTCGTGTTTTAATTTTTGTTTTTTGGTCTTGTTAGTGACAGCATAAATTGTATAAGATGGATGTAGATTTTGATCATAGGTGAATAATACCTACACATGCTCAGCCTTTACATCCACAGCATTATTGGGAGCTGATGGTTAATCATTCTTCTGATGATCGGAGGTGACAGTACAAGATCAATATCTTAGGTTCCCTTAGGTGATATTTTATAGTACACTTTGACCTATCTGTAGTATTAACTAGACCTATTTTTTTTTTTGTTTGGATCTCAAAGCAACCTCTCCTCCTCAATATTTCTTATTCCAAAATACTATAAATTCAGTATTAAATAGAATTTTGAATGTTTTTTTAATGACTCAATGGACATGGGGAAAAGTCATAATTTAATAGGTGGATACAGATATTGTAGGTATAGAATAAAAAGTTTAAAACACTGTTGCTATATTTTTGACAACTATTTAATCTATTTTTCATCGACCTCCACTAACCTTCATTTTTCAAAACCAATCCATTAATATAAAACCATACGCAAAAAATCTAGGTGTATTGATAGATTCAAAACTGTCAATGACTGACCATATATCAGATCTTGTAAAAAAATCCTTTTTTAAGATATATATGATAAAAAAACTTAAACCACTCCTTCTTCCCAATGACTTTCGACTAATTACCCAGGCTTTAATCCTATCTTCATTAGATTACTGTAATGCCCTCTACCTTGGTTTACCTCAAGCAACAATACGACCCCTACAACTAATACAAAATGCAGCTGCTCGCATGTTATACAACACACCCCGGTCTGAACACATTACCCCAGTTTTACAACACTTGCATTGGCTACCCATTACATATCGTATCATTTACAAGATCCTGACTACAATACACAATCTACTTTATAATGCTAATTCCATCTGGTTATGTTCATTACTACGAATCTACAGACCTTCCAGACAACTCCGCTCCCTCGACAAATGTATTCTTGAAGTACCTACAATAAAATCCGTAAGTTTAGCACTAACCCGTAAACGAGCTTTCTCCGTTGCCGGTCCACTACTCTGGAACTCATTGCCCGAACATATCCGTTTGACAGCTAGCCGTACAGAATTTAAGAAACTATTAAAAACTCATCTTTTTACTAAAGCATATAATTTATATTAAGCTTAAATATCATATGTCCTTGGTATTTTGTTTGATTTTTATAAAATTTGATCTGTCTGTATATGTTTTTACGATTTGCTCTGTTAATGTGTAATTTTGCTTATGTATGTACCCTTTTGTAAACCGCCTAGACGCATAGTTCCCTACCCTTTGTGCGGTATATAAGCATTGTAAATAAATAAATAAATAAATAAATTTCAGCTGTGGCGGCTGAAAATGCAGATTAAAGATAATTGATTACTTAGATGATTTTAGATATATTTTTGTAAGCTTCTTAGATGGTAACTTTTTAAAACCAGCATGTGGGCACACGTGCGTATGTTATAAAATAGCCTGACCATGCGTGATTTTAAGTGAACGCAAGTGCCATTTCACCTAGAGTACTGTGTTCAGTTCTGGAGACTGTATCTCCAAAGGGACAGAGATGGGATGGAGGCGGTCCAGAGAAGGGCTACCAAAGGTGGATGGCCTTCATAAAATGACTTATGAGGAGAGATTGAAGAACCTATGTATACCCTGGAGGACAGGAGATGCAGGGGGGATATGATACAGACTTTCAGGTACTTGAAAGGTTTTAATGATCCATGGTGAACAGCAAACCTTTTCCGTTGGAAAAAAATCAGTAGAACTAGGGGGTCACGATTTGAAACTCCAGGGAGGAAGATTCAGAACCAATGTCAGGAATATTTCTTCACGGAGAGGATGGTGAATGCCTAGAATGCCCTTCCGGAGGAAGTGGTGAAGACCAGAACTGTGAAGGACTTCAAAGGGGCATGGGATAAACACTGTGGATCCATAAAGGCTAGAGGATGGGAATGAAGAGAAGAGCCATGGGGTGGCTTGCTGGAATGGTGGCTACTACCTGGTGATTACTACCCTTACTCAATAAGCCTTCACATGGTTAATGCAACTCCAACATTGCTCTCTGCTTCAACAACAAGGAGAAATGTGGATAAGAGGATTTGCATTCATCAACAACCGACCAGGACTGAACTTCACAGTCTGGGTAAACAAATAAGCATGTGGGTAGCTTGCTCATTACGGTGGTTACTACCCTAAACCAATTAAGCCTGATACTTCACTTTGAATGCATATACAGCATTGCTCTCTGCTTCTACGGCAGGGAGAAATGTGAAAAACAGGATTTACATTCATACAACATCCAACAAGGCATTGATCTGTGCAGTCTGGGTAAACAAGCATTGGGGTAACTTGCTTGATGCGACGGTTACTACCCGTAACCATTAAGCCTTATGCTCACCTTTGATGCAACTCCAACATTATTCTCTGCATCAACGGCAGGGGGTGGCAGGAAATTTGAATCAAACAGTTACCAACAAGGGCCCTGAACTTGGTGGTCGGTGAAACAGATAAGTATGGGAAAATAAGTGTGGGAGCTTGCTGGGTAGACTGGATGGGCCAATTGGTCTTTTTCTGTCGTCATTTCTGTTACCATGCAAGTGGGGGGATTTTAAGATGTGTGCTGACGCCATTACCAATTTGCTAGGTAAAACTCCCCTAATGTATTAACCTTCCTTCTCCCCTGTTAGCCCTGACCTCTAAAACCCTGCAATTTTTTGTTTTACAATTACAAGTCATCCCATAGCAGAAGTAAAGGTACGCGAGAGGGGACACTGGAGCATGCCAGTACATTATTTTTTGCGTAAATTTCAAGTTTGAATCCAGGAATGCCCATGCCCTGCCTCTTTTTAAGAACTTTTTTATTTATGCACGCAGTGGCAAATACGTGCGTATCCGGCTGGCTTTTAAAATCTGCTTGGCGCATGCCGGCCTGACACATTTGCACATCCCCTAATTTCAGTGCATGTCTGGCTTTTAAAAATCACCTTTAAAGATTTTAAAGTTGTAACCCTGCTTGGGAATCTTAGGCCTCCTTTCTTCTCCACCTACCTTCTTATAACTTTATTGTTCTTAACACGTTTTAGGGCCGGCAGTGCCGTGTAGGAGTTGGCATATAGAATTTTGAATCCCTCTGTGACCTTACCCTTAATCTCCTGGTTCAAGCATGGGGACATTGTAACATGAATTGGCTTGTCCATCACCATTTTACCCTAGTAGCAGTCTAGAAATACTATTTTAGGGATATGACATACTAACGAGGTAGAAGACAGCAGAAAAAGAGTAACTGGCCCGTTCAGTTACTCTGCAGCCATTTGTTTGTGTTGTCCCTCTCTCCCCACCTTTTGTGGTTCATCTTTTTGGGTAGATGAGCATGCATGCTCCCCTGTTTAGTTCATTCCCTGCATCCCTTCCTTTCCATGTCTAACCACAAAGCTTTATACTAGCAGTACGATCTAGATCCAAAGGCCCTATCAGATTGCTGGGAGCAAGGTACTGACCAGGTGGACAGGAGTGCACAGCCTGCCAAACAGACCTAGTCATGTGAACTTTGTATTTCTACTAATTCTGCTAGTTATTACTAGTAGTGGGTGAAATTTATTTTTTTTTATTGAGGATGGGATGTTTAATTTATTTTTAAATTTTATGTGCATGCTATTTTCTAACAGTGTGCATTAAAAACTGGCAGCTTCCCCAGGGTCCAAATAGGTCAGGAGCTATACCCAGATGGTGCCATACTCCAGACTTTGTTCATTTTTTTTTTCGTGTTTCATTTTTAACAAGAGCACATCTCTTGTTTATATTTTGCAGCCTGCCAAACTTGGGACTTGACATAATAAGGTGCACCAGTCTGTGCACACAGCTTTACCTGGGAATGTGTGCACCTTTTTTGTGCACAGACTCTTCCAATACAGCATACAAAAAAATGTGCGCACAAATTAGCACTCCTCCTCCATTTAAATCCCATGTTAATGAAGGCATTGGCTTTTACTCATCCAGGCAGAGAGGCAAGTAGGCTTAACAGTTTATGCAAGCTGTTTTGTGCGCAGAAATCATGCTTTATGCGCAGAGGCACTATTCGTACCCAGAAAACATGTTTTCTGCATGCAGAGCATGTGTTTTGGGTACTTTTTTGGGTTTATATGTTTATTTACTGAATTTTGGTGCACACTTTAATCCGTTGGCTCCTAACTTAATTCTGTCCTCTTACTGTGTTTCAGTAAGGATACAGTCATTGGCATAACCTGATCTGTTCTGTTCCCAATTCAAGCAGACTGAAAGTTTGAGACGCAAGCTCTGCTGCTCCCTGGTCAGATGAGTGCTCGTGCAGTCTGTGAGGTTGTGTGAGAGAAGAGGGTAGGGGGCAGCTGCTGAGTGCTAGTGGGAATGGGAATATTTTCTTATGGTAGTACATTTGTGTTATGGAGTTGTATGCATTTGATTCATCGGAAAAAGGAATAGTAACCGCGTTGTGAAAATTCTGGAACATTTTTATTTTTGTACCCTCAAAACCTCATCATTATCTAGAAAGTAAACTACATTTTCAATTTATACATAACGAGAAGTCGTACTTACAACACATTTGAACGTGTTTTTATGTTAACTGACATTTTTTGAAAATCTAAATAAGCATTGGTTTATGACTTATCTTGATGGTGGAATACTTATAAAGAAGTAAAATGTAAATGTTTTAGTTTTGGTTTCTTGCTTATTTTCTATTCATAAAAGCTTTTTCATTGTGGCCTTTTCTCAGAGGGCAAAACATCTGTTTAATATGAAAAAATCAGTATAACAGTCTGCATGATTAAAATTACTCAATGTGCAGCAAATGTGATCATGAAATTGTTTCCCTGTATGATATTGTATGTATGTTTCATTGTACATCACCTAGTACGTTTAGCGTAGGCAGTTTATAGATCCATGATAAAGGTAAATGCAGGACAGAAGACGAACTCTCCGTGCCCCTGCCAGTTGTATATGGTGTAGGCTTTTCATCTACAGGCTTGGAGGATACCACCACAAATCGGTCACACAGTGCAGTGCAATGTCTGCTTACGTACATCGTACATATTTACATATTCATTTTACAGATTACTTGGTAAAACGTTTTACATTTGAATTCAGTAGTTGCATTGGGCAGAATTGATTTTTTTTTTTTTTTGTTAGAAATCATTTTGGTTTTCATGAAGAAAAGAATATTTTCCTGTTTGGGCAGCCTATCTGAAAGCAATATGTTCTTGTTCCTCCTGTCCCAGAGAGTATCAGAATCAGGTAAAATGTCTGTAGCGATCCTGGGGTGAATGCGGCCACCAGGTAAACCTTAAGTCATTCCTCTGTTTTGGGAGGTTATTAGCCAGTGAAGGAAAAGAGGAGTAAAGATCCAGGGTGGCCCCTGCTGCTACCCTCAAACCTGAGCACCTCAGATCTTGGCAGGTTCATGCCATGTTGGTCTGTACCAAGATAAATAATTTAGGCTGTATTTAGAAGTTGGTAGCTTTAGTCAGTGAGCTTTCTAATTTCATTGGGGAAACGTTTATGCCACTACTACATGCAACAAAAAGTGACATTTAATACTCTGAGGTTAATTCTTCCACCTCCACATCCCCCGAAGGCCAAGAATTGAACCTTTGAAGGTGGCTCACTGAGAGCAGACTTGTGTATCCCGGATCGCTATTGATCTGGTAAACCATTAGTAATGGGGATAAATGAGAGGTGCTTTAGAAGCAGCCTTTTTTCCAGCGTGCAGAAAACTCCATTGTATTTTTCATTAAATGCAGCCCAAGTGGGATTTATGTAGACATTCATACAGCTGAATAAAGTCATTTTAATCTCCCTGGCTACTGCAGGATCTTGAAAAGCAGCTGTCCTTGTTTCTTAAAATCTGCATGTCCTTTTCACGTGGACACTGAGTTGGCTGATCATGTCTCGCAGCTTTTGTTTGGCCAAAGCTTGTGAGAGATCATTAGTTGCCTGGATGAGCCCAACTGGTAAGGTCATTGGGCTATAAATTAGTGTTAACATAGAGATCGCTTAGAGCCTTTGGACTGACTGCTTGCTTTTTTTTTTTCCATATTCCTGTTTTCACAGGACCAGTTTGTAAAGTTCACATTTCTCCATAGAAAATGATGAATGTAAGATTGCAGTTTTCAGAGCTCTTCTACTTATATACAACTCTGTTTTAATGGTTTATGTAATTTGTGATGTATTATTTATCTATATTTTATGAATTGTGTATAATTTTGTAAGTTGCCTAGAGTTTGTACCCAGGCGACAAATAATACAGTGCATTCAGAAAGTATTTAGACCCCTTCACTTTTTCCACATTTGTTACCTTACCGCCTTATTGTAAAATGGATGATATGCATTGTTCCCCCCCCCCCCCCCCTCAATCTACATGCAGTACCCCATAATACATAGCAGAATCAGGTTTGTAGATATTTGTGCAAATTAATTAGAAACAAAGTGAAATGTTACATTTACCTAAGTGTTCAGACCCTTTGCTGTGACACTCGGATTTGGGCTCAGGCGCATCCTGTTTCCATTGATCATCCTTGAGATGTTTCTCCAACTTCCCTGGCGTCACCCTGTGGTAAATTCAATTGATTGGACAGGGCTTGGAAAGGCATGTACCTGTCTTTCTCACAGGACAAGCAGGATGGTTGTCCTCACAAATGGGTGACATCGAGGAAGGAGCCCACCACTGAAAACTTCTGTCAAAGTTTAAACAGAACTTTGACTGGCCCCTACTGGGCATGCCCAGCAAGGCACTGACCCTGCAGCCAGCAGGGGTCTCCCTTCAGTCTTCTTTTTTCCGCGCAGCAGTTGCCACGCGGTGAAAGGAGCTCCCTTACCACGTTCCTGACAGGAATTCGGTACTTTTCTTTCCGAAGAAAATTTGCCCCTCAGGGGTCTCCCTTCGACAAATTTTTGTCACCTTCGCGGAAACCGGTAAGTTTTTTGCCTTTTTCCTCGACTACCGTCGAATTTGGCCCTCGAGGCCTGTTGGCACTTACCGAGCCCGCGACTAAATTTGGCCTTAAGCCATGGCAACGGGGTTCCGTCGATGTCCGGATTGTACCCGGACTATGTCAATCACAGACCCCCATAGGGTTTGTGTTTTGTGTTTGGGTAGTGAGCATGATGTCCTGACTTGCACCAAATGTGCCCTAATGACACCTAAGGGTCGCAAGGCCAGGATGGAGAAGATGGGGCTCCTCTTCCATGCACCCACCCCAACGCCATCGATAGCATCGACGTCATCGGAACCAGCACCGTCGAAATTGTACCACCATCGTCAACCCTCCGGTGACCGTCCACCATCGATGACTTCTCGGCCGTCGACTCCTGTCCCCTCCCCGGATGGGCGAGGAGACCGGAAGGACAAGCATCGCCATCGACGGCACAAGTCTCGGCCTGTCGAGGATCCACAGTCATCGACCTCTGAACAGGCCGAACCACCGACTAAGAGGCCTCGATCAGACTTGGCACCGTCCACGTCTCGTTCGCAGGCATCGAGGAAACCCTCACCCTCTCGGGGTGTGGGAGCCGTGATCCCACCGGTTACGGTGGTCCCTCCGGCTCTGCCTCAGCCTCCTTCTCCCGTCGAGCCGGGTATTGTTACCCCTGGTCTCCGGGCTGAACTGGACCGGCTGGTCCAGGAGGCCATCGAGAAAGCGATGCAAAGATTCCAACCTCCATTGGCACCGTCTCCGGCACCGATTCCGGCACCGCCACCGGCATCGACCCCGGCACCGACTCCGCCACCGAGGAAGGAACCGACCACCGAACCTTTGGTGGAAGCGCTGGCACCGCTACTACAACGTATGGAAGCACTTGTACATGCCCTTCCATCGATGATTCCAGTAGCACCGACAGCGCCATCGTCTCCGACTGGATTTTCATCGGCGGGAGAAACACCGTTCCTGATTCCCCCTTCCGGGGTGGTCCCATCGGTGCCTTCTCGTATATCTCCACCGATTTATCCTTTGGCTCCATCGGTTCCAAGACAGGCACCGACTCCATCGGCAGCACCGAAACCCTCGATGCCGTTCCCAGTACCGATTGTACCACCGGTTCCTCCAAGGTTTCCTTCGATGCCTTCGGATCCTCAACCAGGTCCATCGGGGCTTCAACCCCCAAGTGATCCCTATGATACCTGGGGTGATGATACATCTTCTGACACAGATTTACCATCACCGCCTTCTCCTACAGAGAGTAGAAAAAGATCTCCTCCAGAGGATCTCTCCTTTATTAATTTTGTAAAGGAGATGTCCGAAATTGTACCTTTTCAGCTGCAATCTGAGACCGATGACAGACACCAGATGATGGAACTGCTTCAATTTTTGGATGCTCCAAAAATCATTGCTTCCATCCCCATTCACCAGGTGTTTCTCGATCTCTTAAAGAAAAACTGGGAATCTCCTTCATCTGTATCACCAGTTAACAAGAAGGCTGACTCCACATATCTCGTCCAGTCAGCACCAGGCTTTCAAAAGCCTCAACTGGATCATCGCTCTGTTGTGGTTGAGTCCACACAAAGAAAGGCCAAGCGTCTAAAGCCACACTCCTCCACTCCGCCGGTCAAGGACAATAAATTCCTGGACAGTGTGGGACGGAAAGTGTACCATGGAGCTATGCTGATTTCTCGCATAGCCTCATATCAACTCTACATGACGCAATATAACAGAGCCATCCTTAAACAGATGCAAGATTTTGCTGACACATTACCTGACCAATATCAGCCACAACTTCAGACCCTTCTTAACAAAGGGTTTGAAGCAGGGAAGCACGAGATCAGAACGGCTTATGACATCTTTGATGCCTCCACAAAGGTTTCAGCTACTGCCATTTCGGCCAGACGTTGGGCTTGGTTAAAATCATCCAACCTTCGCCCAGAGGTCCAGGATCGTTTAGCGGATTTACCCTGCTTAGGGGACAATTTGTTTGGAGAACAAATTCAGCAAATTGTAGCTGAATTAAAAGATCACCACGAGACGTTAAAACAACTTTCTTCTGTTCCGTCTGAGGTTTCCTCCAAACAACCACTTAAGAAGGACTCTAAGAAGTCGTTCTTTCGGCCACGCCGTTACTACCCTCCATCGGCCAGGCCTCGTCCAGCTCGATCCTCTACTAGGCCTCAGCCACGTCAGCCTAGGAAACAAAGGCCTACTGTAGCCCCTCCTCCTGGGCCTGCGGCTGGCCTTTGACTCCCCTGTAGGGAACACATGCCAAACCCCTCTTCCAGACATTCCTGTAGGAGGTCGACTGTACCATTTTCTACAACCTTGGTTGTAGATCACCTCAGATCAGTGGGTGCTAACAATTATCGCACAGGGTTACCACCTCAACTTCATAACTCTTCCGGCAGACTCCCCGCCTCTTCAAGCGTGGAGTCTATCCACCCATTTGGCTCAATTACAACAGGAAGTATCTCTTCTTCTGCAATCAAATGCTATAGAACCCGTTCCTCCCTCTCAACGAGGCAAGGGATTCTATTCCAGATACTTCCTAATACCAAAGAAATCAGGGGGACTACGTCCCATTTTGGACCTTCGAGCCCTCAACAAATACCTTCAAAAAGAGAAGTTCAAAATGGTAACCCTAGGCGCGCTGCTCCCTCTGCTACAAAGAGGGGATTGGCTGTGCTCTCTCGACCTCAAGGACGCTTATACCCACATTGCGATCACACAATCCCATCGCAAATATCTGCGGTTTCTAGTAGGCCACGACCATTATCAATACCGTGTCCTACCTTTCGGTCTGGCTTCTGCCCCACGAGTCTTTACCAAATGTCTCATAGTGGTAGCAGCATTCCTAAGGAAGGAAGGTGTCCATGTCTACCCCTACCTGGACGATTGGCTAATCAGGGCCTCCACCCAACAGATAGCTCAATCCTCCCTAAAATTGACAATTCAAACACTCCTTTCCTTAGGGTTTCTTGTCAATTACGAGAAATCTTGCTTAGTCCCATCTCAAACCTTATCCTTCATTGGGGCAGACTTGGACACCTTACAGGCAAAGGCTTACCTTCCTCTTCAGAGGGTCCACACCCTAATATCCCTGGCTCGCCAGCTCCAGTCTCAGAACACTGCCACGGCTCGCCAGTTCCTCATTCTCCTAGGACACATGGCATCCTCGGTTCAAGTCACTCCCATGACCCGACTAGCCATGAGAGTAACACAATGGACTCTACGACACCAATGGATTCAAGCTTTTCAGCCTCTGTCCTCCATAGTCACAGTCACACAAGCGCTGCGCCTATCCTTAACCTGGTGGACGACTCAGGTCAACCTCCTTCAGGGCTTACCTTTTCTTCCACCGGATCCGCACGTAATCCTAACCACCGACGCTTCTCACATCGGTTGGGGAGCCCATGTGGACGACTTTCAAACCCAAGGGTTATGGTCCAAAGAGGAAGCCGAACACCAGATCAATTTCCTGGAACTTCGAGCAATCCGCTATGCGCTCCGAACTTTCAAAGATCATCTATTTCATCAGATAATCTTAATCCAGACGGACAACCAAGTGGCCATGTGGTACATAAACAAGCAGGGAGGCACAGGCTCCTTCCTTCTGTGTCAGGAAGCTGCGCAGATCTGGGCGGAAGCCCTCTCCCACTCCATGTACCTCAGGGCCACTTACCTGCCGGGAGTAGACAATGTATTGGCAGACCAGCTGAGCCGTGTCTTCCAACCACACGAGTGGTCACTCGATCCTCTGGTAGCGACCTCTCTGTTTCACAAGTGGGGTTCTCCCCGCATAGACCTCTTTGCGTCCCCTCAGAACCACAAAGTGGACGATTACTGCTCTCTCATTCGGAGCCAGCACTCTCGGCCGAGAGATGCATTCTCCCTCAAGTGGACAACCGGTCTGCTCTATGCATTCCCTCCACTCCCTCTTGTGTCAAAGACTCTCGTGAAGCTACGCCAGGACGGAGGAACCATGATCCTGATAGCACCTTACTGGCCACGCCAAGTATGGTTTCCAATACTCCAGGATCTCTCCATCCGCAGGCACGTTCCTCTGGGAAAGGACCCGCATCTGCTCACTCAAAACGACGGATGCCTCCTCCATCCCAACCTCCAAGCCTTGTCCCTGACGGCATGGATGTTGAAAGGTTAGTCCTTCAACCATTTAACCTTTCAGATTCCGTTTCTCGGGTCCTGATAGCTTCACGAAAGCCTTCCACAAGAAAGTCTTACTCATACAAATGGAAAAGGTACACATCATGGTGCACTTCTCAGTCCCTTGATCCCCTTTCCTGTCCAATCTCCAAATTCTTGGACTATTTATGGCATCTCTCTGAATCAGGTCTTAAAACCTCTTCTATCAGAATGCATGTCAGTGCGGTAGCCGCCTTCCATAAGGGTATTGGGGGTAATCCTATTTCAGTACAACCCCTAGTAACACGCTTTCTTAAGGGCTTACTCCATCTAAAGCCACCCTTGCGTCCTCCGGCCCCATCCTGGGACTTTAACCTGGTTCTTGGTCGTCTAATGAAACCTCCTTTCGAACCTCTGCACTCCTGTGACTTGAAATATCTCACTTGGAAAGTGTTATTCCTTTTGGCTGTTACTTCAGCTCGCAGGGTTAGTGAATTGCAGGCCCTAGTTACCTATCCGCCTTACACTAAGCTCCTGCAGGACCGGGCGGTACTCCGCACTCACCCTAAATTTTTACCTAAGGTAGTTTCGGAGTTTCATATCAATCAATCTATCGTACTACCTATCTTTTTTCCCAGGCCCCACTCCAACTCTGGAGAGCAGACCCTGCATACCCTAGACTGTAAACGGGCTCTAGCTTTTTACCTAGACCGTACAGTTTCTCACAGGAAGAGCACTCAATTATTCGTCTCTTTCCATCCTAACAAGTTAGGACAACCTATGGGTAAGCAGGCTCTTTCCTCCTGGTTGGCGGACTGCATTTCTTTTTGCTATGAGCAAGCTGGCATTCCTTTTCAAGACCGTGTTAAAGCACACTCTGTGAGGGCCATGGCGACGTCAGTGGCACACCTTCGATCGGTGCCGCTTCCTGACATCTGCAAAGCTGCAACCTGGAGTTCTCTCCATACCTTTGCAGCCCACTATTGTTTGGACAAGGCTGGAAGACAGGACTCCATCTTCGGCCAGTCTGTCTTGCGTAACCTTTTTCCAACCTGATGTGCCAACACCCTTCCACCTACCCGGTAGGGTGCGGATGCCCTTTCCCAAATTTCTCCTCAGTTGTTGTGCCTGCTGCACACCGTTGGGTACATTTGGTGCAAGTCGGGACATCCTCAGCTCGGTACTCACCCATTTGTGAGGACAACCATCCTGCTTGTCCTGTGAGAAAGCAAATGTTGCTTACCTGATGTAACAGGTGTTCTCACAGGACAGCAGGATGTTAGTCCTCACGAAACCCGCCCGCCTCCCCGCGGTGTTGGGTTCGTTTTATTTTTCCTTTCTAGGCACTGCCTGTAGCTTGATAATCAGACTGAAGGGAGACCCCTGCTGGCTGCAGGGTCAGTGCCTTGCTGGGCATGCCCAGTAGGGGCCAGTCAAAGTTCTGTTTAAACTTTGACAGAAGTTTTCCGTGGTGGGCTCCATCCTCGATGTCACCCATTTGTGAGGACTAACATCCTGCTGTCCTGTGAGAACACCTGTTACATCAGGTAAGCAACATTTGCTATATAAGGTCCCACAGTTGGTAGTGTGTGTGTAGAGAGTGTAAACCTGGTCACATCTCTACACACACTTTATTACTTTTATGAACCTGGCATCAGAAACAATTGATGCTACCCAGATTGCACGTGTGGAGCATTTATAAACAGTGGGACTGTATGAATTTTATTTCAAGCTAAGTAATAAGGTTTTTATTAGAAAGTTGGTTGATTAAATACAAATTAGCATAGAGATTTTAAGAGGGTTTCTGTTATTGAATTGGCAAATGAGTGACAAATTAAGGTGTCCATTGCTGATACTGCTTGGGGGCCCCTTGCATGGTGAGAGGTGGGGGATGTAAATTTGGGTAACACCAATTTTTTCTGATACTGTGTTCATAAAAATAATAGTGATTTCCCAGCATGTAGCCAGATGGTGTCAGGACCAATGGATTTATGCTCCCCTGCCAGCAGATGGAAACTTGAGTCAGGTTTCAAAGCTGACGTCACCCTAGATACATCCCTACAGTGACCTCAGCCCTTCAGTATTTCTCCGTCTCCGGCAGATGTAGACATGCTTTCCCTATGAGGATCGCTGTACCTTTTGGAAGATGAAATTCTACTTTTTAAATTGGAGAAAAGATTGATCCCCGCTCTCCTGCAGTGATAGCTAAAGGTCCTTCCCCCAGATGAGAATTCCGGGGGCGATTTCCGAGATCCCTCAGAGGTGTGTCTTGGTCTGGTAGCCGGTTCCCAGGGTGGACTTTGCTGCTGAAGCAGCTGAAAAGGCAGCAGATGCAGGAAGCCGAGCGCGGCGGTGATGGCCAAAGCCCTATCCCCACACAGCAGGAGACAGTCTCTGTACTCAGCAGATAAGTGCTAAGCCCAGATAAGTTTAAAAAAAAAAAAAAAGGTCCTCTTGATTCAGAGACGTTGGAGGGGTTTCGGTAAGACTTCCGGTCTCCTTGCTCTGTGTGCCATACCGACAACGTTCCCGATCCCATTGGGGTAAGGGGAAGTGGGCTTCTGAGCGGGTTGAGCGGCTCCCTGGTGGGCTATTCCCTGCTTTAGGCTTGGTAAGCACACCGCGTGGTAGGCCGCGGTGGCACAACTTGCACATGTTTTTGTGCCTGTATTGCCCACCATAGAGCTTCGGTATGTGCAGTGCCTATCTGTTCTGCACGCATAATGCCACACATGTACATATGCACACAACTTGCTAGATGCAGAATACAAGGAAAGCCGGGTGCATGGACTTGTGCGTAGGTGCCTGAAATCTGTGTGCATAAAAGTTTAAGTGCGAGCTGTCTGAACATGCAGTTACCAATGGCTCCGGCAGCAAAGAAAGATAAGCACCTTTCTCTCTGTGCTGCTTATCATGTTAGGGCTGCACAGTCTGACCTGGATTCCAACTTAGGCCAGCTTTGTGAGGAAGCCCAGGGAGAGTTGGTCTCCCCGGACTCATGTAGCTTTTTAATTTTTTTTTTAAATTGTATTGTTTCTATTGTTGCATTTCTTATTCACAGTCTATCAGTATATAAAAATAAAATTGCCATAGCTATTCTCTAAAATAAAATCCTAGGGTCTCCCTGAAATTCCAATAGTTTCTCTAGCTATACTGTAGCAAAACTTATTAAAAGAAAATGTAATGCAGAAGAACCTGACTTCCCAGGAATCCGTGAGGCAAGGAAAGTGCAGATTGAACTTTGACTGCTACTTATGTTGATTATTTCTTGGCATGAAGATTTTAATAAGTATTTGTGATTTTGTTTTTAAATGCTGTAAGATGGAGGCCAAGGGAGAGAAAGTTATTTCTTAAAAAGCTTCCTTCTCTGTTCCCATGCTGTTTCAGGAAAAGAAAATATAAATTTAAGGATGTGTTTAACTCTCCTCATGTCCAAGTAAAACTGTGTTTACGGTGGCTATAGAAAGTCTACACCCTCTTCCAAAATGTTCACCTTTTTGTTGCCTTATACCTTGGAAGTAAAATGCGTTATGATTTTGTTCCATGTATCCACAGATTCTACCACACAACTGTCAAGTGAAAAATGTTCCGGAATTCCTTGGAAACTGAAATAGAAATAAAAACGTGAAACAGCTTAGTTGGATAAGCATCCAAACCCTTCCCCCCCCCCCCCACCACACACAAAATCCTAAATACCTCCAAGCTGTGATGTAACCAATTGCCTTCAAAAGCACACACCAAGGGATTTGGCCCCACCTGTTAAATTCACACGGTAGCAAAATAAATTCAGCAGTTCTGTTGGCTTTCTCTGCTGGGTATTGCGCTTCAAAGCAAAGACCCAAACACGAGCTCCAGAACAAAATTGTGGAACAGCACAGACCCGGGGATGATTGTAAAAGATTTGCAAAACCCTTAAATATCCCTTTGAACATGGTCAAGATGATTATTGTGAAGTGGGAGGTGTATGGTACCTTAAAGATCCTGCCGAGGTCAGGTGTTCCCGCCAAACTGGTAGACTGAACAAGGAGACAACTAGGAGATCAGTAGCAGCTTTGATATAGCTACAGACTTACATAGTGTACATGTGACAATATCCCAAATAGACCACAAATCTGGCCTAGGTGGTAGGGTGGCAAGAAGAAAGCCCACCTTGACTCTTATTTGAAAAATGCAAAGGAGCACTCAAGGGGCAACTGTAGCCATATGGCAAAAATATTTGTGGTCTGAAAAAATTAAACCAGAACTTTTTGGCTTGAATGCAAAAAACATTTTGGCCTAGATTTATCAAATTGCTGTAAATATCCCATATGGTAGAAAAAGGAGCGTGTGTTATGGTAATTTCCTAATTATCACAATATGTGCTATGTTAGCGCTTCACATAGGTGTTAACTTTTTGCACTTTGTGGTAATATCTACAGAATTGCATTTCTACCTGCAAAGAGCTCATTTGATCACTGGGGGGAGAGGAAGAGACTATCTACAAGGCCCTTCTAGTAGTTAGCTATTTATAGCTCTATAGGAGGCCCACCTAGTAACTCGAGGTGAGGTTTAGGTAGTAGTGTTGGGGTTAGGGGCCACGTTTACATGCAGAGTGAGATGTAAGAACAGAACAGTGTTCTCTTGTGAAGATTTGATGTCCTTCGGAATGAGGAAACTCGTACAACGATGAGATTTGTACAGTGTTCTCTCAACCTAGCTTGATGGACTCTCTACTTGGGTAACATCAAGCTAGGTTGAGAGAACATTGTACAAATCTCATCGTTGTGTGAATTTCCTCATTCCAAAGGAAATAAAATCTTGTGCAAAGTTGATAGAGAAACCTCTCTCCCGATACTCAGAGCTCTAATTGCTGCCACCAAGTATTAACTCAGATGGGGAGATAACCATTTGGATTTCAGTTGTATTTTTTGGATATGTGTATGCTTTCTCCCCACCCCCCCCCCCTCCCCCAGTAAAACATTTTTGGCCCTGAAAGGTGTGGCAAATGGTGTGTAGATGAGTGGAAAAAAACTCCTCATTTAAGTGCATGCGAATCTGACGCACTGAAACAGTGAAAAATGTTCAAGGGACTTTGACTTTCTGTAGCCACTGTATGTGGTGATTCATGTTTTTCAAGTTAATAATAAGATGTGTGTAATGCTGCTCCAAATTGAGCAAGCTAGTCAAATATATTTCTCTCCCTTTCGTTGGAATGCATTTACAAGTTTTGTAGAGAGATTTGAGATTTTTTAATTTCAAATGTATTTTCCAATTTGCTCTCTAAAAGGAAGAGTTAAAAAAACAAAAATGGATGCGTGACTTTATAACGTGTGCACATGTTATAAAATTGGGAGCGGCGTGCGCAAGGGGGGGTAGAATTTTGCAAGTTTTGCGTGGCGATGCATTGCAGCCTTCCCCTTCCCCTCTCCTCACCACCCCCTAATGTTTTTTTAAGTTGCTGTTCCTCTGGAGCAAAAGCAACTTGCATGCGCCGGCTGAGTGTTGGTGCACGCTTCCTCGGCACAGCAGCCAAATGGCCACTGTACTGGCAGCTCCAGCCCCTTTTCTTTGGCCCAGCTCTTGTTTGTAACCCCTATGTTTTATGCGTGCAGGCCATTTAAAATCGGGCCGTAAGGATTTAGTGGTATATAATAAAAATAATTGCAAAAAATCTCTCAGCAATGACTCTAAATTACAATAAAATATAACAAATATATTAATGTCATAAAATTCCAGTTTCAGAGAGGGGAAAGGGTATGACCAACCCCTGAACTCTCATGGCCGAGAAAAATAAAAAGATTTCCTTCAGACTCCCAAATGGCCACCGAAGGACTCCATAGTCAGTAATAGTAGGCGTGATGCTATTAGTAACTCTACATCCTTGTGCCTTTCTGTAGGTGAGAAAATGGAATGTATTGCAGTTTCCCCCTTTGAATCTGTTTTTGTTAGCCTTTAAACCTCCTCCATATTTGACAACAATTAATACTGTTACCAGCACTTGAGACTGAAATGAGACCCTGACTCATGCTCTGCATGTCAACTATTCAGCACCCTAGCGGAGGTGTGGGAGGTGATGTTCTCAATTAGAAATGTCAGGCTTGCATTGAGCACTTGACAATGTTCATAGTCCTGTGCTCTCTGCAACCACACTGAGCACAACTCCTTTTCAGAGCCACAGACTGTGATCAGCTCAAATACGGATGTGGCAGCCACAGCTGGGATAACAAATCAAGAATGCTGCCCTTGTTTTCCAAGTGCTGTTCTTGAGACATGATGGTTTCATATCTGTGTTCCAGGTCACTGCCCCGGTATCATTTTCACTTGTAGCTCCTGCCTTCTGTAATTTTGGAGTATTTGGAGAATCTGTCCGAATACAGTTAAGCATCATGTAACCTCCTCTGTAGATGCTGTCAGTTTGTATAACCTAGAATGGCACCTATACATGAGGAACCCTTCTATAGTGGCAGGGTGTTCTTGTGAATCAAAGGTTATCTATAGCATGTTGGGTTACAAGTAAAACAGTCCAACCTAAATAATCCACTGGATTTATCCTTGTAATACTTAGGATATACAGTGAAAATAGAATGTTTTATTTACTTAAAATGTATATTCTATCTTTTTCCGTCGATAAGCAGGGTATTTAGCCATGCATAGTGGGTGACGTCATCCGTGATGTCACGAGGTGGAGCTACTCTCTTAGCTGGAAGAGCTTTGAAATGCGCATGACCTCGGGTTCCTGCGCTCCTCGAGCTCCCCTTCTGTTTTAGTTTTCCGCGGTTACACACGGATGTGTGGCTACTCTCGCCCTGACCGAAAATTAAAACTTCAGAAAAAAATCTCGACAGATAGCAGAAAAAAGAAAAGATGTCAAGGAGCCCAGGTTTTAAATATTGTACCTGCGGCAAAATTGTCGGTGACCGGGCATAATTATTGCTACTTATGCCTTGGTCCCAATCATGATCAGGCCACGTGCAGGGACTGTGGTAAAATGTCCCCATGGGCCAGAAGACAAAGAAAAGAAAAAATGGAGAGGATGAGGCAAACATATGCCCCCTCCCCGACGGATGATCGTTTGTCCAAGTCGTCCCCGGGTAGGCGAAAGCCCTGATCAGAGGCCCCTCGACTCGCGCACTCTGCCTCAGAAGGCCATGTGTCATGTGTCGACCACTCCGCCGACTATGACGCATGCGCCGTTAAAACTGGCGTTGTGTCCTGCGTCGATGCCTCATACGACGCTACAGACGCATGCGTCGACTCTATTGAAGAAGTCTATTTTTACGAAGCATCACAAAGCATCTCCTCAATCTACGACGCAATTACTTCAAAAACCTTCTCCCCCGCAACCGGAAAAACCAGTCTCAGCACCAAAAATTTCAAATAAATCGGGGAAATCTCTCTCAAAGACGAAACATACTATTACTCCATCTCAGCCAGGAGATCACTCTCTCCTTCACCAGTTTTATCGGATTTTGTTATTGAGGACTCACCAGGTGGCTGGGAATCCTCCCCCAATCGAGGTGCTCGTCCTAAACACTCCAAAAAGAGACCAAGGTCTCCTCATTCATCAGTCCCTAAGACGCCGTCTAAACGATCAAAGAAATCGACCAGATTACCTGACCATCTACGTCATCAAACAGCTGAAGAGACAATGTCTCAAATAACTATGCTGTTACATACGTTCTTTCATGGTTTACCATCTGATCCTAACGTTTTACCACCAGATTCCTACATCACCACAGGTTTCTCCTGATCCAACTCATGACCTGCCATCTCCACAACCATCACATTCCCCTCTCTCTCTCTCTTTTCACACGATCTCACCAGATCCTTCTCCGGTGTCATCTCCTGGAAGCTCAAAGGGTATTCCATCAGACCCCCTGCAAGAACTTCCTCAACCAACTTCTCTACCAGAAGATTTAACTTGCGCTAAATTCTAGAAAAATTGGGTTTAGCCTTAAATATAGAAACTCGAAAACTTCCAGACCTAAGATCTGAGGTTATGGGGTTTCTCCAAATACTGGATGTTCCAACTGAACCAACTGCTCTACCTTCTCACCAAATATTGGAGGGTCTTATGGATAAAGCTTGGGATACTCCACACCTTCTTCCATCTATTTCTAAGAAAATACATTTAAAATATAGAATGCAAAAAGCCTCCTACTACTCAAATGTGCAGGTTCCTCACAATTCAATAGTAGTAGAATCGGCAATGAAGTGGGCCAAGAAAAACAGACTATACTCTAATACACCTCCCAGAAAGGACAATAAACTCCTAGACGACTTTACAAAAAAAGATTTACCAAAATTCTAACCTTAATTCTAGAATTAACCATCAGTTTTACATTATACAATATTTATTCAATTGTACTCAACAGCTGCAACCCTTGTTATAACTACCTCTGCCTCAACCCTTCCTAGACCTACAGGAAGGCTTGTGTCACTTGTTGCGGACATCATATGAAGCCTTTGACACCTCTGCAAGATCATCAGCTATTTCAATTTCCGCTAGATGTCTGGCATGGCTTGGGGCCAGCAGTATTAGAGAAGACGTACATGACAGACTAACCAATTTGCCTTGCAGACCAGATAATCTCTTTGGAGAGAAACTAATAAGAAAAACAGTCTCTCTGAAAGAACAGAATATAGCAGTCCAGTCTTTAATGACACCTCTTGGTACGCCTTCAGCATCTAAGCGTTTCTTTGGCCAATACAAAAGAGATTACTACTTTCGCAAACCATACCGCTACTATCAACCCTACCAACCAAGTTATAGGCAACAGCTTTTCCAACCTCAGAGACAACAAGCCCAGCTGCAAGGACAAAGACCACAGCAAAGAACACCAAGACAACAAAAACCACAGCCCTCTCAACAGACGCCAAAGCAATCTTTTTAAATCATCTTGCCACAACAGTTCATGTGGGGGGGGAGACTATCCTTATTTCATTCCCAGTGGTCCAAGATCACCACAGATCGGTGGGTATTGAGCATAATACTTCAAGGGTACCAACTACATTTCAGCTCCTTCCCAACTCTTCCACATCTCATTACTTCCAAGACTCCTCAAAATCAAGTACCTTCTCTCATGATGGAAGCTTCCATTCTCCTTCACCAGAAGGCAATTCAGCCAATTCCTTCTTCTCAAAAGGAAAACAGTTTCTACTCCCAATATTTCCTCATTCCCAAAGGTCTGGAGGCCTACGCCCTATCTTGGATCTTCGAGCTCTAAACAAACACCTCACGAGAGAGATTCAAAATTACTTCTCTCAAAAGCGTACTTCCCTTTCTCATGCGAACGACTGGATGTGCTCGCTAGATCTAAAGGATGCGTACACTCGCATACCAATCCACAAGGATTTTTGGTATTACCTTTGTTTTCAAGTTGCGAATCATCACTACCAATACAAAGTACTCCCATTTGGTCTTTCCTCTGCCCTGAGAGTTTTCATGAAATGTCTTGCTGTTGTTGTGGCACACTTACGCAAACAGGGAATAAACATATTCCCTTACTTGGACGATTGGCTTCTAGTATCTCCCAATCCACAACTCCTGAAGCAACAGGTGGAATGCACGCTCCTTTGTCTAGGGAACATGGGATGGATAGTGAATTATGAAAAGTCTCAACTCCATCCTTCCCAAACCATTCAGTTTATAGGAGCATTGATTCAAACACCAATATCCAGAGCTTTTCTACCTCTGGACAGAATCAAAACCTTACAATCCCTTTCTCAGACTTTTTTACGTCGGACAGTAGTTCCAGCTCGACAAATAATGGTACTCTTAGGGCATATGGCGGCAGCAATTCATGTAGTTCAAAATACTCGTCTACACATGAGACGTCTCCAGTGGGGTCTGAAATCTCAGTGGAACCAACTGACACAGCAAATGTCCCACAAAGTACAGGTGACATGCTCCATGAAAAAAGACAAAATGGTGGCTCCACCCGTTTTGAATGAAGGAAGTCCTTTCCAACTTCCTCCTCATCAGATAATACTCACAACAGATGCTTCTACGAGGGGCTGGGGTGCCCATCTCTTACATCTAGACACTCAGGGTCTTTGGTCAGAAACAGAACAAAGTCTCCAAATAAATATGCTGGAACTAAGAGCAATCAAGAACTCTTTGATTGCATTCCAGTCATGGTTACAAGAGAAATCAGTAATGATCCATACCGACAATCAGGTAGCCATGTTCTATATCAACAAACAAGGGGGTTCCAGTTCCTTGACACTTTGCAAGGAAGCGGTTCAAATATGGGAATGGGCAGAACACAACAGGATCTTCTTACAGGCATCCTACCTTCCAGGTCTTGCGAACACAAGAGCAGACAAACTAAGAGTTTTCCATCCCCACGAATGGTCGCTCAAGCAAACGGAAGCAGACAAGATTTTCGCAAACTGGGGTACTCCAGAGATAGACCTCTTTGCATCAGAAAACAATCAAAAGGTACAAAGGTTTTGTTCTCTTCTTCCCATCGCGCACAGGATGTCACAGGACGCTTTTCTGATTCCTTGGGAGAAAGGCCTTCTATATGCATTTCCTCCCATTCCACTAATTTCACGCACAGTCCAGAAATGTATTGCAAACAAAGCAGACCTAATACTAATAGCTCTAGCGTGGCCAAGATAACCGTTGTTTCCTTATCTACTTAGTCTCTGTCACTCATCCAATACTCTACTGAAAGACCCCTTTCTCAAGACGCAGGGAATCTGATTCACCCCATGCAGTACTCCCTTCATCTGACAGCATGGAGATTGAGCAGCAGTTACTGAGTTCCCTGAACCTTTATCCAGACATTTTGGAAGTCCTCATAGTATCACGAAAGCCATCTATCAGGAAGAATTACGCCTTCAAATGGAATAGATATTCAGAATGGTGCGCCCATCAAAGGCTTGACCCCCTTTCTTGCCCACCTGAATCGCTGTTAACTTATCTCCATCTATTATCTTGTTCAGGCCTGGCAGTAACTTCTATCATAGTTCACCTTAGTGCTATTGCAGCTTACCATGTCACGAATGAGGGCTGTTCCATCTCTCCCATTCATTGATTTCCAAATTCATGAAAGGCTTGCTTCGTCTGCACCCGCCTTTTTAAAAAGCCAATAGTGCCATGGGATATTAACATAGTCCTCGAAGCATTGATGAATCCACCCTTTGAGCCCATGTCTTTATGTTTTTATGTTTCAATGTAACGCCCTGTTGCGATTGTTCTGTTGTATTGTAAACCGATATGATTTGTATATTATACAAGAATGTCGGTATATAAGAATCCAAAATAAATAAATGTCAACCTCCACACTTAAATTCTTAACGTGGAAGGTGCTTTTCCTAGTGGCCATCACTTCTGCAAGAAGAATAAGTGAACTTCAAGTGCTAGTAGTCAGTTTTCCATATCTTCAATTTCACCATGATAAGGTGGTTTTACGAACTCACCCTTCATTTCTACCAAAGGGCATATCTGCTTTTCACTTAAATGAGACAATCTCCCTTCTGTTTTTTTTCCCCAAACCACATTCTAACGATCGACAAAAGTCTCTTCATACCTTAGATTGTAAAAGAGCTTTAGCCTATTACAAGAACAAGAGACTCACTCAGACATTCTTCTCAATTATTTGTCTCCTTCAATCCAAACAATCCAGGTCAAGCGGTGTTAGAGAACACTTTCCAACTGGCTTACCGCCTGCATCCAATACTGTTATTCTACAAGAGCAATACCTTTTACTTGTCCTGTGAAAGCTCATCAGATTAGAGCCACTGCAGCTTCGAAAGCGCACATTCAAGGAGCACCTATCCAGGACATCTGCAGAGCAGCGACCTGGTCGTCTGTTCATACATTTACATCACACTACTGTCTCAATCAGCAGTCTGCTTTGGATTCCTCCTTGGGATCTGCAATTCTAAAAACGTTTTCATAAGTATTGATGGCTGTCCACCTTCCATTGGTTACAAAAAAAAAAAAGAATGAAAAATAAATTCACTCAATTCAAAAAAAATAAATAAAAAATTTTTCATTATTGGCAATATCTGTTTTCAACCTATGTGCTTAGGACTCCCACTATGCATGGCTAAATGCCCTGCTTATCGATGGAAAAAAGCAAGTTTGCTCTCCGTAAATGGTGTTTTCCGTAGATAGCAGGGAATTTAGCCATGCATTCCCACCCACCTCCCTGGACAGCCTTCCATCCTCACAACACCTACACCAGCACTTAGCTTGGTAAACCAACTGAAGGGGAGCTCAAGGAGCGCAGGAACCAGAGGTCATGCCCACTTCAAAGCTCTTCGAACTAAGAGAGTAGCTCCGCCTCGTGACATCACGGATGACGTCACCCACTATGCATGGCTAAATTCCCTGCTATCTACGGAAAACACCATTTACGGTAAGCAAACTTGCTTTTATCACTTATTACCATTCTATAGGATCATCATGATGGTCCTGCCGTTTTCAGAAGATTTTAAACATTTATTTAAATTTGCTTTTGGTTTAGGCAGCCAGGTGAAAAATGGACCAGCACCAGCTTCCATCTACACACACTTTCAATATGAGAGCTCTCAGAAGCTTACTTTGCCTTTTTGGGGGTGGCGCTTCTGATTTTCTTAGCCACTGAAAGCACCACGTGTACAAGCTTTTATTAGTAAGAGTCCAAAGTGAGCCTTCACAAATATTATGCCTGTATCCTAATCAAAGATGGGCGCTGTTAGAATATATGTAAGATTATATTTTGTCAGCTTCACATCACGTGTGTGTGTGTGTGTGTGTGTGTATGTGTATGCAGAGAGAGAGTAGCAGTAATACTTACAGCATTCCCAGTGAAAACTATATTTCTATCAATTCTGGAATCTTCATAAAAATAATTATGATCTCTCCCTCCTGTTTTCCCTTGCAGAATTTTAAATTTTAGTTTTGAAACAAACCAAAATGACCTGGTCTCTGTATGTTACACCTGGGTTTCAGTGTAGTGTGGGATGACTTAACTCCACCTAAAGTTTTTCTAACCTTCTAAAGGCATAGACTGAATTGAACAAGCTGTTTTTATTTCTTAAAAGGAACTTTTTTGGGTGGGGGAGGGGGCAGAAAACTGAATTCTGTTTCCAACTATTTAATCTTTTAGCTCCACCACTGGCTTTATGCCTCATGCACAGTGTTTTTTACGTTGTGAAACTTTTGTGTTTAGGCATTTGTCTTATGCTCAATTCCACCAAAGTCAGGAAATATGATCTCCAGACTTTCTTCATCTTAAAGAGATGATGGTTGCAAGGGAAAGTTTATAAATAAGAAAGGAGTTAAAATTTGGCATGTTTTGATCCCAGTAGAAACACTGTGGGGTTTTTCTTCAGGGTTTTACATATAGCTGCAGCAGAGGAAGTATAATTAACTCTTAACATTTTCTATTCAATGAAATACATTACAGCATGCTTCTAAAGGGAGATCTAAAGACCTTTTTCTTCCTTTTTATAGTTACATAGTTACAAATGTTGGCTATGCTGAAAGAAGAAATAGTCTAACCTTTGTGTGACTGCATAATCATGCCCTCGCCATGTATGAAAATCCATCCCCTCCCCCAGCTCCCACTCCATCATCTGTAATCAGTTTTGCAACAGATCTAAAAAAAAAAATCCTTCTTGATCCTAAATCTGGCTGAAAGTTGGTACTTCCTGCCCAGCCCCCCAGCATTACCAAAGATGTTTTTAGGTTCTTGTCTTGATGATGCTTAATGTGTCCTTGTAACTATGTATTAATGCCTTGTGTTGTGTCTGTGTTTGACTCATTGCTGGTAATTGTGGTAACAGGCTCTAAGAAGAAAGTACGCTGGTTTCCAGTTAGGAGACTCTTCACTCAGTCCTGTCCCAGCCTAAGGATCCCTAGCAGGTTTTTAAGAGAAGGTGGGTGACAATTACCTGCAAAACATCCTGCATTTTTTCTCCTTTGTTGGGTAGTGGGAGTTTCCTTTGCAAATCTATCTTCCTCTAAGCTTGATAGTTGTGGAGTAACTTGGGATGGTCCTATGTCTTTGCCTCCCTCTTGCTCCTCTCTTAAATTCGGTGCTTCTGGTACTTGACTAGTTAAAAGTAGGAATGAAATTAATAGGACTCCTTGGGATGAGATTCTAGTAAATCTGATTCCGCCATAATTATGAAATGCTTGCAGAGTTCTGCACAACTGACATCCATTTTCATCTAACGTGTCTGAGCCAGAGCTGGATCTGTCGTTGAGCACAGTAGGCATGTTTCTAGAGGCACCTGTGCTATGCAGGGCACAAGTGATCGCTCCCCCTGCCCTCCCCTCTTTCTGGTAGGGAACCAGCACTTCTTACCTGTCTGCGGCTGCCTGTTCCAATTTCAGTCTGAAGCTCATAATCTTGCAGATCCTGTTAGCACCGTGAGTTCAGACTTCCATTTGAAGCAGGCAGAGGAGGAAGGAGATGCAGGTAAGAAATGCTCTTCTCCTAGCTGGAGGGTGCAGGGAGACGGTCAGAGTTATGAAGGGGGGGGGGGGAAGAGGCACATGAGATACAATGGCCAGCCCAGGGCTGGTTTTATAAGTACCCTAGTTCCCATTGCTGATTAGTAATTCTTTTGGGGGATTGAAGAGTCTGAAGTACATTTCCTGATCATCTGAAATACAAGTTGACATGCTAAGGTGAATTTTCGAAGGAGTAATGCATGTAAATGTAACATAGCAATTTTCAGAAGCCATTTACCCACGTTAAGTATGCTTAACATGGGTAAAACCTATTGATAATTCAATGGGATATATATATTAGCATTTACATGTGTAAAACCTAGTAAGCCTGTATATGCTTTTGAAAACAGGCCCATTGTGTTTACTGTATATTGTAACATTGTGGTAGTAAAGGGGGGAGGGTGTACTTCTGTATCTGCCTATTGTGTATAACTAGATTGAATCTCTCCTGACCCTTTGTGTCCATAATATTGCAAGTAACATTAATTTGATTCTCCACACACACTATAATGTGATTATTTTGTTGCGCATTGGCTGGCTTTACTAAGCCCATAAAAGTTTGCAATTCTGGGGGCACAGTGGTGCCTGTTTTCTACACACACAAGCCTTTCATTATCTTAAGGTTTTCTCTGTGTGTACAGACAATAGGCTTTTTTTTTTTTTTTTATTTGCAGGTGGCTTTGTAAATAGTCTGTCTTTGCAGAATAGATAAGCCAGGCACCTAGGCTGCCTGATTAGAGAAGTACATCTCTACATACAGGGTGCAGAGAAAAACAGGCCAGGTGTCCATTTTATGCTGATACCAAATAATACATTTTGGGGCTGCATAATAGTTAGTGAAAATTCAGGGTTCACCCCTACAGGAGCTGAGGCAGCAGCCGACCCTTTTTATGGGGAGTGAAGTCAGCTCTTGAATTTTTCCCATCGATAGCAGGGCTGAATTAGCCATGCTGTTATGGGAATTGTCAATCAAGCCTAGGAGGCGGAGCTTCAAAGTGATGTCAGAGCTTTGCTCTGAGGCTGCGCGTGAGATCCCGCGCTGGAATCGACTCTCCTCAGTCTGTTTTTCTGCGCGTGGGATCGCACGTGGAGCTTCAGACCACCTCAGCATCACCTTCTCCCTGAGAGGAAAAAACTTTAAAAATGTCAAAAAGATAAAAGAAAATGTAAACATGGTAGGAAGGAAGGGGGACTACCTTCGGGATTCAAACCATGTCCCTGTGGCAAGGTCATGTCCATCACGGATGGACATGACCGCTGCTATCGGTGTCTGGGCCCAGACCACCCAATGCAGGCCTGCCAACAATGTGGCAAGATATCCCCCAGAGCGTGCCGACAACGGCACGAAAAAATGATGGTGCTGACAGGGCAGAGACAGGGCTCCTATGCCCCACCCTCGGAGGCCCGATCGTCATAGGGACCGACTGCCCCGATGCCCCCGCAGATGCGTCGAGCGTCGTTGCTGGAACCGGCGGCCTCCAAACGGGGTGAAGACCGAAGGACAAAGTCCAAGCACAATGTGCCTTGAGGCAGAGACCCGAAACGCATAGACCTTCATGATTGAGATGCTCCATCGGCGTCAGAAAGCCGAAAAATCCGGAAGCTGGTGCAGGGGACCGAGGCTTCGGTCAGGGTGCACAGCGCGAAGGCGTCGAAGGGCGCATCAATCTCGCAGCCGATGCATGGCGCATCCTCGGCGCACCTACTTCAGCGACTCTCGGCGCGGTGCCAATGCTGAAGCACAGCTCAAAGACCGTGCCTGTGGGGGAGCCGGATACCAGTCAGAAATGAACACCGCACGGGAAGCGACCAGCCACGCATCCACAGCGCACATCGACGCAATCACGGGAGAGACAACACAGACCATCCCCTGTACATCTTATCGCGGCGCCTTTGACGCAAGCATCGACATCGGGGCTGAAAGTTGCCTACAGGTCGATGCATGCGACAACCAAATCACACAGAGCATCCACAAGTGAGCAGGGCTTCTCAGGTTCCTCTTCACTATCCGGGGGCGAAGGTCACCCACCGATCACACCTATATCCTCGGGATCCTCTTTGCCATCCCTGCAGGTATTCTCAGACCTCTCCTCTGTGTCACACCACAGATCCACCATAGAGATGCTGCAGGAACCACTATCAAAGAAACCAAGATTGGCGACGGAATCTCGGACGCCCCGTCACCACACGCAATGGAAAGCTGCGATACCACCACGGCGTTCCTTGGCATCACCTCGCCTTCCGATGCATCCTCAAACAAAGGAGGCCTTTCTGAATCTGTCCCTGGCTCTCTCGAGCTTTTATGAAGTCATGCAAGCTTCCTTTAATATGCCAGCTTCCTCTCCGGACAGCGGTGAGCAATCTCCACCTCCCTCTACTCAAGTCACCCACATGGGTCCAGATCACTGTCTCCAAGGGCCCAATTGCTGACGCTGCCATGGTTGCCACCCTCGCCGGACCACATCGCAAGGCCAGTCTCTCCGGTGGACCCTACTAATTCTCCTGATTCCTCCATGGGATACCCGTCCAACCCGGGAGAAGGGCCTGTGGAACCCTACTCCCCTCCGGAGGACTTAACATATCCCAAGTTTTTGGATAAGGTGGGCAAGGCACTCAACATACAGCTCCAGAAAGTGCCGGATCCAAGAGCAGGCCTCTTAAAGATCTTTGACCTGCAGCGGAGCCCACCGCCCTTCCAGCACATGACGTACTAAATACAGTTCTGGACAAATCCTGGGAGACACCCTTCACGCTACCTGCAGTGTCTCAGAAAACTGACTTCAAATACAAGTTGCAGCCGTCTCCTTACTACACTTCACCGCAATTACCCCATGCTTCCATTGTGGTAGAGTCAACGATGACTTAAAGCCAAAAAATCCAAGCTCTATTCCGCAGCTCCCCCGGGAAAGGACCTGCGCTCCTTAGATGAGTTTGCAAAAAGGGCCTTCCAGTCTTCTATGCTAGCAACCAGGATCAACCATCATCAATTTTACATTATACAGTACATCTACGAGTTGATCCAGCGGGTGAAGGACACCTCCCAGCCTTCAGAACCCGCTTCCAATACCTCTGACCTCACCAGAGATCTGGAGGAAGCCACCCGTCATCTGTTGAGGACAGTTTATGAAGGATTTGAATCCTCGTCGCGTACCTCTGCAGCAGCGATTGCAGCACGTCGTCTAGCCTGGCTTAGAGTGAGTTCCATCAGGGACGACGTACACGACAAGTTGGCTACCTTACCATGTAAGGGGGAAAATTTGTTTGGCACCAGGTTCCAGGAGAGACCATAGCCCAACTTGAGGAACAGTCGGTGGCGATTCAGTCACTTACCACACCGCAACCGTACCCTTCGGCACGCAGATACCACATCCCTTCCAGGAGACAGCCTTTCCAGAGAAGAGCGTATCGACCATATGCAGCATACCAGCCGGTTCCATATCAAAACCAAATGAGGCAACAGAACCAGTCCTCCCAAAATAGAAGAGGTCAACCTAGGCCGCAGTGGCCCCAATCTCAGCAGCCGGCTGCCTCCAGCAAGCCGGCACAGTCTTTTTAACAACGACCACACCACCATCAGCAAAGGTATTTGTAGGAGGCATCTAGGCACACATCCAACACTGGCAAGCCATCACGACGGATCAGTGGGTATTGGACATAGTCTGCCTCGGCTACCGGATTCCTTTTCCATCCCTACCTCCGCTCCCACACTTGACATCCAGAGGGACCAAATCCAACCTCTGTTGGAACGGGAAGTCTCCCTCCTATTACAACAAAAGGCGATTCAACGGCTTCCACCTTCACAACAGCATACGGGGTTCTACTCCCCTTACTTCCTCATACCCAAGAAGTTGGGGGATCTATGTCCTATCCTGGACCTCCGGGACCTCAACAAATACATAGTCACAGAAAAGTTCAAGATGATATCACTCAAGGCCATCTTACCTCTGATCCAACCCAATGCTTGGATGTGCTCTATAGACCTCAAGGATGCTTATACTCATATTCCAATGCACCCTTCCTCCTGGCAATAACTGTCTTTCCAAGTCAACAGCCAACACTTCCAATACAAGGTACTCCCCTTTGGTCTCTCGACTGCACCTCGGTGTTCACCAAGTGCATGGTAGTCGTGGTGGCGCATCTCAGACAGAAAAGTATAATGATATTCCCTTATCTCGACAATTGGCTGATTGTGGCATCAACCCCAACCACGTTACACCAACACCTTCACAACACGATCACTTGCCTCAACCAATTGGGTCTAGTGGTCAATTACCAAAAATCCCACCTACAGCCCAACGGCTTCAATTCATAGGAGCCTGCCTAGACACAGTAAACAGAGTTTTTCTGCCACAGGACAGACGGTCCAACATGCGTCAATTGTTTTTCCGTCTCCAGCTCACCCATCTCCATCCGCCCATCAGGTGTTGACAGTATTGGAACATATGGCGGCTTCAATCCATGCAGTGTCCAATATACGTCTTCACATGAGGCAGATTCAGTGGGATCTCAAGAGGCAATGGAAACAGCATTCACAACCATTGACATACAAAATACGCTTGACGGCGGCAATGACCCAGTAACTAGATTGATGGTTACAGCGTTCAACTCTCACCAAAGGTGCACCGTTTGTCCTGCTCCCGCACAGCGTGATGCTCACCACAGATGCCTCCCGCAAGGGATGGGGAGTGCATCTCAACCAATTACAAACTCACGGTCAATGGTCCATACAAGAGCAGACCTACCAAATCAACTTCCTGGAACTACGGGCAATAAGATATGCCCTCCGAACATTTGTTTCTCACCTTCAGGGCCACAGAGTCATGGTATACACAGATAATCAAGTGGCCATGTTCTACATCAACAAGCAAGGAGGGTCGGGCTCCTGAATCCTGTGCAAGGAAGCCCTCACCATCTTCCAGTGGGCCAACAGTCACTCAATTATGTTACAGGACACTTATCTTCCCGGCATCGCCAACACGCAGGCAGACAGGCTGAGTCGAGTGTTCCACCCACACGAATGGTCTCTCCATCACGAAGTGGCCAAAACCCTCTTCCACAGGTGGGGAACACCCTCGATAGACCTCTTCGCCATCGAATTCAACTGGAAGTTGGCTTGCTTTTGCTCAGTGTGGCCCAGTCCATGCAGGGACGTCCAGGATGCCTTTTTCATACCCTGGACAGAGCCACTAATGTATGCGTTTCCACTGATTCCGCTTATCACTCGTACTCTACAAAAGTGCATGCAGGACGGGGCCCAGCTAATCCTAGTGGCACCTGCATGGCCGCGCCAACCATGGTACATCCCCTGCTCCTATCCCAGGAGCAGGGGACGCTTCTCCACCCGCTCCACTCGTCTCTGCATCTAACAGCTTGGAGGTTGAACGGGTCTTTTTATCTGAGTAAGGGTTCTCCATCACAGACCAAGACATAATGTTAGTATCCCGGAAACCATCTATCAGACGCAGTTATCAATTCAAATGGAAGAGATATGCGACTTGGTGCGGATCCAAGGGCATGGACCCCCTCACCTGTGCACCGGAGAAGTTACTAGACTATCTGCACTCTTTACATGCGGCAGGTTTCGCTACTGCCTCAGAGTTCACCTTAGTGCCATTGTGGCTTTCTACAGACTGTATGAAGGTCAATCTATTTCAGTACACCCATCCGTGTCCAGATTCATTCGGGGTCTCACTTACCTACGCCCACCGGTCTCCAAGTCGCCAGTACCCTGGAATCTCAATCTGGTTCTAGAACAACTAATGTTACCACCATTTGAGCCAATGAACTCTGCACATATCAAATTCCTTACTTGGAAAGTAGTCTTTTTAACAGCGGTCACGTCAGCTCGACGAGCCAGTGAATTACAGGCATTAGTACATTATAGCCCGTATCTCCAATTTTACCACCATAAGGTTCTTTTGCGTACTCATCCAACTTTCCTACCAAAAGTTATCTCCCAATTCCACCTCAGTCTATTGAACTCTCAACGTTTTGTCCAAGGCCACATCGTAACGAACGTGAGAAATTACTACACATCTTAGACTGTAAAAGAGCATTAGCTTACTATAAGCAAAGAACCAACTCGCAGACCAGACCTTCCCAGCTCTTCGTCTCCTTCAACCCCAATGCTCCGGGTCTTCCAGTAGCCAAACGTACGATTACTAGCCAGATCACCCAATATATACAATTCTACGAAAAACGACAGTGCAAACTGTCTTCCCTACCCACGGCTCATCAAACACGTGCAGTGGCAACTTCCTTGGCTCATCTTCGACATGTGGCTCCACTGGACATTTGTAAAGCTGCTACGTGGGCCTCTCTTCATACTTTCACTTCCCATTACTGTCTGGATCAACAGACCGCGGATGATGCCAAACTGGGAAGAATTATTCTACAAACATTGTCCACAGAGTAATAAAGTAGACTGTCACTCACTTTATCACACTTCAGGAGGATAAGAGACAATAATTTATTCATTCAGTGTGATGTGGAGCTTAGGACTCCCATGACAGCATGGCTAATTCAACCCTGCTATCGACTGAAAAAAGCAAGTTTGCTTGCCGTAAACAGTGTTTCCGTAGATAGGATGAATTAGCCATGCTGACCCACCCACCTCCCTGAACAGTCGACTCCGCCTTACGACCACGCTTGCTTAATCAGACTGAGGAGTCTATTCCAGCGCGGGAACTCACGTGCAGCGATCACACTTGCTTAATCAGACTGAGGAGAGTCGATTCCAGCGCAGGAACTCACGTGCAGCCTCAGAGCAAAGCTCTGACATCACTTTGAAGCTCCGCCTCCTGGGCCTGATTGACAGTTCCCATGACAGCATGGCTAATTCATCCTGCTATCTACGGAAACACCATTTACGGTAAGCAAACTTGCTTTTATCTCTGCCTCCATCTGCTGGCTGGTGGACACATCCCTCAGGCAAAAAGGAATCAATCACACACAAGGTGATATTGTCTTGCTGATTTTCTAGTGTCTGCTTTTTCTAGTATCTGCTAAGTATATTCCTTTTGAACTATTTTCTAGTAACAAATCATTTCCCTGATAATCACTAAGGTATTGTTATAATTCCTTGTAATAATCTATATCCCTAATAAAATCATTTTCATTAACTAAGGCAAATGGCCTTATGCAACTCTCAAACATTGTCAGATTGCTGGTAAAAGATGCTCTGCTAGGACTAAAGGAAAGGAAATTAAGTATAGATTTCACCTTACTGCCAGTTAGGGAATCATTGTCTTTGTTCTTGTTTCTTTTTGTTGAGACAGCTGCCCCACTTATATCATCCTGTTAGTCACTTTGGGATTAAAAAAAAAAAAGTGCTTACCTGTAATAGGTATTGTTTGTGGACAGCAGGATAATCAGTCACACACACCCTCCCACCCCCACATCTGGAGTTGGCTTTTTGTCTAAGCTTATACATAAGACTGAGGAGGCCCATATGGCTGCACAGTCCTGTGGCCGCCCAGAAAAGCTGCTTAGGCCTTTCCAGACAGCTGTGAAAACCCCCCTCTGTATTGGCACCATTAGATGACATTACCCATTTGTTTGCTGATTTAACCTGCAGTCCACAGAGAACATGTTGCAGGTTAGCAGCTTGGTTCTCTCCTCCCAGACTGGCTCTTTTTTGAGCAGTCTTTACACTTCTGCCTGCCATTTTGTCTGCATGCCGTCTGGTGTCTAGTGGAAAATGCTCCCATAAAGCAATGGAATGAGCATATTGAACTCTGAAATGCACTACCAGGAGGTCTCCTGTCTTACCTTTTAAAGAAAAACAATCATCTAGGTTTCTCAGTGTGCCAGGTTTTTTTTTCTCTGTACCTAGTTTTGTTGATCCCCCTCTTATTTTTCTATTTCCTGGTTCCTTTTGATATGAGTTTAGATACCTGGACCAAGCTTAAAGCGCCTATTTCACTTGCTTTCATTCCATTTGAAAGCAATCTGAAGTCCATTCAGTGGTAGTTCAGAGAAGAAGCTGCATCAAGGAACTTGTGGTTTCAGAAGATTATGGACAGCTTCTTTGATTAATTCTTATTTTCATCCAAAAAAAAGTTCTCAACCTAAAATAGTTTTCTCTAGGACCAATAGTTCCTCTAGCACATTACACTGTACTTTGGCAGTGTAGTGAGGAACTATTAGAAAAGTGTGTATAATATATATATTCATTGAAATCAGCCACTGTGCCTAAAGACTGGAGGGTGGCCAGTGTAATTCCAGTTTTCAAAAAGGGCTCTAGAGCAATAGACCAGAGAGCCTGACATTAGTGCCAAGCAAAATCGTAGAAGCTATTCTTAACAGAATTACTGGTCATTAATGGAGACGAGCCAACACAAACTCAGCAAAGGGAAGTCTTGCCTTACTGATCTAGTTGAATACACATGTAGATAAGGGTGAGAAGATCAATTATAGGGATTTGGATTTTCAGAAGGCATGCGAGATTCCTCAGGAAATTAGGGAGGCAGGGTTCTGTTGTAGGTTGGTAACTGGTTAAAAGATAAGAAAAACAGAAGTCTAATTAGTTTTTCCAGTGAAGAGAGGTGAATAGTGGAGTGCCCCGGGAATCTGATGCTATTTAGCGTTTACATACATGATCTGTAAAAAGCAGGGGCGGCTCAAGACACAGGCCACTGATTCTCTCTCATGCATACGCTCACAGGCTCTTGCTCTCTCATGCATACGCTCACAGGCTCTTGCTCTCTCATGCATACGTTCACAGGCTCTTGCTCTCTCATGCGTACATACACAGGCTCACAGGCTCTTGCTCTCTCATGCATACGTTCACAGGCTCTTGCTCTCTCATGTGTACATACACAGGCTCACAGGCTCTTGCTCTAAGGCCTCCTCGTTTTCTTTCAGCTGCATTGGGGGATGGGATCTGACTCAGTCTTGCTGCACCTCTTTTTGCGATGCAGCTGGATAAGTAATACTAGTGGCACCCAGTGTGTCCGCCTAGCATGTCCTATCCAAAGTTTGACACTGCTCACTCACCAGTTAGTCATCCCTTACCCCCAGACCAATCTTTCTCACTGTCACCCCCCCTCCTCTTAGAGCAGGTGTTCGCTCACCAGTCACTGTCAAAGCCCCCCAGACTAGTCTCTCTGTTTCTTTGTCACTGTCTCTCTCTCCCCCCCCCCCACACCTGTCTTTCAGTCACTGTCTCTCCTCGCTTCAGGACCTGCTGCATATTCAGGAGCTTCTAGCTGGAGTGTCGTTGCAGGCTGCATTACTACTGAAGAGCGGGACCTGTAGCCTGCCAACTTGGTGTGCCTTCCACGGGTCCCCTTATCTCATCCCTGCCGCAGCCTTGCTCTGCCCTACCCCCTGTGTGGGTGGGTGCTGCCAGCCTGCTGTTGCCTCAAACGAAGCTCTGCTAAAGCCCTCCCTCCCCCGACATTCTTGTTTTGTTTTCCTACGAGTCCCCTGCCAAGCAGACGCACCAGGAACCGACTTGAAGCTCAGCATTGCTTGCCGTTGCCGCTTTGAAAATGTTTACAAGTATTTATGCTGATCCGCGGAGGCAGGAAGAAAGGGGTGTCTGTGACGGCGTGAGAACCAAACGGAGATCGGAAGACCGCAAAACAGAAAACAGCTCCTCTGCGGACCACAAGCACCGCCAGAGAATGCAGCCTTCCTCGGTCAGGCACCAAAGCATGAAGGAAGCAAAAGGAAATGGTGGGTTTGCCCAGTGCCTGTGCCGCAGTGACGTAGGATGCTGCACTCTTCTCCCCTCCCCCCCCCCTCCCCCAGCGACAGTGAGGCAGTCAGCAGGTATAGCAGCGGGGGGTGGTTTGCCACCTCAAAATTCTGCCGCCTGAGGCAGCTGCTTCACCCTGTCTCATTGTAGAACCCCTCCCCCTGGTAAAAAGGCATAATTGTGGACAATATGTTGAAATCCTCAGCTCGGTGTGCGGTGGTGTTCAGAAAAGCAACCAATGTTGGGAATAATTCAGAAAGAAATAGATGGTAAAATGGAGAATATTATAATGCCCCTGTTTCGATCCATGGTAACCCTATCTCCCAAAAAAAACAAAAAGGCACTAGAAAAGATAACATAGAAGGGCAACAAAAATGAGGGTATGGGATGGCTTCCCTTTAAGAGGCTATGCAGGCTAGGCCTCTTCATCTTGGAGAAGAGCTGATTGAGATTTATGAAATAGGTGACTAGGAAACTGCGTAACAGTGTTGGTACTTCCGCCACCAATGTATATATAGTGAAGGCACACATGTAAAGGTCTCTCTTGCCCATCGCTTTTGGCAGGCTCTTATACTAGTGTGTTTTGGGTTTGTTTTTCACACATTCTTTTTCTAGTCTGTGAAGCATGAAACTTGCATCCTGAGACGCTGTGAGAAGCCACCTGTGACCCAGGGTCATTCACAAACTGCAGCTCAGGCCCATTTTCACATCCAGCAGAAGTTCCGTGAACGAGAATACAAATTAGTTAGGTACATGGAGGCTTCAGCCAGAGAGAAAAGTGTTTGAAAATGGGCAAAGAATTAAAACAAAAATACATACCCCAGTAATGGAGAAGGCAGACATTAAATTGAAAGAAAATGGCGGCCCTCTTGACATTTGTGGGTCCTTTATGGTTAACCTTTTTTGAAAGATGAAATGAGTTGAATTCTGTCTCTTTGTTGGTTCGGCAGTCTTGTGAAGGATCTAGTATGTATGCAGTCTCCCATGAAAGATCTTGCTTTTGTCATGGACATCAGTTATTCCTGGGGGAATTCTGTGCAAAAAAAAAATTAAAATTCTGCACGCACACATTTAAAATTCTGTGTACAAAAACTTAAAATTCTGCATATTTTATATTGGGTCAAAATAACACAATATACATGGCAGACTTCTTAATAAATTTAAAATACAATATAGAAAAGTTATTACTTAAAGATGCAGAGAGTTAAATATTTTGAGCAGAATTTCCCTAGAAGTTCACTGTAAGAGTCTCTTCCTCCCTCTGCCCTAGCCAGTCTCCTATTTACTTTGCCAGCTCAGGCCCCTGCTTCTCCACCTGCCATTGTCTCTCCCCTCCTGCTCTAGGCTCCCTTTCAAGTGCGCATACATCCTCTCATGCACACACACACCTACACAGGCTCCATTTCTCTCTCATGTATACACCCTTACACAGACTACTTATGTTTCTTTCTCATAAAGCCCTGCACACACTGGCTCTCTCTCTTCCCCTCTACACATAGGCTCACTCTCGCACGCACACACACACACATAACATCCCTTCGCAGGCTCTTTCTCATATACACACACACACACACACACATAACATCCCTTCGTAGGCTCTTTCTCTCACACACCCACATAACATCCCTTCGCAGGCTCTTTCTCACACACACACACACACACCCACACCCACACACCCACATAACATCCCTTCGCAGGCTCTTTCTCTCTCTCTCACACTCACACACACACACCCACACACCCACATAACATCCCTTCGCAGGCTCTTTCTCTCTCTCTCACACTCACACACACACACACACACACACACACACACACACACACCTCTTCACACAGGCTCCCTCTCACAAACAAGCAAGCACCCTTACATAACACACACTCCCTTCTTCACACACACTAGCTCCCAATCTTTCATACATATACACACACTCCGCAATCTCCTCACATAGGCTCTCTCTCTGGCACCCACACCCACGCACTCACACATGCTCTCACCCCCTAGGCTCGCAGTCTTAGACATTCACTCTCCCCAGGTCCTGCTTCATTTTTGCCGTGAGTGAGGTGGCTCTGCTTGCAGCCCACCGGGGCCTGCTCCATCTTCTCCGCAAGCAGGATGGCCTCTACGAGCAGCACACTAGGGCCTGCCAAACTCTGCTCAGGAAGGGAATTCTGCAGTAGAATTCCCCCGGGACTGATCAGTGTGTGTTCAAGCTGATGAGCCACTTGGGTTTTGTGAGTTCAAGAACCTGACCTGGAAAATTGTATTTTAGTAGTGGTAACTTCTATTCACAGAATGCATTGCAAGCTGTAGTTACTAGTCTATCTTAATTCGAATTTAATAAAGATAAGATGTTTCACAGATACGTAGAGTTCCTGTACCATAACAGTCAGTTGTCCTTTCAGCTTTCTTTCTTTACCATTTACCCATATGAAAGAAGCTGCCCTCCACAGTTTGAGGAGCTTAGGTCTTTTTTTCCTGGATAGCCAAAAGTTCTTCAAGTGAAGCCACCCTCCTCAGTAAATATGATCTGCCATTAGATAAATTACAAGTTTATTATTAGCTGGCAAACTATGATTTTCTTAGTTAGACTGTGGCAGGCTAGAACCTGGAAGAGCAACTCCCAGTCAGTACTGTTAGGGCAACCAATTCCAGGTCTACCTTTTAGAGCTGAGATTTCATAAGATACAAGGTGGGGTTCTGTGTATAACTTTCTGCACAGTGCCTCCTATGTAGATTTGGTCTTGTGATATCTTAATATCCAACTCTATCAGCCCAGGATCAATTTATGCTTTTTACAGGGCTGCTTGAGAGAGCACATTTTATTCTTTTATTTAAAATAAATTAAACCCACAATTTTTTTTTTCCTAGTGTTGCTACTAATGTCTTTGTTTTTGCACCAGGATAGTCTTCTGGCAGATGGGTTTTAGCTATTTAATTTCCATTTGTGTGATTGAGAATAATTCTGGTTTAACTATTACCTTCTCTCCAAAGAGAAGCATCTTGAGCAAAAGACAGCTTGTCCTACCCTGTTGAGTTTTCTCTTGTAGAAAATATTGTTTGAGAAGGTAACCAAATTAAAAGTGGATAAAGCGGTGGTGCTGGACAGGTTACATCTGAGGTTCCATCACCTCCGCTTGCTGACCTTTTCAGTGGTTCTTTAGAGTTGGGGAGTAGTTCCAGCTATGGTGGAAGTGAGGAGGAGCCTGGGAGCTACAGGTCAGTTAGTCTGACCTTTGTGGTTAGCAAATTAATTGAATTGCTGTTAAAACAGTGCATTTTCTGGAATCCAATAGATTACAAAATCTGAGGCAGCATGGTTTTAGCAGAGGTAAGTCTTGTCAGATGATCAAAGTTGAATCAGGGAGAGCTTTAGATGGTGGGAACTTGGATTTCAGTAAGGCCCTCATAGCCGGGTTAGAAACTGGTTAAGTGGGAAGCAACAAAAGGTAGTGGTAAATGGAGTTTACTCCAAGGAGAAGGGGGCAGGCAGGGGTGTTACTAGCGTCTTAGTGCCGCAAAGACGTGTCCTTGAATTGGTTATTTCCGGTATTTTCATAAGCGATATTATGGCAGGACTGTCAGGAAAAGTTTGTACTTTTGTGATTGATACCAAAATCTGCAACAAGATAAGACATAGGAAGATGAGGAATACACAAGGCAGGATCTAGCAAAGCTTGAGAAATGGTCCAGAGTAGGGGTCCCCAAACTATAGGCCAAAGGTCAGGTGCTGCTCTTGACTGAATTTCATCTGGTCAGCAGCAAAGGCAGGAGGAGCTTGATCTGGCCCACAGTGGCAATGTCAGAAGAAGCCTGGTTTATCCTGCAGTGGGTGACGACAGTAGCACATTGTGCCGCTTCTACCAGCTCAGATACTTGAAGATGGAGGTGCAAATTGCAGTACATCAGAGTGATATGGGCAGGGCAGCGCTGGTCCATGGCCATTGCTGTATTAGTACTGCTTGGGCTGAAAATGGGGTGAAGCACAGCCATAAAGAGTTTTTGGCCATTGTGGAGTGCCGGGCAGGCCACAAGCTATGGGTTCTGTGGGGCTATCAGGAAAAAAAAAATCAGGTAAAGATGGTTCCTGGTGCTCCCAACCATGCTGCCATCTCTTCGCAGCTGTGGGAGAGGGGGTATGGGCTTTGTCCCTAAGGATGCAGGTTTTGGAGCCACAGAGTGCAAAAATCCTCATTATTATAACCTGGACACCAAGTCAAGTGTCTCTCCCTAGCTTAGGGTCTTCAGGGGGGGTTGTTCAGTTCATATCATAAGGTGTGAGAAGAGGGGAAAAATAGGGGTTGGAACAAGGGATGAGAGGTGAAGGAAGTGGAACAGGAGTGCATGGGGCTGAGTGAGAGTGCAAACCACACAGACATACACACACCCTAACCTGCCATCCTTCCACCCTTCTGTCCCTTACTTAGGCAGGCAGATATTGGATAAAAGGTGCAGGTGATGTGGCAAGGTTACCTCGATGCCTGTATCTGTGCCCTCGATACCTTCATTGGTGCCTCCAGTAGCTCCCTCGATACCTTCAGAGCCTAAACCTGGACCTTCTGGAATACCTTCGTCCCATCCTTCTCAGGTTCCTAGAAGGACAACCTTGTGAATACTGCACACGGTCTCCCTCCTTTCCCAGTATTTCAAATCACCGTAAGGGCCAGACATGGTACTCTCTCAAACCATTTTCAGCAAGCAACTTCAAAGAGTGCTCTTCCTTCCCCCAGCACAGCAAAATTTGAGGACCTTCGCGCGCCCCCCCCCCCCCCCCCCCCCCCCCGACCATAGCACTGATTTGAAGTGTCCTGTACGGCCTTCTTTTAAAGTTTGGGAACCCCTGGTCAGGAGTCTGGCAGCTAAGATTTAATGCTAAAAAAAATTCAAAATTGTGTGTTTGGGCTGCAAAAAACAAGAGGAGCAGAACAGTGTAAGTGGTGAAGTTTTTCTGTGCAGGAAACTAGAGCAGGATTGGAGGGTGATTGTCTGATCTCATGTGGCCAAAGCTGGAGAAAGTGATAGAAGCCAGAAAGATGCTTGGGTGCAGAGGGAGAGGAATGCTCAGCAGATAAAAGGTGATATTGCCCTTGTTATAAGTCCCTGCTAAGACCTCATCTGGAATATTGTTACAATTCTGGAGATCGCACCTACAAAGAGAGAGAAACTGGACTGAGGTGATCTAGAGCAGTGGTTCTCGACCTTTTTCCCATCGTGACACACCTGACAGGCCACGCTCACCTGTGTGACACACTGCTCATTACAATTCATGGTGGAAATAAAAATAAAGGCCCAGTATTATTTTTATTGTTAAGAATGAAACAAGGAAAAGATACATATACTGTCTGAACAGAAATTGCATAAATAGTAAACATCCCACACCAAAACAGCACCAATTTCCAGCACTTAAACAGTAACCACCTTACCTAAGAAAAGGCAACACTGAAAATATTACACCAGGCCTTGACACCAATACATCTCCTATTAGGAAAATGAACCAAGTCAGGCTGCTATAGAGCCCCACACAGAAACTACACGCCAGCGGAAAACCTCACCTAAATCTCATGTGCTGACCCTCACCTAACAAAGAATAAAGAGACCAAAATGCATAACTAGAAGTATGCAGAAAAAACTGAATTGGAAACTGGAACAAGCCAGAGTCTGTGTATGCAGTGTAACAAAGGAAAAAATAAATATCACCCATTCTTATAAAACAAATCAAGAAATATAAAATCAGTAGCAGTAAAACCTTACTAACAAAAAGAACAGATTATTTCAAAACAGCGGATGAATGGAATATCTAGTAATTTAAAACTCATATCAAAAATTTATAGATACCAGTAAAATATTTCAAAATAGCAGACAGACCCAATAATGAAAAATGATACAAAAAGTTTTGCTCTGTATACCTGGGAACGTTTGATATCCAGGTGCCCTGAGATTGTTTTGAATTAGCAGGAGGAGGGATGGTTTGCTTACAACTTTCTCGTCTTTCTCTCACACTGGCTCTCAATCGCTCACACATGCCTTTTCTCCCTCACTTATATAGGCTCTTAATTACACATTTACACACATGCTGTCTATCTTTTCACGCTTACACACAGGCTTTCAATCACACTCATACATGCTGTCTTTTTCTCTCACACACACTCTCATTCACATGCTTACAAACATGCTCTCTCTTTCTCTCATTTACACACAGGCTCTCAATCACATATTCACATGCTCTCACCTAAACCAGCTCTCAATCACACACAGACACACATGCTTTCTCTTGCACACACATGCTTTCTCTCTCGCTCACACACATGCTCACTCACCTAAACCAGCTCTCAATCACACACACACACATGTTCTCTCTCTTATTTATACACACAGGCTCTTAATCATACATACACATGATCTCTCTTACACCCATACTTTTTCACACAAACAGGTTTTCAATCACAAACTTACATTCATGCTATCTCTCACACACAGGCTGTCAATCACACACATATATACAGGCTCTCAATCATTCACATACATGCTATCTCACTCACACACACACACGTTCTCAAATACACATGCTTGCTCATTCACTCACTCTCCCCCCCCCCCCCCCCCCCCCGAACTAGCGGCGGCAGCAGCCGCAACCTCCTTCATGTTCAGCCCTCGCGGAGAAAGGAGTCCCATCAGCTGCGGGGGTTGACGTTGTTCCTCGTTTTTCTCTGAGCCACATTGCTCATCCTTCAAGACCGCGCCTCTCTTCTTTTCTTCGGGCCGATGCTGCCCACACTAGCAAGTTCTCTTCTTCCCACTCACGTACCCGCTGCTCACCACTTCCTTTTCCAGGGGGTGGGTGGGGGGGGGGGAAGAAGAGACCATGCTGATGCCGCTGACTCCAGCTGTCCTGCCGCGTTCCGCCCGGGCTTTCAGCATTTTAAGCCCGGGCGGAGGACCTATTTTGCTTGGGTAGGGGGAGCAGTTGGGTCAGCGGAGGACCAGGAAATGTGGTGACGCACCTGCGTGTTCTTGGCGACACACCGGTTGAGAACCACTGGTCTAGAGGGTGGCTACTAAAATGATCAGTAGTCTTGGTTCTAAAGCATATAGGGAGAGACTTAGAGATCTAAGTATGTACACCCTAGCGGAAAGGCAGACTAGGGGAGATCTGATAGATATTTAAGTGTCTCTATCATCAGTGTAAAATAGGCTCTGGAATTGAGGGATCATGGGATGAGAGTGAAAGGGGGTAAAACTTCTTTACAGAGAGGGTAGTGGATGCATAGAAAGGCAGTGGTGAAGACGAGGACAGTGTCTAAATTCATGGAAGAATGGGACAAGCAAAGCGGATCTCTGAAGGAGTGATTGTAGAGATGGGCAGACTTGGGCCATGTGGTGTTTTCTGCCATTATATTTCTATGTTAAACCCGTTCTTTGGGTTTAGATAAGCTTGAATGCAATCGTATTAAAATGAATAATTCACCTTGTGATTATTGTATGGCACAGAAGTTCAATATGATACATTTGATAGGTTGGTTACTTGATTTCTCTTGAGCTACTGTATGTTAAAATATTTGTCATAACAATACTCTTGCCTGATATTTTCATCTCATTTATTAGTAATTGCAGTTTTATTGTGATACTATCTTGTATTACCTATTGTGTGACGTTATGGGCCTCTTTGTAGAGGTCATTGAGGTGGTAAGCTTTTTCTGTTTGTGGTCTGTATCATAAAAGATTGCTGTTTGAATAAAACAAAAAATTACAAAAAAAAATGTCATAGCATAACACAATTGAACTCAAACTGGATATACGTTAAATGTTTTTACCAGGTGTATGTATAATGCTGTACACATGAGGCGGATAAACGTCTTTAATGACATAGTAATTGTGGACCCATTCCAGGTTGGGTGATTTTGATTGGCCACTAGCCTCTTTCAAGTCTAAAGAAAAAGAATACTCCAGAGTAATTTATTCTTTGGTGAAAACATCTTTACTTTCTTGTATGCATTATAAGTGAGCTAGACTTTATAGGAAAAAAAATGTCAGTTTCAAAGCATAATATACAGTGGCTATAGAACATCTACCTCCCTTGTACATTTTTCACATTTTGTTTGTGTCAGACTTGCATATATTTAAATGAGGATTTTTTTTCCACTCATCAACACATCATACTCCACACCTTTCAGGGCCAGCAATGTTTTATTGGGAGACAAAACGTATTTATCAACAAAAGAGAAGCCCAACAGTTGGATAAGGCCCCACTTCCCTGAGGCAGTAATTGGTGGAAGCACTATTTGACAGCAATTACATCTATATATCTTTTGGGATAGGTCTCCATCAACTTTACACACTTAGATTTGTCAATGTTAGACCATTCTTCTTTCAGAAACTGTTCAAGTAGTGTAAAATATCTTGGGGAGCATTGATGGACGCCAATCTTTGTCATACCACAAATTTTTAATTGGATTGAGGTTGGGGCTCTGGCTATGCGCTTTGGGGGTTGTCATGCTGAAAGGTGAACTCACATCACAATTTCAGCTTTCTCAAGGAGTTTTTTGTACTTTTCTCCATTCATTCTATCCTGAAAAATGCCCCAGTCTCGGCAACTGAGAAACATCCCCATAACATGATGCTGCAATCCCTCTGTTTCACAGAAGGGGCAGTGTTGTGTTTTGGGTCTGCACCAAATGGATCCCTTTTGTGTTCAAGCCAAAAGGTTCTGTTTTGGTTTCATTGGACCATAAAACAATTTGCCACATAGTTACAGTATCCCTTTGCATGCTTCAAACAGGATTCAAGGTGGGCTTTTTTTTAATAATGGCTATTTGCCACCCTCCCATACTTGCCAGATTTGTGGAGTGTTTGGGATATGCACCTTTTGTCACTGTGCTCCGAAGGTTATTCATGGACTTTGCCATTCTCTTAGACCCATCTCCAGGTCTGTGCCTTTCTACTATTTTTTTTGACCTGGAGTTCTTTTGACAGCTTTTGGGGGCTCCTGGTTGGGTCTTTGCTTTGAAGTGTGCTTCCTAGCAGAGAGAAGCAGTAGGAACTGCTGAATTTATTCAGTCATGTGAATTGGAACAATTTATCGCAGGCAAGACCAATTCACTTATTCCCTGTACGTACCCAGATCAGTCCAGACTGCTGGGTTTTGATTCGAGAGCACCCTCTATTAATCTGGTGATCCACTTGCTACTGCTCAGTATTTCTCTGTCTCTAGCAGATGGAGGTGGTGGGATAAGATGTGTGGATACATGGAACAAGCCCTTTTTTATGTTTTACTTGCAGGCTATAAGCAACAAAAATTCTATACCCCTTTCACAAAAAGGTTTCTATTGATAATGTAACTCCTCATGTTCAAGGGATAGTCTTAATTGTTCTTTGATAGTTTTATTTGACACATCAGCACTTTAGTCTGCTGCCGGGTGTTTCAACTGGTTGAAATGTTATATTTGATTGTGATATCAAAAGGTGTTTGGTTTAATTTTTTTTTTTTATAAGTATTTATTTGATTTATATTCCGCCTTTGGGCAATTCAGAGCAGATTATTCAGGTACTGAAGATATTTCCCTGTCTCCAAAGGGCTCACAATCTAAGGATTTTCCCCATAAACACAGAATGGGAGAAAACCTTTCGTGAATAGGCCCTAAGTTTGTACCTGAGACAGTGGCAGGTGAAGTGACTTGCCCAAGGTCACAAGGAACGACAGTGGGATTCGACCTCTTGGTTCGTAGTCCAGTGCTCTAGCCATTAGGTGGCTATTCCAGTGTAACACATGATGTATTTCTGATAGCTTCCTTGCCAATATTACATGCCGGTGATGATAGATTTGCCTGTTTGACTTTTTTGTATTTAATTTGTCATTTCCGTCTTATTCATAGAAACACAAAGTGGTTAGGTGAGCAGAGCTTTGCTTAGATTTAGGGGTATTAACCTAAATTAATTAACCTCTGGGAATTCCCTTCCAGTAGGGCTTCAAGAAATACCTGTTCCTCTGCACTCAGGCAGGCCAATCCCCATAAGTGGGTTATGAACCTCTTCCAGCAGATGGAGATGGAGTGAACGCTGATGTCACGGACATATAGCCCTGCCCTGCCAGTATTCTCTGTCTCTGGCAGATGGTGGACATGCGCTTTCCTATTGGGGATTCCTTACAGCGTGTAAAAAAAAAAAAAAAAAAAGAGGGGGGCGGGGAGGATTTCAGGAGAAAGCGAGAAGTTAGATAGCACTGCTTGCCTCCTGAGGTGATACCAATGGGTTCCTCTCTCATTTGAGTGCCTTGAGTCCGGTAGCCTTTTTCAGTCATGGTCATTAAAAAAAAAAAAGAAGCGGTTGCAAACCGAGTGAGGCTCGGTGGTGAAGGCTTTTGCGCTCTCCTCCCGTAGCTAGAGACCTGTTCCTGCTTTCAGCCAAGAAGGGCTGAGCGCATGTGTTAAAAAAAAAAAAAAAAAAAAAAAAAAAAAAAAATTTGGAGAGACTAAGGAGGTTTTCTTTTCCCTTTCTCGTTCTTACAGTCTTCCTTCCTTTGTGTTAGCATTTGGGTTTTTCCTGCTCATGTTTCTGGGGGAGTTTAGTGAGGTGAGGAGGCAGCGCAGGCTCAGCAGGTTGAGCAGCCTTTGGCTAGGCCCCGCTCCCAAGCTTGGTGTATCTGGCTGCATGGCAGGCTGTGGCGATGCTTTTCACATGCTTTTGTGTGCGCCTTCTCCATGCGGCGATGTAGTGATGGCACGCACATGAGTTCCTATTTTATGCACAGGACTGACTTCTGCGCCCTGCCAGTGTGCGTGTGGCTGAGTGCGTATTGGAGCGCATATCTTAACTGGGGCACGTTACAATCCACTACAGCATGGTGTTGGTGTCAAAGAAGCATTAAGTACTTAGCAATTTGTGCTGCTTGCCATGTAAGGGCGATACAGCCAGAGATTTTTGTGAATCTGTGTCAGCGCTGCCTGGATGTTTGAGGTGAATTGCCTTCTATTGATTTTGCTGATGTGGATCCAGCTCCTTGGTCAGAGGGAAGTTGGACTATAGGTGACACAATGAGGGTGTTCCCTTCTTTGGCTGATCCAATAGCAGAGACGTCTTCAGGAGATACTCGCTCAGAGGATGTCAGGTTTGGGTCTCTGGGGCCTAGTATGGACCCAGCCTCCTCTTCCTGAGTGGAATATTTCCAGGGACTACGGATCCTTTTTTTTATTTTTTTATTTTTACAGGGGCAGCTTTCAGAGATGGTAATGCCTCCTAAATCAGAATTGAATACTCGAAGTCTCCATTTGTCTGCCACCACATGCAGATTCCATGATGCAACAGTCCCTGACGATAATCGGGAGGATGTGGATCAAGATAACACTGACGATGATTTGGGTTTCTCCCCTCTTGAGGAAGGGGAAATTCCCCTGGATTTAGAGCCACACAGAACTCTGCTTCGTTTGTTTCATAGAGATGAGTTGCTGGGTCTGTTTCATATTTTGAAGACACTTTGGGTGGGTTTGTATCCCTTGGATCTGAAGGTAAGAGAGCAGTTGTGTTTCCCAAAAGTGGATGCGCTGGTGTGTGCTGTTGCTATGCAAACCACAATTCTGGTCAAAGGAGGGGGCAGCTCTAAAGGATGCTCAGGAGTGAAGCTATCCTTAAGCAAGCCTTTGGAGGCCATGGGTGAGTTAGAGAAGATGGAAAATAGATGGGGGTAAGCCCAGGTCCCACATTTGCCAGAAGATAAGCCAGCTTCACATTCTTTTTGGGCAAGTGGCTGCTCTTGCGACTACAGTCAATTTCTTTCTTATAGGGGAGCATCTTCTCAGAGATGTCTTCCCTTCAGTAGGTCTCAGGCCTTTCACTCTGAAGACTTCAGAAGGATACGGACTCCTGGGATTGGAGCCTCTCTATTTTCTCAATGAAGATTTTTGGACTCGCTTGCTGGTACAGGTGATAGGCGGATGCCTATCTCGCTTTTATCAGAGGTGGGTCCTGAGAATTCCTACACATTTCTCCGGTTGCCTTTGTGATTTCTCCATGCAACTCCCCTCAGAAGAGGGTGGTAGTGGAGACTACCTTATGGAGGCTATTGGACTTGAAGGCCATAATTCCTGCTCCTGAATTGCAAGAAAATATGGGCCGCTATGCTATCTATTTTGTCGTACCCAAGAAGGAGGGGTTCTTTTGACCCATCCAGGGTCTCAAAGGAGTCAATCGACATTTGAGGGCAACTCATTTCTGAATGGAGACTCTGCACTCTGTAATAATGGTGGGTGCAATTGGGAATATCTCATGCCTCGATCTGACAGAAGCATATCTGCATATTCCTATTTGCCAGGACCATGGCGGTTTGCCATTCTGAGACTTCATTATCAGTTTCAGGCTCTGCCCTTCAGGGTGGCCATGGCATCCAGGATCTTCTCCAAGGTCATGGCGTGGTAGCGGCAACCTTGTACAAGGACAACTTCCTGGTTCATCCGTATCTGGATGACTGGTTGATTCGAACCAAGAGCATGGAGGAAAGCCACCTGGCTTCTCAGAGAGCGGTCTTCTAACTGCAAGATCTAGACTGGGTGGTGAATTTGGCCAACAGCAACTTACAACCGTCTCAGACGCTGGAATATCTTGACGTTCATTTCGATATGAAGTAGGGCAAAATGTTTCTGCCAGAGTGTCGCATTCAGAAGGTGATTGCTCAAGTTCAAATCCTGAGAAGAACTATTTGCCTATTTGGTCTTATCTATAGATCCCGTGTTTGATGGCAGACTACATTGGAGGTTGTCCTCTGGGCGAGGATGCATATGTAGCACCTCCAATGCACGTTGCTTTTCCTGTGGAGTCCGCAGCCTCAGGACTAATCAGTGAGGCTTCACTTGCCATTTGGAGGTGAGCATCCAATTGCAGTGGTGGTTGTAGGTGGATCATCTTAGGAAGGGAGTTTCCTTGGAGACACCAGGTTGGTTAGTGCGCACAACAGATGTGAGCCTTCTGGATTGGGGGGGGGGGGGGGGGGGGCGGCTCACTGAGTTACTGGTTCAAGATTGCTGGAATGCCGAAGAATGGCATTGGAGCATCAGTCGATTGGAAGCATGGGCAGTATGGCTAGCCAAGCATCTAGAGGCTCGGGCAGTCAGGATAATGTCTGACAATGTGACTAAGGTGGCTTATATCGATTATCGGGGCGGAACCAGAAGCCAACATCTAGACACATCCGCCTCCCACATTGCTGGAAAGGACAATGTAAGGGCTGACTTTCTCAGTAGGAAGAGCTTGGACCCAGGAAAGTGGGAGCTAGCGTTCAAAACCTTTCAACTCATAGTGGATCACTGGGATCGCCCATTTTTAGATTTGCTGGTGACTTCCAGCAACTCGAAAGTTCCATGGTGGTTCAGTCCACAGAAGGGATATGAAAGCGCTGGGCAATCTTGTTCAGGTGTAGCCACTGGGCAGTGAATGTTATGCCTTCCCGCCCTGGCCTTTGATAAGATTGTTCGGAAGATTTGAAAGTCAGGCTGAAACCGTAATTTTGGTGACTCCAGATTGGCCATGGAGGCCGAATTGTGCTGATCTGCAGAGACTGCTAGTGGTCGGTGCCCTTGGATTAACACTTCAGAAGGATCTGTTGCGGCAGGGACCCATTCTACACAACGATCTGGGTTGATTTTGTCTTATGGTTTAGGCCTTGAGAGAGCTCTGAAGTGTGGTGGTTATTCTGCAGCGATTTCCACTTTGCTTCAAGCCAGAAATTTTTCTATGTCACTAGCTTACGTTAGAGTTTGGAGAATTTTCAAAGCCTGGTCTGAGGAGCGAGGTTCTCAGCCTTGCAAAGTAGAAATTCCATTAATTTGGAATTTTTACAGGAAGACTTTAGTAAAGGCTTGGCCTTTAACACATTGAAGGTTCAAGGGGCAGCTCTCACTTGTTATAGGGAGCAAGTCAATGGTGGGCCTTTGTTTTTCCCATCCAGATGTGTGTCTGCTTTTGAAGGGAGTTAAGCATCTTTGTCCTCCCTTGTGGCTACTGATGCCTCTTTAGGAACTTAATCTGGTTCTGAATTTCATGGCAGATCCTACTTTTTGGCTGCTATATGGTCTCTCTTTGCAGCTTCTTACCTTGAAGACAGTCTTCCTAGTGGTAGTCTGTTCCACACATCTGGTTCCCAAACTGCAGGCTCTTTCTTGCTGTGAGTCTTTTCTGCGTATGACTCCGGGAGCGCTGCAGCAGAAACAGCACTCTGCATCGTCCCCACCTAAAAGGCAAACCAAAGGCAAAAATCAGCAGCCGAGGGCGGGTTGGGAATTGGCTTGCCTTCATTAGAGGAAAGGAAATGATCAGGTAAGTAGTAATTTCTCCTTCATCTGCACTCGGCAGGCCAAATCCCCACAAGTAGGATGTACCAAAGCTACTCCTGAACAAGGCAGGAGGCTGCTCGCAGTCCAGTCACCACCACCCACGTGAATGCGGCAATCCTTCTGAGTCCTGACATCCAAGCAGAAATGTTTGGAAAAGGTGTGTAAGAATGAACCACGTCGCTCCTCGGAAAATCTCAGTGGACAATCGAATCTCCATCCACGATACCACCTGAGCCCTTGTGGTTATGCGGTCTAATCTGCTTCAGCAAAGGAATCTCAGCATCCACATAGGTGACCGTGCTGGCTTCCTTAACCCAGTGGGCTATAATTGCCTGCTTCACCAGTTCACCCTGATTACCTCCACCATGGAGCACAAGCAATTGATCAGACTTCCATTCAGATTTAGTAACTTCCAGGTATCTCATCAGGTGCTGCTTGACATCCAAGGTATGCAAAATGATACTCTTATCTCTCTATCCTTATCCAATGTGACTGATTCAAATGAAACTCCAAAACCACTTTTGGCAAAAAGGAAGATACGGTCCGAAGCTCCACCACCCCTTTGGAGGACTGGTAAGTGCCTTAGCCAGCCCCTCAGTGTAGTGAATGTTCATAGTTTTGTCTGAGCTCAGTGTTCCCTATTGGTTGGTTGATAATCATGTTCAAGTATAATCAGTCTGTCCACAGCTTGACTTTTCCAGGCTGATCTCAGGGTAGGGCTATATGTCTGTGATGTCAGCTTTTATTCATTCTCCATCTGCTGGAAGAAGTGCATAACCCACTTGCGCGGATTGGCCTGCCTTCATTAGAGGAAAGGAAATTATCAGGTAAGTAGTAATTTCTCCATTGCTGTCATTTCAGGAAAGAACTAAAATTAGCCTGACTTTTTTCTTCCAGGCCTTTAATGCCAAATCCAAAATACAAAGACACCCCCTGTTGTCATTGCAAATGCCTTGACATGCTCTTTAGAGACTCTGCTATGTTCAAACATTTGCTACGTGTATCTGTTTCCAGGATTAAACCAGTAGTATTTCCACCAAATGGATCAACTTATTCAATAAGACTTAGTATAATACCAAAGTGAAATGTCAAATTGCTGCTACTTTAAGATTGATTACACTATCTATTGTGAAGCTACAAATGGCCTTTTGCTCATATGCTGCTTTTTCAACGTACCGTAAACCGCTTTAAGTGAATTTTGCATTCAAAAAGCCAGGTAATAAATCAAAATAATCTGTTACTTTTTTTTTCCTTTTTTGAAGTAAATCAAATTTATTCAATTTATAGTCCACATTTGATGCATTTATATAGTACCAGCCATATAGATATTGCTTTACAAGGTAATCTGCATGAATCTCAATTCTATAGAAATTGAGGTGTGTCTAAAAAATAAATAAATAAACCCTGACCCAGCCCCAATCATAGTTTTTGCAGTATGTAGGGGGAACATTAACATGATATTTCCAGATTTTTTGTTGGAGTCTACTTCTCTGGGATGGCCTGATGAACAGAAGCCAGTTCTGGGAAGATAACCCATATATCTATGTGATCAAGCTTAGCACAGCTACTAGGCCATTAAGCCAGCTCAGAGTAAAATGTTTAATGTTTTGAAGCAACATTTAGCAGTCTTCCAGTGTGCATCCATGTTTTCTTGGAGTGGTTCTCCATTAATGCATTATGTCTGACTGGCACCACTTAAACCCTGCCCTGGCACATTGATCTGGTGCTAGAAATCTGAGTTGGGTTAAGTTGCTCATTCACTGTTCTGGGATTTCTCCTGTATTGCCACAGTTTAGAAGTAATGATGATTCAGATTAATTGGCATAATTTTATATTCATGTGAGCAATTAAGGACCTTTGTTTTCAGGTTTTAACTTTTTCCTGCAAATTTCTTAGTGTTTATTATAATGAACCTTAATAGACTACTAGTTTAAAAAAAAAGTCCTGATTTTTCTCTCATTTTTATTTGTGTATAATAGGCTGAGAAATTCCTAGGAAAACTGAAAATGAAGGTCCTTAGCTAGTGTACCTTTTGCTCCCTTGTTGTCCAGAGATGTATTTGCTGCTTAAAAGCGTTACTACAGACCAGTGATGCCTTTACCATTGAGAACTATCATATGAGCCGTCCTAGGTTCAAGGAACCTCCTTTAGTGATTCTTTTTCATCTTGGAATAGTAGCTTTCTTTAACTGCATCCTAAGATGCAGCTACAAACTGATCTCTCTACTCTGGCATGAAGTCTGTGCTTCTGGGCATTAATAATTTTGGTGTCTGTTCTGGTTTTCTGTATATTTGGAAAAAATGCAAAAATGGGCTGCTGGCCTCCCGATTTCCTCACTGTGGTGGCTGAGAGAGGTAAAATAGTAATTCTGGGGACAAGATGGAAGAAAGATAATATATTGGAGGATGGGAAGTAGATGGGAAGCACCATGGAGATGAATGGTGTACTCTGGTCTTCAGATACCACAACCAAGGTTGAGTTACAGGATTTCCACAAAGAATGTTTGAGAGCGCTCCATATATTTTGAATCAAGGTGAAGGTTAGTTGGTTGGTTTGTCCTGAAAATCAAACCTGCAACACTCAAGGACCAGCATTTACCTTTCTCCAAGCAGGATGGCAGTCCTCACACACTGATGTTATCTGATGGAGTATGGCACAGAAAAACTATATCAAAATTTCTAAAACTTTTGATAGCCTCACTGGGCATGCCCACAGCATGCTGTTATGTCACACATCCAGGCAGGGTCCTTTCAGTCTTTCTTTTTCTGTGGAGCCTGTAGGTCAGGTTTTGAGCCTTTCTCTTTTTTTTTTTTTTTTTTTCCCCCCTGAAATTTTTTGGTACGATTTCTTTTTTCTTTCCTTTAGTTTTTGGCTGCCCATCACGTGGTCTCACAGTCTCTTCCTCTAGAAAACAGTCTGATTCCCATTCAAAGAAGGCATTGGATCTGCCTCTTCAAGCTCGGCATTAAGATTACAGATGCCGAGCATTGAAGGATGCCTAAGAAGCATAGGCATTGGTCCCGATTTGGTGCATGGTGCTGGGAGTGGAGATGGTCCGGTGCCTGCTGAGAACCCCTCCTAAGTGGTCTTGCAGCAAGGAGAGCTTATTCTCTAAATGTGCTGTGGACACCTTCCACCAGCTAGAAGGAAGTCCCCTCCCGAGGACCTCTGTTTCACAAGCTTTATCAAGGAATTGGCTGAGACCATTTAATTTATGTTGCAGATGGAAGAAGACTCCAGGACATCTTCCAGTTCAAGGAAACCCATAAGGAAATTGTGGCAGTCCTAGTTCATGATATCCTTCAGGAGGTACTGATGAAAGGAATTAACCCCTCAGTGGCCCTTGTCAGTAAAAGGCAGACATGGTTAATCTCAGCCAAAAGACTGCTGGATTCGATAAGCGTCAACTGCCATATCAAGCTGTGGTCATCTAATCGGCTGTCAAAAAGGCCAAGAGGTCTAGAATCCTCTCTGCCCCTGAGGTGGGATTCTAGGGCCATGGATTCTATTGGGAAAAAAATGGCATGAGGCGATTGGCATCTTTATAGACTACCCAATTTATTGAGGCATGAGCTTTTGTGGACAAAGTCTACTTCATCAGGTGTCATTTTGTTTGCTACGCCAAACTAAACAGGTGCCAGGAAACTTCTTCAAAAGCAGCAAGACACCCTCTAGTCACACGCAGACAAATGGTTGGCATGCAGAAAACACATGGTCCATTTGACCTATGATGTTTTCTAAAGCAGCCTCTAGTGTCTCTGCCGTGGAGATTGTGGTACGCAGACTCGCCTGGTTGCTGGTCTCCAATCTCTGGAAGTGCAGGTAAAACTTGCTTATGTGCCATGTACTGAATAGAATCTCTTTGGAGATGGGTTTAAGGATGCAGTAGCACAAATCAGAGATACTTATATAATGCTCCAGCAACTTGCCATAGTTACTCCATGCCTGGCTGCCTCTTCTAGAAAGTACATGAGAGACTTCTTCCACCTGAGGAGACATTAACCTCCTCCCTCTTAAGTCCTGATCGCAGCACCTAAGGCAGCAGAGGGCGCCTAAGTCCCAAATGTCATTCCAGTCAACACCTGGGACAGAGTTTTGATTGGACTGCAGAGAGCAGAGATCGCAGTACCCATACTAGAGGATCTTCTGGTTGGGGGCAGGCTGCAGTTTTATGTGAGTCGGTGACCCAGTATAATCTTGGATGTGTGGGTCCTCCACATCATCAAGAGGGTACAAATTGAACTTACTGGGTCTCCTGCCAAATTGGCCCCCACACCTACCTTGGGGTTAATTGCCATATCAGGAAGTGCTTCAAGTGGTGCTCTCCTTCCTCTGGATGGCCAAAGTGAGTCTCTTCCATCAAGGCAAAAAGAGTGGAAATTCTACTCCAAGTATTTCCTGATTCCAAAGAAAACAGGGGGATTCTGTCCCATCCTAGACCTAAGAGCCTTGAACAAATTCATCAAAAGAAAAAAGTGCACCTTAATCCCCTTCCTTCAAAAAGGAAGCTCCCAATAAATCTTGAAGTCTGTGGCTACTTGCCATGCAAGATCTCTGGGACAGCATCCAGATCACTGTGCTCAGGGACTCTCCTGTCCTGGTAGCAGAACAATTCCAATCTGGTCAAGGGAATCCCTTTCCAAATTTCTCCTATCCAAATTGTCTTCATGATGGGTTAGAAGCTCATGTGGATGGTCTTTGCACCCAAGGCTCTTGGTCTGCCCAGGGAAAGTTACATCAGATAGCTCTGGGTGCTTTGGTACGCTCTGTGGACTTTCAGAGATCAGCTGTCCAACAGTTATTCCTGTTTAGACCTACAATTGAGAGTGATGTATTACATCAGCAGGCAGGGTTGTACAGGCTCTTACCTCCTGTGTCAGGAGGTCATCCAGCTGTACAGCTGGATCTTCTCTCAAGGGATGATTCTCAGTCACTTAGCTGGCTGGAGTGGAGAATGTGATAGTGGACAGACTGAGATTGGCCCTTACAACCTCTCGAATGGTCCCTGGACTAAGGGGTAGCAACCTGGATCTTCCATTGATGGGGAACTCCAGTGATGGATCTGTTCATATGTCCTTAGAACAGGAAGGTCCCACTCTTCTGTTCCAGACAAAGGATCTGTAGTAAGCTGCAAGGCGATTCATATAGGGAAAAATAACCCATGTTGTAGTTACACAATGTTAGGTTTTATCTTAGGAGTTACCACCCAGGAAAAAGAACTAAGCAGCATAATGGATAATACATTGAAATCGTCAGCTCTGTGTGCTGAGGTAGTCAAAAAAGCAAACAGAATGTTAGGAATTATTAGGAAGGGAATAGCAAAACGGTGGATGTCCTAATGCCCTGTATTGCTCTATGGTGAGACCGCACCTTGAATACTGTGTGCAATTCTGGTCACCACATCTCAAAAAAGATATAGTTGCATAGGGGAGAGTGCAGAGAAGGGCGATCAAAATAAGGGGCATGGAATGACTCCCCTCTCCCCTATGAGGAAAGGCTAAAGAAGTTAGGGCTGTTCAGTTTGGAGAAGAGACAACTGAAGGGGGGACAGGATAGAGGTCTACAAAATCATGAAAGGTCTTGAAATTGGTTATTTACTTTCTGATAATAGTACTAGGGGGCACTCCATGAAGTTAGCAAGTAGCTCATTTAAAACATATCGAAGAAAATTCTTTCACTCAGTGCATAGTTAAGCTCTGTAATTCATTGCCAGAGGATGTGGTTATAGTAGTAAGTGTAACTGGGTTCAAAAAAAGTTTGGATAAGTTCCTAGAGGAAAACTCCATAAACTGCTATTAATAAGGAATAGTAGCTTGAGATCTATTTAATTTGGGGTATTTGCCAGGTATTTGTGACTTGGATTGGCCAATGTTGGAAACAGGATGCTGGGCTTGATGGACCCTTGGTCTGATCCAGTATGGCATATCTTATGTTCTTAAGCTAGCCTCAGACGCCTTTGCCCTTGCACTGAAGAGAAGCCTTCTGTACACGTGTCCTCCAGTTCTGCTAGTGGCACAGATTTTGTTTTCATAGAGCTCTTTTGGCTGAGACAGATTAGGAAAACAAGGAAAACAAATGGCATAAAGCCCCTTCCCCTTCTATGCTTTCATCATACAGAGGAACCTTACATCTTTACAGGACATCAATTTTAAAAACAAAAAGAGTTTATTATGCCAATAAAATCCATGAATTCCAATATGACGCAAAGGCTCTCTTTTCATATGTGTCTCAAATCACAAAGTCACTTCCACCACCGATCCCAGACGAACAAGCTCAATCCAAGGCTAACGAGCTAGCCTTATTCTTTCAGCAGAAGATTTCAAACACTCTCGCTCTCCTTCCTACCAATACCAACCCCTTCGCTTCATTAGCCAATACCCACATGCTTAAAGGAGCCAAATTCGACAACTTTGAATTAACCTCCTCTAAAGAGATCGAATCCTTTCTCAAGAAACAGAAACCATCCAGTCACCCTACAGACAGCATACCTACAAAGCTACTGCTACTCATACCAAACACAATCTCCGGACCCTTGTCCAACATCATAAACTGCTGCTTAACCCATGGACTGTACCCAAACAGTCTAAAAAACGCTTCCCTTAAACCCCTCCTTAAAAAACACAACTTAGACCCTAGCGAACTAGCGAATTTTCGCCCCATCTCGAATCTCCCATTCTTAGCCAAACTTACAGAAAAGCTGGTTAATACCCAGCTCTCAGAATATTTAGAAGACCACAATATACTCTATCCTTCTCAGTATGGCTTCCGCAAATCACGCAACACAGAAACCCTGCTCATCTCACTAACAGACCATATTATTATGGGACTGGACAAAGGTCACTCCTTTCTTCTAATCCTCCTAGACATCTTGGCAGCGTTCGACACTGTCAACCACGCCATCCTCCTGAATCGCCTATCTGACATAGGCATTTCAGGATCAGTCTACAACTGGTTCAAGTCTTTCCTTAGTAATAGAAGCTTCAAGGTCAGGATCAATAATAAAGAATCACCACAGACAAATTCATCTCTGGGCATAACTCAAGGATCCTCACTGTCCCCCACCCTTTTCAATATCTACCTCCTCCCCCTGTGCCAACTGTTAACAAGTCTCAACCTCATTCACTACATTTACGCAGACGATGTTCAGATCCTGATCCCCATAACAGAATCCATTACCAAATCACTCTCGATCTGGAGCAACTGCCTACAATCTATCACTAGTCTCCTCAACAGTTTAAATTTGGTCCTCAATGCCAGTAAGACTGAACTCCTCCTCATTTCCGCCAACCAAAACAACTTCCTGTCACAGACTCACCATAACCACGTCTTCACCCATACCCAGGTTAGAGATCTTGGGGTAATACTCGATAACCGCCTTAATCTAAAGGGCATGATCAACACCATAACCAAAGACTGCTTCTACAGACTACAGGTATTAAAAAGACTCAAACCTCTCTTATATTTCCACGACTTTAGGACAGTTCTTCAATCCTTGATATTTGCCAAAATAGACTACTGCAGCGCTCTTCTCACAGGACTTCCCAACTCAACCACCAAGCCACTGCAGATGATATAAAACGCCACGGCCAGAATCTTGACCAGCACCAACCGGAGAGATCATATTACACCCATCCTTCGAAACCTACACTGGTTACCAGTCAACCACAGAGTTCTACACAAATCTTTAACTTTAATACATAAATCCATCCACAATCTCCTTTATCTCGACCTTGAAATCCCTCTCAAACTCCATACCTCCAACAGACCAATGAGAGAAATATACAAAGGAGTGCTACAAGCCCCTCCAACCAAAGCCACGCGACTCATCTCTTCCAGGGACCGAGCATTTTCGACTGCAGGCCCAGCCATCTGGAACAACCTCCTCGCAGAACTCAGGCTAGAAACTTGCCTGCTAACATTTAAGAAAAAACTCAAAACTTGGCTGTTCCGCCAAGCATTCCCAGATCCCTGGGACACACATTAGGTGTTTAAGCTTCTCACGAACAATGGAACCTCCCTCCTCCCCCGACTACCTGATCTGCATGGATACTTCTTCTAATATGTGGACTAACACTAGACTGGAATTTGTTATGCCTCTCTTTAACTTAATCTTAGTTGATGCCCTCTTCGGGCCTTTTTCCTCCAGCTACCTAAGCTTCCAAGTTCACGGTCCTCGTTAAATGTAACTTTTGTTTCCTCTATCTCAGTTATATACCCCTGTTCGATGTAAACCGATCTGATATGGTATTTAACCATGAAGGTCGGTATAGAAAAATGTTAAATAAATTAAATAAACAAATAGTTCCTGCTCCTATTGGAGATGTCCATCCAGGAAGTGATAAGGCTGGTGGTTTCTCCAGATCTCATCTCAAGATCAAGGCAGGATGTGCCATCCCAACTTCCAGTCCCTATTGTTCACTACTTGGATGTTGAGAGGTCTATTCTGCAACCCCCTAACTTCTTGGAGGATGTCTCGTCTTATGTTATTCCGCTAAGAAGTCCCTGGACTAAAGTGGAAGAGGTTTCCTCTGTGATGAGAGCAAACGGTTTTAGATAATTTCTCCTGCTCCACAGAAAAACTTCTTGATTATGTTCTGCATTTATTGGATGCTGGTCTCAAGAGCTCCTCAGTAAAGGTCCAACTTTAGTGCCTTTGGCACATACCATTACCATGTAGAAGGTAAGGCCATCTTTATGTAGCCCTTAGTAGAATGTTTCACATGGGGTCTGCTTCATTTGAAGCCTCATATCAACCTCCTCCTATGTTCTGGGACCTGAGTGGTTTTTTACTAGCTGATGAAAGCTCCCATTGAGCCCCTGCACTACTGTAACCTGAAGTACCAGACCTGGAAGATTGTGTTTTGGTGGCAGTCACTTCAGTGCATAGGGTCAGTGAGCTTCAGGCTCTAGTGACTTGTCCATTTAATCTAAGCTCTTCTGTGATAGCGGTCTTGCACACCTATCTAAGTTCTTGCCTAAGATGGTGTTGGAATTCCATCTTAAACAGTTAACTGTCTTTCCATTGTTTTTTCCCAAGCCGCATGTCCACTGAAGTGATCAAACATCGCAGTTTGGACTGCAGTAGAGTCTTTGCTTCTACTTGGAGCAGACTAAAGCTTATATAATGTCCACGTAACATTTTCTTTCTACATAAACAAGCTGTGGATTGCCATTGCCAAACACACTTTCTGATTGGCAAGCAGATTGCCTCTTCTGTTATGTCCAGGCAGGGTTGAATGTGGTGGGCTATGTCAAGGCTTACTCTGTCCAGCATCATCGATGGCTGTCCTGTGATCAGTCTCCATAGAGGAGATCTGCAAGGCTGTGACGTGGAGTTCTCTTCACTCATTCACATTTTGCCACTGCTTGGATAGGGATGGCTGACGTGAAGTCGATCTGGCAAGTCGGTCCTTTTGGGACATGTAGGAGCTGTGGACTCCAACTCTTCCTATCTAGGGCCCGTTATTTAATTCCAGGCTGCCCCATATATATATATAGAGAGAGAGAATAAAATACAAAAAAGACTCGCCAGCAGAAATGTGTCAGTTGGCACTGGTTTTGTTGTTGCCACTTTTTTTTTTTTTTATTGGGGGCAACCTGTAGCTAGGGATTACCCTGGTGTGATGAAGCCTGCTGTTCTGCTTGTCCCCCAGAGAAAGCAGAGTTGCTTACCTCTAACGGGGTTCTCCGAGGACAGCGAGATGTAGACTTCACAAAACCCGGCCACCTCCCCCGTGGAGTTCCTTCATTTTCTTTGCTGAATACAAGACTGAAGGGGCCCTGTGTGGCATAATAGCATACCGTGGGCTTGTCCATTGAGGCTCCGTCAAAGGTCTGAAAAGTGACAGGTTTTTTTTGTGCCGGGCTCCATCGGATGTGAGGACGGACATCTGTTTATGCTCTTTTGTGAGAACCGGACTTTATCTGGAGCTTTACAGACTTCTACTATTTATCATGCTTCATTTGCTTATCAAGGCATTTTTCAAATGTTTCCTAGATAGTCTCCACTCCCCCCTCCCTTTTTTTCTATAATGCTTTTAGGTCCGTCTTTCACTCCCCCGTCCCAAAAAGGTCAAATTTACTGAGCTTCTTGTAAAAGAGCAATGTGCTGCAATTAAAGTTTATAACCCAAACATCTTGCTCCACCCCCATTGGCCTACAGCACTGGCAGTATGGAGGCTGGTTTCCAAAGCTTCCATAAAATGTGCCAGAACACAGAATAACCTTACATGGAAACGTTTAGTGGTGTAAAAAGATAAGTACAGTTTCACCCATAATAGATTGTGTTGAGCAAGCAAGATAGGAATGAACTAGTTTCAGACTTGCTTATCTGGAAATCAGGACCTGCACAGTAATGCACATTTTGAAACCAAACGATGCATTTTTTCCACTTGGTGGTAATGGTGCGTGCTCCGAGGGCGTCAGCTGCTGCAGCGTTATCTAGCTTAATTTGAATTTGGCAAACATTAGACATTACCACCTTCGCATTTTCCTTCAAACCCAAAACTTGCAATCCAAAGTGTTCTGGGACTTGGAAAAACAAGGAGCTATTTATTCTAGGATTATAATTTTGAGATACGAGATTGTGATCAGTGAAACCCCAGATGTACAGCAGACTGTGATTGCAGTTTTTCTCCCCATTCCTGTTCTAGATACAAACACATGATTTTGTTTTCAGAACATGCACATACCCTTTTAGAGCTGGGGATCCTGGCCTTTGAATGTACTACAAAGCAAAGATTTTGCCACTGAGCTGTAAGAGCACCTCTGCTAGCTGAAGTAGGAGAGCCTTATCTATTTTTAGCTTGGTCACCCAGTTACCTTTTTTTTTTTTTTTTTTTCTTTCATTATTTTCATTCTATCATGTACTTTCTAGCCAGTAATCCTTTTACTGATGGGTCTTTTGTTCTATTGTGAGTAGACCATGACAGAGCTTCTGTTGTCTTGTCATTTTCTAGGTCGCAGATCTCCTCCAGCACGGAGTGGCCATCGGTGTGTAGCAGATAACACCAATTTATATGTGTTTGGAGGGTATAACCCAGATTACGATGAGTCTGGTGGCCCAGAGAATGAAGACTACCCACTCTTCAGAGAACTTTGGAGATACCACTTTGCTACAGGAACATGGCATCAGATGGGCACTGATGGCTATATGCCTAGAGAGCTGGCTTCCATGTCCCGTGAGTACAGGGTTTCACTAGTACTGGGCATTAAAATAAAAGCCATCAATAATCTGCTTGCTTTATTTAGAAAAGGAGAGATTACTGTATTTCGTTCCATAAGACACACTTTTTTCCCCCCAAAAGTGGGAGGAAAATGTCTGCATCGTATGGAGCGAATATTTAAAAAAAAAAAAAACAAAAACCTAACTATAACCAGTGTGTTTTTGTTTTGGGTTTTTTTTTTGTCCCCATCCCAACCCTTTAAATTTAATTAACTATAACCCCCCCCCCCCCCCTCCCCCAAAGACTTGCCAAAAGTCCCTGGTGGTCCAGCGGGGGTCTGGAGCAATCTCCTGCACTCGGGCCGTCGGCTGCCAGTATTCAAAATGGCGCCGATAGCCATCTTGTGCTCCTACCATGTGACAGGGGCCGACCAATGGCACCTGTGACATAGTAAGGGCAAAGGCTATTGGCGCCATTTTGAATACTGGCAGCCGACGGCCCGAGTGCAGGAAATTGCTCTGCACCCCTGCTGGACCACTAGAGACTTTTGGCAAGTCTTGGGGGGGGGGGGGGGGTTATAGTTAATTAAATTTAAAGGGTTGGAATGGGGACAAAAAACATTTTATGCCCTACCCTAATTTTCTCCATAAGACGCACAGGCGCCCAGGAACAGAGCTGGTTTAGCACACCATTTATTTATTTATTTATTTATTTATTTATTTATTTATTTATTTTCCCGCTCTGAATCCTAGGTGCGTCTTATGGAGTGAAAAATACGGTAATTAGGTTTTACAGAGAATTATGCATGTATCCTATACACTGTTGAAGGATAGATTAGTAGGGGATGAAAAAATGCCAGCTTCCTAAGCTGTTATGAAGGGCTGCAGTTGTGATGCATTCTGTAGTTTACAGTGCTAGGCAGGGATAGTGTAACTTTGTAGTTAAAAGGAAAACTGCTAACCTTCTTCTGTCATTTTGTAGTTGGTGGCTACAACAAAGCAGTCTAAACCAACTAATCAAATTATTTTTGGGGAGAGAGATGCATTTTGGACACTTATGGGGAAAGTTGTACTTGGCCATCTAGATACAGTAGTACAGTACTAAACCTTTCTGGATATGGGGGGTAGGGAGTTTAATACTGCTGAGGCATCCCTTCCTTTCCCTCTCCAGAGGGCTCAGTTTAAGAAGTAGCGTGGGAAAATCTGTGCGCTGAAATTCAGGGTATAGTTTTGTTTAATCTGCATGGTTTAAAAAAAAAAACAAACCAAACTCCTGACGCAGTAAGCAAATAGTATGCTACTGCATCAGGAGTTAAAAAGCATGCCAAATCGAGTTAGTGTGCACTCAGTCTTTTACATAGGCCGAGCACACAGTTTAATTCCAGCAGAAATTTATAGATAACAAATAAGTACCTTTTGTGCGCACAAGTCTTTTTAAATGCAGAAAAATGCTTGGTGCACATACAGTATGTTTTCTGCACATCAAACACCTTTTATACGCCCAAAAATGCTTTCAGCGCAGAAAACATTGTTGTGCGCGTAAATCATGTTTTATGCGCAGAAAATTCTGACTACAGGACCCAGCACCGGAGCTTCAGCTTCTGCCCATAGACTAACGTTAGCCCTGGAAACTTTACTCCACTTTGGGCTAAGAGTCAAGTTTCCAGCATTAAGAAACCACTAAGTTAAGCCAGCGCTCCTCTCTGCATTGGGGGGAAGGGGGTGTGTGTAATGGCTAATACCATGATTAGCATGGGTTTGTATGAGAGGGCTGTACCCTGTGTGCACAGTTTGCACAAAACTCCTAGTTGCATTGGCAGCAATGCGTGCACACAGTGCAAGCTGAGCACACCTTAAGACAGCGACTGAAACTTGTAGGTAAGCAACACCCAATAGCAAAATGGTCTAAAATAGGCTCCGAAGTGTGTGTGTGTGTGTACAGCTATACTTTCTGTTCACACTGACTAAAGACAGAAGAGCCTTTGAGGGGGTCGCAGAACTCAAGGACTGACTCCATGACTATCCTGAACCCTCCACGTTCAAACTTTGCCCCCTGAAGTTGTATTTCAATGGTCTCTCCGAGTAATCAAGTTCTTCTCTCTTCTAGTTGTGTTGCATGGCTATAACCTCCTAGTGTTCGGGGGCACTGGAATCCCATTTGGAGAGAGCAACGGCAATGATGTTCATGTCTGTAATGTGAAGTACAAGCGTTGGGCCTTGCTCAGTTGTCGGGGGAAGAAACCGAACCGCATATATGGGCAGGTATATGCACAACCTACAGCCTTGAGTGCTTTTTGCGTCTGCATTTTAGCAGTGGAGAGGGTAGACTATTAAAATATTTGAAATACTGGCCTAATAATTTAACTAAAACGCCATTTAGGGGAAAACGTCAGGTCAGGGGTTCAGGCTGACCAGAAGGGCTCTCAGTTCTGTTGTCTTGATACAAGAGCCACTTCCTGTCTGATTACCCCTAAGAACGTTGTATCATTTATGCCTCTAAACTAGTTATTTGAGATTAGATTATATTCTGACTTGATATGTGTACTTGGGTTCTTGTCGTACTGTATAATGGTGCGCACACAACCCTTCCCCAGTCTGACATTTCACACGACTCCCTTCATAACAATGAGTACTCCAGCCATCCGATTGCCTAAATGCAATTTCTAATGTAGATCTGCATGTTGGGTCCTTCTGGTACTAACAGGATTGAGAGTTCTTGGGTGGTTAGCAGGGCAATCATGCAACAAGCCACATTCTCCCAGCCTTTTTTATGGTTGGCTTTATAATTGTAACTGCTCTTCCTTTTTCTCTTTCCATTGTAGGCTATGGCTATTATCAATGGTTTCCTCTATGTATTTGGAGGAACAACTGGATATATTTACAGCACTGATCTGCACAGGTTAGATCTTAATACCAGAGAATGGATCCAACTGAAGCCAAACAACTCCCGCTCTGATCTTCCAGAGGAGAGGTGAGGAGGAGGGTGCAATTAGCTGTCATTGTTCTAGCTAATGTAGAATAGTGAACTGCATATATCATGCACACATGTAGTTATAGCACTATGATCACTGAACTTACCAGAGAATCATCCAGCACGGATGACATCATTCCTGGAAGGATGGAACTAACTTTGTTATTTTACTGATAACAAGAGCCTATAAGTAAGAGCACGCTGATGTACACATGCTAAAATATATATCGATTGGCTATTAAAGGTAATGGGTGTGGATTATGCAGATGGCTGATATTCAGCAGACCCTTATAACCTGAAGCGCACATCTTGGAGCTCTGAGCAGATTCTGAACAGACTGTATACACCTTTGCTTGTATCATTTTCTCTCTGTTTTATTCTCTGCTCCATAGAGGAATTTTCCGCCTTCCTCTATTAATTCTCTTTATTGTCAATAAATCTCTTTTTTGTAATTGTTTGAAGCAGGTATTCATTCCGTTATTAGATGGTGAAAGGCCTCTCTTTTAACACTACAGATTTAGTAGATACAGATAAGAACATTAGAAATGCCATACTAGATCAGACCAAGGGTCCATCAAGCCCAGTATCCTGTTTCCAACAGTGGCCAATCCAACTCACGTCACAAGTACCTGAAAAGTACCCAAACATCAGATAGATCACAAGCTACTATTCCTTATTAATTACTGTCATAGGTTATGGCTTTATCCTCTAAGAACTTATCCAAACCTTTTTTAAACCCAGTAACACTAACTTCTGTAACCACATCCTCTGGCAATGAATTCCAGAGCTTAACTATGCACTGAGTGAAAAATAATTTTCTTTGAGTTTGTTTTAAATGAGCAACTTGCTAACTTCATGGAGAGCCCCCTGGTCCTTCTATTACATTAACTTGTTCATATCCTTTCATTATTTTATAGACTTCTATCATATCCCCCCTCAGTTGTTTCTTATCCAAATTGAACAGCCCTAACATCTTTAGCCTTTCCTCATAGGGCAGCCTTTCCATGCCCCTTATCATTTTGGTCGCCCTTTTCTGCACCTTCTCCAGTGCAGCTATATCCTGTTTGAAATGCGGTGACCAGAACTGCACACAGTATTCAAGGTGCGGTCTCACCATGGAGCAATACAGAGGCGTTATGACATCCTCTGTTTTATTTGCCACTCCCTTCCTAATAATTCCTAACATTCTGTTTGCTTTTTTGATTGCCAAAGCACACTGGGCCGATGATTTCATAAGAACATAAGAAATTGCCATACTGGGTCAGACCAAGGGTCCATCAAGCCCAGCATCCTGTTTCCAACAGTGGCCAATCCAAGCTACAAGTACCTGGGAAGTACCCAAAAACTAAGTATATCCCATGCTACTGATGCTGGTAATAGCAGTGGCTATTTTCAAAGTCGACTTGATTAATAGCAGGTAATGGACTTCTCCTCCAAGAACTTATTCAAACCTTTTTTAAAACCAGCTACACTAACTGTACTAATCACATCCCCTGGCAACAAATTCCAGAGTTAATTGTGCGTTGAGTGAAAAAGAATTTTCTCCAATTAGTTTTAAATGTGCTACATGCTAACTTCATGGAGTGCCTCCTAGTCCTTCTATTATCCGAAAGAGTAAATAACTGATTCATATTTACCCATTCTAGACCTTTCATGATTTTAAACACCTCTATCATATCCCCCTTCAGCCGTCTCTTCTCCAAACTGAACAGCCCTAACCTCTTCAGCCTTTCTCATAGGGGAGCTGTTCCATCCCCTTTATCATTTTGGTTGCCCTTCTCTGTACCTTCTCCATCGCAACTATATCTTTTTTGAGATGCGGCAACCAGAATTGTACACAGTTTTGAAGGTGCGGTCTCACCATGGAGCGATACAGAGGCATTATGATATTTTCTGTTTTATTCACCATTCCCTTTCTAATAATTCCTAATATTGTTTGCTTTTTTGATTGCCATAGCACACTGGGCCGATGATCAGTGAATATAATTCAGGGACTGTAGATATTGGAGGGAGGGAGGGGTTGTGTGTACACCAATGTAAATACAGGGGCTTGCAAAAGTATTTGACCCCCCTAAAAAGTCATCAGATTTCTGTGGATTACAAATGACACTCACACAGACTTATCCAGATAGTATGTTTATTGCGAATCAGTATGCTCTTAAAATACATTTTCAAAATCACAGTTCATTATTTCTCTGCATTTTTTAAAAAATATATGAGAAATAATAGTGGGATCATCAGGCTTATGTTTTGGGGTTTTTTTGAGGAATTTCACTATTAAGTAATTGGGTTGTTGGAGGACCGAATATCATGTAATGTGGGTTTGCTAAGTATGAGGCAGTTCATGTTGGCTAAAACCCCTAATGTGTTGCAGCCCTTTAGCATTGCTGAAAAGGATTTTGCATTGCAGGTGATCAGAGATGCACCACCTTCAGGTGGTGGCAGGTGGCTTTCAACGTCGGCCTGCTCTGTAGCATGCGGAGATCATACTCTCTTCATAATTCTTGTTGGCTGTGACTTTGCAAAATAGATTGCATGAGTGTTTGGTTTAACGACATCAAAAGTGGAAGCATGTGGCTTGTCTGTTTCAGGTACAGACATGAAATAGCACATGATGGCCAGAGAATATACGTCCTGGGAGGTGGTACTTCCTGGACAGCGTATTCCTTGGATAAGGTAAAAAAAAAAAGTCATCTTTGCCGAGAGACATTTGTTGTTATGGTCCATGAGTCTTTCCAGTTTTTGTATTTTTATTCTGTAAGTGTGTATCATTTTAATATGTGGTGTCTCTTCATTTCCAAGATCCATGCTTACAATCTGGAAACAAACGCATGGGAAGACATTGCAACTAAACCTCATGAAAAGATTGGTAAGATTTACCCTGCACCTTTTTGACGTGGATAAGCTGGAGTTTTCCCACATCCTTTATTTCACAAATGTGGCCAGCGTCAAAAAGACATCTAAGAAAGCAAGATAAATTGATAGGAGCAAAGTTGGATGAAGTTTTTAGGATTTAAAAAAAAAAAAGCTTTGCCCCTGATTAGTGCTGTCTAGTGCAGGAGGTATCTAGGTTTGTTCCTGGCTTTGGGCGTTGGCTCCTGAGCAGCTTTTAAAATCAGGCACATAAGCCAAAGAGGAGAGAACCTCCTGGTGCTCTCTGTTGGATGTCACTCTCTTGCTTTAACCTTGGGCAGTGCTATAATACTTTGTAAGAACAGGGAAAGCGACACCTGACTGAAGATCAACAAGGTACCATAGTGGTTTGTGAGGGCATAAGGCTATCAATTAAGTTTATACACTAGAAAAAAAAATCCTGGGTAAGCATAGGCCACTTTCGAGTTTTGTTTTTTTTTATTTTTTTTATTATTTCTAAATTAGATCCCCACCAATCCAGTTTAGATATGTTATCCTTGTTCCCTGCTTGGTGAAGGGCAAAGATGGCCACAGGCTCTGTAAGACATCTGTGCTCAAACCGTCCTTGGCAACACGCTCCCTCCTTCCCAAGTGAATATGAATGTGAGATTTGCCTGATCCTTCGGAATACCCTGGAAAGCAAACGGCTGAAGGAGGTTGGGTAGGAGCTTCCTTCCTGGTCTCCGTCTGGAGGTGTCCCTGACCTTTTCCCCAGCTTGCTCTCTGCCACGTGGTCGTAGTAATGGCAGGCTTTCTTGGAGCTGGTGGGTAGCGAAAGAGAGTTCCAAATGAAGTCTGGTTTCAGTGAGGCCTGATTCAGCCTTCCTCTGAGATCTGCTTAATACTGCGGGAGGAGGAGGGCACCCTAATCCCGCACATGCTTTAGAGAGGTGGTAATCTGTTTTGGCTGGCATGTGAACCCTCGTAATTCTCCCTAATCCCCCCCTCCCCCCTCCTATTTCATGTGGTAGTTTTTGCCACATTTTTGGTTAACAGTGAGAGGCTTTTATTGTGTTTGATGTTGGGCATTTACTGTTACACTGTGTGTTCTAGGTTTTCCTGCAGCTAGAAGATGCCACAGCTGTGTACAAATAAAAAATGGTAAGTTTACAAATCAGATTTAAGAAAGTAATGTATCCAGCAGGACAAAATGCTATAATTTGCTGTACTTTAGATTTTATGGCCAGGGCTGGGTTTAATATTAGGGTGCCGGGGGGGGGGGGGGGGGGGGGGGGGGGAGGCAGGGGAGGACCTTGGAGTTGCAGAGCCTGCGCCTCACGTCTTGTTGAGAGAAGTCAGATTTAAGCATAGGTAACTGCCCCCCCTTCACATGCATGGGCTTCCCATTAACATGGAAATCTATACAGGGGCACCAAGGGCTTTTCAGTGTCAGCCTCACACTGAATTTTCTTCATCAGCTTTTCAAAATGACAGCAAATTTGGGCCCAGGTGGCAGATTGGCAGCAGTGTCTATAAAAACTTGATGCTGGAGGTGGTTTCCTAAATCTGCATCTGTTGGTGGCATTACCAACTCTTGCAGCAGGAATAGTACTGCATATCTGATCCTACATGCAACACTTGGGCAAAGGGAGGGCGGGCATTGATAACACAATGTGGGCGTGTAAGGAGAAATGCCTTCCGTGTCAGGAAGGCTGTGATCTTTCTCCTGTGTGCTTGACAGAGCAGGCTAAATTTTTGTCAATCTTAATGTTAAGCAAGGAAGAAGAGTTGGATCCTGAGAGGCAGGTTTGCAGAGTTGGGGAGAGCTCGACATGTAATAGGCTGTGACAGAGGGTACAGTGAGAACAAGCTCTGCTACCAGCTGCATCTAGAAAATGTATTGGGGCTAAGAGAAACTGCTGTTTAACTTTATTTTTAAAGAGACAGAGTAATTTCAGGACTTCAGTGCTTGGACATACTGACGACTGGATGTTTTGGGAGGGCCTAGGAGGAGACGCTGCAGACCTTAAGCCATGAAGAACTAAAACTTTGGGTGTAGAGAGGAACAGATTTCACGGCTTCTCCTCCTTGACCTTAGATGTGTTCATCTGTGGTGGCTACAATGGAGAAGTGATCCTCGGAGATGTGTGGAAGCTCAGCCTGCAGACGTTCCAGTGGATGAAGCTCCCTGCTGAAATGCCAGAACCAGTTTATTTCCATTGTGCTGCAGTCACACCTGTAAGATTAGCTTTTCCTTTTATTTATCTGTTTCATGTTTCACCTTTTTCTAGGCATTGTAAAACAAATGACCTTTGTTCTATATAAGATGGCATTTTATTCAGGCAGTTGGTCTTAAAACATTTTTTTTTCTTTTTTTTGCTCTGTTATCCTGGGCACTGTCAGGGTTACTGCTTGTTAGACCAAGAAAGTACCTAAATTGTGGTTATGTGCACTAGAAGAGACTTTAAACCGATCAGAAAATGTTTAACCTATTATGAGCCAGTGTCCTAAAGCTACTTTAAAGATTTGGGACATAATGGGTTAAACAGTCTCTGGGGTATTCTTTAAAAAAAAAAAAATAATAATAATCTGGGTTATGTTGGGTTATGGTTTTGCCTCTTTCTTATTTCTAAAATATTCTCAGAGAGAGATGCTCTTTGGACACGCTTTACAGCAAGCTTAATAAACAATGGAGCATTCTGTCTGCTAAAGGGAAACAGATTTCAGCACCTTCCAAGGAAGATGTTCTTCGCTCATTCAGTAAAATTAGGGAGCATTTTGCCAGCAGAAGAAATGGTAACAATAAAAGCTTCAAATTATTGTGCAGGTTGTTTCCCTCTCTAACCCTTCCCCTTGAAGCAAAGGGGAGGGCAGGGGAAGGGGGCTGTGTTTAGATGAGTGCACTCTGGGGGAATGCCGATCCATGGTGTAAGATTCTCATTTTGGGTCAGGAAAGGCTTTTTAATTTCTACTTTGTTTCAGAATTGGCTACAGCTAGTGTGGTTTTTGTTTCTTGTTCACCTTCCATCACATTACCATGCTAGCTGTCAGAAGATTGGGTGTCTCTCAGCTCAACCAGTTCTATAGCTACATGCAAGTGGTGTATTTAAGCATCCTAATGTTTGTTCATGATGTTCGGACTCGAATAGACTGTTTTTTTTTCCAACACACATTAATGGAATAGCCTAATTAAGCATCTGCCCTTGGGGGAACTGGCAACCTAGCACTTTGGTAAAAATAAAAAACGTGTCCCAGCTGGGCGTGAACTGTGTGTTGCTCTCCAGATGCAAAAGCTCCAGTATTGATGATTGCTTGCTTCTCTTTCAGGCTGGCTGCATGTACATCCATGGAGGTGTGGTCAGTATCCAGGAGAACAAACGGACTGGATCTTTATTTAAAATTTGGCTGGTGGTGCCCAGCCTGCTGGAACTGTGCTGGGAGAAAGTGCACAAGTACTTCCCTCATCTAGCGCATCTCCCCACGAGACAGCTCCTGCAGCTGGGACTCTCACAGGGACTCATTGAGAGGCTGAAATGAGCTTTGGCCACTGTTGTCTTAGTGGAGACTTGAAAACACTAGCTCAATGGGCACCCCCCTTTCTGCAAGGGATACTGTGGATGAACGCTGCTAAAGATCAAAGGCCTTACTCAACAAAACACATTGCTTGCCTTTCTGTGACTCTTAATTTTAGTTTGAACATGATGGATAATATGTCTGCTTTTAAATGCTCTCGTGCGTTCTGACTTTTTGGAGCATTTTGATTTAGATGTGTTCTGACTTTTTAAAAATCGCCATTCTATGTCTTGCCATTCCTGGTCCTTTCCATTGCATAAGCCGCCTGCCCTGGTTCACACCGCTGGAATGCATGTCAGAGCGCACTCCCAGCATTGCTGCTGGGGTTGCAGGTCTGTGGAAGTCTCTTCTGCAGCGTGCTTTAGTGCTAGCGTTCGGAGCAGCTGCTGTCTCAGAGGGAACAAGCAGAAAGGGGGCAGGGGGGAGAGGCAGTGGTAACCGTTTCTAATCCGATTTAGAAATGAGAATGCTCCTAGGTAGTCAAATACAGAATATTTTAAAAGTGGATCGTGTTTTCCTGTTGCGTCCCTAAGTTCATGGAAGAGTTCTTCGCCTCCATCCTCCTTTTCAAAGGACAGGCAGGATGTGAAGTCCTCACAGCTGGGTGATGTCATCTGAGGGAGCAGAGGTCGGTGAAGTTGTAAATTCCATAGCTTCTAGAAGCTTTTGCCATGCTCTGAGCGTGCTGCTCTGCGTTTCACATGTTGTGTGGGTCCTCTTTACACAGAGCCCAAAGATCATGTCTTCCTGTTTATACCCAGATCAGTCCAGACAAGTGGGGGTTATTCATGCCTACCAGCAGATGGAGGCAGAGAACAAAACTTTGAGGCACTGCTACATAACTGAGTGCCACCTGCAGTCCCTCAGTATTGCTTTGTCTCCAGCAGGTGGCAGAGATGTGAACCTATAGTCTTCTCCCTGAGGTATTAGGAACCTTTGTGGACCATCCCTAGGGCTGAGCCAGGTGTGCGGGGGTTGGAAACCTCTGTCTGTGTTCACCCTCTGCTTCTGGAGGCCTTGATAGCCAGGATACTGGCTCCCTCTCACCCTCCAAGGTCTCTTCCTGCGAGCCAGGGTCTTTGGATCAGGGAAGTAACTCTTTTGTTATTTTTCAATTAAGTTAAAAAAGAGAGAGAGAAACTTGATCGGGAGACTGATGGCTTGGTGACTCTGGCGTTTTGGCAGCTGGAGCTGCCGGGATCAGCAGGAATGAGAAGCAGAGGAGCTTGCTGTTTTTCCCCGAAGGGGAAACTTACTTGCTTGCCCCTTTGCCCGGGGTCCTGGGGATCAAAGGGAGGTTTGTTTTTCGGCGTGGCTTGTGACAGCGGACTGCAGCGTGTCTGCCACAGGTGCAGCCTCAGGACTTCCTGCGTGCTGCTCAGATGGGGCAGTGGTGCGGAGCTGCATTTTCAGCCGCGGGTGTGGCCTGACTTTTTTTTTGTTTTCCTGCATTCTGTTCGGGTCGAGCGCACTTGGGCTGCATTTGCTTCCCGCTTAGGGGATGGCACCGAAATCGTGAGTAGCGGCAGACAGGGCCTGCAGGCTGTGGTCGGCTAGGCTTGTTCTCAATCCCTCTGGATTGTCTGTGGAGGTAGCTACCTCCGTGGGATCAGCAAAGGTTACGAGGGCTTCCAAGTCGTTGGGAGCTGCAGCTGCAGGCCCGCAGCCCTGAGCCTGGGGTCCAGGAGGACTCAGCGAGGCGCTGGGAGATCTGTTTGACGTGTATGCGTGAAGCGCGCGAAATGCATGACATGGGTTGCAGCAAACATCCTGTCGGGCCTTATTACGGCCACACTGTGCACCGCATCCGGGAGGGCTCATTGAGGTGCTTGGATGTTTGTTTGGACAGCATGCGTGTGTGGGGCGTGCAGAAGCATGTCACTGACCATGCATCGTGCAAACATAGTCTGGCCTGTGGGGTAAGGCTTTCGTATCTTAATGCAGCTGCGCTCTGCCCAGGGTCCGGGAGGGCTCCCTGAGGCAATTTGTGATGTCTGAGCGGCAAGCGTGTGGAGCATGCAACAGCATAATGCGGTCTATGGACCATGGAAAACCTCCGGTTGGGCCTGTATGAAACGCATTAATACAGCCATACTTTTCCCCAATGGCATCTCCGGGGGCGAAAGAGGCTCCTCAGATACTGAGAGGACATGATTTCTCCGATCTTTCCATGCTTCATGGGTGCAGAGCCAGCGGCAGCCATTGTGGTCACCACGTGGTAGGAGACTGAATGGTTCAGGGAAGACCACAAGTTCCCCACTTCAGTATTCACAGTTCAGATTTCTTCTGAAGCCCAGGTTCATGTGGGGGGGGAGCCGGTGGAGGAGTTGGCAGCTGGTTTTCACCAGGGAGTCTGAGTCCTTCTCCACAGATTTTGCCCTGCTCCTGCATTTGGAGGAAAAGCAGCCGCTGGTTCACAAGACTGGCACCCGGGGGAAGTGCCCACAGGGAAGTTGGCGTGTCTTTTTTTTTTTTTTTTTTTTTCTTTGCCGTATAGGCTTTTAGTCACTATTGAATGTACCTTCTTGTATTCTCATGAGGAACATTCAGGTGCTTGTGGAGTACCTTGGGGGGAGGGGTACAGGGTCCATCTGTGGAATGGTGTTCAAGATGTGGACAGGACCTCTATCAGTTCCAGAGGAGACCCCCATTGGGTAAAGGATGTCCCTAGACGTGCTTGCTCATTCTGGATAGAGGGGGTATACCCTTTCATCCCTCGGGTTTTGGACAAATGATGGATTACTTTTGCACAAGAGGTTTGAAGGGGGACCTGGTACTGGAGGGGCTGCTGGGTTCCCCAGAGATATTTTCCTGTGACTATAGTGGTAAGGAAGCTGGTACTCCAGGAGTGAGATACTCGAAGGCAATGGCAAAGTTTTATCCTTTGCCAGAAGAGTGCTTGGAGCTCCTGAGGCTTCTGACAGTGGTCAAGAAGACTTCTGTTCCTGTAAGGGGGGGTCAGTGGCATTCAAGGGTGCTTCGGACTGGAGGCTAGCGAGGTTGGAGCTGGTGGCCTTGTCTTCCAGCGACTATTTGCAGTAGCTGGATGCAACCAACTTACTTTTCCTGGGTGCAGAATGTGCAGCAGAAGGTCGCTGTTTCTTCAGCCAATTCTAAGCATGCAGCCCACTTGGAAAGCAGGGCGGCCTATGTGGCAGATGTGCCGTATGGTTTTGTAGGCCTTCGCCAGGAATGAGTTTTGCAGTGACAGCTCGGAGGGGCCCAAGTCGCAGCTCTGTGGATGCCAGAGGATAGGAAGACCAGCAAGAGACGTGTTCCATTGTGCGCTCGTGTCAGAGATGCCATCCCCCAGGAATGCTTCTTCCTTGCAAGGCTTGGGACGGCAGCAGTCCTTTCAGAGAGCATGTAGACCTGGCCATGATAATTTGGTCAAGGGGCCGGAGGAAATGAGGCGTCGCAACGATGCTAGTCTAGCCCCCTTCTCTGTGGAGTCCATCAGAGGGAGATTGACCACCTTCTTACGAGGAATGGTCCAAGATCATGACAGATCAGGGGGTTTCTGGAGATGATAGGAGACTACTACACTACATAATGTTCTCGGGTTGTCCCACTGACAGGCATATCTCCATATTTCCATTCAGAAGGACCATGAGAAGTTTCTTCACTTCACTGTGCTCGGACAGCATTTTCTGTTCCAGGCTCTTCCTTTCCGTGTGGCCATGACCCCACGAACCTTCATGAAAGCGATGGTGGCAGTCTTATTTCACAAAGGGATTTTGGATTCACCCATATCTGGATGATTGGCTCATTCAAATGAAGACACAGGAGGAGTGCATTCGGTCGCTCAAGCAAGTTCTGAACACCTTGCAATCACTGGCTTGGGTGATAGATGTGGCGAGTAGTCACTTAGTGCTGACCCAGTCTTTGGAGTATCTGGGGGCACTTTTTGAGGCCTGGAGGGACAGGGTGTTCCTATCGGATTGTCAGAGTTATAGGTGCAGGTAATATATCTGCTTTGTCTGTCGATGACAATGGTTTGGGAGTATTTGCAAGACCTAGGGTCCATGGCTTCCACGTTGAATTTGATTACTTGGGCCTTTGTACACATGAGACCATTGCAGAAGGCACTGTTGTCCAGGTGGCTGGTTAACGTGTTCTCAGACAATGCGATGATGGTGGCATTCCTCAGTCGGCAAAGAAGGATGAGGTGTCATGTGGCTCTGGGAGCTCAACAGTTGTTTGGGCGGAAAGCCATCTCGAGGGATGGGCGGCTTCTCACATCGCAGGTGCAGACAACGTGCAAGCAGATTTCTTCCACAGATAGCAACTGGATCTGAGAAAATGGGAGTTGTCTTGGGAAGCTTGGGATTACATCTGTGCCCAGTGGGGCATTTTCCTAGCTGGATCTCATGGCGACACATGTCAATGCAAAGACGGCAAGGTTTTTTTCAATTGCTGAAGAGAGTTCTGTGCAGTGGGTCTAGATCCTGTTACCTTCCTGGCCACTCGGTTGAGTTCTGCGGCACATAATCATATCCAGGGATGCTGGGGCTAGTGGTGCCAGATTGGCTGTGGCAACCATGGTTCACATATCTGGTACATCTCGCGGTAGAGGGGCCCCTCAGGTTAGTCCTCCTGCCAGACATTTGCGCCCTCTGGTTCAGAAGTTATGCCCAGATTGGAACCTCAGTTTAGCTCTGTGGCACCACTTTTGATCCTTTAAGAAGAGTGATTTTGAAGGACCTGACTTTGAAGACAGTGTTATTGGCAGCCATATGATCAGCTGGAAGGATTTCAGAATTACAAGCGCAGTCTTGCAGAAATACTTTTTTGCGTATCTATGACTGAGTATAGTTGTGGATGGTCCCCTCTTTATTACTGAAGATGGTGTCATCTTTTCATGTTCATCAGGTGGTGGATCTTCCGGTCTTCCGGAGTGGTCTAAGGATACTCCGCAGAATAGTGAGTTGCATCTTTGGATTGTGTGGCGGTATCTGAAGGTTACTAATAGTTTTCAGCGATCAGATCACCTTTTTGGTGTTGCTCAGTGACGCAAAGAAAGGGGATAAGGCATCTAAAGCCTCGAGTCTTTGTTGGTTGAAGGAGGCCATTTGCTCTGCTTAGATTTGTAAGGGTTGCATGCACTGTTCCAGTGGGCCTGAAGGCGCATTCTACGAGTACAGGCAGCCTCCGGGGCAGGGTGACAATTGTCTTCAGGAGATTTGTAGGGCTACGGTGTGGTTCTCAGTTTATACTTTCACCAGGCTTTATTGTTTGGACGTGTGGGCACAGGACAAGGCATCCTTTGGTGATAGTGTTCATGTGGGTCTTTCGGGTTCCCGCCCAGTTATAGGGGTGCTTGGGTACATCCCTCTTGTCTGGACTGATCTGGGCATGAACAGGAAAGGAAAATTGGTTCTTACTTGCTAATTTTTGTTCCTGTAATACCACAGATCTGTCCAGAGACCCACCCTGTCGTTGCCGAAAGACTTAATTTCCTGATAGTCTGTGTACCATGTTTTCAAGGACTTTTTGCAGTTTGAGCATATGTTGAGGTTGGACTGTTTTTGTTTTATGGACATACAAGAAGGCTCCAGCTCCGGGGAGCCCAACCCCAAGTTCCCTCTTCACCGTAGAATAGGGTTTTAAGGACTGATCTTTGGCTTGGGTACAGGTTAATACTGAGGGGACTGCAGGTGGCACTCCTGGGGGCAGATCTTAAAACCTGCGCACGGGCGTAGATTTCTGTGCACAACCCGGCTCAAACAAATCAACGCCCAATTTTATAACATGTGCGCACAGCCGTGCGCATGTTATAAAATCCAGGGTTGGCGTGCGCAAGGGGGTGTACAATTGTGCAACTTGCGTGCTCCAAGCCACGCGGCCTCGGAGGGATCTTTCCTTTTGCCTTGCCCTTCCTAACCCCCCCTTTGTTGGAGAAGTTGCGCCTGCCGTAGCTTACGCTCACCAGCCCGCAATCCCGGGCACAGCGGCAAATGGCTGCTGTGTTTGGAGGCTCCAGCCACACCCCTGGACCGCCCACGTCCCTTTTTTCAAGCCCTGGGACATATGCGCGTTCCGGGGCTTGCGTGCGCTGCCAAGCCTATGCAAGATAGGCTCGGCGCACGCAGTGGCAGGTTTTCAGGGTTATGCGCGTAACCCTTTGAAAATCTGCCCCTTGGTTATGTAGCAGTGCCTCAAACCTTTGTTCTCTGCCTCCATCTGCTGGTAGGGATGCATAAACCCACTTGTCTGGACTGATCTGTGGTACTACAAGAATGAAAATTAGCAGATAAGAACCAATTTTCCGTTCCCCACCCTTGAGAGAATATTTCCTTTTTCCTTTTTTTTTATGGGACCCTCTCCTTTCACCTTTTTTGCCATCCTGGGATCACTAGTTTTTTGTTTTTTTCCATTCATTTTTTTAAAATTTTCTTACTCTTCTGCGGCCACTGTATGCTTCAGCATTGGTGCATTGTCATTTGATTATTTTATTTCACCTTGGTGATTTTTTTGACCAGTGTCCCAGAAAGAGAAGAGGGCCAACAGCTTAAACAAGTGACCACCGTGCACTTCTCTCATGGATACCCATGAAAGATGTGTGCTCTACCTGGAGGATGAACACAATGTCTCTTCACATGTAGAAAGATGACATCCAGAGGACATTTTCTGCTTATTGCTGATGAAAAAGCCAGTCTGGCCTTTTGCATCAAAAGGCCTGGGAGCTGAACTGGACACTGGAGCATTGACATCAAAAGAGGATCCATCTCCCTTGTCAAGCACCCAGGGAACGAGACCATCGCCTAGCTCCTTCCATCCAATGAAAACAAAGGATTCTGCTTCCTAATCACTTGCATGGAGGAGTGCCGATATTGGGCATCAAGTGAAGACTGAAAAGCATTGTTTCGCATGAACAAGCAGGGAGGAACAGGCTCATAAATTCTGTTGGGAAGCTGTCCAGATGTGAACCTGGGCCATTTCTCAGGGAATGATCCTGAGGGCCATGCACCTGACAGGCACGTGTACTGGCAGACTGAGTTGGATCTTGGAACCACATAAATGGTCGCTGGACAGGGGAGTAGCAAAGATATTCTACGAGTTGGGAACACTTGTGAGAGATCCAAGTGCATCTCCTCTGAACAGAAAGGTCATGAACTTCTGCTTCAGAAGTATCCAAGGCAAACTAGCCTCAGATGCCTGCTCCTTAGATTAGGGAGTGGGTCTTGGTTATGTTTATCCTCCAAATTCTCTAGCGCACAGGTAGCCAACCTCTGTCTCCAGAGCCATAAACAGGCCTGGTTTTCAGGATATCCACAATGAATATGCATGAGGTAGATTTGCATATAGTGGAGACAGCACATACAAATTTACCTAGTGGATATTCATTGTGGATATCCAGAAAACTAGAGGTATGTCTTTCGAGGACTCGAGTTGGCCACTCCTGTTGTATAGGTATAAGCTTTGCTAAAAACCCAGATGAGACTGGGGGATCATGACCCTCAAAGCCCTCTATTGGCCAAGATAGATATGGTTTTTCACTCATGCAAGAGCTGTCCATCAGGGAACCAATTAGGTAGGGGAAAACCCTATTCTTATCACTCAGAACCAGGGAACGTTGCATCATCCCCAAATCAGGGCTTCTGAATTTTGGGGAGAGGTAGCCTATGGAAAAATGTTGGAAGGCCAGTTAACTGGATGAATGCATGTGCAGTACCATCCTATCAGGTTCCTAGCTCTCACTGGCTGGATGTTGAGGATAACATTGAGTTCCTTTAATCTATCTGAGGATCTCGCTCAAATTCTTCTCACTTCTGGGAAGGATTCCACAAGGAAATCAAATATAGTTTTAAATGGACCAGGTCTACCTGGTGTGCAGGAAAGGCCTCAGACCAGGGGAGGTAGAACCACAAAAAGGGCTGGTGTTCAGGATATGCAGAATGAATATGCTTGAGGGTTTTGTATGCATTGCCTCCATTGTATGCAGATATCTCTCAGGCATAGTCGTCATGGATGTCCTGAAAACCAAACTCCAGTTTTGGGGTGCCACAAACAGGTCATCTATCCCTGTCTTAGGCCCCTTCTCCTGTTTCATATACAAACTGTTGAATATCTTCTATATCTGTCAGACTGGTCTGAAAATAAACTGGGTTAGGGTTAACCTCGGTACACTTGGTGTTTTACTGCCATATAGAAGGTAAACTGATCTCTGTACAACATTTAGTTGTCTGATTCATGATGGGCGAGTTCAGTAGAAGCCTCCTGCTGTGTCTTGAGACCTTGGCCTGGTACTATCCCAGCTGATGGTGGTGGTCACTTCAGCACACAGTCGGTGAGCCCAGACCCTAGCGACTTGTCTGCCTTTTACTAAGCTTTTTCATGATAGGATGGTACTGCACATGCATTCATCCAGTTAACTGGCCTTCCAACATTTTTCCGTAGGCTACCTGTCCACAAAAGTGCAGAAGCCCTGCACAGTTTGGATTGCAAAAGAGCCTCTCTGCCTTCTGTCTGGAGCAGACTGAAGCCCTTAAAAAGTTCATCCTGGATTTTTTCTTTTGACCCCTAACAAACCTGGAATTGCTGTTCCAAGCACAGCCTTGCATCTTTCTGGTATGCCCTGGCAAGTCTGATTCTGGAAGGGCATGGGGTTAAAGACACCGTGGTGTGTCTGTGATCCACCTGACATCGGCATTCATGGAGTCCAGTCCATACATTGGTCAATTTGTCATGCAGGGTCTATTTAAGCTTTGGAATCCCACCGAGCCTCTTATTTTTAAGAGAAAATGGCAAGAATGGCTTGTTGCCAACAAAACATTTTGCCCATTGGCATTTTTTTTTTTCTGGTTCTCTTTTCTCTCTCTTGTTTAGGCACCTTGTAGGTAGGGATTCCCCAGTTGTGGGGAATACACATCCTACTCGGGGAGAGAAAAGGTTGCTTAGCTGTAACAGGTATTCTCCAAGGACAGCAGGCTGTTAGTTCTCATAGACCCCACCTGCCTTCCCTGGGAATGGGTTCCTAAGTGTTAGTTGTATTAAGGTGGTCCTGCGGGCCAGCACGCTCACTAAAGAGTGGCAAAAGCTTCTAGCAGCTAAGAAATCTAACTTTACCGACTTCGGCTCTGTCAGATGATGTCACCCAGCTGTGAGGACTTCCATCCTTCTCTTCCTCAGAGAACATCTATTACAGGTAAGCAATTTTTGCTTTTTTTTTTTTTTTCTTCCTTCAACACAGACTTTACATTGTGAATCAAGTTATTGTACAGACTTGGTTTGACTGAAATTGCTAATAGCTTGATAACTGTTATTGCCCTGTCCGTAAGCATATGCTGTTTACTTATTTTCTCAGAAGATGCTTTCTAACTGTGCAGAGAAAGGTGCTCGGATCCTTTGTCTCGCTCCTGCACAGGGCATTGGGCCCCAGGATTCTGGCTTTGATATCAGTTGAACGGACACACACACTGGCCTGTTCAGCCTCCTTCCTTCTCTCTTGGGAGCTCTGCCTTTAACGTAAACGTTGCCGTCTTGAAAGCGGAGGGGTTGGCTAGCCCAGGTCACCTGTGCTCTGTTGCAGCTTGTAGTATGTATTTAAAGTAGCCAACTTAACTCTTCCCCTGTGGATGGGAGCTGCACTGCTGCTTCCTTCGTGTGCTTTGCTGTGGGAATGACTTGACATGCAGGAGTTGCCCCCCGTCCTACCGTTATCTTCTGTGCCAAGCCTCTGCCTTCCTCCTGCTGAAAATCTCCTCTTCTAGAGGAAAGACTTGAATTCAGATTTTGAAGTGAAGTGCACATGGTGCCTGCTACAGGCAGCAGGTATCTTTCCAGGAATTGGAGTCTGTGCCAATGTGTAGTTTTTGTCTCCTGTGAAATTTGTTTGGTTTCTTCCGGAGTCCTCCAGCCTCTTCTGTTCCTCCCCTCCTCACCCCTTTGCCTCGTTCTGTAGCCTTTGTTTTATATTTGTGATGCCTGTCTGATCTTTAAAGGACCCTGTAATAAGTCAATTATTATGCTGCCTCTGTGAATGTTTGGTCAAAGTTGGGTTTTCTTTGGGTAGTTGGGTATTTTTTGTTCTTGTAGATTTAAACTGCAAGGTAAAGTCGAGTGCTTTTAGCTGATTTTTGTCTGACTGTAGCTCAGGAAAGGCATCTTCATCGCATTCTGTTCACACTGGTGTAGTAACCGAGCAAAGAAGAATTTATCTTCTTTATCCAGGTAAAGAGAGAGCCCCAGAGGCTTAAATCTGTGTAAATGAACATAAACCCTTCAAAAGAGCAGCAGCACAATTTTATCCCAAATTTGCAATTTAATGCAGATGCTGTTTCTCCTCCTCCGTTCCTAATCCTTCTTTTAATGTTTTAGCTTCATAAAATGGAGGGGTCCCTCTTTTGTGCGCACACAGGAAACGAGAGGCGAGAGTGACTCCAGAACAGCGCTTCCCAAACCTGTCCTGATGGATGGGCCCACAGTTACTGGGCTTTTCAGGATATCCACGTATTGGACACCTGGTATTCGTAAATTCTTCATGCATATTCACAGTAACTTAGTAAATGATGGTAGATAAAGCTCCAAGTGGTCCATTCAGTCTGTCCAGCAAAGGTGGCTGTAAGGGCTGCTCTGTGCAGATTACCCCCATGTTATTCATTGTGGATATCCTGAAAACCCAACAGGCTCTAAATTCACCACGCTAGATTGGGGGAGCCCTGCTCTTGAAGATGGCTATTCGTGGGCCTGGTTTGAAAATGTTTTAAACCACCTAAGCTATAGTATTTTGGTTGTAATGGTTATTTCAGGCTTAACTTATTTCCTCCCCTATGCTTTCAAAGTATACTTCTGATAGGTCATTTTGGAGAGCAGAGCACAGCTCCTTCTTGGTGGGTAAGTAGCAATGTTCTCCTGAGCCATTGGAAGGGTGGCAGTCTGGGGGTGTAGACCTGCTTCAGTCTGGCCCCGTGTCCAAGACCAGTGGTGTCCTTTTCTGGGAGCTATAACTCTCTGATTCTAGAGCAGGGGTGGGCAGTTCCGGTCCTCAAGGGCCACAAACCAGTCTGGTTTTCAGGATATCCCTAATGAATATGCATGAGAGAGATTTGCATGCACTCTTCCTCAATTGTATGCAAATCTATGTCATGCATATTCATTAGGATATCCTAAAACCTCGACAGGTTTGTGGCCCTCGAGGACTGGAATTGCCCACCCCTGTTCTAGAGGGTATTTGTCTGCTGCTCCCCCCACCCAACACACACAGATGTGTTGAAAATCCTCCCTTTGTCTCTAACACTCAGAAAGCGTTTACTAGCTGTAATGAGTTAGATGCAAGTGGATCGTGCTGGGGTCTATAATAGTTAAAGAAGGTTTGTATGGAGGGTGGTAGCCAGGGTCAGTTTATTGAGCTAACGTGCAGTGTTAAATTCCCCCCACCTGGTGTCTTAGCTGAGGGTGGTTTGACAAGAGAGGGGGCTCTTCGTTACTGCCGATCAGCTCCTTCACAAATCACAAATTTAGGAAATGTTAGAAATTTTAACAATTCATATCCCTCCTTATCCTTTTAGATTTTGAATGAATTTTAGTTTTTGGAGAATCAATTCTTCAGAAATGTGAACTTCGGTGGCCTTATTGTGGGCTTGTGGTTGTGGTCTGTCCAGGCACAGTGCATGAATGAGTTTCTTCCTTTGTCCATCCCTTCCCCCCCGCTGTAGGCAAAATTAGTTTGCTGGGTTATATACAAGCACCCGTCTGCTAGTGAAGCCAGGCTGGCTCTTGTCTTGGAATCAGCTGAACTAAACCAGATTTTTAGCTTCTGTACCAGTCTTCGGTTTTACCCAGTGTTATCTTGCTGTAAGCCTGTGTGTGTGCAATATTTGACATTCAACCAGGTGCAAAGTAAAAGTTTTCAAAATAAGATGTTTGTTTTTAAAAGGCCCTTCTATTAAAGGTAAATACTTTGTGTTTTTAATGGTTTTAGGACAATGCTTGTAATGATTTAAGGAAGCTGTAAGCTCGTTTTTAACTTTTATGTCTAGAGTTCTGCAAAAGTTCAAAGGTATTTTGCAAGGCCCATGTTTAACAAGCTACAATAGTCAGTTGTACTCTGCACTAATCATAGCGGAGATTTCCACATAGTAATCCAATTGAGTACATACTTGAGCCTTTGTATCAAATGAAGGGATTCATTTACTAAACTGTGATAAATGCTGTTTTTGTGCATCATACACTTATCACGCAGTCTACACTTACTGTGTAATATCCCACAATATTACTTTAAAAACCTGCCCTTATTAAAATTAGCTGTTTTGCATGTGCTTTGCAGGCATAACTTTTTCAAATGCATGCAAAGCAGCTCATGCCTAGGTAATTTCATGTAAACAAAATAACGTGGCTTGCCAAAAATAACACAGGCTGAAAAGTTAGCTACAGTTCAGGAGCTGTAGGACATCAGGGTGCTCACGTGCATCCAGTGTTTCAATTTAAAGGGCCATAATGGCTCTAACTTCCCTCCATGTTGAAAAATTCCCCCGGGGAGCATGGCTGGTCCCTTGCCACCTCTAGAGATGGCCCAAAAATAAAAAAATGTGCAATTGTGTGACAAGGACCTGCCTCCCACCCCTGATCCATATCCCCCCTCTCCCCCTTTGCGCAGAACAGACTCCCTGGTGGTGTAGTGGACTTCTCTGGATCTCCCCTTGCATAGAACAGACTCTCTGATGTCTCATTGATCCCCCCCCACCTTACTTTAAAAAAAGATTTTCCCTGGTGATCCAGTATTGGCTCAAAGTCCCCGTAGGTTCCAGGCCTGGGACGCTTCAGTTTTTCAAAATGCGCAGCCTCGCCTTTGCCTAATTGATGGGGCTTCTCCTCCCCTACCTCAAAGAAGCAAGAGTCTTTCAAGTAAAATACTAATAACTAAGGGTGTGGAGAGCAGCAGATACAGTGAGTGCCTCCCTTGTCTAACTTGTTTAACAGGAAGGCTAATTTCAGTGCTAGGTCTCTACTGGAATCTGTATTGAAAGGGATGAAGGCTACAAAAAATCACTTAACTACACTAAGACACTTTTCAAGGAGCTTCTGTAAAGCAAATTGGTTAGAGAGGTTGATAACTGGATGGTCCAATACCTGTAATAAAAGCTTTTAAGTACAGGATGAACCAATACACTTCAGGAAGTCTGGGAACACATCTTCTGAGAGTGAGTTGTTTGTAAATGTTAGTCAAAAAAACCAAAAAACCCATGTCTTAAACCAGGTAGGATCCAAAATGTGCAAGGGTCAGAGAGAGATCTTGATTAGATAAAACTCTACCACTTGGGTAACTGATTTCACAGAATCCACATCACATTAAAGTGGTTGAAGAGTTCAATGACTGGAGACTGTCAACAATCAGGGGTAAGAGTGGATTAGAAAGCTGTGCTTTTATCAACACAGAAATTAGCAACTTGCTTGTCCTGTTCTCCAGTCCAGAAACAAATGGGTATTGTCCCTCCTCCGGCTCCTGGCCATGGTGTATGTATGTCATCCATGGAATCTGACAGCCCGGGTTCTCTGCCTCCTAACTACTGGACGGTTAGTTATTCACACATGCTCACCAGATCTTCACATTTTATTTTAAGGAATACTATTTCATTATTTTTGTCCCTCCGGCTCCTGGCCATGGTGTATGTATGTCATCCATGGAATCTGACAGCCCGGGTTCTCTGCCTCCTAACTACTGGACGGTTAGTTATTCGCACATGCTCACCAGATCTTCACATTTTATTTTAAGGAATACTATTTCATTATTTTTGTCCCTCCGGCTCCTGGCCATGGTGTATGTATGTCATCCATGGAATCTGACAGCCCGGGTTCTCTGCCTCCTAACTACTGGACGGTTAGTTATTCGCACATGCTCACCAGATCTTCACATTTTATTTTAAGGAATACTATTTCATTATTTTTGTCCCTCTGGCTCCTGGCCATGGTGTATGTATGTCATCCATGGAATCTGACAGCCCGGGTTCTCTGCCTCCTAACTACTGGACGGTTAGTTATTCACACATGCTCACCAGATCTTCACATTTTATTTTAAGGAATACTATTTCATTATTTTTGTCCCTCCGGCTCCTGGCCATGGTGTATGTATGTCATCCATGGAATCTGACAGCCCGGGTTCTCTGCCTCCTAACTACTGGACGGTTAGTTATTCGCACATGCTCACCAGATCTTCACATTTTATTTTAAGGAATACTATTTCATTATTTTTGTCCCTCCGGCTCCTGGCCATGGTGTATGTATGTCATCCATGGAATCTGACAGCCTGGGTTCTCTGCCTCCTAACTACTGGACGGTTAGTTATTCGCACATGCTCACCAGATCTTCACATTTTATTTTAAGGAATACTATTTCATTATTTTTGTCCCTCTGGCTCCTGGCCATGGTGTATGTATGTCATCCATGGAATCTGACAGCCTGGGTTCTCTGCCTCCTAACTACTGGACGGTTAGTTATTCACACATGCTCACCAGATCTTCACATTTTATTTTAAGGAATACTATTTCATTATTTTTGTCCCTCTGGCTCCTGGCCATGGTGTATGTATGTCATCCATGGAATCTGACAGCCTGGGTTCTCTGCCTCCTAACTACTGGACGGTTAGTTATTCACACATGCTCACCAGATCTTCACATTTTATTTTAAGGAATACTATTTCATTATTTTTGTCCCTCTGGCTCCTGGCCATGGTGTATGTATGTCATCCATGGAATCTGACAGCCCGGGTTCTCTGCCTCCTAACTACTGGACGGTTAGTTATTCGCACATGCTCACCAGATCTTCACATTTTATTTTAAGGAATACTATTTCATTATTTTTGTCCCTCTGGCTCCTGGCCATGGTGTATGTATGTCATCCATGGAATCTGACAGCCCGGGTTCTCTGCCTCCTAACTACTGGACGGTTAGTTATTCACATATGCTCACCAGATCTTCACATTTTATTTTAAGGAATACTATTTCATTATTTTTGTCCCTCTGGCTCCTGGCCATGGTGTATGTATGTCATCCATGGAATCTGACAGCCCGGGTTCTCTGCCTCCTAACTACTGGACGGTTAGTTATTCGCACATGCTCACCAGATCTTCACATTTTATTTTAAGGAATACTATTTCATTATTTTTGTCCCTCCGGCTCCTGGCCATGGTGTATGTATGTCATCCATGGAATCTGACAGCCTGGGTTCTCTGCCTCCTAACTACTGGACGGTTAGTTATTCACACATGCTCACCAGATCTTCACATTTTATTTTAAGGAATACTATTTCATTATTTTTGTCCCTCTGGCTCCTGGCCATGGTGTATGTATGTCATCCATGGAATCTGACAGCCCGGGTTCTCTGCCTCCTAACTACTGGACGGTTAGTTATTCGCACATGCTCACCAGATCTTCACATTTTATTTTAAGGAATACTATTTCATTATTTTTGTCCCTCTGGCTCCTGGCCATGGTGTATGTATGTCATCCATGGAATCTGACAGCCCGGGTTCTCTGCCTCCTAACTACTGGACGGTTAGTTATTCGCACATGCTCACCAGATCTTCACATTTTATTTTAAGGAATACTATTTCATTATTTTTGTCCCTCTGGCTCCTGGCCATGGTGTATGTATGTCATCCATGGAATCTGACAGCCCGGGTTCTCTGCCTCCTAACTACTGGACGGTTAGTTATTCACATATGCTCACCAGATCTTCACATTTTATTTTAAGGAATAAGATTTCATTATTTCTGCCTTTTATACTAAGTCTCTATGCTTAGCTTGGATTTGTGGCCAGGCTCCTGCGGATCAGCCGTCCTGCAGTGAAGCGGCCATTCATTCTACATCAGTTCACTCTTTCTTTTGGAAGAAAGCAGTTGGAGCTTATTCAGTACTTCCTACTTACTCTTATTAAAAAGGGAGTGTTAGACTGAATTCCCAGGACTCTCATATTTAACCTTTTGTGCCTGTTTGCGGCAAGGTCTTGTGACACAGAGCCCAGGATTCCCTGGTGGTGTTAGCATCATGACTTAATTGCTGTTCTGTCTCTCTTGCTTACATTGTGTGGTAATTGTCATTATTACACCCTCTGAACATGATGGAGACTGAGACCTCCAATGCGTCTCTCCCTAAGAAGGGAGCTTCTGGCGATTCGGGGGCTATTAAAAAAAAACCAAAAACCCCACCATGCTCATATTCGGCAAAGAAGACCACCATTGAGATTGCCAGTGTAGTGGTTGCTAGGGATGCATTGGCCATTTTGAAGCTGCTGCAGGCATCAACTGGTGCAAGCAGAGGAAGTTTACCTTTACCACAGAGGAAGTATTTCAGCAAAGCACTGCACAGAATAGTGAGTTTGCATCAAGAGATGACTTAAACTCAGGGGTAACTTCCGCTGCCAGGCTTTCCGAGCCTTGCTAACCAAAGGGGATTCAGATTATTTCACAGCAGGGGTTTTTGCTGCACAGACTGGCCTTAAAGAGACATGGGCTGAGCCAGGTCCAAGTATGTAGGCAAACTTTTATGCTCCATTATTTTTACAGAGGAGAGTTTTACTGTTAGCAATCCAGGATATTTGGAAGGAGGGATTTATTCTGGTGGGGAAGAGGATTCCATAAGGAGGAGATGCCTGCCCTGATTTCTCAGGTAATGTCCGCTTTGAGACTGACTGAGGAAATGCCCTGATTGGGACCCAATTTTAAAGGATTCGCACAGGTCTTTATCTTCTAGCCCTTTACATTCAGAAATTGAGACTATGAAGTTAGCTGAATGGGACTCACCGGAAGCAGAATATAGACAGCCAAGGGCATTTAGCAAGCTGTACCTGTTACCAGTGGAATCGCAGGAAGGCCTCTTTCAGTTATCAAAGATGAATGCAATGGCACTGTGGCTAGGAGAGCTACCATACCCTTAAAGGATACACAAGACAGGATAGAACTGATTCTCAAACACCTATATTCAGCAAAATTTATCACACTCTAGGTTGCCATTTGTGCTAGCTATGTAGCAAGGGCTTGCTATGCTGGATTCAGCATCGATTAGAGGAGGAGGATGTGGCTAGGTTGAAGTCTGCAACTGCCTGTTTGGCAGATGGATTATATATTAGTGTAAGCAAAGTCTTTAGCTCTTTCTGTCTGTGCCAGAAGACTGTTCTAGCGCCATAGCTGAGCAGCAAACTTTTTTTCAAATGCTTGCCTAAGTAGATTGCCCTTTAAAGGCAATTATCTTTTTGAGGAAGAGCTTGATAGATTGGTGTTGAGCTTAGGAGAGACCAAATCTCACAGACTTCCAGAGGACAGGTCAAGATCAAGCTTCTGCTCTTTTCGTGAGTGCAGTCAATACAATGAGACAAAGAGATTTCCGCAACAGCTCGCCAAAGAGAAAAGAGAGTCTCATTCCTTTTGAGGGGCAAGGCGGCCATGTGGGGATTCAGCACAGCCTTCAACCTCCAGTCGGGCGATACAATGAGGCACAGGGAATTCACTCCATGATTAGTCTATAGGAGGAAGACTACAAGGCTTTCTCAAGGAGTGAATCCAAATAACAATGGACCAGTGGGTCCTAAATATTATTCAAAATGGATACCCACCAGAATTCCAATTTCCTGTGAGAAAGTTTTGTAATTTCACCGGCCTCTTCAAAAATGCAGGCAATTCATTCTACCCTAGCCAAATTGAGAAGTTTACAGGCAATTTGTCCAGTATCTTTCAATGAGCAGAGGCAAGGCTGCTATTCAATTTTTGTTATCCCCGAGAAGGTTGGCAATTTCTGCCCAATATTAGACTTAAAAGGTGTGAACAGAAGCCTGTATGTACCCCATTTCCACATGGAAACTCTCTGATCAGTAATCTCTTCAGTAAGAAAGGGAGACTTCTTGACTTCTCAGGACCTGAAAAAAGCAATGGGAGCACTGAGAGGAGAGGATTATGTTGCTGGTGGCTGGAAAGTAAGTACTGCTTGGAGACATTTTTAAAACTTAAAAGTATTGGGGAGAACTAAACTATTGGGGCATATTATTTAGTGTTTTTGTTTTAAAAAGGTAGTCAAAGTTAGGCAACAAATAGAAGTTTGTGTTTGTATTACCCAGCCCTAGCTCATCCTTTTAATTTATAGACAGGCGTCACTATCATACGTAAAATAAAATTTAAAAAAAATCAGCCTTTTAACAAACTCAGAAATTCCCCATACCTTATCCAAAGTTTGATCATTCCCTTGTAGGATACTACCAGATATATAGTAAATAAACTAACACCCATAGCAACCTAAAACATAACTAGGAACGGAACAAATTTAAGATGAAGGCAGCAGTCCAGCAGCAAGAGCGGGGACTCCCAGTCTTTTGCATCGAGTGTCACACATGATTTTTTTACCCGCCGGTGAGAAGTTGTACATGTGCATGCGATGCAAGGAGCTCCTGTCTCTCAGAGAATGAGTCCAATCTCTGGAAGCTAAAGTGGCAGACCTGGAGGAGCTGAGGCGGACAGAGGTATATAGAGGAGACCTTCATGGACATAGTAGCTAAGTCCCAACTCCAGTCTGGCATCCCTGGTGCTGCCTTGGAGGAGGGAAGGTCTCATGATCAGAGAGCATCAACCTGGTGCACAGGAAATGATCCTGTAGCAAGGACCTGCTCTCCAGGAGGTGCATTGTCCTCTCGCACAGAGAGATGTCTTTTCTAGGGCTTCCAGGAAGGGTCAGGTTGGCCCTCATAGTTGGTGATTTGATTATTAGGAATGTAGATAGCTGTGTGGCTGGTGGGCATGAGGATCACCTGATGATATGCCTACCTGATGCAAAGGTGGTGTACCTCGCATGTCTCCTAGATATTATTTTAGACAATGCTGGGGCGGAGCCAGCTTTAGGCTCTTAAGTAGAAAGCTGAAACTCAGAACCTCCAGGGTAGCATTCTCTGAAATGCTCCCTGTTCCACGTGGAGGTCCCCAGAGGCAGGCAGAGCTCCGGAGTCTCAATGCATGGATTTATTTATTTATTTGTTTAGCATTTTTTATATACCGAGGTATAGCAGAGTTGCCTTCACTCCGGTTTACATACAGAACAACGTGTTACATTGAACGATGTTTGAAATTTAAGAATATCAAAAATTAACAATAATGAGCAAAGACATAACAAGGAGAATGAGTATAACAGGATAACACAGGGTGGAAACCCTGAGTATGTGAACAGAGATATCTGGGAACATTGAAAACAGAGGACATCTGCGTCATGAAACAGGGAGATTGATTGAAGGAGATATTGAAAGATAGCAGGCTATGTTAATATGATGGATATTAATATGATATTATGATAATATGATTGGATGAGACGATGGTGCAAGGAAAAGAGATTCAGTTTTATTAGGAACTGGGGAACCTTTTGGGGGAAGGGGGGGTCTCTTCCGAAGGGATGGGCTCCACCTTAACCAGGGTGGAACCAGACTGCTGGTGCTAACCTCTGAAAAGGAGAGAGAGCAGCTTTTAAACTAGAACAAAGGGGAAAGCCGACAGTCACTCAGCAACATATGGTTCGGAGGGAGGTATCTTCAAAGGATACTAATGAAACATTAGAGTTAGGGGATCCCAACAGAGAGGTTCCACTAATAACAAAAGTAGTCCAAGTGCCTGTAATTTAAAAACTTACCTGAGTTAAAAGATTCCAATTTATCCCCGACAACTGAAAAGCTGAATGTTAATACAAACAAAAAACACTTTGAAATGTTTGTATGCTAATGCCAGAAGTAAGATGGGAAAATTAGTGTATAGCAGTGAATGATGACATAGACTTAAGTGGCATATCAGAGATATGGTAAAAAGAGGTTAACCAATGGGATAGTGCTATACTGGGATACAAGTTATATTGCAATGACAGAGGAGCATCTTGGTGGTGGAGTGGCATTTTGTCTGGGTTGGCATAGAGTCCAACAGGATAAAGATCTTGCATGAGACTAAATGTACAATCGGATCTTTATGGGTAGAAATCCCTTTTGTGTTGGGGATAAGAATAATGATAGGAGTATACCACCATCCACCTGGCGAAAATGGTGAGACGGACAGTGTGAAAGGCTAAGAGAAATTAGGGAAGCTAACCAAACTGTAGTGCAGTAATAATGGAAGATTTCAATTATCCCAAAATTGACTGGGAAAGTGAAACATCAGGGCATGCTAAAGCGAGAGAGTTCCTAGATGGAATAAAAGATTTATGGAGCAATTGGTTAGGGAACAGACAGAGGGAGCAATTTTAGATCTAATTCTCAGTGGAGACCAAGATTTGGTGAGAGAGGGTAATGGTGGTGGGGCCGCTTGGCAATAGTGATCATAATATAATCAAATTTGAATTAATGAATGGAAAGGGGACAGTATGTAAATCATGGCTCTAGCGCTAAGCTTTCAAAAGGGAAACTTTGATAAAATGAGAAAAATAGAAAAAAACTGAAAAGTGCAGCTACAAAGGTAAAAAGTGCAACAGGTGTGGACATTGGTTTTTTTTTGTTTTGCTTTTTTAACAAACAAAACCATCCTAGAAGCACAGATCAGATTTATTCCATGGAAGGAAGACACAATGATTACTGGCATGGTTAAAAGATGAGGTTAAAGAGGCTATTTTAGCCACAAGATCTTCATTCAAAAACTGGAAGAATGATCCAACAGAAGAAAATAGGATAATGCATAAGCGTTGGCAAGTTAAATGTAAGACATTGATAAGACAGGCTAAGAGAGAATTTGAAAAGAAGTTGGCAATAGAAGCAAAACCTCACAATAAAAACTTTAAAAAATATATCCAACGCAGAAAGCCTGCAAGGGAGTTGGTTGGACCGTTGGATGATCAAGGGGTTAAAGGGGCAATTAGAGAAGATAAGGCCATCATGGAAAGATTAAACAATTTCTTTGCTTCAGTGTATGAGGATGTTGGAGAGATACCATTCTGGAAAAAGTTTTCATGGCTGATGATTCTGATCAACTGAACCAAATCACTGTGAACCTGAAAGATGTGGTAGGCCTGATTGACAAACTGAAGAGTAGTAAATCACCTGGACCGGAAGGTATGCATCCTAGGATACTGAAAGAACTCAAAAATGAAATTTCAGAGCTGTTAGTAAAAATGTGTAACCTATCATTAAAATCATGCAATGTACATGAAGATGGCCAATGTGTAACCCCTGTATTTAAAAAGGGTTCCAGGGGTGATCCTGATTTCAGTGCCAGGAAAAATCGTGGAAACTGTTGAATAAAATCATAAAATATTTGATAGACATGGTTTGATGGGACACAGCCAGCATGAATTTACCCAAGGGAAGTCTTGCCTCACACATCTACATTTTTTTAAAGAGGTGAATAAATGTGGACAAAGATGAACCAGTAGATGTGGTGTATTTGGATTTTCAGAAGGTGTTCGACAAAGTCCCACAAGAGAGGCTTCTAAGAAAACTAAAAAGCCATGGGATAGGAGGCGATGTTCTTTTGTGGATTGCAAGTTGGTTAAAAGACAGGAAACAGAGTAGGATTAAATAGTTTTCACAGTGGGGAAAAAAACAGTGGAGATTCTCGGGGACCGTTGCTTTTTAATATATTTATAAATGATCTGGAAAAGGGGTATGAAGAGTTAGGTGATCAAATTTGCAGACACAAAATTATGCAGAGTAGTAAAATCTCAATCAGATTGTGATGAATTGCAGGAGGACCTTGCAAGACTGGAAGATTGGGCATCCAAATGGCAGATGAAATTTAACATGGACAAGTGCAAAGAGATGCATATAGGGAAAAATAACCCATGCTATAGTTACACAATGTTAGTCTATCTTAAGAGTTACCACCCAGGAAAGAGATCTAGGCATCATAGTGGATAATACAATGACATCATCAGCCCAGTGTGCTGTGCGATCAAAAAAGCAAACAATGTTAGGAAGGGAATGGCAAATAAATCGGAGGATGTCATAATGCCTCTGTATCGCTCCATGGTGAGACTGCACCTTGAATACTGTGTACAATTCTGGTTGCTGCACCTCAAAAAGGATATAGCTGCACTGGAGAAAGTACTAAGAAGGGTGACCAAAATAAGGGGCATAGAACAGCTGCCCTATAAAGAAAAGCTAAAAAAGTTAGGGCAGTTCAGTTTGGAGAAGAGATGACTGAGGGAGGGATCTGATAGAAGCCTACAAAACCATGTAAGGACTTGAACTAGATAATGTAAATAGGTTATTTACTCTCTCAGATAATAGAAGGACCAGGGGGGCACTCCATGAAGTTAGCAAGTAGCTCATTTAAGACAAATGGAAGAAAATTCTTTTTCACTCAGCACAGCACATAGTTCAGCTCTGGAATTCATTGCCAGGGGATGTGGTTTCAGCAGTGAATGTAATCTGTTCCAGCTCTCTGCGCTGCATTCTGCAGGTCAGAAAGTTCAGATGGGAGTGTCTCAGCAGAAACGTGAGACCCAAGAGAAGGGACCGGAGTGCTGGTGCGTTCCAAATGGTCCAGAGATGGGGAGTTCCCCTACTGGATTTAATGGTGGCAAGGCAAAATGCAAAGACCCTACAGTTTGGCAGCGAGGTCATAGATGCGCTGGGGTTCAGACTTGGCCAAAGGAAGGGATGCTTTGTTTTCCTTATTACTCAACTTATTAGTGGCTAAGATGGAAAAACAGAGAGAGGAGGGGTTTATATGGTTATGGTGGTGGAGGCTGTAGTATGTAGATCTGCACAGATAGTCCATTGGGATTGCCAGCTTCAGCAGGGACCTATTCTGATGGAAGACCCTCCTCATTACTCTTATACCCTGGCTCTTGAGAGAGGATAAAGTTAACTGAAGGTACATAACTCTCTCATCAATACATTATTACAATCAAAGAAAGTATCCACTTCATTATCTTATGTGAGAATATGGAGATGTTTGGAGACATTTTGCAGGGCGATCCATTGTTCCTCTTGGCACTCTCAGATTAATGATATCCTTGCCTTTTTGCAAAGAGGACTGGACAAAGGATTAGCCTATAATTCTCGAAAGGTTCAGGTTGTAGCAATTTCCTGTTTTAGGGGGAGAGGTAAAGGGTTATCCCGGTCAGCTCAGACGTTTCTCGTTTCCTCCAGGGCGTAAAATGATTAAAGCCTCCGGTTAGCCTGCAGCACCAACATGGGACCTCCGCTCTGATAGGGGCACCATTTGAGTCATTAAAGCAGGCTTCTTTAAAGGATTTCACTTTGAAGGCAGTTTTCCTGGTTACGATAAATTCGATGAGGAGAATTTCTGAATTGCAGTCACTATCATGCCCTGCTCCCTATCCTCAGGTTCAGGGTAGTTCTGAGGCGGTTCCTTCTTTTTTTTTGGTGAAAGTTATTTTAGGTTTCCATTTGAACCAAAAGATTGCTTTTCATAAGATCAGACTAGAAGGGTTCAATGGAGGCGTTAAAATTCCTTGATGTAAAAAGGTGTCTTCTGAGTTACCTATGGGTAACCAAGATTTTTAGAAAAAACTTTGTGCTTTTCAGCGGGCCTTGAAAGGGTGAGGCCCCATCAAAGGCAGCTCTTTCCTGTTGGATTAAGGAGGCCATTATTTCGTATTTGTTACAGGGCAAACCTTCACCCAAGGGTTTAAAGGCTCAGCCCAAGAAGCAGCTTGCACACAGGTTGAATGAGTATGGGGCAGTTAATCCCTTAGATACTTGTAAGGCAGCTACTTGGGCTACATTGAGTATGTTGATAAAGCAGTATAGACTGGATCTTTTTGCCAAACAGGATACCCATTTTGGGGCAACTATTTAATGTATGGGGCTTGCTACTTCCTACTTGTTTCTGGACTGGTGAGCTTAGGACAAGGAAGGAAAATTTAGACTTAACTGCTAATTTTCTTTCCTTTGAGTATGCTCCAGCAGTCAAGAAGCCCACCTGGGGAAAAGGTATGGCAGAGCTGCCATAAAAAAAAAAAAAAAGTTGAAAGGAATGGTTAAACAGGAGTTTATTTTATGCCTTTGTTCTGGCAACCTCCTTCACTTTCCTCCTCAGTAATTTATGGGGATTAAATATTTTCTGTCTAGTTGAAAAAGATTTGTTTTTGGAATGAACTGATTTAATGGAGTGTGGGGGCCCAGTGTAAGGTGAACTATGACATAAGTATATTGCTTGTCACAGATTCCATGGATGACATACATGTAAATTATTTTGATGACATCATGTAACTCTGCCTCAAGGAGTGAGGGACATTTCCCACTTATTTCTTGACTGGTGGCGCAGAAGTAAAGGAAAGATAATTATTAGGTAAGTCTTGATTGTTCCATTCTCACATTTAGCCTAAAAAAATAGCCTATCCAGGCTGGAGGTTTCTAACATTCTTAATTACCCATGATAGTTCCTGTGTTTGGTTTAAATAATTTAAAGGCATGAGGTACACTCGCAGGTATAAAGCTGCACTGAAACTTTATAAAACTAATGAGCCTCTGCATCCTGATCCTTATACTAAAGCTGTGAAATTTTCCTCTTTAACATAAAGATAATTTAAGAACCAGGGCCCATGTGGCAGGGCTTTATAGGGTTGCTGCAGCTTAAGCAGAGAAATGTTCTAGTATTTTGAGGAAATCCATGCTGCGCTGTGTAAATGTTAGTCACTATGGCCTCTGGCTCTGACCATTGGGATTTGAATTTTGGCTAGAAAATTGCACTTCAACAGGGCTTACAGTGCCCCAAGATGGGAGAGGCTAAAACTGGAGTCTAACATGGATGAAGAAATAGACCAAGCAGGCACCCTCTCTAGCCCCTGGCTTTGATCACCATTAACCAATGAATGTGGAATAAACAGCTAAAGTGTGTGACCTGCTTTGTGTGTGTGTGTGTGTGTGTGTACAGGGTGTTAACTGGGGACCGGCTTGGTAAGAAACTCAGCCACAGGGCCAATGGCGATCTCAGCAACTGACTATTCCAGTGAGAGAGGCAAAGATTTCAACTAATGCCAATAGGCTAAATCCATCTGGTTCTGCTGGACGGTAAATCAAACATAGGACTCAAGCCCATGCTCTTAGTGCTAGACCTTCATGTTCCTGGGCAAAACTGCATGGGCTATGAGAGAATTCTTTCCTACCCTCTGTTTGTGCTCATAAGTAAAGCCCGGAGCAGACCTGATTCAACACAACAGTATCAACATCTGTGTGCCAAAGGCTGGACCATTAATAGGGTCAATATTCTTAACTGAGCATAAATATATTTAAAAAGCTAAGGCTATCCAAACAGCAACAGGTGCCTGGGAGGGCTATAATAATGTGCAGGGATGAAAAATATTCTTTAGGATATAGTAGCTAAAATAAGAACTATTTGAGGGCAAACAGGATTATAGTCCTCCTATGGCTGACGTGATTAGATGGAGTCCAAGTGGAACTGTGACATCAAAGCTTCTAGAAACTTGCGCCTGCCCCACTGGCCACTTGCAGCCCTGGCCTCGCCTCTGTATCCCATGCAGGGCCCTCCGTCTCATCTTTTCCGCAGAGCCTGCAGGCTGTGGTTCATCTCATAGCTGCTGCAGTGGTGCCACAGGAGCTGGTTTTGCAGCAGGTTTTCCATTGTTTTCCTTAACTTTGCTGCTGGCAGTGTGGTGCCAGCCTTGTTGTTTTTGCCCAGCCTGTGTCTTAGGTGCCTCACGTGTGTGTTTGGCCGTGGCTTAGATTCTGCCCTGTGTTGTCATGTGAGGTCCCTGAAACAATAGGAGTGATGCTTCCATCAGGCCATGTGCTTAAATCCCAGCAGGGACTCAGGCAGAACCACAAAAGCGATGGCTGATAGCTCTCGCATGCGGCATGGTTCGGGTCCAGTTGGTAACAGCCGGAGTGCAGGAGCAGGTGGCCTCTTCAGGGGTGACATTGGGTGGAGAGTGAGATAAGCAAGCTTGTGGTATGGATGTAGTATGTGATACTGAATAATTAAAGCAAATGCTCGTATCTCTGCTTTTTCTGTCTTGTCCTGTTTGATTGCTAGCATGTTGTATTGCTCTGTCTCTTTATGCTGAAGGTTATGTTTTATTTACTTTCTCTTCAGTGCCTTTTGGTCTCTGCTCCCTGCCATGAGCTCATTTTCCTTGCTTTTTTTTTTTTTTTGTGGCCTCTTTGGATGGGGCTGTTGCTTTTTCTCTGCTCTCCTATAGCTGTGACCCAAACTGATTTCTTCCCTTTTAGTAGCTAGCATGTTTTTATGGTGGAAGATTAATTTTCTGACTGGAGTTTATAGACTAGTCGGGTGCTAAACTTGGATGTTCACCAGTTTTAATCAAACATTTTCATACACTTAGAAAACAAAACATCATGACATGGACCATTGGCAAAATTACTTACTCCAGTTATATAGACCTGGTGCCTTTTTTTTTTTATAACTTTATTTTATAATCAGCATCCAAATGAGAGCACTTACAAATGAGTAAAAATTACATCTCCAATACAAAGAACAAATTCAATTAAGTATCCACCCTCAACCCTGTCACTATTTTCAAACATAGGCAGAGAGTTACACCCTTCACATAGATATATAAACCAAGTCCCCCCCAAGAATTTAAATTAGAGATGCTTTCCTTTAGTGCAAGTATTTATCCTCTGTAATGATCCCATTTCCCTTTGCATAAGGAGGCAATTTCTACTATAGTCTGGAACCAAAATTCCCAATTGGGCAAAGTTTGCCAGTTGTCAGCCTGGCTATCTACAATAACTGCAAGAGAAGACTGCTGTGGTTGGGATAGAAGGAACTAAGAACAGGATGTGAGTGGCAGCTCCAGTTGTGTATCTGTGATATTTCAGCATGAAGTCTGATCCACAACTTCTCCACTTCCATTCAGCCCTAGATAGGAATATGTACCTTATCTTCCACAATTTCTCAAAAAATATAGTGGAAATGCTGAATTTGGGGGGAAAAAAAAGAGGTAGGTATATTTAAAGTTCTTGTATTCCACAAAATCCATCTTCACTGCTGATTACAATTCCTATACCCTTCAGGTAAGAGCTTGTACATCTGCTCATGGTTTTTTGGACAGAGTTTCTACAGCACACCAGCTCTGCTGCCACTGTGTTAAGGTGTAAATCTAGATCCTGGTTCCTGCTTGGTAGTGGACTGCGATTTATCCTACACTTCCTCCCCATCAAAGTTAAAATGATAAATCATCTAACTCCTCTAGTATGTTTGTTCTTGCATGTACCTGCTGATAAGATCCCACATGGGTCGTAAGCTTGGCTAGTACTGGAGTTCAGCCTCTTTCCATACCTAAACATCAGTTGGAAGTGGAGTCAGAGCAGAGGATTGTCATAAAGAGGGGCCATCTTTTCAACAGCTTTACTCCAACACTATTGTGATAACTCATATAGAAAGTATTAATTTTACCAGTAATAGAATTTGGACAGGCTCTTTCTTTACCCATTCTTACTCAATGCTGCTCGCTAATTTAATTGGTATGGAGCAGGAGTAGCCCATGCTGGTCTTAGAAAGCCCCAAAGAGGCCAGGTTTTCTGGATATTCACAATGAATATAGATGAGCATGCAGTGACCCAGTTGTGGCTCTCAAGGAGTAGAGTTCACACCCCTGGTATAGATTCTCTCATCTTACAGAAATATTAATGCACAAGTGTTGAGCCACAGAAAATGGCTGTAAACAAGTTGGTATCTTACCCATAGCCCCCACTTGTAAAATTTGAGATTGGAGTAGGTTCTTCTATCTCAAAAAGCACCATATTCATTTAATCAAAACTGGGCCTTACGAATCATTAGCACAAGATCAGCCACTGGGTCACTGAAAACCTGTACTAACAAGAGAGCCAAGTCAAGGCTTGGATGGAAGAGAAGAAGTAAAAGGGGGCATCCCTGCCTCTCCTCTCCTTTTGCAGAGGGAAGAATCCCATCTACATACCATTTGTCATCACCATGGCTCTAGGGTTCTTAGAGCAGGCCCTAATCCCCAGAACAAATGGGCCGATACAGTAAAGTGTGCACTGTTAGCCCATGTTTGGACATGCGTTTGATGCACTAGCTTTACGCCTTATACAGTAAGGGGTAATAGCTCGTCAAATATGCAGCCAACCCTCCCGAAACTAGTAGTACCTGCAACATATAAATGCATGTGGATGGACCTATTAGTTATTCCCGTGCAATCCAGAAAGCAAAATGTGCAGCGAAGGCACACATTTTACTTTCAAAAATTAATGCCTGCTGGTGCCGGGGACGTTTACAGAAAAACAGAAAAAAAACCTGCTTTTCTATACACCTAGTGATTAAGTCTGAGGCCTCCCAACAAAAAAAAAAAAAGTTTTAAATGGGCCTACGGATCGGAAGATGGATGCTCAATTATGCCAGCGTCCATTTTCTGAACCTGTGGCTGTTAGCAGGCTCAAGAACAGATGACGGAAAAATTGAGCATCGGCTGTGAAACCCACTGACAGCCGCTGCTCCTGTCAAAAAGGAGGGGCTAGGGCCACACTAGTGTCCCTAGCACCTCTTTTTACCACAGGCCCTCATTTCCATGTTCTTTCCCCCCTGAATCACATGCACAGGAGAGCAGGCACTCTCCCACAACATTTACTGAATCAGCCTGAAAGTTTGTAAGGGAATCCCACCCTCTTCAGAACATGGTAAAGGAAAAAAAAAGAAAAGGCTCAAGAACTACACTCAAATGCATTATCTGCATTCAGGGGTAAGAGCAAGCCTGGCCTGTTTTCTTTGAGCTGGATGCCTCCTCTTAATTGACTGATGACCTACTTTTAAAGCATTTTTGAGCTGCAGCAATCAGCTAAGGTATAACCTACTCCATCTGGAACTGGAGCACAATAATGCTCAATACCAGAAGTCTAAGAAGTAAGATGGGAGAGTTAGAGTGTATAGCAGTAAAGTATGAGATGCACCTAATTGGCATCACAGAAACCTGGTGGAAGGAGGATAACCAATGGGACAGTGCTATAGCAGGGTACAAATTATATTGCAATGACACGAAAGATCAACTTGGAGGGGGTGTGTGGCACTTTTATGAACAGGAGGATATAAAGTCCAACAGGATAAAGAACATACAAGAGACTAAATGCACAGTAGAATCTATATGGGTAGAAATTCCATGTGTGTTGGAAAAGATTATAGTGATAGGAGTATATTACCATCCAACTGGACAAAATGTCAGACAGATTATGAAATGCTAAGAGAAATCAGTGAAGCTAACCAATTTGGCAGTGCAATAATAATGGGAGATTTCAATTACCAGTCAAACAACAAGCGCAGAATAGCTCATTGGATCCAAATATATTTATTTGAGAAAAGTATAAATGGCAACTCCACTGTCAATTTTTACGTATGGTTCCAATTGCAAGTAGGGGTCCCCTGACACGGACCCCGTGTTTCGCCCACTGGCTTCGTCGGGAGGGACAACACCGTATAATCACACAATCTACAAATAAAATTTCAACATTTAACATGGATCCTAATATATCATAGGTACAGAACAGCATACACTTCAATGATCTTATACATGTAACATACCTTCAGAAATTTCAGCAACCGGGTAACAGGGAGTGCAAATACACTATCACAGGGCCGGCATTTAAACGCCGAGCCCCATTCTGGCGCGAAATATCAACCAATAGGAGTCCGAGAATGAAAGGAGCCAATCAGATCACAGCAGGTAAGTTAGGTTACTTACGTGAAGAAACTCCACTCTAAATCACTATTAAGGCCACCAGGGGTCTCTGTGTCAAGGAGATAGATCCACTTCTGTTCCCTCTGGATAAGTAATTCAGAATAATTACCGCCCCGCACAGGGGGACGAACCACATCCAAAACAAAGAATTTTAAGTCCAGTATCTGATGCTGCTGTTGAATCCAATGTTCAACCAGCGGTTCATGCTCCCTATGATTCTTTATGTTTGATCTGTGTTCTATTATACGAGTCTTTATCATCAGTTTTGTTTTGCCCACATATAATTTTTTGCACGGACAATAAATTACATATACCACCCCTGTGGTGGTGCAATCTGATGAACCTCGAAGTGTAAAAATCCTAGAAGTACTGGGATGAATGAATTCAGACATGGTTGATGTTAAAGGACATACTGTACAGTGACCACATGGTTTGTGGCCACTGGTGTCAGAACCACTTGTCGGACTTGATACTGCATGAACCAACATATCCTTTAAATTTTTTCCCCTTCGGTATGTAAACTGAAGGGTAGAATGAAAAAAACGGTCCAAAGATAATGCTAGCCAATGCTTCCGTATAAGATTTGAAATAGTCTTACTTTGTACTGAAAATGGCAAAATGCAATTAATTGATCCATCCTCAGAAACATTCCGTGGTAAAAACAAAAAGTCTCTGTTAACATAGAGAGCACGCTTGTAAGCCCGTTTCAAAATCTTGTACGGGTACCCACGCTGGGTAAACCGTGTCATCTGCTTAGCTTGGGTCATATATTCTTCTTTAGAAGAACAAAGCCGGGGTAACCTTAGGAATTGTCCTGTAGGAATATTTTGTTTTAAGAAACGTGGATGGCAACTTTTATACTGTAAGAGGATATTTTTATCAGTATGTTTACGAAAAATAGTGGTGGTAAAATGATTAGAAACGGAAACCAGAATGTCCAAAAACGGAATACTACAACTTTGTATGTCAAAATTAAATTGAAGATTACTGTCACAACTATTTAGCCAATCTAAGAAAACAAAAAATTTGTATATCTGTTCCTACCCAAACTAAAAAAATCGTCAATATACCTTAAGCTAAACTGGAAAAAAATGTGACCATGCTGATGGATAAATAAAGGTATCTTCGAACATAGCAACATATAAACAGGCAAGGCTAGGGGCCATAGTTGCACCCATCGCCGTGCCCTTAACCTGCTGATAATATTGTGAATCAAAAATAAAAAAAAATTTTGTAAGGGCTAAACGTGCCAATTTTAACAAAAAATCAGTAGGGGTACGATTAGGGTCAGATCTAAGTTCTAATGTTCGTTGGATCACATTCAGAGCCTCCTCCTGGGGGATATTTGAATATAGCGAGACTATGTCCAAAGTTACTAGAAACACAGGATCACTCGGCACTGGCACCTATTCCAGGAGTGTAATTAAATGTGAGGAGTCTCTCACGTAGGATTTAATTTTTGGAACAAATGGTCTCAGAAAACAGTCAATAAATTTTGATAATGGCTCTAAAAGAGAATTACCGGAGGTACTGAGCAAGGTGTTTGTAGCTATGAAAGAGGTGGGTTCAATGCCAGCGACGATGCGGTCCGCTAATATTGTGGTCCTTCCTAAACCTGGCAGGGATCCCCTTCTTACAGGGTCTTACAGGCCAATATCTTTATTAAACTTAGATATTAAAATATATGTGAAAATATTGGCTAATCGCTTAAAAAATATCATGCCCCTAATTATAGCAAAAGACCAAGTTGGGTTTATCAAGGGCAGAAGGGCATCTGTGAATATACATAGGGTACTTTGTGCTCTGGAAGCGTGTGTTAATAGATCCCTGCCTGAGCCTTTATTAGTGGCGTGTGATGCGGAAAAAGCTTTTGATAGGGTCGAATGGCTTTTTTTTAAAACAGACCCTATGGAAATTTGGTATTAGTGGGGAGTTTTTTGCCTATGTCTCTTTACTATACACTCCTCTATTGGACAAAATTAGAGGGAAATTGGAAGCTTGGCGGAACTTCCCCTTATCTTTGCACGGCTGAGTGACTGTCATTAAGATGATCATTGCTCCCAAGCTACTCTACTAGTTGCTTATGATGCCCATTTATTTGTTGGAATCGGATTTAAAACATCTTCAACGGGATATTGCCTGTTTTTTATGGAAAGGCAAGAGGGCTCGCATGGCATATAAAACTTTGGTAGCACCCAAAGAAAAAGGGGGCCTAAATTTGCCTGATTTCAAATTGTACGCATGGGCTGCTAATTTAAGATTTCTAGGGGATTGGATATATGGCACTTCCGAGTACTCTGACTACTCCTTGATTCAAGATATTTGTCATCCAGTAGATCCTAAATTGATTCTACACCTATCTAAAAGGGACATTTCTCAATTGGGTATATCAGCCAGCTTGGTGTTTACTGTACGTCGGGCCTGGGTTGCGTTGAGAACCCTTTTGCAGTTACCCACTCAGCTGTCTTCTCGGTATCCGTTGTCTAATAACCCGCTAACTCCCCCATTTGATATTCTTTTTAGAAGTCCGTTATTATCTTTGGAACAAACGACTTTGGGGGGAGTATGCGATTCCACCACTGGGAAACTCAAATCTTTTGAGGAATTGCAGTTACAGTTAGGCCTGCAACACACTCATTTTTTGTACTATGGGCAAGTGTGTGCTTATGCTTGTCAATTGTTGAAGAAGGTAAACAAGCCGTTGGACAGTCCCACATATTTATTTCTTCTTAAACTATCTCAAACAAAACAAGGCTCACTATCCCTTTTATACAAATATTGCCAAAATATTACACCATATCCAGTATTGGACAATTTACTCACGAAATGGCATAATGATATCCCAGAAGAGCTTGATGCCCTAATGCTACAAGATGGTTATATGGCCATCTTCAAAGTTACAAACAATGTCGCTGTGAGAGAAATACAAGGGAGGATATTCCATATGGTGGTGTATACCCCACAAGTTGCATTCCATATGGGATTGTCCCACTCCCAACTCTGTCCGAAGTGTAATACAGAACTTGCTACATTCATACATATGTTGTGGGAATGTCCTTTAATTCAGGCTTTTTGGGAACAAATTCGTATGTTACTGTCTACCCTATTTGGTGTACAGATTGAATGGTCCCGAGCTTTTTGTTTATTAAACATTGATATAGGTGAATCCTCGTTAAACCACGAGAATATAGTGTTCTTTTCAAAAACATGTTTGATTATTAAAAAGTGTATTTTATTGAAGTGGATTGAAGCTGCTCCACCTGACCAATCTCTATGGTCTGCGCAGATGTCTCATTTATTTCAAATGGAATATGGATCTTTATATGTGACTGCATCTCCTAAGAAGAAGATGATCCTATTTAGTGACATTTGGCAGACATTTTACATCTCATTGCCTGCAGCTACTCAACACTTGTTCCCTTTTCCAGCCGTGGCGTGACAGAAGACTTTGTTAGCCATAATATCCACACGTGGTATTTCAAGGGCAGGGGAGTGGTCAACAGGCCGTACTAATATAATACGGGTTCGTCATAATTCCTCTGTGTATAGGTGGAAGTGGGTAACCATATATGGTTTCATGATATTTTTTTTTCTTAGCGGCACAGCACGGGGTAGGGTTAGAGTTGGGGTTCGGGTAAGGTGGGAGGGCTGGGAGCTTAAGGGAGGTTCTAAAGTAGGGGGAGTAAAAGAAAATCGAGGGTCAAAACGTGTAGGTTGGGAATGCTGTTGACTGTAATGGTACGCAGGTATCATTTATTATCTCTGTTAGTTACGTATTTGTATTTATCATTTACCATCTGTATTGTTCCCGCTGGTTTCGTTGTCATATTTCATTTGACTGCTTACTAAAATATTTTGGAAAAGAAGAGTCAGGATGGAACATCAATCGCTTAGAGGTCCAGGCAGTCAGACTAGCCTGCATACAGTTCGATCAGACTCAGAGACACATCAGTCAGTCATGTCAGACAACGCTACAACAGTGGCCTACATCAACCGTCAGGGAGGAACCAGAAGCCAACAGGCGTCTCTGGAAATAGACCCCCTAATGGTATGGGCGGAAGCGAACCTTCAAGAGATCTCTGCCGTCCACATCGCGGGGAAAGATATTGCTGTGGATTACTTCAGCAGATAAAGTCTAGACCCAGGAGAATGGAGACAGTCAACCACAGCATTCCAGTTGATAGTAAGCCATTGGGGGAACACCAACCATGGACCTCCTGGCAAACCGGTCCAACGCCCAAGTGTCCAGCTTCTTCAGCCGCAGACAGGAACCTCAGTCCCAGGGAATCGATGCCCTGGTACAGATCTGGCCACAGGAAACTATCATACGCCTTCCCATCATGGCCCCTATTGGGCACAATCATACATAAGATAGATCACCACAAGGGACCAGTAATTCTAGTGGCCCCAGACTGGCCAAGAAGGCCATGGTACGCAGATATGCGAAGGTTACTGACAAGGAGCCCTCTCCCGCTACCGCCACACAGGGATCTGCTCCAACAAGGGCCGATCCTTCACGAGGATTCAGCTCGATTCTCTCTTACAGCCTGACCATGGAGAGGACTCGCCTGAAGAAGAGCGGATACTCAGGGGCAGTAATTGACACCCTGCTCCAAGCACACAAGTTCTCTACATCCCTAACATACATAAGGATTTGGAGAGTATTCAAAGCCTGGTGTGAGGACCGCACCATCATCCCACACTCAGTCAAAATTTCAGCGCTTTTGGAATTCCTGCAGAGCTGCCTACAGAAGGGATTGTCTCTCAACTCCATCAAGGTACAGGTGGCCGCATTGTCATACTACGGAACCAAGAGTGAGGATGGTAGCCTAGCCTCTCACTCGGATGTCTCCCACTTCCTGAAAGGAATCAAGCAGATCCGACCACCCCTAAAGTGACCGGTGCCTCTATGGAACCTCAACCTGGTCCTAGACTTCTTAGCAGGAGCTTCCTTCAGACCTCTTCAGGGCCTGTCTCACCGACTATTAACATTGAAAACAGTCTTCCTGGTGGCAGTCTGTTCGGCCTGTCATATCTCCGAGCTACAAGCACTGTCCTGCCAGGAACCATTCCTCAGACTCACTCCGGGAACAATCCAGTTACACACGGTCCCGTCCTTCCTCCCCAAAGTGGTTTCTCACTTCCATCTCAACCAATTCATCTCGCTTCCATTGCCTGATGAGCATAAGAATTCAGAAGAAACTCGCAGTCTGTGCCACCACAACGTCGGCAGCCTCCTAGTCAGATACCTGGAAAGGTCAGAATCCGTACGAAAGACGGACCATCTATTCGTCCTTCACAGCTGGAAGAAGCAAGCAGAAGCGGCCTCGCAAGCACCTATAGCCCACTGGATCAAAAGTAGTTATCAAAGCAGCCTACACCTGTGGATGCCCCAATTCTAGAATAAGAGAGTGGTCTTCTGGTTTAATAAACTGGCAGTTGCGCAGGCCAGCAATCCACTCGCGTCTCACGCTCCCAGAGTCCTAAGGCTTTTATGAGCACTAGTATTGCTATGCCTGCGCATTAACTTCATCTTCAAAGCTAAACCTGTACCTGGGTTTGAGAACAGCATCACTCATGCACTTGTTTTGGGGTCCTGGCCCCAGAGGCTCAGCCATCATGGATCACACCTTGGATTTGGAAATTGGGGTTTCCTCCAGGTTGAGAACAGCACTGGCAGAGAGTACAGCGAGAGGCCGTTTGAAAGGATGGGTTTTATTCCATAATTTTCGGCTATCGCATGGCATTTCCTATCCAGAGCAAAGTATGGAAAAAAAAAACCAGTGACTGAGTTTTAATTCTCCTTAGGGACTGCAGCAGCCCCTGAGTGCAGGTGGGGCTGTGATTGGATTGGTGGCTAAGTTGCAGAGCAACTATTGCTTAAAAGGTTGAGGAACGGTTGGTGAAGGTAAAAGCCTACTAGGGTTGACAAAAGAAGGCCTATTACAGCTCCTGTTTTACAGGCTGTTGGGGGTGAGCTCCCCCAGCTGCTTTGAGACAGTTGAGGTCAAGTTGTGGACACTTACCTTTTCATTGATGTTTGTTTGGGGCCTTTAGGATAAGCGAGCTGATCGTTCATGAAAATGCAACCAGCAGGGCGTCTGATGGGGGCTATACTGGTTTAGCCAGATACAGTGCAAAGTTTTAGCAGTCAGTCAAAAAAATAGCAAGGGGGGGGGGGTTGGAGGTAGATAGGTTAGTTTGTAGTCTACTCACATGGCAGCTGGGAAAGGCCCTTTGTTAACACATCAGGATTGATCTGCATTGTTGCATTACCAGTTCTTTAATATGTTCTACAGAGGGTTAGTGGTGATAGGGGAGGAACTACACAAATCACACACACACTCCTTCAGAACTAGTGTGACATCGTTTGCGAGCAGCAGGTGGGGCTAAGCAAGGCCCAGATGAAAGCCAGAGGGCTCTGGCAGATACAAAGTGTACATCCAGCCCATACAACAGTCCTCCCTACAATTAGCATAGGCATAAGACACTTGCTTAACCTGCTCACCCTACCCTTAATTTTCTCATAGACTCTTCTCTCACTGTCACTAAAGCACTATGGAACGCATCCATTTATTAGGCACACAGAGCACCCACCCATAGATGGGCATACGATGGAGCAAAGCCAATAGTGAGATGAGGTGGGTGCAAATACCGCCATCCATCCTCCAATACACCACAGAGCTTCCACAGCCAGACAGGATTAAGCTTGCAGTTAGGTGGAAGTGATCTGCTCTTGGTCAAAAACAACCACAGCATTGGCATCAAACAGGACTGAGCAGTCATTAAGGCACTCTCTGCCTGACCCTGGTTTCGGTCTGGTCCTTAGTATGGAGAGGAGCGCAATCCAAGATCAGGCAAAAAATAAAGTTGGGATGTTGGGTACAGCCCCTATGTCTATGATAACATGCCCCCAAAGATGTCAGCACTGTTTGCACAGGCTTGTAAAGGGCAGACGGGGTTTACCTAGCTAAGGTTGACATGGGTCTCTGTCTCCTTGCAAACAGCCCCCAGAAGTGCTAATAGACGGGCGATTCAGTACAGTCCATGGGAGAGTGGACGAACGCCTGCTCTCCCAGCGAGCGCACAGGCCACGCACCTGTGCGTGTGATTCTGTATTTAAATTAGGTGGTGCGGTAGAATCGGGCAAAAGGAGGCGCTAGGGACACTAGCGCGTCCCTAGCGCCTCCTTTTGACCCGGAGCGGCAGCTGTCAGCGGGTTTGACAGCCAACACTCAATTGTGCCGGCCTTGGTTCTCGAGCCCACTGACAGCCATGGGCTTGGAAACCGGATGCCGGCAAAATTGAGCGTCCAGTTTTCTACCCAACAGCCGCCGGCCCATTTTAAATTTTTTTTTTTTTTTACACTCTTCAGGACCTCTGACTTAATGTCACCATAGTCAGAGGGTGCACAGAAAAGCAGTTTTTACTGCCTGGTGCTGGCAGAAGCTAGCGCCTACCTTCTGCCAGCCAATTTCTGAAAGTAAAATGTGCAGCTTGGCTGCACATTTTACTTTCTGTATTGCGCGGGAATACCTAATAGGGCTATCACATGCATTTGCATGTTAAGGGCGCTAGTAGGTGCGGCGGGTTGGATGCGCGTTTTCCACCCCTTACTGAATAAGGGGTAAGGGAAAACATGTGGCCAAGGGCAGGTACTGTATCTGCCTGAGGTAGGGGTGAGGTACACACCCACACAGTAATCTGAGGATATACCAAAACACCACCCACTTGTAGATGGCACAGCAGCATTTTTTTTATTTCTTCGGGGTGGTTGACACCCTGTTTTGTTAAAGTTTTATGAAGAAGTTCTGGAAATGAAAGCTGTGTTTTGGGAGTGGAGCTGTGGCCTGAAAGGATGAGAGAAGGCCCCTGAAACAGATGGGACATCAAAACATGGATCCATGTCAGGGCAATGATTGAAAGATTGTTAAGTTTGGATTATTTTGTTTTCTATGATAAAATAAGACGCTTATAAGTCAGCGCCTGGGTATGTGAGTCAGCTCCGGTAAAAAAAAGTTTTAATAGGAAGAGAGGAGTTAAATGAAGCTATAAATAATAAAGTTGGATTTACAGGGAACGCAGTTTGCATATATACACTCATGAAGGTCCCACCAAGAAAAAAAAATACTGTGAAATATACCACTGGGTGACTTTTTGGTAGTTTGTTTCCAAGCACTTGCTATACCTCCCTCTCTCATTAGCTCCTGGCTTGGTTCCAATGGGGCCGAGTGCATTGTATAACCCCCACGCAGACAGATTAAATAGGCACTAAGGCAATAGGGGGATTAGCCCCTATTTAATGCACATCTGACCTGGAGTGAATGTAATAGCGCTCATCACATGCACACATTAAAAAAAAAAAGCATTAATAGCCGAGTCCATGTAAAAAGTACAGAAGAGCTGAAAAAAACTGCTTTTCTGTACTTTTTTTTTTAAACTTAAGAAAAAAATACCTCAGCAGACTGCCACGTCATAAAGACCGATGCAGCATTTACTAGCGTCGGTTTTCATAACCAGCAGCAGCAGCAGTAGCAGTGGGGTCGTGTTAACAAGAAGGCATGAAGGTCACGCAAGCAACTCTAGCCCCTCCTTGCTAGCGTGACCCCCCCCCCCCTTCCCCTAATTTGCTTATAGCATGGCACCCCCCTTGCGGGCACCATGTGCACATTAAGAAAGCGGGTGCTGACTTTTCAGCACCCGCTTTCTGCATCGGCCTGAATAGGGGGCAGGAGAGGGAATGCTAGCACCTGAGCAGGAGGATAAGAACCACCCTTCCACCACCCCACAGCACTACAGGGCATGGGGTAGGGCCGGGACTGTCACATCCTTAAGCTAGCAGGGGCATGGCACAGGGTGCAATTAGCCTATTAATTAGCAGAGGGTGATGGATCTATGCAAACCATGGCACAGACTGTGATGGTGGCCAAATGGAGGCCTGGCGTGCATGGAGAGGCAGGAGCCCATGGTGCTGGAGTGGCACCGGGTACCACCTTCCCAGAGCAGACGGGTGGAGGGCTGCTGCCTCACTGGAACAGCAAGTGGGTGTGGTGGGGTAACAGCCCACAGGTGGAGTCCATGTTTATAGAAGGTTAAAGTTTGCAAACTATTTGTGGATGTTGATTAAGTTCGTGTTTCTACGACTGTGTCCATAATGCTCCTTTACTGAATGATGGCATTGTTGGCAAGAGGGCAGGAAGCTAGGGCATGCCCACGGTAATGAACCAAGGTTGGGCTCAGCTCTTACAGCTGGACAGTAGGGCACCTTCCGTGACTAAACAGAACCAGCCTCCACTTAAATTTCTACCCCCCAAAAAAGGCCAGGCCTAGCTAGGCTCCTGCTAAGAATATGGAGTGTGTGTTCTTCCCTTTCTAGGATTTGTTGTCCTAAAGACTGCTGCTGGTATGGAGGTCAGCTTAATTTTAGGGAGGCAAGCACTCCTGCTTCTACAATAAGCCCCCCCAAGGCAGCAGAAGAGTAAAATTCCCACCATCACTCAGGGAGTAGTGACATTAGAGATTTCTAAATGTCATAGGTCCTCCCACCTTAACAAAGAAGAAACGGGGCTGTTACTGCATTAGCCAGAAGTCACCCCACCTTTTTGTGAAATTAATTTGGAGGCTGATGCAATACAGTACATGCTCAGCTGAGCAGACGACTGTACGGGCACGTGGATGCACATCCAAAACCACTCCCACACTAAGAAGATTGGATGTGGGTTTTGGATGCACTAAACAAGCAGCAAGCTAATAGTGCTCATCACATCTACATTCATGTTGAGAAAAAAAAAAAAAAGGTACAGCCAACATGCACATTTTCACTCAAAAATTAACACTTGCCCCAGAGTAGCTGTTAAGTGCCAAACGTTTACAGAAAAGCATTTAATATTATGGCAGTATTAGTTAGGTCAGAGGAACCTAAAAATAAATTTAAAAATTAAAAAAAAAAAGTGGCAGTAGGGAGCAGGTTAGGAAAATGGATGCTCAATTACCCAGCATCCGTTTTCCTAACTCCTGGCTGTGCACAGGTTAGGAAAAATGGACACTCAAAATTAAACATTTGTTTTCCTAAACTGCTGCCAGCCACTGCTCCTGGGCACCTGCTGCAGAGGCTGCACTAGGGCTGCCAAATTTTCCCTAGCACCTCCTTTCTACTACAGCAGTCCATTTAAATATGAAACCAGGCAGCTGGGAGAGGTGGATCAGCCTGCATCAAGAGGGGACACTCAATCAGCACCCGTTTAATGTGCACCAATAGTGCATCGGCCTGTTTGTGCTTAGTGAAGCACCTGTTCTTAAGCTGCTCCTGAGCCACTCAACTCAAGCTGTGTCCTAACTCCTGCTTATTAGGTCCAGGCTCCATGCTCGCACCAGTGCTATCTTTAGTAATACGGCTGCTAAGAGTTTCCCCTCCTAGTACCAAAACTGGTGCTTTAAACGTGCCTGCAGCTAGATATACAAGGAGGAATGGGCGAGGCAATGGGCAGTAGCTCAGTATTATCCATTCTTTGCAAAAGGGAAAGGCTGCAGCAGGGTATGCAATGCTCACAAGTGACTTTGATTATCCACTACTCATCCAGACGCATTAGCCAAGTTTGCACCTGAACTGCAGAATGAACTTCAGATTCAGAATAAAACAATTTAAACCTTGTTGCCCTTCTGATGGAGGATGCACGAGACTGTGCACACATTTTTTGGGTGCAGTTCTGCCTGATGCAGCAACAAGTTTTCCATACAAAAAAAAAATATGCACACAAGACTGCATTCTTCCTCATCCCTCAGATCAGTCCACATGCATGGGTTTTTCACCCCCCTAGCAGCAGCTGCAGCCAGGAAAAAAAAAAAAAGCTTTAGTGAGACTGTGCTATTTAAGACCATGTGCCACATGCAGTCCCTCAGGCTCCAGCAGATGGTAGAGGTACAAAATCTGTAGTCTGTTCTATTTTATTTTAATTTAGTGAAAATGCCAGACTATTGTCCCAGCAGTGTTAGGTGCCTTAGAGGGCTAGCCCCATGGTAGAGTGGGGCATGCAGGACCCTGTCTTTTAGCTCTGGCAGATGAGCCAAGTTGCCAGGGACATGCAGCTGGATGGGTGACAGCAGCTGCTGCTGCCATTGCTGAAAGACTATCCTAGTGTCACTGAGTCAGTGGTGCTGAGTTGAGATCTTTCTCAAATTGCGCCCACTCTCCTGTGCACGCAATTCAGAAAAAAAAATTCTAATTAGGGCCTGCAGTAAAAAAAAAAAAAAAAAAAAAAGAGGCGCTAGGGACACTAGCGCATCCCTAGTGCCTCTCTTTGGACAGGAGCGGTGGCTGTCAGCGGGTTTGACAGCTGACACTCAATTTTGCTGGCGTCTGTTCTCAAATCCGCTGACAGCCACGGGTTCGGAAACCGGACGCCAGCAAAATTGAGCATCCATCTTCTGACCTGTGAGCCAATTTAAACTTTTTTTTTAAATTTGATTTTTAACTTTCGGGACCTCTGACTTAATATCGCCATGATATTAAGTCGGAGGGTGCACAGAAAAACAGTTTTTACTGCTTTTCTGTGCACTTCCCTGGCGCCGGCAGAAATTAATGCTATCTTTGGGTAGGTGCTAATTTCTGAAAGTAAAATGTGTGGCTTGGCTGCACATTTTACTTTCTGTATCATGCGGGAATGACTAATAGGGCCATCAACATGCATTCGCATGTTGCGGGCGCTATTATTTTGGGGGGGGGGAGGGAGAGGGGGGGTTGGACATGCTTTTGACTTGCTATTACCCCTTACTGAATAAGAGGTAAAGCTAGCGCGTCAAACACAGGTTAACAGTGCGCTCCACCGGAGCGCACTGTATTGTATCGGCTTGATAGTGAGAAAAATGTGAAGGCTCTTTCTGTACTATTTGTTAAATGAAAATACTAGATTGCACTGAACTGCAAAATTTGCAAAGAAAATAGTGTTATTTTGATAAATAAAATGCGCAGAATTTAGAAAGGGTGCGCACAGATTTTTCAATTTTTGTTGCAGAATTCCCCCAGGAGTAGACTATGAGCATGCACGCTCAGCTTTCTAGCTATCCTCCCTTTCTATGCTGCTCTTCCTGGTCAACTTTCCTGCCCTTTTGCTTAAAAGCAGATTAACTGATTACATTTAATTTCTCTCCCATCAGGAGGTTATTTGTCGAAGGTGACATTCCAAGTCCTTCTGCTGCCCCATGCTCTAGTTTAAATACCCAAGGATTTGAAATTTTCATTCAGGCTCTTTTTTTCCTGCTTTGGTGAGGTTTAGACCATCTTTACCATAACCTTTTACTGATCCATGCTGGAACTTAAACAGTTAAGACAAGAGATGTGCCAACTATCATTTAAGAACATAAGAACTTGCCATGCTGGGTCAGACCAAGGGTCCATCAAGCCCAGCATCCTGTTTCCAACAGAGGCCAAAACCAGGCCACAAGAACCTGGCAATTACCCAAACACTAAGAAGATCCCATGCAACTGATGCAATTAATAGGATCTTCTGTGCTTGACCCATATGGTTTTGCACTTCTCTCCCTATTTAGGAGTCTTACATGCATCTACCACCCTTTCAATAAAGCAATATTAGCTTCATTATGCCATCTCATGGCCCCTTTATAAACTTCCTATCCACTAAAGCACAAGAGGGCAGGTATTTTTCATGCATTAAATGTCTCCTGCTGGGATTTTTACAGAATGAGCTTGAAAAGCACTTAAAAATACAGTATAGCATAGGACCATAAGGAAGACAAGATAAGATGCTTCAGGGTCATACAAAATTACTTTAATACAGGAACCACCATTATTGTGTGTATTTAAAGGCCCTCATAACCAGCAAATATTCCATTTCCATGAAACCATACAATAAAAACAAATACTAGTTACATTTTAAATTGTCCAAATACATTGTGAAATAGTTCTGAAACTCAAAACATCCCATTTAAGAAACATTTTACTCCCATCCTATATTGGAAGTAAAAGTATTCCTAACCAGAGGTGGACTAATGTACTGGAAGATTCTGTCTACCGTACTCTCTCTTTGGGGTCTCACCCACTTTAACACATCATTGCAGGATAGCCAAATCCCTCGAAGATTCAGCACCCAGGCCCCTGCAGCATAGCCATGAACTGCACAACCCTGGCTCGTCAGATCCTGCAGGCATGCGTACTAGCAAGAAAGAATTTAAAAATAAAGAAAGAGAGAAGATTGAAGTGGCTTAAAATCTGCATCATACGCAGTGTGCTCTTCACCTTCCTCTGCTGCCAGAGCAGATGGATTTGCTACTGGTGAACACAGACCATTTCTATAAGTGATTTTGCATCTCTAGGTATTTAATATCAAGGCTTGTAGAGCAGCAGCACAAGATGACATTTTTTTTTGATATGACTGAAGGACCGTTGAATAGGCCAAGTTATAAACCTACACAAGTACTTTTAACCCACTCGCATTATAGCCAACTTTCAAAGTGAAACCACCCCCATCCCTTCCGAAAATCAGTGAGCTGCAAGTATGCACAATAAGAGCATCTGCATTCTTTCTTCCTATTTGCGCAGGGGGTGTAGTAAAACAGCTCACACTTAAAAAGTCTTAACGCAGACACATTTGCTTTACTCCAGACCTCCTCCTAACCCAACTAAAAGTACACCCACTGCAGAAGCCCATGCACACTTTCAGCTGGCCAAAGGGCAGCAGTTTTCAGACGGGTCACTTTACCTGGTTTTGTGGCTTTGAAAGTTGTTCTTTAGGCGTGTGCAACATTACAGTCTAAAGCCATTCAATAAAGCTGGTTTCTTCCATTTAAAGGAGCAGCAGTGGAGGCCTGTGAGATTTAGACAGATCACGTAGTGCATCCTCCCTATTAGTGCTTTAAAAAGGAATCCAGATTCTTCCAGGCCCCCTTCAATTAGAACATTGCACCAATGACGGCAACATTCTGCCAACTTAAAAATGAACTTTCTTTGCCACCTCAGACTTTCAAGCATAATCTAAATTTCGAAGAATGTGTCACCAAGAGCATCATCTTTTTAAAGTGGTGCTTTAACCTCTGCAGCCCCGAAACATTAACCTACACCTCGCTGACGAGATTCCTGCTCCCACCGCCTTTCGCAATACTTTGCCCTAAATTCGAGATTTTTTTTTTTTTTAATCAAATCTTTATTTTTCAAGTAGAAGAATAAAAGAAAGGGAGCCTGGCTGATACCCTTCACTCACTGCTTTAGTAAGAGAGGAAGCTGAACTGTTAAATTTTGCTTTCTCCAGACCCAAGAGTCTCTCCGGTCTCTGTGTAGATGGTTTGAGAGAAACCAGATGCAGCCCCAGCCAAAAGAGAAAAAAAAAAAAAAAAAAAAAAAGAAAGTCAGTCCTCAAGGTCAAAGACCATGGGGGCTGGAAGCACCATCCAGGTTTTAGCCTTTTGCTCTGTGCTTGGCTCATGTAAAACAAGGCAGGAGGGTAACTTTAGGTACCAGAGCTAGGCTGCATCACTTCCAAGTTTGTATCTAAAGTGCAACATGGAAAGGGTGAGCTTTCAGCAGCATGGGCTGCTAGCATCCAGCCGGGGATGGAGCGTAGAAATACATGGCCAGGAGGATGAGGTACACCATCACTAGAACAGTGCCTGTGAGATAAAGGAAGAGAAAAAAAAAAAAGTGTTTAGAACTTGAGTCTCCAATTCGTGTAACTAACCAGATTATTTTATTTTTTTAATTTTAATTTTTTTTTTTACATCGCTGATCACTTATGGTTTCCAAAGTCAGCCTCACATTGTCAAAAAAAAAAAAAAAAAAAGTCTTTACATTTTTAAATTAGAACAGCAGGAATTTATCTTCTGTTCCATGCATGGCAATGCACTCAGATAGTTGGAGCCTAGCTTCCACTATTGCAGTACTGTTGGAATCAAATAGGCATCATACTTATTAATTTAAAATATCTTTTAAATGAGATGGCTTCTAAAATCTCAGCCTCCTACTGCAAGCGACTAAAATGCACAGTAAAGATTACTATACATGAACCCTGTAATCACCCTTGTCTTCATTAAAAATAGTTCAGTAATACAGGGCCTCCGCCCTCCTCTGGGCCAAAGAATAGAAGGTGTGCATTTTCCATAATTGTACTGATTACTCCAGTAACAGCTGACGTTGTCCTAGTCTACTTTTGATTGTGCAATGCTCACATCTCACTTCGAGCAACAGACCCACCCTCCTTCCATTTGCTCCCCCCCCCCCAAACTCCTAAGCAGCTTCTGCTGCTCAAATGGAAACCAGCAACAGTACCGACAGAGGTATCCTGCTACCTCAGCCAGCACGCGACACCAGGCGTGGCAAGCTTGCTAACCTGACTTGCTGTGGTTTGTTTCTAGTTTGGGCCTGAGAGATGAGCAGACAGGAAGGAAAATGGCAGATTACTGACTCCATCGAGAATACACAAACTTTGGGAAATATACGAGAGAGAAGTCGTAGTATGGATCCTAAATATGAGTTTATCATTAAATAATTCAAACAGATTTTTCTAATATGCAGTAAATTAAATGATAGACTCTATTTCATGGGAAATACTATTAAGCCTAGATATAATATTGTACATCAGGTAAGATCTTGGAATTATTATAATCAGTTAAGTAAGTTGGACACATTTTATTAGTACTCTTAAAAGAAGGATATTTTAAGTTACACATTCTAAACAAACTGAAGCCACTACTTCATGCTAACTATTTTAGAATAGTTTTACAGGCCTTGATTTTATCTAAATTAGACTATTGCAATGCCCTGTTTTTGGGTCTCCCAGCATCCACCACTCGTCCGCTACCATTACTTCAGAACGCTGCGGCAAGACTTAAATGCTAGAAGATATGACCACATAACGCCAATTTTGAAAGATTTGCATTGGCTACCCATTTCTTTTAGGATAAAACAAAAGGTTTTAGTCCTAATTCACAAGACAATTTTTAACGACAACACTGAATGGTTCAATGCTGCTTTACGCCTGCACATTCCTCAGTGTAATTTACGTTCTGCAGGAAAAGGGTTACTAACAATTCCATCACAGAGAACTGCACATTTGAAATTCGTGAAAGAGCACTCTCCCTGGCAGGTCCTGGTTTATGGAACGAATTACGGCTAGAAAAAATATACGCAGTCTTTTAAAAAGAACTTAAACATGGTTATTTTACAGGCTTTTACTTGTCTTAATGAAGGTTACAGACTCCTATTTTACTTTATTCTTGTTTTATTAGTTTGTTTTATTTGTATTTGATTGAAAAATGTTTTATTGTATTATTGTTTTACTTTTAGTATATTTATTATAACTTTTTTTATTTATTGAATTTTCAAAATACAATTACAAGAAAATCTTGCCATTGGAAATTACAGAGCATGATATATGATATTCTATATATCTATATATGATTATCTATAGTTTGAAAAACAGAAATATAATCTTTTTAGATCATCTTATGAGCCTGTTTTTCAGGCATCACTTGAAACATCTGAGTTCTCCCCTGACTCCTAAGGAAGAAAGCACAACGAAGATAGAGAATTTTGGATTGAATAGGCAGCAGGTTAGTGGTATAACTAAGCCTAAGGTCACCAAAACTGTGATATTGAAACCAGTTAATATTACAATGGAAACACTCTGGAACTACATCGCTAAATTAGATACATCAATTGTAAATTTGACAGATGCGGTGATGGAAACAAATAATTCATTTAAAAAAAATTCTGAAATGATATAAACTCAAAGACAAATTTGTGATATGGATGAGCGTATTACACAACTTGAAAAAATTCAGAGTTAAAGTAAAAACAGAAGGAGAGTTTCACAAAAGAATTGAAAATTTAGAAAATTCTATCCATGCATTGAATTTAAGAATTAACTTTCCAATAATTAAACAAATGAGTCCTGTGGAATTATTCAAAAGCTATATAACAGGTGTTAAATTCCTGAACAGTGTTTGCCTGTAATTGTGAGAGCTTTTTACATTGGAATAAAGAAGGAACAAGAATGAGACCAAATACTGGATGATAAAGAAAGAACAGAACAAAAGTCTCTTGCAGAAACCTCAATCAATATTTCAGATCTTCTTCAGAAGTCCCAAGAGGATATTGATGTTAAAAAATAGGGGAATATTGTTGGTAAAATTTGCCTTCATTACCGATAAAGAAAATGTTTTGAAATTTTTTTTTTAGTAGGCTGAAAGTGTTCTATGGGCAGAGAGAGTCTGGATATATCCAGACCTCATTAGGAACACTCAGCTCCGTAGAAAAAAATGTTTGGCCTTAAGGAAAGAGGTGGTTTAAAATATGTATTATGTGTATATTTTATTTTATGCACTTGCTATTTATTGTACACCAGTGTGAAGCTACCATGAACACCTGTATAGAAAAAGAATAAATAAATAAGTACTAACACAGCAATGAATCACCCTATCGAAGTTTAGAGAAGGTGGTGGTGGCTGACAAGTTCTCTGATGGGCTTTTCTTTATGGGTGAAATCTTTATATTGCAATCCTAGGCTTTGGGCTCATGGTAAGCAGCTGCTATAATACGGGCGTCTGCAGACAGGCAGTCATATCTCCCAGGATGTTCTGTAAAACTGGATTCAGAATGACCAGGAAGGGAAACATTCCTATCTGGGAGGAGGAAAGGGGGGGGGGGGGAATTTCTATCCTAACATAGATTTTAACAGCATTACCAACACATAGTACTCTGAAGGTTTTGTTTTATAGAAGGCGTACAAGGAAAAAATGAAAAAAAAAAAAAAGCACAGTTATAGCTCATATGTGAAGGCATCCATCCAAGGCATACAATATCAAAATGAATACATCACAGAATTTGAGAAGCATATGAATAAGACCCTTTACAACATATACACATTTCTATTATATATTATTTTACCTTTCTAAACTTACACAAAAACTGAATCAATTTCATAGAGACAAGAAAATTAACTTCTGCCTACAGATGTATGGCTGGAGATAGGGACAAACTCCCAAAGCCATTTCCTCCTAGCTCAGAAGTTAGAAAAAGGCAGGAATATGAAGAGGAAGGGTAGACTAGGTCAGTAAAATGAATCTGAGTTTAACTGCAGATATCAAAAGAATATTATATTAGGGTTTGATTTATCAGCGTGAAGCAGACAGACTTGAGACCTGTACAAGAGTTTACAGCACTAGATGTCATCCAAACAAATAACTGCAGATATAAAACTCAGGAAAGTTATGGACATCTTGCTACACAGACCATGATTACAATTATGGTCTGACAGTCTTTAAATCCAATCAGGTTTGAAATGAACTCTAGCCAATTGGTAACAACTTGCCGACATTGCAGATTGTCCTTCTGATTGTCATAAGGCTCATGAGATATCTGGAAGGCCAATAATTCAGATGTCTGAACTGGCTAAAGAATGAAAGAGGTCTAGCATCAGACATCAGTCACTTATGATCCAGATACAGGTGGCGTCAAGCTAAACTCCTCCTAGGATGACTACATACAAAAATCAGCACAGAAATCTAAACCAAGAAGATTGCAATGGACAACAGAAGTGCTGGAAGCACACGACAGCGTCCTGGCAGCACAGCAGCATGCCCTGCTAAACACTGCAATTTGGACACATTTCTGAAGCAGCTAAACTTCAGGTGATATAAATATTAGATGGGGGTAGCAACTTTAGGGTAACAACTTTCAGTAATAATAGAAATAGGAATTTACCTAAAGTTTAACAAAGCTTAAGCGATAGCCCAGAGCTGACAGTTATTGGAAAGAGTGGGAGGGGTCACAGCCTATAATTGATTTGAAAATGCTTTTCATACCTGGTACACTAAGGGGCTGATTTTAAAAGGGTTATGCACGTAACCCTTAACCCCTCCCCCTGCGCGCACCGAGCTTATGTCCCAGGGCTTGCAAAAATGGGTGGGGCGTGGCCGAGTGCCCCGACACAGCCGGCGCGTGCAAGTTACGCCTGCCAGAGGCAGGCATAACTTAACTAAATAAGGTAGGGGGGATGGGTGAACAAAAAAAAAAAAAGTTCCCTCCAAGGCCGCTCCGATTTAGGAGCGGCCTTGGAGGGAACAGGGAAAGCCATCGGGCCTTCACTAGGGCTCAGCACGTGCAAGGTGCACATATGTGCACCCCCTTGCACGCGCCAACCCCAGATTTTATAACATGGCAGCGCGCGCATGTTATAAAATCGGGTGTATATTTGTGCATGCCGGGTAGCGTGCACAAATGTACCCCCACGCGTAATTTAAAAAATCTGCCCCTAAGTGTCCAATAAGGGTTAGCCCATTTGTACATTGCAATTATAGATAATTAGCCTAGAGATTAATTTGGGAGAATAGGAATCCAAGAGTTATTAGGCTTGTGATTTGCATTCCCTGCATGTAGTCAACTAAGTTTAGAATAGCAGGTTTTCAGATGTCTAGAAAATGGAAAAAATGAATGGACAACTGGAGAAACTAATAAGAATCCTTTCCAACAAACTGAGGAAAAGGACAATTTTTGCACCTATAAAGTCAGAGAAAGAATATACAAGTTATTAACTTCACATAACATGTATTCTTCAGTGAGAAAGGAAATGCAGCTTCTGCTATGTTCAGCAACATTACTAGCTCTCTTCACTTGTGCTGTAACGTGCAATTCTTGCTGTTACTACGTCTAATTTCTCTCCCTTCCTGACCCCCCCTGGCCTCTCCCCTCTCCCTAGTACCCCTTTTTACCCTACATCTATTCACAAACCTTACTATGTTCGGAGATAGTCTGTAATACAGTTCTTTCCTCACTCGGGGTTTTCTACACTTTTTTGTTCAGCCCTTGTCATACGTTATATCCTGTTATACTTTATTCTCTTATCTGTTAAATTTTAATTGATTTGATTGAAGATACTTGTTATTTGTAATTTTTCCAATTTTGGTTCGATGTAAACCGGTGTGATAAGAATCTTCATCTTGAACGTCGGCATAGTAAAAAGATGTAAATAAATAAAATATAAAGTGTATAATTAATCAGGAGACCTCTGTAATTAAACTTGGGTACTTTATCAGCTCTCTGCCTGTGGTGTGTATATTCTCGGAAGTTTATAAAATCACAAGCTACTCCTTATGTTTGCAAGCCTTCCTGCTTTCAGATGCCATAAGGTCTGCTTCTGGTGTTCCAATTCTGATTCATTTTCCTATTTACTCTCTTGCATGTACTACAATTCTACTGCAGTAATCCACTTTTAAACATTGTGGATGGGGGACTCCAAACCTGAACAAATCAGACTACAGCTTTTTGGTTCATTAATTTCCTGAACTTTGGTGCTATTACGTGAAGCCTCCTGACTCACACTGACCCAGTTCTTGAAAGGACATGAGAGCTATTTACACAGCACTGTTTCCAACTGAGTGGCATTTGTCCCCTTCAGACAATTTTCCTTGCATAAATGTTTTGAATATCCATTCTTTCCAGACCTCCCTTCCTTTCAGTCTTGCATCATCTCAATAAGATCCAAGATGGGCTGTGTTTGTTTAGCTAGCATCAGTGATTACCTCACATTCACAGTTGCTCAGTGTCTGCACCACTTACAATATGGGTTTCAGGTTAGCCATCACACAGGGCAGCATTAGCTGCTTGCAGGATATGGTGCTTTTCTGACTCATCATCCCAGGAATGCTAAAATACACATCACTGCCTCCCCAACTGGGGACCAAATGGGGGAAGAGGAGGGCATCTTGCATCTGGTAGTTAAGTCCCTCTACCTGAATAATATTTTCCCCTACTAGAAACCAGGAGAATCTCTTACTCAGGACTATTGTAAGTGGAGCACAGGCAAGTCATATGAGCAAACCCACTTTCCATAGGGACTAGCTAGACCTACCTTGGAAGTAGTCACATTTTCCATCCATGAAAATATAGTTCATCAAAATGACACTGAAGATGCTGGCCCAGACGTGGAGATCGCTGAAGAGCAAGGTAAAGCCTGTTGGCTGCAGAGAAATGGTGTAAGATATAGCATGAGGGAGACAAAATAAGAGGCTGTGTATGAAAGGGGAGGGGGCCTGGGCTGAAGCAGAGAAAGGAGGATACTACCATCTGGAAGCTTCCTGATTTTTCAATCCTTAAGCTAAAGCAGTGACAATCCTAAGGAGAAGGCCAATGTTCATGGTAGCTAAGTTGTTACTATGAATCCAGGATTTCCCCTTTTTCAGTCACCTGGGATCACCACAATTCAGCCTCTCCAGGGTCACAGCCAGGAGGCTCATTAAAGCTTTTGGTGCTTCACATTGGGAAGCCACATCATGCTACACAATGAGTGAATGGCTAACTTAGCAGCACCGTCTCAGGATACCCGAGCCATATTCAGTGCATGCAGCATCTGATGGGCACAGGAACAGTTATTGTATGTGGAGCCAGCTACAGACCCAAAGCCAGCTTCAGAAATCTGTTGGCATTGCGCCGTTGCTCAGGATGCATTCAGCCACCATGGAATTGCAAAATTTCCAAGACATTTGCAGGTGGCATCATAGAGCATCCTATCCTTGTGGAAAGAAGGGATAGCAAGAGGACTCCAGGATTTCAGGGGTGGAAGCAGAAGTTTAGAGTGTAAACTTAAGGACCTACTTCTGTGTCAGTCTTTTTTTGGAAAAGTTGAGACTATGGCACAACAGTCAGACAAGGATTTGTGAAGACGGCTTTGGCACTATTTGCTTTTGAAATGAGATACTTACATAGAATATATTGAACAACACCAGAATGGGTATCTGAAGCATGCAGACCTGGATGGCAATACTGCTTCCGATCTCAAGGCTAGAGGAACAAAAGTAAAACAGTCACATTAAATCCTAATCCTCAATGCAAGGCGGCAGGATTTAAAAGGAAAAGTGCTTAGACACATGCAAAGATCATCTGAAATGGCCCAAGTTTGGTTTCCTGCCTCTTTAGCTTACAAAGACTCGGTCACTGCAGGAAGCACTGACCATACAACAGGGGCTGCTGTCCAGGAGCACAGATGAACGTAAGAGAAGGTGTAGGTAGGTTTCAATAGGCAGGATAAGGGCTAGGGAGGAAAGAGGCTGATCCCAAGAGGGAGCAGAGGGTGGGGGGTGTACCGGGGACATAGAAATAGGGCAGGAAAAAGGGAGCACGTCTCCTTTTCAGTGATCAGCAGGTTAAAAGAAACCCCCCCCCCCCCCCTTACAGCAGTGGCCCCTCTCATGCAGAAAGAGATGCAACTTGAACAGGTTTGCTCCGGTGCTATTGGATAGGGGACACCGGGGTGTTTGTGGCAATGGGCACTTTCCTTATCCCCCAGATCAGGGGATTTTTCCTCCCCTACCAACAGATGGAGACCAAGAAGAAAAGCTTTCCTCTACTGCTGGTACATAAGGTACTGTGCCACCTGCAGTCGCTCAATATTCTCTGTAGCCAGCAGATGGCAGAGGTGCAAAACCTGCAGTTTGGAGTTTGGTAGGAAAAAAAAAAAAAAAAAAGTTTGCTCCCAGGAATTTTAGGTCTTTGCCGCCATCCTCTTGGCTGAGCAGAGTCTGTGACCCTGGGTCGACTTGTGCCCCCACAGTGAGGAAGATCTGAAAGCCAGTGGTGCTGGCTCCCTCAGTCCCCGTCTCTAACAGAAGACTTCCTTTAAAGGAAGTGTAATTTTGTGTTTTGCTTTTGCCCAGAGTTAGAGAAAAAAATATATAGTTTACAAGGCAAGCCATTCCGTGAGAGGCCTTGGCAAGGTGGCGGCACAGCTGTACTGCCCACAGTGTGGGCTGTTTAGAACAAGGATTCCTGCCCATGGGGAGGGAGCCGTTTGCGGAGGAGCAGGTCTGTTATTTAAGTTTGCTGCGTAGTGCGCTGCTCTTCTCAGGGCGGCTCCTGTGGTGCACAGGAAGTACAGCCCTGTGTGGGGGGAGAAGAGGGTCCGTGGGGACTAATTTTTACCCTTGGGGGCTCTAGTGAATAGGGAGGACGGCAGAGGATCTCTCAGAAGGCCCCCTCTCCCTGGCTACAGAATCAAGGAGAGCAGTCACGGGAAAACCGTAGCTGGGCTCCAGTGTAAGGGGGAGGCCAGCAGAGCAGGAGTGGCGGCCATTTTGAGTTCTCCAGCGCTTCAGTATAACACTGGGGTGAAGCCATCTGCCAGAGGCAGGGGGCACCGGGGTGGTTGTGGCAATGGGCACTTTTAACACCCTGGGCAGTTGATATGATTTTACTCTTTTCGCAGAGCTTGGTAGAGGTGGCTTTGGAGAAAGGCTGTATAACAAAGCAAAATGGAGACACCGAGCATAGAAGAGCTGTTACACCCTTAGGGACAGCATTTACCCAGCAGCATCCTGCTCTGTGATCACCTTGCTACCGTGTTTCCCCGAAAATAAGACATCCCCCAAAAATAAGACCTAGTAGGGATTTAGCCGAATTCTTAAATATAAGACCTCCCCCGAAAGTAAGACATCCCTTGTAAACAGGGGCGGATTGACCTATCGGGGGATCGGGCTTCCCCCGGTGGGCCGGTCAATCCTGTGACGTCATTTTTTATTTATTTTTTTATTTTTTTAAAATAAAGTTTGCAAAGTATTAGGGGCAGATGCGAGCAGTGGTATCCGGAGGGGAGCCGATGCGCCCAGGCGCAAGGAGGCTCATGCGGCCACTGAGCCTACTTGCCCAAAGAAAAAGATCGCGTTCAAACGCACTGATGCTCTTTCTCCTTCCTGCCTGTGCGGCCCGGAAGTAAACGTTGCCGGAGCCGCATGGGCAGGAAGGAGAAAGAGCATCAGCGCGTGAAGAAGAGGAGCCGCTGCGGGCTGCTGCAAATCCCAAGTCGCAGCGGCCCAAGAAGAGGAAGAGGCCCGGTAGCAGGGCCGAGGAAGAGGCCCGAGAAGTTCAGGGCCGCTGCAGAGCCCATCCTGCGGCGACCCGCGAAGAGGAGGCCCAGAGGTGAGAGAGAGGCTGAGGGTCTGTAGAGGGTGCGTGCGTGTATGAGATGAGTTGAGAGATTGTGTGTGAGAGTGAGGATCTGAATGTTTGCAGAGGCAGCATGTGAGAGCCTCTGTGTGTGTGAGAGAGACAGCGTGTGACGGTGAGAGCCTATGCTTGAGCAAGACAGCATGTGGGAGTGAGAGCACCTGTGTGTGTGTGAGTCAGACAGCATGTGCCAGTGAGAGCACCTGTGTGTGTGAGAGTCAGACAGCATGTGCCAGTGAGAGCCTGTGTGTATGAATGATTGTATGAGAGAGAGCATGTGCCAGTGAGAGCCTGTGTGTATGAATGATTGTATGAGAGAGAGCATGTGCCAGTGAGAGCCTGTGTGTATGAATGATTGTATGAGAGAGAGCATGTGCCAGTGAGAGCCTGTGTGTATGAATGATTGTATGAGAGAGAGCATGTGCCAGTGAGAGCCTGTGTGTGTGAGAGAGAGAAATGCATGTGAGAATGAGAACCTGACTGTGTTTGAGGGAAGATGGAGAGAAAAGAAATACGGAAGAAAAAAGGACAATATAAAAGGAATTGGCAAAAAAATAAGAAAGGGAAGGTGGAAAAAAAAAAGCCTGTGACCAACCGATTAGAAAACTAACATCAGCCAGCAAAGGTAAAAAAAAAATAAATTACTTTTTAGTGTTTGGCACATGTAATCTTTGGGAATGTGCAAGAATAGCACTTTCTCTATGCAGATCTCACAATGTACGAGATCAGCATGGAGGAAGTGGAAGCCCACGGGGCCTGCACAGAGGAGGCAGCAGAATGGGCTTCAGTGTCAGTAGCAGCAATCGGCGCCTCCCCAATAGTCATGTGGCAGCAGTGACAGTGGCAGCAAGATTACTGACATCTGGGGATGGTGGCAGTACCAGTCGGGGGACCCCTTCCAAGCAGTGTGCAGAGGTTCAAAAGCAGCAGAGTCAGCCCAAGCTGACTCCCATGAATGCTGCACACTCTTACCTCTCTCTGACAGCACACTGGTGAGGCATGGCTGACGCAGGGGCAGCCAGCAGCTCTACAGTATTAGACATCCCCTGAAAATAAGGCCTAGTGCATCTTTGGTAGCAAAAATTAATATAAGACACTGGCTTATTTTCGGGGAAACAGGGTATCTGATGGATTAGTTAGAAAGACTTGAATTACCTGGGATATGCCACGCCCTCTCTACCCACCTTGCTGATTAGAGCATCTTGTGTGAGGTAGGATTTTGCATTTCATGTAGGATTAAATAAAGCCGCTGTGGTGAATAAAGACACACGCATATGGCATTGCGTGGCTACTGGCTTTAGGGACGATGGGATGGAGCAGGGACAGGATACTGGGTGCAGGGTATGGCACACCCAGGTTATGTTCTTCTGTCATTTTTTATTCTGATTTGGAATTGAAGACAAGGATTTGAGAGACTGAAAGGTCATTTAAAAACTGAGATTCTCTTGCAAGCTTAGTAGGTGAAACCCACTAAAGAAAAAGGGAGTAGTTTTCCTTTCTTGCTGCACTTAGAATTACAGGAACGGCCTAGTTTATTTATTTATTTATTTGTAGGGTTTTATATACCATTATTCGGTAGAGCCATCATAACTGTTTACAAATCTGCAATCATCATCCAACATATGCAATTATCTTACAATCAAATGGATTTAGTTAACTTCTCTGTCAGTCTGGTGCAGGCAAAGCATTGCCTGTGGTCTAATGAGGTGCAATATAGTGGTTAGAGAAAAGAAATAAAAAAGTCATGAGAAGCCCCGGCATGCAATCCCATCTCCTCGGCCACTGACAGCGTGACCTTGGAGAAGTCACAATTTCTCCAGTTACTGAACTTCAATTGAATAGCAACAATGTCCCTCCCCCCACAGCTATGGACCCTTGACATGCAATCTAGGCTAAGAAGGGCTGTCAGGCAACTACCCCAAGGTGGGAGAGGTGTCCTGCTCCTCTGGGTTTTCAGCTGGCTCCATGAGCCTTAGTTCACAAACCCAGGGATATTTCCCCTCAGTCCAATCACTGCAGCCAGTGCCCCTGGCCAGTGGCTCCTTCTGGAGCTCTGCAATCACAGGCCCTAAGTCCAGCCAGCATGTGTCACCACCGCATGAACATGGACTCAACCCCCTTTCTCCCTCCAGGAGCTACGAATGCCACCACCTCAGCGTCCTCTGTGCCCCTGGGAGAAGACCCAAGCTGAGAATCAAAACTAGGTCTCTCCCACTAAGCCACCAGGCCAGCCCCAACTGTATGCGTTTAAGCATTAAATATTAGAAGGCACTGGATAAATCCAAACACTTTAAAACCTTCCTTTGAGTTTTATATGGAAACAAGAAATGTAACACACTGAAAACACAGACAAGTGTCAAGCCCCTGGAAGGAAAGGGAATGCCAGGAACTGTGCATGGTTACTGTCCATGTTATTGCATCCCCAACCAAGGTTTACACAACAGAATGATGTGCCTCAACATCCAAAATGTGTTAATACTCAAATGGACTTTAGTTGCATAAATTAAATGCGATATACTTCAGAAGACCCATCTAGTCATTACTTTCATGCAACTAGCTGTAGAATGTGGAGATGTGGCCTTACCTTAAGCTAATGTTGTTCTGCAGGGCAAACTGGATCCCATTGACTATCTCAGGTAGCTCTGGTATCATGGCCAGTACAGTCACACCAATAAAATACTGCAAAGAAGCAAAACAGGTGTATCAGCCAATAATGGCCAACAAAGAAATGCCAGCATTCACATGTGATGCAGCTGAGAACCAGGACTTCCATTGGGGCTGTGTGGGACCCTTACGGATTAAAAATCTTGATTCATGCAACACCATTTGTTTGACACCTATGAGTTATTACCCAGCAAGACACTAGGATCCAACTCTATTCTGTGAATGGTTCTTCATACTGCTGAATGAAATAGATTCCTTCTGTCCTACTCGCTCAAGCCCAAGCCCATGGCCCCAGCCTCACACATTAACCCTTAGACCTCCCAAAACAGTTTCTCATGATCAGTCAAGTTTACAATATCAAAGGGCTTTGCGTGGATTTCCACTTTTGACTCCTTACTTGCAACCCTGTTGGAACCTGGCTCAATCCTACTCTGTTTTTGAACAAGGAAACAAGCAAAAAAACTGGTCCAAAGTTGTGATGCTGTGGGCCTTGTTCATAGCAACTAAGAGCCCACCGCAGCTGCTTTCCTCCAGTTGATGAACAGATTACAATTCCCAGTACAGGTGTACCCTTATCCCTGCGGTGTGGTGATGGCTAGGACGTATACCAAAAGGCTAGTTGCTGCTTCTGCAGCTCTCCCAGTCATGCCGGCTATTCATGCAAGAACAGTGTCCAAGAACTGAACTTAAGAGTCAGTCCCCTTGATGCTTTAAGGAATAAAAAATAGGTTTTCAGGCAGATGACTCCATTTCTTTCCATTTGCATTACCACTACCCACATGGTCAACGTGAAACAATACATCTACCTGTGAGACACTGGAGTGAGAGAGGATTGGGCTAATGTGCTCAGTTGCCAGATCTGCACAGGCTGACATACACAGGGTAGCAAGGATGAGGACGATCACTGATCTCCAACGGGACCAATGAACAACAGCACTGTGATGGTGACCTGCCACTAGAATAAAGACATGAGAGATGAGTAGGTCACAACCCAGCCTGGGACAGCCAGCCAGATATGGGGGGCATGCGCCCCCCATCACACAACCTCTTCACTCGTGGCATTACCACCATCACCTAACATATATATGCTATCATTTGTACATAATCCAACCCTAATATGTTAATGCTATCCTCTTAACCATTTATTACCCCCTGACTGCTGTATTTAATTTTTCTCCTGTTAACAATATATAACAATTGTTCTATGTAAACGTTACTGTTTATTGTAAACCGATACGATGTGCAAACTTATCAGTATAAAAAAGCCATTAAATAAAAATAAATATATCCCAATACAGATTAATTTAAGACTAGACTGCAAAGGAAAATTGGTTCTTACCTGCTAATTTTTGTTCCTGTAGTACCACAGATCAGTCTAGACTCGTGGGTTGCACCTCCCTTCCAGCAGGTTGAGACAAAGTTCTGCTGATACTACCACAACCTGGTGTGCCACCTGCAGTCCCTCAGTATTGACCTGTACCCAAGCCAAGATACCAACATACATAACCACAAACCACCTAATCACATCCCCCTGAACGAACAGTAGGAAGTGAAAACTTGTAACGGAAAAACTTTTCCAACCTTAACGTGAGAAACTAAACAAAATCTGTGCCAATCTTCAGCCTATTTACAATAGATCAAGTGGACTTTCTAATTCTCCCCACATTAAATGGGTAGGACTCTGGACTGATCTACAGGAATGAAAGTTAGCAGGTAAGAACCAAATTTTCCTTTCCCTGTATATACCCAAAATCAGTCCAGACTCCTGGGATGTACCCAAGCTTCCCTAAACAAGGTGGGACTGTGAGTGTACTGCTTAAAGTACTCTTTCAAAGCCCATGGCCTCTGAAGGCTGGACATCCAAACGATAAATCCTGCAAAAGTGGGCAAAGACTTCCAAGTAGCCACCCTACAAGTTTCCTGTGGTGATACCTGCTGACATTCGGCTCAAGATGCCGCTTCTGATCAAGTCAGGGATAGGACAATCTTGACAGATGTAAGCTGAACCTATTGCTTCCTTTGACCAGCGCGCTATGGTGGATTTGGAAGCCTAATGTCCCTTTTTTGCACCACTCCATAGCACAAAAATATGATCCAAGAGTTGGAAACTATTAGTGACCTTAAGATACTGCAACAATGCCCGCTTTATATCCAAGCATAAACTCATGCATGAAGTGCTTCGCATCCAGGTTTGGGAAGGCTGGAAGCTACTGATTGATGATACCACCTTCAGAAGAAAAGAAGGAACCGCAAGCAACGAGACAAGTAATTCTCAAAAAAATGATCCCTACATGACAAAGCCTGAAGTTCCGAAATCTTTCTAGTGGAAGGAATTGCCACCAGAAAAACCTTAAAAAGGAGATATCTTTCATAGTTGCCCTTCTAAGAGGTTCAAAGGGAGCCACATACATAACGTTGAGGACAAAGTTAAGACTCCAGGAGGGACAACTTCTGTAGCAGAGGATGCAAATGCTTCACCCCCTGGAGAAAAAAAAAACCCAACACACCACATCAGGATGTGCAGCTAAGGCCTGCACCTTGCCTCAAAGACAGCCCAACACCGCCACCTGAACTCAGAGGGAATTAAAGGCCAAATTCTTCACCAACCCTCATTGCAAGGTGGTCAAAATATGCACCACTGATGCCCGAGTAGGTTTAACCCCCTGCTCTGTGCACCAAGACTCAAAGAAACTCTCCAGACCCTCACATATGCCAAGGATGTGGAAGTCTTCCTAGCTTGCAGCAGAATGGAAATATCCTTTGAATACCCTTTCATCTTAAATGCTTCCTCTCAAGAGCCAAGCTGTAAGACAGAAGGGAGCCGCCTGATCTGAAAATATGGGACCTTTGTGAAGCAGCTTTGGTAGATGATCCAGCCACAATGGCCCGTCCACCACTAGATTGACCAGATCTGGAAACCATGGCCACTCTGGCGCCAGTAGAATCACCTTTCCCGGATGAACCTCTAATTACTACAATATTTTGCCCACCAGCAGCCACAGAAGCACCAAGGCATCAACCCCTTCTGCGACTGAAGAAGCATGGTGGCTTGGCATTTCGCTGAGTTGCCATCAAGTTTATGTGGTGCATGCCCCACCTGCAACGGATAAGAATGTATGGCTTCCTCAGACAACTCCCACTCCCCGAGATCCAGCTGTTGTCGACTGAGAAAATCTGCCTGCACATTATCTAACCCAGCTATGTGAGATGTCACCAATAATGCCAGAAGTTGCTCTGCCCAGCAAAATTAACTCCTGGGCTTCCTGAGCCATTGCCCAACTCTTGATACCACCCTGTTTTGTAAGCCACAGTCATTGCATTGTCCGATAAAATGCTTACTGGCCAACTAACGCAAGAGGTAGAAAGGCACGCAATGCAAACCTCACTGCCCTCATCTCTAACCAATTGATAAACCACAATGCCTCTTCCGCCAATGACTAGCCCTGTGCCGACAGTCTGGCATACAGCTCCCCATCCGGTGAGACTGGCATCTGTGGTTACTATCATCCAATTCGGAACCTCCAAGTCTAGTCCAAACCCTAACTGGTCCCAGCTATCTCCGTAAGAGATAGTTGCAGATGAAACTGCCGAGACAGATTCCACTGGGAAAGCAACACCCTCTGCAGAGGCCTCATGAGCAAATGCCCAAGGAACCAGCTCCAAAATGAGAACTTGCAGGTAATCCCAGACCCTGAGGACCACTCTCTCTAAAACTGTGAATCTGTCTCTGCACTTTTCAAATGCATTCCCTGGTGAGACACTGTCCCGATCCTGGTGTTGAAATGTGCCCTTAGGAATTCCAACACCTGAGTAGGGGTAAGATGACTGTTTGATTTACTACTCAACCCAGGGATCTCAACTGCTGTGGCACCAATGCCACTGCCTATCTGCAAAGGACCTCTGTCTTTGCTCAAATAAGCCAATCACCCAGATATAGGTGAACTAGAATGCTGTCCTTCCTGAGTCACCACCATGACTACCACCTTGGTGAAGGTCCTCAGAGCAGTCACCAACCTGAATGAAAGGGCACAAAAATTGAAAGTGTGTCCTGAGGATCATGAACCTTTGATGATTCGGTCAGATCTCTATGTGCAAGTACACCTTGATCAAATCCAGGGAAGCCAAGAACTCTCCTTTTCGGCTTATCCTCTGGCAATCTATGCCCTTTACTCTCTCCCAGATGTTTCATGAGCTTCTCCAAGTCCTCCCCAAAGAGCAGTTTCTTTTTAAAAGGCAACACTTCCGAGACTTGGACCAAACATTCACAGACAAGTTCCATAACAAAAGGAGTCTTCTGGCCAAGACCGCTGACAGTTCTGGAAGAAGTTCTGCTGAAGTCATAAAATGTATCTATTCCATAGGACACCACAGCCTCTAGGCTGCTTCGCCACTGATGCAGACATCACTTTTTTAGCCTGCAACTGCTGAATGCAATGCAGACCAGTCTGCAGCATACAGCTGCTGCAAACCACAGTACGTCTGCCTAGGGTAGAGACAATCTTTTTGAGATGGACTTCCAGCTTCCTGTCCTGCATATTCTTCAGTGCTGCAGAACTGGCCACCAGAATGGTTTTGTTAGTGACCACAGACATTGAGGAATCCACCTTTGGCAGGCTCATCAGCTCAAGCGCGACCTCTGGCAATGGATATAGTTTATCCATTGCTCTACCGACCGTCAAACTGGTTTCTTGAGTATCCCACTCCCTGACCAACTTCTTAACCAACATATGAAAGAGGAAAGTTTTCGCTGGACCTCTTAAGTCATCCATGACCGGATCCACCTCTTCCTGATCTGTTTTCTCTTGTGAAATCTTTATCCTCAACTCTTTAAGGACATAGGGGGAATCAGAGGCCACAGCTCTTCCCTGTGGAAAAAAAGACTAAGTACTTTCAGATCCCTCTCAACAGTCAGGGCTTGTCCCAGCCCTTCTTCCAGATCCACCTCAGGAGGCTTCTCCACTGAAGATCCCCATCCTCAATCCTCCAAGGCCTTGTCCACAGCATCTGACTGCATAGACCTACCAAGAACTTGCTGAATATACTCAGCCTATTGAACTTGGACCTCTTCCTGGGCCACAGGCCCATCGACCCCTCTTGCCTGGAAACCCGCTGCCCGGTGGCTTTCCTGGCCAGGTACACTTTATGTATCAAAAGGACAAAGTCTGATGAAAAGGCTGTAGGATCATCAGAATCCTCATCCTCCAACAGAGTCCCCCCTTTTAACATGAAAAAGGGAAGCAAGCTCCGCAAGTCCTCCTGAGGGAGAGGGAACTGGACTCACCAGCTAAAGGTCCCCAACCCCCTGCTTGTCCACCTCAGCACATGAGGGATGGTCCCACCAGGACCTGCCAACCTCCTGGAAGAAAAATCTTCCAACAATTTATTTTTTTTTAAACTAAATTCCAGACTGCAGGTTTTGCACATCTACCATCTGCTGGAGACAGAGAGATACTGAGGGACTGCAGGTGGCACACCAGGTTGTGTGGCAATGTCAGCAAAACTGTCTCCATCTGCTAGAAGGGAGGCAAAACCCAGAAGTCTGGACCGATCTGGATACATACAGGGAAAGGTCAACCCACTGCATATCAATAGAAAAGGGACAGAACATGAAACAGAAATTGCCTGGGTAAGAAACAAATGTGATGCAGTTTGAAAATATACTAAATCAGACTCCATGCAGCAGTGGAGGGGCTGTAAGCGTGATAAGTAGAGTCCACACTAGCTTACCATGGCAGTCACTGATATGAATGTCATAGATGTGCGAGTGGGTCTTCAGTGTGAAAACAAGTCCTATGATATAGGCTGTAGGAAGCAGACCTGACACGGTGTACACCAGAGGCCTAGCAATAAAACACAAAGCATTAGCTAAGTTATTAGATTACATCCATAAGAGGACAGGGAAGACAGATATACAGAGGTACTCAATCCCAGCTCCCCATTCCCACTGCATTTCTATCAAAGCAAAAATTTACACTCATTTTATTTGACAAGCAACATTGTCAAAGTGAAACAAAGAAAGAGAGAAATGATGGCAGAAGACAACCAATAGACCCAGTCTGCCCAGCAAGCTATCACACTTATGTTACTCCGACCGCTGAGTTCAGGACCCTTATTGGTAACTTTTTGATTCTAGTTTCCTTCCACCCCCGCCACTGATGCAGAGAGCAGTGTTGGAGCTGCATCAAAGTGAAGTATAAGGCTTAATGTTTGAGGGTAGTAACCGTCGTATCGAGCAAGTTACCCCGATGGTTGTAAACACATACTGCTCAGATCAATGCCTTGTTGTTAGATGTCTGGATGTAAATCCTATTTCTTCATTCCCCCTGCCGTTGAAGCAGTGAGCTGCGTTGGATATGCACTGAAAGTGAAGTAACAGGCTTAATTGGTTTAGGGTAGTAACTGCCGTAACAAGCAAGCTACTCCCATGCTTGTTTACCCAGACTGTGCTGCCTTGTTGGTTGTTGCCTGAATGCAAATCCTCTTTTCCACATTTCCTCTTGTCGTTGAAAGAGAGCTATGTTGGTCGCATTAACCGTGTGAACTTTTATTGAATAAGGGTATTAATCACAGGTGGTAGCAGTCATTCCCGCAAGCCACCCCCATCTCTCTTCTCTAGAATAAAATGAGACATTAAAGCAGGAAAAAAAAAAGTCTTGAGCTAATGTAAGGAGGGGTACAGCCTATCCAGTGGATTATTATTGGGGGTGTGTGTTTTGGTCACTGTGCAAACAATAGGCAACAGAACAATAAGCCTATGGAATGAATTGAACCCAATTGGTGACTTAGAAAAATGTACAGCAAACAGCATTAGTCAATGTCTCAAATGAACAATTCATATACTATGTTAATATATAGTTAGAGGTCCTACGTGTCTTGGAAAATGTGAGAAACTCCTTCCAGCAGAGTCTAGACAAAACTCCACTCTAAATGGTACGGGGCGGATTGCCCTATTCATGCGATTTTTTTTTTTAAACTTCCCGGCACACTGGAAGGGCAGCGGCAGCAACAGGAGAGTCTGTGGGGCGGCGAAGATCCCTGCTGAAGCAAGGCTGCCACGGGAGCCTGCCCCTGTGGCGGCAAAGAAGGGGTTTGTGGTGAGCTCCAGTGTATGTGTGAGAGAATGGGAGCCTGGGCGCCTGAGTGAGAGCTTGAGTGTGTGGTAGAACATGAGTGAGAGCTTGAGTGTGTAAGGGAGTCCGAGAAAGCATGAGCCTTTGTGTTTGTGAGAAAGAGGAAGGGAAGAAGATAGGAGAAGAAGCAGAAAAAGAATGACCCTGGAGAAAGAATTAGGGAAAGTGACAAGGGGAAAGTGGAAAAAAAGAGAGCCTTGGACCAACTGACTAGAAAAATAAAAAGTACAAAGGTAAAAAAAATATGTTCAGATTTTAGCAATTGGAATATGTCATCTTTGGGTATGTGCATTTTTTATTATTTTTTATTTTGCTCTTTTGCCTTCCACTGTTCAAAGTCTGGTTTATCAGGCTATTTCAGTTTTGTTTGCATGTTATTTCTAATTTGTATTCCCTTATTTCTGTATTAGGTAAGGGTCAGTCTGTGTTCTGCCTGTGTGACTGAGGTGCAGTATTGTGGGGTTAAAGAAATGCCATACTGGGTCAGATCAAGGGTCCATCAAGCCAAGCATCCTGTTTCCAACAGTGGCCAATCCAAGTCACAAGTACCCAAACATTAGATAAATCACAAGCTGCTATTGCTTATTAATTACTGTAATAGTTTATGGATTTTTCCTCTAGGAACTTATCCAAACCTTTTTTAAACCCAGCTACACCAACTGCCTTAACCACATCCTCTGGCAAATTCCAGAGCTTAATTGTGCATTGAACAAAAACATTTTCTCCAATTTGTTTTAAGTACCGTATGTTACTTGCTAACTTTATGGAGTGCCTCCTAGTCCTTGTATTATCCGAAAGAGTAAATACATTCACATTTACCCATTCAAACCCTTTCATGATTTTGTAGACCTCTATCATATTCCCCCCTCAGCTGTTTCTTCTCCAAGCTGAACAGCCCTAACCTCTTTAGCCATTCCATACCCTTTTATCATTTTGTTTGTCCTTCTCTGTACTTTCTCCAGTACAGGGTACATGCAGAACAGAATTTTGAGCAAGTTATATACTTTTATTAGAACGTACTTTCCATGCATAAGAGATGCAAAGCATCCACCCTAGGTGAAAAAGGAGCAAAGGAGAGCACGCACACAACTGCCATCGCATGTTACGTTCCTCAGTCTAAGCAGAATCTCTCACGAGCAGCACGGAGTGTGGCTCAATGCCACTCTCTCTGCAGATGGGCACTAGGAGATACAGACTGGGCATTCTGGGGTCTCCATACATTAGAACCAGCCACGCCTGCAAAACTGGGTTCTCTTGAGCTTTATACTTGAAAAGGTTTCTTTTGCAAATCACTGCTCTTTGAGATGTGCCCAATAACCTTCAGAGGTCCTCTTACTGTTCAAGAACGCTGAAGCTCTGTTTACTCACAGCTGCCACCACTGGATAAAAGGTACTGAACACTGGTGCTTCAAAGACTATAACAACCCCCTTCTGCTACCAGACACTTACATCACTTCCTTGTAGAACAAGGTGCTGTTTGTTCCCACCTGCAGAACAAAAGGCACAGGAAAGAAGCAATTGTCAGTTTAAAAAAAAAAAAAAAAAAAAAAAAAAAAAAAAAAAGACCCACGCATCCTCCAGTGCCCTCCCCTCACACATTTATCCCCTCAAGTTACACAATGTGTCTTGTGAAGCCCTCCCTCTCACATCTTTCCCAAAAGGGTTCAGAAAATTGGCAATACTTTCTGGCAAATTTTAATCCAACTCCTATCCCCCTTCTGACCATTTCCAGTCACTCCCCTTAGACTAAGGCAGATAGCACACGATTGCAGGAAAGTGCCTGCCTCCTACACCTGGGACTGCTCTCTGAACCACAGAGGCGGGAGCGCTGGAAGGCAAGATGCAGGGAAACTAGCGGGGACCAATTAGCACAGGCAGCTAGGAGGAACCAATGGGAGGGAGGGAAGAAGAACAGAAAAAGTAAAAAGAAGAACTGTGGAAAAAAAAAAAAAAAACAAGCAAAAAAGACAAGCAGGAACTGAAATGAGAGAAAAGAAATTCAAACAAAAAGGATGAAAAAAGAAAACCATGCCAGTCTGTGTGTCAATATACTGCAATCTCAAAGTGGATAGGGTCTGCTCCCCCAATCGCCTCCTGTTCCTAGGGCTCAAATTCAGTCCGAGTTAGCCAGAACCTTGTTTGGGTTGTGGTACATTTAAATCCTGCTCGTTTCCAGACGCGCAGGCTAATCACTCCCCTTAGAACAAATGGAAGGGAAGAATAAAGTTTCCAGCTTCAAACTAAACTAGACCAGATTTTTCCCTAAAGGAAAGAAACTGGGGGGAAAAAAAACGTTATCCTTTCTTTAGGAGAGGCTTTTACCTTTTTCCTTTGGAATAGCCAAAGGATGTCTTATGCTGCCAGTGTCCAAAAGGTGATACTTACTACCTCAGCTAATAATCTGTAAGTTTCCGAGGAAACATGATGGCAGAAAAAGACCTCATGGCCCATCCAGTCTGCCCATTTATCATTCCCATCACTTGCATAGAGGTCTCCTGAATTTATCCCAGGCTTTCTTGAATTCGGTTACTGTTTTTGTGTCTACCGCTTCCATTGAGAGGCTGTTCCTCACATCCACCACCCTTCTCTGTAAAGAAATATTTCCTAAGATTACTCCTGAATCTACCCCTTCAACCTCTTCTCATAACCACCTCGTTCTAGGGCCTCCTTTCCATTGCAAAAGGCTCGCCTCCTGTGAATGGAAACCTTTGAGATATTTGAATGTCTCAATCATATCTCCCTTTCTCTCCAGGGTATACATGTTTAGGTCTTCAAGCCTGTCCCCATATGCTTTAGAAGGAAGCCCACTGGCCATTTTAGTAGCCTCCCTCTGGACCAACTCCATCCTGTTTATGTCCTTTTCAAGGTGCTGCCTGCAGACTTGTACACAGTATTCCAAGTGAGGTGTCACCAGGACCTATACAAGGGCAATGACACCTCCCGTTTTCTGCGGACCATTCCTCTCCCTATGCAGCCAAGCAACTTTCTGGCTTTTACCATCGCTTTGTCTACCTGTTTGGCCACCTTAAGATCATCAGATACAATCACACCCAGATCCTGCTCATTTGTGCTCTGACTAATTTCACCTCTGTACTATACACACACAAATCTGTACCTTCTTTCTATATGAGTACATTTTTCCTGTCCAAAAATACACAAATACTTCTGAAAATTCAAAAAGCAAGCACTTATTTGCAAATCCCTCCACCTCCAGAATTCCTGCTTCCACCACATGTAAAGAAAGAAAAACATTTTTACCTGCACATAGCGGGGGGCAGGTGTCAAAGACCTCCCTTCTGGTGACTGCCTATCTGTACTACAGCCTCCTCCCTTACAGGAGCAGAGCATCACTACTGAGCCTGGGTCCTAGATATTCCCCAAAACTAGCCACAAGAGTGGAAGGGGGCGGGGAATGAATACAATAGAAATAGGCAGTGCAGTGGAAGGCTGGAGAGCAGACCCTGGGGGGAATTCTGACCCTTTCCTTAAAAGTTTCCACCGGCAGCTCTCAGGGGACATGAAACGGCTGGGGGGGGGGGGGGGGGGGGGGGGGAAGAGGTATTTTCACCCCACCGTTTCTGGCTGGCAGCTCTGGCAGAGGAACAGTTGCGGGGCGTTCGGGGTGGAATTCCGGCTGATGCTCCAGCAATCGCCGCAGACCAGCTTCCCATACACTTTGGAGAACATGGTTGGAGCAAATATACCTGGAGAAAGAGGAGGAGCAGTGCATCAAATCGAGATGGGCAGGACTGGATTCAAGCATTGAGCGAAGTCCAAGAGAGGAGAGCAGAGCAGCAGCTGCCGCCAGGTTAGGCAGAATTTCTGTGCCTGTCAGGGTCTTATACCCAAGCCTCCATTTCATTACTTCAGGCTGCAGCAAAGGCGTTTTGTGGGAAATGCTGAAAGTACTCTACGTAAAAGAAAATAAGTAAAAAAAAAAAAAAAAAAAAGGAGGGCAAATAAACAAAAAAGTGAGAAGGCTAAAAATTGCAGAACAGTGCAAAAGATAGTAGGGGGTGCGGAGGAAGAAGGAACCAACAGAAGACTGAAGAGAGGAGAATGAGAAAAAAACCCAAGGGAGATGAGAAGTGCCGAGCAATTAGGATTCACACATCTCAAGGTGCGTGAAAGATGTTCACAGGCCTGTATATACCCACATCTAGATGTCTGTCCCATCCTGTGACTATGGGACACAGACACCTGCACGTATAGGGAAGAATACTAAGCTGACCTGGGGATGATTCTTTAACTTTGCAAGGCACAGCAGGTGGGCATCACATGCAAATCAAGAGCCAAGACACACAACTTGTTATAAACACACAGAACTTAGAGTCCCAGTCTCTGATGTTGGACAGGACGTCTGTGGGTCAGATGAAAAAGCTGGGGGATAGACACTCTCCAGGAGATTTAAGCAATCCCAGAAATAAAGCAGCACAAGTATCACCTATCAGGAAAGACTTTAAAGGAAAATTGATTCTTACCTGCTAATTTTCATTCCTGAACCTCCACAGATCAGTCCAGACTCCTGGGTTTTGCCTCCCCTCCAGCAGATGGAGTCGGAGAGTTTCACAGGCACCACCTCTTAACCCGATGTGCCACCTACAGCGTCTCAGTATTACCAAGTACCCAAGCATAAAAAGTCAAAAAGATTTCCAATACTCAACACCATCGAATTCCCCAAAACAAGCAGAGGAAAGAGTAAAATTTATAATGCAATTCAAAAACGCTACTGAAAAGATTAACGAGAAACCTGTGCCATTCTCCAGAGTTATTCAAGAACAAACACAGATCGAGTGGATTCTCAAACTTCTCTCCACCACTGGGCGGGATTCTGGACTGATCTGTGGTACTACAAGAACGAAAATTAGCAGGTAAGAACCAAAATTTTCCTTTCCCTGTACGTACCAAAGCTTTCCTAACCGGGGTGGGACTGAGTCCTGCCCAAAGGACACTTTCACCAAAGCTGCAAACATCCGGAGCCCAGACGTTCAATTGGTAGTGTCTGGCAAATGTATGTAAAGACTTCTGCAAGTCTCTTGCGGTGACACCAGTTGGCATTCTGCCCAGGACGCCGCCTGGGAACAGGTAGAATGAGCCCTTAACTCCTCCAGGATAGGACGACCATGACAAATATATGCGGACCAAATAACCTCCTTCAACCACTGCGCAGTTGTGGTCATAGACGCTTTGACTCCATAGCGCAAAAAGGTGGTGATCTGACAATCTGAAACTGTTAGTGACCTCCAGATTCTACAATAAGGTCCTTCTGACATCCAACAGTTAATTATTGTGTGCGAGATGCACCAACCTCGCAATTTATTAAAGCCAGAAGCTCCACTGACTGATTTAAGTGGAACGCTGAAGCTACCTTTGGCAGAAAACACAGAACCGTCCTCAGAGATACCCCAGAATCCAAAATCCACAAAAAGGGTTTTCTACATGATTGAGCTTCAAGCCCTGACACCCTTCTGGCTGAACAAATCGCCACAAAAAATAAAAACCCCAAAAAACCACATACCTTCAAAGACAGATCTTATGGTGGCCCTCTTCAAAGGCTCAAAAGGCACCTCACACATGCCCTTGAGGATCAAATTAAGGCTCCAAGAGAGGCACACCTGACAGACAGGGGGATGCAAATGCTTCGCCCCTTGGAGAAATTTACCACATCTGGATGTGCAATTAGGGCTGTTCCATGAACCTTGCCTCGCAAGCCAGGGCAGACACTTGCACTCTCAGGGAACTAAAAGACAAACTTTGGACAGGCCTCTGCAAAAAGACCAGAATCTGTGCCACCAAAGCTCAAAGATCAACCCCTGCTCTATACACAAAGCCTCAAGCTCTCCAAACCCTGACATATGCCAAGGAAGAAGTAGTCTTACAAGCATGCAACAGAGTAGAAAGGCTGAAGAGGGTAAGGCTGTTCAGCTTGGAGAAGAGATGGCTGAGGGGGGATATGATAGAGGTCTTTAAGATCATGAGAGGTCTTGAATGAGTAGATGTGAATCGGTTTACACTTTCGGATAATAGAAGGACTAGGGAGCATTCCATGAAGTTAGCAAGTAGCACATTTAAGACTAATCTGAGAAAATTCTTTTTCACTCAATGCACAATAAAGCTCTGGAATTTGTTGCCAGAGTATGTGGTTAGTGCAGTTAGTGTGGCTGGGTTTTTGGAAGAGAAGTCAAACAACTGCTATTAATCAAGTTTACTTAGGGAATAGCCACTGCTATTAATTGCATCAGTAGCATGGTATCTTCTTGATGTTTGGGTAGTTGCCAGGTTTGGCATCTGTTGGAAACAGGATGCTGGGCTTGATGGACCCTTGGTCTGACCCAGCATGGCAATTTCTTATGTTCTTATGTCCTCAAGATCTCTTTTCCTTCTTAATTGCTTCCTTTCTAAAGCCAAGTTGCAAGACAAAAGCAATCTGCTTGATCTAAAAATATAGGGCTCTGGCAGAAGCTTTGGCAGATGGCCCAATCTCAAGGTGCCATCCACTGCTAGACTGACCAAATCTGCAAACCAAGGCCTTTGTGGCCCCTCCAGAGTCACAAGAATCACCTTTCCTGGATGGACCTCTATTCTCCTCACAACTTTTGACTACAGGGGCCATGGTGGAAACACAAATCAGAATGTCGTGCAGTCAAAGAAGAACCAGAGCATCAACCCCTTCTGTGCCGTGCTCTTCTCCGTCTAAAGAAATGCCATATGTTGGCATTCCTCTGAGGAATGCCCCATCTGTGAGAAATTAGGGTTATTGCCTCCTCAGAGAGCTCCTATTCTCCCAGGTCCAAACGTTGCTGGCTGCGAAAATCCACTTGCAAATTGTCAGATCCTGCTATGTGCGAGGCCACTATCTAGGCCAATTGTTGTTTAGTCCAGGACATCAGCAACTCTGCTTCCAGAGCCAACCACTCAGCTCTTGGTACCTCCCTGGGTGGTTGATGTAGGCCACTCATCACATGATCAGATAGGACTGACTGCACAGTTGCAGGGCCAATTGTACCACTCTCGTTTCTAGGTAATTGATGGACCAGGCCAATTACTCTGCCAACCATTGCCCTTGCACCAACTGGGACTGACAGCTCTCTAACCAGAAAGACTAGTGTCAGTCAACCATCCACTGTGGCACCTCAAGGTCCACCCCTCAGTACAAATGGTTCCGGCCAAGCCACTACAAAAGACTGGATATGGCAGACTCTGTAAGCGGTAGTGGAAGACGAAACTGCTCCGAAATCTGATCCCAGCAGGATAGCAATGCCTTCTGTAGAGGTTTCATATGGACAAACGCCCACGGGACTAACTCCAAGGTCAAGGCCATGGAACTGTGAGGACCTGCAAGTAGTCCCAGACCCTGGGCACTCAGGCCTCCAACAGGCTCCGAACTTGAGTCTGCATCTTGACAATCCGCTTCTGTATGAGAAAAGCCTTCCCCACTCGGGTACCGAAGCATGCACCCAAGAACTCCAGAACCTGCGAAGGAGGAAGGACAGATTCACTATAAGTTACACATGTACAAACCTACAAGACAATTACGATCAACAGACAAATGCCTACTGGAAATCCCATCCATCAGAACAACCAGCCTTGCATTAACAAGGAAAAGAGCATTCTCAGTTATTGGTCCAATCCTGTGGAACTCTATACCTGACTATCCAGATGACACCGAATCACAACGAATTTAAAAAGATGCTAAAAACCTTTTTATTTAACGATGCTTACAAATACAATATCTGAATCTAACTCAATGATATCTGCCTACCTAATAAGTTTTATTTTGTTTTTAATACGTATGTACATTTTCTTTTGTCATTATGTATGTAAATTTGTAAACCGCCTAGACGGACACGCAAGTGCCCATATGTGCGGTATATAAAAAACTTTTAAATAAATAAATAAATAAAAATAAGAACATAACATAAGAAATTGCCATGCCGAGTCAGAGCAAGGGTCCAAACCCAGCATCCTTTTCCAACAGAGGCCAACCAGGCCACAAGAACCTGGCAAGTACCCAAACACTAAGAAGATCCCATGCTACTGATCCAGTAATAGCAGAGGCCATTCCCTAAGTCAACTTGATTAATAACAGTTAGTGGACTTCTCCAAGAACTTATCCAAACCCAGCTAAACTAACTGCACTAACTCCATCCTCTGGCAACAAATTCCAGAGCTTAATGGTGCATTGAGTGAAAAAGAATTTTCTCTGATTAGTCATGGAGTGCCCCTTAGTCCCATTATCCAAAAGTGTAAAATAACCAATTCACATCTACTCGTTCAAGACCTCTCATTTTAAAGACCTCTATCATATCCCGCCTCAGCCATCTGTTCTCCAAGCTAAACAACCCTAACCTCTTCAGCCTTTCCTCATAGGGGAGCTGTTCTAACCCCTTTATCATTTTGGTCGCTTTTCTCTGTACCTTCTCCATCACAACTATATCTTTTTTGAGATGTGGCGACCAGAATTGTACACATCCCAACGATCTCAGACATTGCACCACCATGTCCACTGCTTGTCTGCAAAGGTCTTCCAACTTCGCCAGGATGAGCCAATCGTCCAGATATGGGTGGACCAGCACACCCTCCTTTCTGAGGGCTGCTGCTGCCACCATCATCACCACACCTTGGTGAAGGTCCTCGGGGCTGTCATTAGGCCGAATGGGAGTGTGCAAAATTTAAAACTCCTCCCCAGGATCATTAACTGGAGGTACTTTTGATGGACTGGGTGAATCCCTATGTGCCGATATAACTGTCATAAGAACAAAAGAACATAAGAACATAAGAAAATGCCATACTGGGTCAGAGCAAGGGTCCATCAAGCCCAGCATCCTGTTTCCAACAGTAGCCAATCCAGGCCATAAGAACCTGGCAAGTACCCAAAAACTAAGTCAAATGCAAGGAAGCCAAGAACTCCCTGTTTCTATAAACAGACCTCAGAGTCTTCATCCGGAATGGGAAACAGAGCTACGTTAACATTTTTTTTACATCCGTAATTGGACGAAGTGTTCCTTCCTTTTTTGGCACTAGAAAATAAATGGAACACCCCATCCCCTGCTCAACCTGGGGGATGGGAATAATTGCCCCAGCATTTGCAGCTGCAGTATGGTTTGCTGAATGATCAACTTCTTTTCTGCCGAATAAATTCTAAAGCGTAGCCTTGTCCTATCATCCTTAGAACATACTGGTCCAATGTGATCTTGACCTACTCCTCGTAAAAATAAGCCAGACGAACCCCGATGACTAACAGAAGAGTGGGCTGGCCTCACCTCACTGTGCGTGCTTGGCTCTCCCACTACCCCTGGCCGGAGCTGTCTCGGCCCACTCTGTGCCCTCAAAATGGCTTGCTCCAGGACTGCAACCTTATGGTCCTGGAAGAAGTGCGAATGAGGTCATACAAAGCATCCATAGCATAAGCCACACAGCCTCCAATCGCTCAGCCTGTTTGACTCCTAGGGTGACATATCTCTGGCACTCTGCAACTGTTGTATCCATCTCAAACTAGCCCAGAGCATGAAGCCGCTACACATAGCTGCCCAGATATCCAGAGCAGACACCTTGAAGATCTTGACATGTACCTTGAGCTTCCTGTCCTGCAAATCCTTAAGAGTTGCTGCGCCAGCTACCAGAATGGCGGTCCTTTTTGTAATAGCTGAGACCAAAGCATCCACCTTCAGCACCCTCAAGAGCTCCAAAGCATCTTAGGACAAAGGATAAAGCTTAATAGTCCTGCTAAACTCAAGGTCAGTCTCTGGAGTATCCTACTCCCTGACCACCAGCTCCTTAACAGACTTGTGAAAAGGAAAAGTCCTGGCGGGACCTCTAAAGTCAGTCATGACTAGATCCACTTCCTCCAGGTCAGCCTGGTTCTGTGGAACAGTTATTCCCAATTCCACCAGGACTGGCAGGAACAGGGGTCTGAAACAGGTGAACCACCTTGGCATCGTTACCTTCTATCATCTGGACTTGTTGCATCCTCTTCCAGATCCTGTGGGCATCAAGAAGGATCAGCATCGGGAGAACTATCCCCAGATGGTATTCCTTGATCAAAGTTCTCCAAGGAACCCTTGGTTACCCCTGAACCAGAAGGACCAAGGACCCCCCCTAATCCTAGTGGCCCCCAAAAATCTGGATTCTTCCTCAGGGGAGATTCTGCCATCCTCTGCTTAAGAAGGGACTGCTCTGTGGCCTCTAAGGCTAAAAATGCCTTGTGAATCAACAGGACAAAGGTGAAAAAAAGGCTCCATCAGAATCCTCCTTCAGAGAATCAATCTCCTCCTCTGACTGCCTCCTCTGGGCCCGTCAGGCCTCTTTGGAGCTGAACTCAGCTGGAAAAAGCTTGGGTGGGAGATCCCATCCCCCACTGCAGGCTTCCCCTTAGTGGCAAATGTATTCAAGATGGCCACCGTTCCTATGCTCAGCGGGAACAGATTGTTGGCCCCTCACACTGCATCCTTTAGCCCAGAGCCAAGCTGCTGCTGCAGTCCCTCCCAATGTGCCCTAGGGCAGAGCTAGGACCAACTCTGCTTATGATATGAAGCTCACATCTAACCCCAGACAGGAGTATTTTAGGTACAAGGAGAGTCCCCTACTTGGAGGCAGGAAGAAGATTAGATGACTTCTTGAGGTCCCTTCCAGCCCCTTTACAATAATGCAGAGTACTAGTAGCTGCACTGGTTCTGGAGCCTTTGTAGGCTGCAATATAGATATATTTTTTCAAAAGAAAACAAGCTTTAGAAACCTCACAAGTTATCTTCAGAGATCTGAAAAGGCTTGAGGTGCCTCAAAAGCTCAGAATGCATCTTAGTTTTCTAGTTCTTTACAAATATCTCACATTTGATAGGTTTAATGTGAAACCAGCTTCAGAGGCACGACATTCTACACTCTGCAGAAAGGAATGCATGGCTGGATTTAGGCACATGCTCTCCTCAGCTGCTCTACGATTTGCAAGGGTGAAAATCTACCACACCCAGTCCTCTGCCTATGAGCATCAAACTTAAGTCCAGCCTTGAAGGGATACATGCAGCAACAGAGGGGATTTCCAAAGGGGAGAGAGATCTGGTTGACTTTATATCCTGCATTTTTCCAGCTTACCTCCCACAGAGATAAACAGCAGAGCAGAGCTGACCCCAGCTGATCTGCTGTTGAACCTTTGTTCCTGGTGCTTAATGCCTCCTATCACCATGCACAGACCCTAAGGAAAAACCAAAGCACAGAGAATCAGGAGGAACTAATGCATTTGGTCTCTTCTACACTGTGAACTGAGCTTTAACAAAAAACTTTTAAGTCTCTATGACTGCAGTGGCAGTGTGATACAGTTACTCCTTCAAACTGATCAAGAGAAAATACAACTTTAGGATTCCAAGAGAAACTTTCAAAAATTATTTTATCCCAGAAGACCAAGCCCCTTTCCCTGAACTATAAACCTAGCCGATTGCCAAATTTAAAAATATCCTAGAAATGGATTTTCTAGATCAGTCTGCTCCTGAGTGGAGAAGCAGTAATGTCAGCTGGTCTCCCCATTAACCCACCTCCCAGGGTAACAGATCACTATCACTCTTTGCTGTAAGAGGGAGCAGCCTATAGAGCATAGGACATGGCTTCAGCAGAACTCACAGGGACAAAGAGGACACAGCCCAGCACGGTACCCGTCAAAGCAGACTTCACCACCTCCTCATAGCACAAATTCCCCTCCCGGGCGCCCTTGATAAGCGCGGCGATATAGAACGTCAGCTCGATGATGGATCCAAATGTTGCGTTCACCACAGCACCCAGTGCGAAGCTACTCTGTGCTGAAATACTGCAAGATGCAAAAAGAGAACAGCAAAAGTAGTGAGCGGGGAGAGGGTTAGAAACCCCACAATGTTCACCAGGTTCAAAAGCTGCAATACTAGATAAAGATTTGCCAGAATAATCAATGTGTTAGTTTGTCACCATTCTTTAGTCTTACTCCTAAGTCTCATCTTTTTTTAATTAAACACCACAAGTACAAATAAGGTATAAACCCAATAAGCATGCACAGGCATGGAGGAGTGTTCTTGTGGACATGGCAGCAGGAAAGTCAGGAACTAACTTCCACACCAACGCACAATGTCCTACCTGTGAGATACGTGGTCAGGCAGACATGATCTCTGTAAAAGGAGTTCTTGCTATACTTTGAACAAAACGTCTGCGAGGCTAGGCTCAGAATACCATGGGGGTTTCAAAGCACAGAAACAAGATTGTTGAAAGTCGCTTATCCTACGTGCATGTACGTTAAGTATGTGGTGCCACCACATGGGTAACTGTGCATAGACAGGCGAGGCATTCCCAGGGGCAGGGCTGAAGAGGCGTTGGCACTTAGATGATCACTTTTGTAGATTCCAAGAGTACATGTGTATGTTCTCCTGGAAAAAGTAACACGCATAGCGGATGCAAGTCTATGTGCACTTTTTCCCCTTTGAACGTTGGCAGAAAAAGTACCCACAGACTACCCTTCTGTTCGCAGTCTGAAAGATGTCCCCTAAACGTAGGGGGTAATACCACAAAACAAACTGCTGGGCCAAAAAGCAAGCAAGCTGGGCAATCCAAGGCAAAAAATTGTTGTGACCAAGCCACTAAAATGGCCCTGGAGAAAATATTTTAGATTAAGTACTATTTTGAGGACCTGCATTACTAATTTGACTGAATTAGCTTAATGGGATACATAATGTGTACACACTGCTTCTGCAGTCTCCCGTTTTCCACCCCTAGAGGAAGCAGCCTGCAAAATGCACAGCAGGGCTCTGTCATTGGACTTCTGGGTTTCTTTACTGTGTCTAAGTGCACCACGTGCTGATTTTCCTCCTCTTGTTTTATGTTTTTACATCAAGAATATGTTTTGAAGAGGTCCACACGTTTAATATGGTCACGCCACGTTTTTAAAATGTTTTCTTGGAATGTACAGCTGTTCACCCTGGTTTAAAATCAAAACCAACAGGGTAAATCTGTCTATGAAGGGGAATTTGCAAAAACTGAGCACCAGCAACTCCTTGGGAATGAAAGGGCAAGAATACAAAATTGGGATGGAACCTCAACTTTTCTTTTGCGCTGCTACCTGATCTACAGTGCTTCTGCTTTAACCTCAGCAACATGACGTCTGCCTGTAGGGTCTGCTGCCCAGAGAGGACTGGAGCCACATGCCACAAAAATGGGAAAATTGGTTCTTACCTGCTAATCAGATCAGTCCAGACAAGTGGATTTTGTATCCCTACCAGCAGATGGAGGCAGAGAAACAAAGACTTTGAGGCACTGCTACATAACCTAGAGTGCACCTGCAGTTCCTCAGTATTAACCTGTACCCAAGCCAGATTAGAATCAACCTCTCCAACAATTTTGTAAATAAGGGGGAAAAAAAGCACTTAATCTGAATAGGAAACCCCTGAGCATAGTATAACTACCAACAGCCCAAGGGATAACAAAATCACCAAGCCATCTTCTGAAGACTCTGAATATGTACAACTTGACTATTCTTCCCAGAAAGTATGCCATAAAAACAAAAAAACCACAGACTTGCCACCGAGTCTTGAGCAAAAAATACACAGGGATGGGTCTGAAAAGGACCCCCCCCCCCCCTACACACTTTCTTCTTCAAGGGATGCCTCACCTGGAGCCTGAACATGCAAACAGTAATGGCGAGAAAGAATGTGTAAAGATGACATCACCGCTCTACAAATCTCGTGGCAACACCAACTGACACTCAGCCCAAGAAGCTGCCCGCGCCCTAAGAGGGCGCACGCTATCCATCCGGAATTCCTTCCTTTGCAAATGTAGGCCGAGACAAATAGTTTCCTTTGGCAAACTCGCTATTGTGCCCTTGTAACCCTTTTTTGCACCACTAAACACACAAACAAATGATCCAACCACCGAAAACAGTTGGTGACTTTTCAAAAACGCAACAGCGCCCGACAAACATGCAAGAGATGGAGCTCCCTGGACTCAGACAATTCAGCTAAGTTGGGAAAGCAGGAAGATCTACAGTCTGACTCACATGAAAGGAAAAGAAAAAAAAAGTAACCTTAGGAAGGAAGGAGGAAACAGTATGCAACGACACTCCCGACAGATTCTCAGAAAGGCTCCTTACAGGAAAAAGCCTGCAGCTCTGAAATTCTTCAGTCTGAACAAATCGCCACCAGAAAAACTACCTTCAACGAGGTCCACAAAGCACCCACAAGGCTAAGTTCAGAATCCATTCCGGTCACAACCTATGTACCAGCGGACACAGATTGACCCCCTTGAGAAACTTCATGACATCCGGATGCGAGGCCAACGACCTCCCTCAAAACTTGTTGTAAGACAACCCAAGGTTGCCACCTGAACCCAGAGAACTGAGAGCCAAGCCCTTGGAAAGGCTGTGTTGCAGAAAGGCCAACACCTTCAGGATATCCACCCACAACAGGTCAATATCTTCCTCCACACACCAGTTGTTGAATATGCTCCAGACCCGGACATACACCATAGACATGGCCAGCCTCCTAGCCTGAAGCAAAATGGAAATCACTGGTCCAGAGTAACTTTTCAACCTCAAAAGCCTCCTCTCAAAAGCCAAACTGCGAGACATAAGTGATCCGCCCAATCCAAGAAAATAGAGCCTTGTCTTAATAGCCCCTGTACACAAACCAAGGGGGCGAGTCCACTGCAAACTGAAACAAATCCGTGAACCATGGTCAATGCAGTACTCTGGCGTGACCAGCGCCATTTGACCTGGATGTCTCTCAATGCATTGTAATACCCAGCCTTTTAGAGGCCATGGAGGAAACACATAAGAAGAATCCCTGCGGGCCACAGAAGAACGAGAGCATCTATGCACTTGGCTCAGACTGACTGAATAACCTTGACACCTTGGCATTGCTTGTGGTTGCCATCAGATCCAGACCTGACTGCCCCAACAGGACTGGATATGATCGAAGGCTTTTACTAACAGCTCCCGTTCTCCAGGATCCAACTTATCTGCTGAGACAGTCCACCTGCACATTGTCCACTCCTGACATGAGAAGCGGCTATTCCTTTCAAATGAAGCTCCGCCCAGACAAAGCTCCTGAGCCTCCTGGGCTATTGTGTGACTCTTCATCTCCTCCTGCCAATTGATACATTTCACTGTAGTGGCACTGTCAAACTCTGACCATCTGTCTGCAGATCAGTGGGAGAAACCCCACCAATGCTCTGTGCACCACCCTCATCTCCAACAGTTTGATTGATCCTGCCACTTCCACTGGTGACCACTGACCACAGACCGCTCCTGGCAGACTGCTCCCCAACTCTTGAGGTTGGCATCTGTGGTCACTGCCACCAAGCTCTGGGAGTTCCAGATCCATCCCCTTTTCCAAATTTGGCCAAAACAGCCACCGCGAGAGACTGGACCTGGAGGCCCCCAGTAGCAGCAACCATCGATGAAACTCCTCTGACATTGGATTCCACTGCAAAAGCAGCATCCCCTGTAGCGGATGCATGTGAGCAAAAGCCCAAGAAATCAAATCCAAAAGGTAGATGCCATCGACCCCAGGACCTGAAGATAATCTCAAGCTCTGGGGACAGCCATCCTCAGTAACTGTCTCACCTGAGCATGCAACTTCTGAATCCTCTTTGAAGTGAGAAAAAACAAAAAAGCAAAAAACAAAAAAACCATTTTCCAACATGAGTATTGAATCTCGCCCCAGGTACTCCAGCATTTGGGTGGGGCACAGGTGACTCTGCCCAATTGACCACCCAGCCAAAGGATTGCAACAGATCCTGCAGCCTTGCAACTGTAGATACTCTTCTCCCGATTTTCCTCGAATCAATCAGTCATCCAGGTAAGGATGAACTAGGACCCCTCCCTGTGGACAGCTGCGCTACCACTATCATCACATTTGTGAACGTGCATGGTGCTGTTGCCAAACCAAGCATGAGGGCGTGAAACTGGAAATGCTGCCCCAGGACCACAAAAACATGTAGGAGTTGATTCTCTGCTCAGATGAGAATGTTGAGATAGGCTTCCATCAAATCTAGAGACACCAGACATTCTCCTTGATGAACTGTCGCTATCACAGTCCACAACATTTCCACTATCTTTCCGAAAACAGAAATGAGATAGAAAAGTCTTGCATGCTGACTTCTCCTCCGGCAGCTTACGGCCCTTTGATTCTCCCAGCACCTTGATCAACTGCTCCAAGTCCTCCCCAAAAAGCAATTTTCACTTGAAGGAAAGATTACCTGGTCGGGATCCACCAGCACCAGGGTCAACCCTGGGCCCCACATCCTGGCCATTCAGGTCAGAGTCCTCCAAATCACCAGGATCTTCTGAATGATCCAGGCCCAGGCAGCGAAGGTCCCCTGACCCACTAGTCAAGGAGATGTGGTGCCTTTGCAGCAGTATGAACCTGAGGACCTGAAGATCGCTTAGGCCCCCATTCTCCCTAGCCAGAAATGCTTTGTGCATAAGGAGAACAAATTCAAAACCCCATGTCCTCCTCCATCTAATCTAGGACTACCATGATCCTCCCCCCCCCCCCCCACCTCCTATGCTGAAGCAAATGCCAGCAACAATGGGGGGGGGGGGGGGAGAAATATTCCTCATGCCATGCCTCCGTTCTCCTCCTAGCCAATGCTTTCCCCTTCACTGCAAGGCCCTCCAGATCCCCTGCCGAGTCAGACACTGGGCCCTAGGGTCGAGTGGACCTACAACCAGGCTCTGTCTCCCCCCCCCCTTCCCTGCCCAATGCACAATCGCAGCATAAAGCCGCTGAATTAAGTTGCCCCCAAAGACACCTGCAAAATGGCGCCTTTGCCAGCGGCACTATTTTGGGCACACGTGGTCAGACCTGCAATTCACTGCATGGTCGCGAACCCGAGGAGAGTAAAGCAACAAGGGCTAGTGAGGGAAAAACGACAGTCCAGCTGAGCCCCCGACTCCTTGAGCCAATGGCTGCGAGTCGCAGACCCTGCAAAGCTGCTTACCCCAGCTCTGGCCTGCTCGGAAAATGGCCAAACGCTGCTGCTCCTCAGCTTCTCTTTTTTAAAAACGTAGAGGTAGAAGCAGCCCAGCAACAAGAAACCCACAGCAGAAAGAAAGACTTCTTAGAATACTTTCCTGCCGCTGGTCAGGTTTCTAGGAAGAAGTCTTCAGGGATGCAGAGGGAGCCAGGACCCCCGGTTGTCAGTTCCCTGGAACCGCTGTGGGTCAAGCTGCCCAGGGATTTCCAACCCCCTGCTTGCCCGGCCTATGAAGGAAAGTAACACCTCAGGGAGCATCTCTACTTTTTTTTTTTATTCCAGACTGCAGATCTGCACTTCTACCATCTGCTGGAGACAGAAATACTAAGGGATTGCAGGTGCACTCTAGGCTAAGTAGCAGTGCCTCAAAGTCTTTGTTTCTCTGCTTCCATCTGCCAGTAGAGATGCAAAACCCACTTGTCTGGACTGATCTGGGGTACAAACATGAATCAGGACATCTGGCTTCAAATCAAGGTGGATCCACCTCTGATCTGCTGCTTCATAGCCACAGAAAAATTAATACCAACACTCCAACCCCATTATCCTTAAAACAAAGTTTTTCAATCATTTAAAATGCTTTATTAAACACAGACGGCTGAACAGAAGGGGAGTAAAATGTTCTAAGGTTTGTGGGGGGTTTTTTTTAAATAAAATTTGCTCTATTTTTACCAGAAGGCTCCCTGGGGAATGCAGCGACACATACAGCAGCTTGCCGAGCCACTCCCCTCCCACCAGCACTTCTTAGAGGTACAAGCTATCTACTCATGACCCGTGCAAGACTTATCCCTGGAGCGAGTGTCACAACCCCCATTTCTGGTCAGTGTCATGTTCAGCTAGACCCTCTCACCCTAACAGCCCTCCTCAAATAGCAATGCCAATTCAGCATGGCAAGGATACAGTAGGCCAATGATCCTATAGGATATCCCTCCAGTGATATAATTATGGTTGAAGGAGTGACATGCTGGACTGTCAATGTACATGTTTTCCTGTGAGATTTTGTGTGAATACATTTTTATTGAGCAGAAAAGGTACATAAACATTTGGTTTACATTTGTCCCTGATGCATCCAAGGCAATCTTGACAGAGCTTCAGAATTTCCAACTTTAATCCAAATATCCAATTATACCCTTATTCCCCATCCCTCTCCCCCTTCCCTCCCCTCCCCCCCCCCAAATAACCCATTTAATCCTGGATCAAATTCCCCATTATTGTTTGAGCCACCTTAAAATAGATGTAACATGGAAAGTCAGGTAAATAGAGTTAAGAATAAGGCTGCGCGATCTGTGGGATAACAACTGTTATGTAGGGCTCCCAGATGGCCTAAAACTTTATCCTGCCTTTAAGCGAATCTTGTGATACATTTTCCATTTGAATGGCCTTGTGAAATAGATTTTGCTAGTGCCAGTATGAAGGGGCCTCAAGCAACTTCCAGTAAGTCAGAATTAATCTCTTACCTACTGAACAAGCTGTGTGTCAAAATCTTTATTCCCGTGCCATGTAAGCAAATGCTGGGAAAGCTAGCAAAAAAGATGAGCCTGTGAGAAAGTGGAATGGACACATTCAGTATTTTAGATAGTGTAATATTTTACCCAGAAGGCATGGGACAAATGATTGACCCCCCAGACGGCATTTGACACACTCAGCAGATTCTGTAATACCTGCCTTATATGCCACATGTTGGGATATATAAGCCCTACAGGTAAATTTATATTGCATCTCCCTATGATACATATGTGATGCAGTCCATCAAAAGTCATGCACATCCTCCAACTGTACCACAAAAAGTCTCTCTTATACCACCGTCCTGCAAGGAAGTTAGCAAAGTCCTCTTTTTAAAGGAGGCCCAAGACAACTTCCATGTACTATCAAACTGGAAACTTCCCTCATGTAAATCCAGCACTGAGGAATGTAGTGCAGCAGCTGGGAGCGACTGGCTATAGTGATGGAGTTGTAGATAGGGAAAATATTGCTTGTAGTTGAAACCATGCGCTGTTTGTAATTCCATGAATGATGAGATACGTCCATCGCAGTTTGTCACATGAAATGGCAAGCTCAGACCTTTCTGTTGGAATACAACAAAGCCGGCGGATTCCATCCCAGGAGCAAAATCTAGGTTCCCTTGAATAGGCAAAAAAGGAGAAGAGTTTGCCGACGTGCCAAGTAGACGTGAAAGGGATATTCACGCTCCCTGTAAAAGCTCAAGTAAAGGGTGTTGCTTAATCAAAGGTGAGAGTTGCGTACGCCTTGCTTGTAAAATGTAACGCAAGTCCAAAGGCGTTCCAAGCGCTCTTTCTTCCTAAATATTAACAGATGATTCATCTAATAGCCAGTCTCTAACTATGCACAAAACGCTAGCCAAAGAGTATGTTTCCAGGCCAGGAAGCCCCATGCTTCCACTGTAATTTTAGCCAAGATAATGGTATTCTGGGCTCTCCTATTCCAAAGAAATCTCCAGTAAAGAATCCATTGTCTTCTGGTCTCTGTTTTTCAGCACCTCCCGTTTCCGTTGCAAGCCAGAGCCACTTTGGTAGTAGAACCATCTTGAAAAGGTTTATACGTCCTGCCAAGTTTGCAATTTAGCACGAGAAATCTTAAGTAAAATTAGACACATTTAGATCGTAAATACATGAAAGGTCTAACGTCATTTGTATCCCCAGGTATTTAAAGTCATTTGCAGCTTTCAGTGGGAAGTTCTCCTGGCACAGAGTGATTACTAAAGATGTAGCCGCCAAGGCCTCTGACTTATCAATATTAAGTTTGAACCAGGAAAAGGTTCCAAAACTGGAGAACAGCTGCATCAGCGAAACAAAAGAATTAACAGTCAGTTAGAAACATCAAGATATAGTCTGCGAAAGCTGTGTATTTAAACACCGTATCCCCTAAAACCTTCCCCTTCACAGAGTTAGTTGTCTGAATACTAAGAAGCAAAGGCTCCAGGGTCAAGAAAAACAGAAGGGGGATAATAGGCATCCCTGTCTGGTGCCCCAGGTAATTGAACATTTCTCTGATTAGGAGCAGTTAGCCACAATTATTGCTTCTAGGAAAGAGTATGAAACATCACCTGTAAAAATTCCCCTTCAAATCCCATAGATGTTAAACACAAAAGCGGTAAGACCACTCCACCCGGTCATATGCCTTTTCAGCATTGAAGCTCACTACCATGAAGGGTTGGCTTCTACGCTGATACAAACTAATGGCGATCAACAAGGATCATGTTTGTGAGTGCTGTACATTTTTTTTTTTTTTTTTTTAACAAATCCAACTTGATGGGGACCAATGGTTAAGGGTAATAGTTCAGCCAATCTGTTTGCTAGAATTTTAGCAAATAGTTTTTGGTCTACATTGAGCAGTGATATGGGCCTGTAGGAACCCGGAGACAGTGAATCTCTGCTCGGTTTAAGGCAGGACCATGATGTGGGCCCTATTGGTATGTGGAGGAAAAGCCCTTTGGACAATTAAGGTGTTAAATAAAGAGCACAGTGGGCCAGCAAGAAGATCTTGAAGGGTTTTAAAGAATTCTGAACTAAATCCATCTGGGCCTGGAGCCTTAAGCCTCTTAGCACCCCTAATACCTGCAACAATTTCTTCCCTATTAATAGATTGATTTAACTGGCACACTTGGTCTGCTGTTAACTTTGGCAAATTTATCCCCTCACAGAATTTCCTACACATTTCCTCATACTAACTGCCAGCAGCATATAATTTTGCATAAAAATCTCGGAAACATCGCAAAATTTTAAAAATCAGTGGAGTGAATCAAGCCCCAGAGTCTGTCCATAAAGTGGATATAAATTTGGATCCCCTACTGACTTTATATAGATTGGCCAATAGCTTCCCTGTTTGATTTCCATACCAGTATAGCTGTAGCTGGTAATACAATATACTTTTAGAGGCCACCTATATTGCCAAATAGGACTCTGTTACATGGGTTAATCTCTTTCCCTAATTTAACTTTTGCCTTACTTAATTGTGACTCCAATTGTAAAATCTGTCTGTCCAAGACCCTCTTTCTATGGATTGCATATATTATTTCACCATGCAATACTGTCTTGGCTGTATACCAAAACAAGACAGGATTAGAGAAATGCTCTTTATTTTTCATCTGATAATCTTTCCATTTACATTTTCAGAATTCCTGGAAGGCCACATCACATGCCAAATAGTACAGATATTGCCAGTTAAGAAAAAGTGTATTACCAGGGCAATATGTGATGTTAACTCCAACTGGGGCATGATCTGATATCACTATTTGATCAATATATGCCCCCTCTATTTTAGAAAACAAGTCCTGGCTAATTACAAAATAGTCTAAGCAGGAAAATCTATAGTGGTCCCAGAACAGATGAGTATAATCTGTGGGGTGAAGAACCCACCACACATCGATGAGTTGTAAGTATTTTCTAAAAATGTAGTACCTTTTGGGTGTGACATTTTATCCGACCTTCCTGGGTGTGATTTATCCATACTGGGATCTCTACCCAAATTAAAAATTGCCTCCTACCATCCCCTTTTCCCATAAATGGAAGTGACTATACACTTTAAAAAATTCGGGATCATAGGTATTCAGGGCATAAATGTTGCACAAAGTTAGTGGTTTATTATACAGTGAAGCTACCAGCAAAGGAAGGTATATAATACTATCTGATTTCTTTCTGAACAGTAAGGGAAATATTTTTATGAATTAAAATGGCTACTCCTGCTGATTTTTTTTTTTATGCCGAAGCATGGTGCACAGTCCCTACCCAGTCTCTCAAACTTGAGGTGTTCTATTGCCGTGAGATGTGTCTTGTAAAAAAAAAAAAAGCTACGGAATCGAGTGTTTAAGATATGTAAGAATTTTTGACCGTTTAACCACAGACATTCCAGCTATACACTGTAACAGATAGCTTTCTTTGTTCCCTGACTCATGGTGGTTCCAAAAAAATAAATACATTTAATAAAGGTAAACCCAAAGTTATGAAAGATCTACCCAGCTCAGATCTTCCCAGTTGCAAATGCCATCTGTGAGGAGACAATCTGGCTACCTTATGAAGACATCTACCTCTGTAAGGTGACTCAAACAGCTTACATATGTCATCCATACCCCCCACCACCACCACCACCATGCTATTCCCCTACCTCAACTCCAGTTGCTACTGATATGGAGACCACTTAGAATGCTCCCCAGCCCTCTCCACCCCATCCACAATAAACAGATGAATGAAATTTTGGTCAAACAGCCCAAGATAATCAGAAAGAAATAACACAGCTAAAGATCTTATAAACCATGTTTCAACCCAGAACCTGACTACAAGATTATTCCGTGCACTTAATCATTTGAGTATTCAGTCTCTCAGGTAATTTCCATGTCAGATCTTGCTGTAGCACATTGCACAGACCATTCTTCAGCAAATGTTTGTGCCTCTGAAAGATTGGTAAACCAACGGACCCCATTTGATGTGGATACCCGCAGTTTCACTGGGTATAGTAGCATGGGGCATAGGTCCAGTTTATGTAGCTGAGAACAGACAGGTGCAAAGGATCTTCTCAGGGCTGACAGCTCTGCGGAGTAATCTGAAAATACTAATATCTTCTTGTTTTCATATTGAAACGGTTTCCTTGCTCTTATCGCACAAAGAATCTCCATCTTATGGGCAAAGTTTAACAATTTGCTAATCACCATGCAAGGTCTTATGTCATCAGATTTCTTGGGCCCTATTCGGTGTGCTCATGCTATATATAGTTTCCCATGTTGTTCTGTGATTACCCAGCTCTTCCACAAGCCAGGATTCCAGGAAAGCTGGCAGCTCTTGATCAGTAAATGTTTCAGGTAGACCGACAAACCCTAGATTATCTCGCTGAGAGCAGTTAGATGTCTTCAATTTTATCGCCCTGCTTCTGCAGGGCGTTTTGCAGCATGGTGATATCTGCCCTAGCAGCTGAGAGGCCATCTTGATTATCCGAGACCCTCTGTTCAGCCTCTCCAACTCGCTGCTCAAATCCTGACATTTCATCCAGTTTGTTAAACAACTTTTGAAACTGGAGCTCCAAAGCCTTGACCACTGCAGATTGCAATTCTGTTACAGACTACACGGAAAGAGCTGAAACAGCCTCCGAGATGTCCAGTCCGTCATGTTGGATTCGGGCGTTTTCCCCGACCCAATCTATGTCTTTTTGCGAATCTCTAGCCATGTCGTAGAAATATCGTCCTGGGGTATATCTAGCTTTGACAATGAATTATAGTGCCATTTAGAGTGTCAGGAGCCGCAGATGTGGGTGATAAGAGATGGAGAGTTGAGCGAATCCTGTGAGATTTTCAGTAAAAAAAAAAACAAAAAACTGGATACAAACTAATCACATTTAATATTTATAAAATGGAACAAAGCTCAGGATATACAGATTACACATTCTCAAGCAAGAACACATTTTAAGCTTTTATTGTATATCCTTGTTAGCAGCAAGTAGTCTCAGCAAGAAAATGGAAAAAGGAATGCCCACTGCCTTGGTATATATGCAGAAAGTGAAAAATTTTGCAGGTATGGGGAAAAAAAAAAAAAAAAAAAAAAACAACTCACCGGGGTGACTAGAGACAAGCCAGCCAGTTTTGTTGTTTTTTTTAATCTTCTGGGTACCTTTTCAGTTTTGCAAAGGGATCAGAGTGTCATGTGTTATTAGATTTACAAAAAACCCCAAAACAAAACAGAACACACTTCACAGTTAGGAATGGCTGCTAATTGAGGCCTTACCTTTTTTCTCTTCTGAACCTTGAACGTTCGCGTTCTTCTGGACAGAAGGCTGGGAGTTCTTGTGGGGGAAGAGAATTCTTCTCATACGCTATTCAGTTATTGCATGGTTGATTTTCCATCTGCTTCAGGTTATGCTTACACAAGTTGCAGTTGGATGTATTGTTTTAAAGTGCCATTACTTATATATAGCTGCATCCATATCATCCTGTATTTCCATTAAGCAGGACGTAAGAGCAATTTGAAACCACTCAACTTAAGAAATGCCCTATAAGTGAGAAGTAACATACTGATAACCTGAAGGTTTCCTTCCCCCACCCCGGGGAGAAACCAGATCCTTTTCTTCATGGTAAACAGAGGTGCAAAAAGCAAGAAATAACCCCCCTCTCAGTCTCACCTGGCAATAGCCATGCCAATGCAGTAGGAGAGAGGCACGATGGAGACCAGCGAGAGGGTGAATTTGACAGGGGAGCTGGAGTACTGGTTCTGACTGTCAGAATATCCCAGGGCAAGTGTGACGATCACCAAGAGCATCAGATCTGAGCACAGAGCAGATTTAAGGAAAAAGGAAAGTATTTTGCTTAAAGACACACACAGAACTTTCTTGGTCCAGGGAGAGGACGGGGTAACAAAGATCATTCCTAAGTTAGCCAAAAGCCTCCTAAATTAGGACTTACATTAGCAGAGGTGTACATAGGGTCTCTGTGCTGAACTGGAGGTGCCGCAGGTCACGATGGAGATTAGCAGGCCCACCCTTCCTCTAGTGTCGTCACTCAAGCATTCTCCAGTTGTAGTCTTTACAGAGCCAGCGTGAAGGCTGGTGGACCATCACATCAAAGGATACTGACAGCAAACACACTGATGCCATCTATAGTGTACTTGTAGTAGTAGATATTTAAGGCATGATAGCAGCACAGTATCACCTCTGTGTCATGGCCGACATCTGTCTGAAGACACATGAAATAAAATCAGAACCTTATCAGATCTGTTGGCATTAGCAAAGAGGGGAGCCATCACCAGCAGAGGAAACAGACAGCTCCTCATCATGCTTAAGGTTAGCCAGGAAAAGCCTCACTGGGGGTAGTGTGTGCACATCTAGCGTGCACAGAAATGCTTGGGCCACAGTGTGTTAAAGGGTCCACAACCAGAAGAGGCTGTGTGCCTTCGTGCTGACGGCTGTACAAAATGTTCAAGCTACTGAGCCAGCAGAGTGCAGCACAGAGATTAAACCAAGGCTGCGAACCTGCAGATCATGGCTCCATTCCTTAGTTTACACATTGGGAAAGGATTTTTTTAAAAAAGCACCAAGCTGAAAAAGTTAACTGTCTGTATAATCATCCATGGCTAAATAAAAGGCTGTGGGACAAGTTCAACTGGTTACTGCTGAATGTTTTGCTAACCGGCTAAATCTGAAAACCCAGCCCCATGTTTGTCTTCCAAAATTTGTGCTGACAGATTTTAGCTGGATGGGATGGAGCGTGGGGAAGGGAAGCGTAACTGGGTTTCGACTATGCAGTTAAAAAGTGGATTTTAGCCACATCTCTCTTTTGAAGATTGATAAACTGAGGTCACGTAATCTTGTGCTCCAACAAGTTACTGTTGTATGAAGAATAAGCTTGACGCAGATCAGTACCTTCCTCATCTGCTGTATGTGCACGCGCTCCGGGGGCATGAGGAGAATCGTCGTTACAGTCCTGGCACTCATTTTGGCAATAGGGATGAAGAACACCAGGATCCAGGAGAAAAAGCACACAAGGCCATGAACAACTGCGAGAGGCGGGAACCCCAGCAAGAGCCAGACGTACGTGCTGATGCGACACTGGAAGAGTGAAGATGGAGCACAGTGGAAACAAAAACGTAGTTCTGTCATTACAGAGGGGAGGCAAACCCCACTAAGAAGAGACCATAGCAGCAGAGAGAAAGGGCTTCCCTCGAGACTATCATGGTATCCTGGCTAGAGTCACTCAGTCAAGGGGATTATGAAGACATATTGCCAGTACCAGCAATAAGAACACGCACAACCCTTGAATTTCTGTCCCCTCCTGCAAGGTGCTGGGGAAAAAAAATAAAGACTGTATGACTGCACCCACACAAGATGTCAAAGAAATGGATTATTTGATGGTGATAGGACATGGTAGGATGTGTGTTGGTGCAATAAAACTACTTGGACGTGGGTAGAAGCATGGCAAAGTTGTTTCTACTTGTCATAGCAGGGCTAAAAACCTGAATCCCAATGGAGATTCTCTGTGTTTCTCTACCAGAGGATAGGTAACAGGAGATCAAGCAGCTTTGATCCAAGCCACAGACTCGACTTACCCAGTACCTAACTCCACAAGCCACGGAAGAGCCTTTTTGGAGGTTGTATGCACTCTCACAGTTGGCGATGAGAGGAGTCTTCTCCCTTAGCTCGTCTGCCTCTGGGATAGCCTCACATTTATTAAACCTCACACAACATCTTCTGTGGACCATTCTACTCTAAAAAGAAAAAGTATTTGTTCAGCAAAGAAAACCACTTCAGGAATCGAGAAACATTTGTGTGCAAAAGTGAAAGCCTTTGCCTACTGTTATTGCCTTACCATGCAATGCAATATTATCCAGAGACAAAAAGGACACATCTGCACAAGACTAAATGCCTCACTAATTTAAGCTGTGCATCGGAGCTATTTTGATACATGTCAAAGATTACTGTATATACTTGTGTACAAGTTGAGAAATTTATACCAGAAAAAAAGGCACAAAAAATGCTGGCTCGACTTAAGAGTATTACAGACCCCACCCCCTCCACCCTCCCCAAAACTCACCAAAAGTAGAGGGAGGGAGGGAATGATTGAACAAAGTTTATAGCAAAAGACATGTTATACTAGCCCTTGATTTAAAAAAAGAAAAAAAAAATCAGTGAGAATAGAAATAACTCAAATATGCTGGATTCTAATCAAGTCTATCTATTTCTCAGGCCCTCTGGTGTACCTGGTCTACATAAGCTATTTGATATCAGGAAGCATTTTCAGCACTCTTGGTAATTGTTAACAATGAACACTTACCCTTGACTTATCCACAGGTGACAGATAAAAATCTTTATTTTGGAGCCGAAAATTACGACATACATGAGAATATACAGTAAAAGCCTCAGACCAATATGCCACGCATTGGGAGGATCACTAGGATACATGCGTACAACTGAGAAATTACTACTTACCTGATAAAGAAAAAGAAATTAGATCAGTCAGATGAATCCAAAACAAGTGGGTTATGCATTCCTACCAGCAGACGGAGATGGAGTAAACTGTCACAGTATATACACCCCTGCAATTACATCTTCAAAAGGATCTGTGGACAGACTAAACAATGAAAAACAGTCAATTGGCAACACTGAGCTCAGACAAGAATGTAACACTAGTCTAGGGACAGGAGTATACTAACCAGTAAGCTCTGTAACACGTAGGCACACAGGAGGATCATTATGCAATCATATGGCAGCTGGATTCATCTGACTGTCCTAAAGAAAAGGAAATTATCAGGTAAGTAGTAATTTCTCATTTCTTAGCATCCAGTCAGATGAATCCAGAACAAATGAGATGTACCCAAGCTACACCCGAATAGGGTGGGAGGCTGACAGCCGTCCTGTCAAAGCCACACGTGCAAAGGCTGCGTCCTCAGAGGCTTGCACATCCAGACGATAATACCTGGAAAGGTGTGTAAGGAGGACCACGTCGCAGCTCAGCAAGTGTTGACAGGAGACAAAATCTAACTTCTGCCCATGACACCGAGTTTGAGTGGAATGGGCCTGAATCAGACTAAGTAACGGCTTCCCAGCATCCACGTATGCGGTCGAGACTACCTCCTAAATCCAGTGAGCTATTATAGCCTGCGAGACTGACTCTCCCTGTCTAGTATCGCCATGGAGGTGATACTAGACAGGTCGGATCACCAAACAGGTGATCCGACCTACTCAAAGGCTCAGTGATCTTCAGATACCTGACAATAGGCCACTTGACATGCAAGGGCCGCAAGAGATGAGACTTCTACATCTCTCTCCTTGACCAGAGATGGCAGCGAGACGGACCGGTTCAATTGAAACTCAGACCACGTGCGGAAAAAAAGAAACTGCTCTTGCAAGACAAGGTGTGCAGCTCAGAAAACCCTATGCGCAGAATAATTTGCCACAAGTAACACTTGTCAAGGTCAGAAACTACAAGGACAGAGTACATAGCGGTTTGAAACGTAGAGCCTACCAAAAAATCCAAAACCAATTTAGACTCCATAGGGGTACTGGAAATGTAAAGGATGAATATTTTCCACTCCTTTCAGAAAAGGGATATAAGCATGAGCTGACAAGGATCCACCATTGATTGGACCCCTGAAACAGGTGAGCGCAGTTACTTGCACCCTTAAGGAATAAAGGGTCAAGCCTTTATTCAAGTCATCCTGCAAAAACTCCAAAATGAACAGTATCTTGACCGAATGAGGAAGATTACCACGATCCTCGCACCAGGCCTCTAACACCCTCCAAATCCAGACACAGGCCAAGGAAGAAGTGGAGAACTTTCTAGCTCTTAGCAAGGTGGAGATCACTGCCACAGAGTATCAATGTTTCAGCAAGTGAGCCCTGTCTAGGGCCATACCATAAGACAAAAGAGAGATCTTCATGAAGGACAGGCCCCTGCTGCAACAGTTTCCTGTGTGCAGAAGTCAGAGGCAAATCCACCAGGTGCCTCCATAGATCTGCATGCCACGGTCTCCTGGGCCAATCGGGAGCAACCAAGAGCACCATCCCTCTGTGGCATTCGATCCTTCCAATCAATTTGCCCAACAGGGACCATGGAGGAAAGGCATACAGCAACTTGTCTTTCAGCCACTCCTGCACTAGGGCATTGATCCCCAATGACCTCAAATCTCTTCTGCAGCTGAAGAATTGCGAAACTTTTGCAGTGTGCAAAGTTACCAACAGGTCCAGGAACGAGACACCCCAGTGATCCCAAATCAGCTGAAACTTGAATGACACCACCTACTCTCCTGGGTTCAGACTCTCCCTACTAAGAAATTCTGCTCTTATGTTGTATTAGCCTGCGATGTGCAAGGCTGAGATCTAGAGATGCACCTCTGACCATTCCATAAGATTATCTATTTCCTGCGACACTTGCTGGCTCTTGGTACCTCCCTGCCGATTGATTTAAGCCACAGTCTTGAATTGTCATATTATGCGGACTGAGCAACACTGCAGCCGAACTATAAACCTGCCAACTGGACCACCCTGGCCTCCAGGTGATTGATGTTCCAGAGAGACTCAGCAGATGAAAAATGTAGACCAATCACCTTAGGTATAGGGTTTAAGTATGAATCACGCACAGATGTATTTTCGAACTGAACAACGGATGAAGTTCTGTCACCGATTGGGAAGGTCAGCCTTTTCGTGAGGGATTTCCTGTTTTAAGTCATAGCCCGTGATGCAACCCTTCCCTTGGGCAAAACTCAGCCTGCACTGGGCATATATCTGTTTATCCAGTGAAGTTATATTACGTCTAATAAATAAAGGCATCCTTATACCTAAGGAGGCTGGTCTATGTTTTGTTTCATCTGCTTCCTGGCTTTGTTAGACAGTCTTCTGTGTTTTTTTGGGGACCAGAGACACTCTCTGCACTCTAGCGCCCTTGCACCGTCAGCTCCTAACAGTGAGCTCCCCAACCAAGGAGACTCGCTTCAGAGTTCAGGACTAGCCGGTCTGGAGGGGGATAGCAAAACTCCCTTCTGTAGATGATCCGCCTGAAGCCACCACTGGAGTTGGGAGAAGACCTCCATTGGCAGGTGGAGCCAAATTGAATAGTCCTAAGACTGCAGATTCCACAGAGACAGGAAGCGCTGAAGAGGATGCATATGCGCCACCACCCATGGCACCACCATTAAGCCAAGGACCTGCAGGTAAAAACCATATGGTTAGGTGCCGAGTGTTCAACAAAAGTGTGAGTTGAGCTAGCAACTTCTGAATTTGAGCTTCTGGCAGAACACCTTCTTGGCCTGCTGTGTATACTCAGTTGCAGGTATTCCTGCAACTGAGTAGGTTGAAGAATGCTCTTGGCTAAGTTCACCACTTGGCCAAGCTCCCGCAACAGGGAAATCACCTTGCAAAAATCACCAAGCAACTCTTCCAGCGACTTGGCACGAAGCAGCCAGTCATCCAAATACTGGTGTACTAGGAGTCCATCCTCAACTCTGCCACAACTACCACCATTACCTTGGAACAGGTTCTGGGAGCGGTGGCCAGACCAAGGGCAATACCCAAAAGTGGCATTCCAGAACTGCGAATTGCAGGAAGCATTGATCTAATCAGACGGGAGTGTGGAGATACACCTCTGACAGATCCAGAGAGCTAAGAAGCTCCCCTGATTGCACGGCCATTATCACAGAGCGAAAATGCTTCACTCTTAGATGAATGACACCTTTGAGGCCCGGGATAGGACAAAAGATGCCCTCCTTTTGCACAATGAAATAATGGAAAAGTCGCCCCATATGTTCTTGAGACATGGACACCGGGATTACAGCCCTCATACTGAGGAGCAATGCAGTTTCCACTGCCTTTTTCTTTTTGTGGTGAGTGGGAGGGAGACACCATGAACATGTCCCGAGGAACACTGCGAAACCCCAGTGCTTATTCCTCTCGTATCACCTCCAGGACCCACTGATCTGATTTGATTTCAACCCACCTCTGATAAAAGAGAGAGGCAGCCCCTTATCTCCTGTTCCCAGGGGTGTGTCAGCAAACCTTCATTGGAAGGCTCAGGAAGTTCCACTACCACAGCCTGCACCTCTTCTGGGTTGTCAGGGACAAAATGACAGACCCCATCGAAGGGTGGATCCTCTGAAGGTCATTCCTCTACATGGTCGAAAATGCTTGGATCCTCTAGCATGATCTCTGTGAAGGGAGTGCTGCGCTTGCTTCTTATCCTCCAAATGTGGAACTAGAGATCCCCCCCCCCCCCCCCCCCCCCCACTTACTAGCCAGTTTCTCCAACTCACAACCAAAATCCGTTAAGGGGCAATTTGGTGAGGTTAGCCTTAGAGGTCACATCAGCCAACAAATTTCTCAACCATAACTGATACTTGGCTGCTACTATCGAAGCCACCCCTCTTGGCTAAGGTGGCAGCAGCTGGTTCCACAACTATCCTGGAGTTTAGCCAGAGTCACCCACCTCCTGGGTGAGAAGCAAACAAGAGCAAACCACCAAGGAACAAGAAGCAATCTGCAAGGTAATTGCCACTGCTTCAAATGCTCGCTTAAGGATAGTCTCAATCTTTTAAGTATAAGCATCCTTCAAGGCTGCTTCTCCTTACACAGGAATAGTGATATGGGAAAAAAACAAGTGCTCTCTTACCACTTGATCCAGAGGGTTCAGACCTTCCAAAATCTGACCCCCTTTGAAAATAGCCTCTGGGGCACCCCAAGCAAGATAAATTTCAAGGTCTGGGAAATCAGAGCTGGCAGTTCATCTCTATGAAAGATGAAACAGTGACATATGGTTCTAATCCAGGGGAATTTCACCATCCTCAGCGGCAGGATCGGCATCTCTGCTCTAGGAGCATGGGACAAGGAAGAGTTCTGTGCTTGAAGAAAGGATTGTAACCCCTGGAAAAATTCTACCCATGAAGAAGTAGAAGCATCCAGACCAGGAAGGACCTGAGAAGTACTCACTGAGCTACCTTCCCCTGCTGAGGAATTAGTTAGGAAGTTCCAAATTCAGACACCCCACCTGAGTCGTCTTTACCCAGACACACATCTGGCTGGGAAGAACCAGGCTTAGTGAAATCAGAAGACGACAATTCACCTTAAGCCTCCAAACAGTAGTGGCACAAACTAGCAGGCACTCCTGGCTGAGATGCCCGAATATAACAAGCAGAGAAAGATGCTCAGCATGTTGTCTGCCATCATGACGCCTGATGGCAGACAACATGCTGAGCAGCAGCCAAGGTGTACATCTAGGTTTTTTTTTGGGTTTTTTTTTTTTTTGAGAGACAGGCACTCAACTAGGTGCCTAGAAATTATGCATCCAACACTTAGGAACACACACATAGGCAGCCAAAAATTAAGCGCACAACCCCCCCAAAAAAACCAAAACCTTAAGCGCATAGTACCATTTGTGCGCATAAGTAAGTAAGAACATAGGAACATAAGAACATGCCATACTGGGTCAGACCAAGGGTCCATCAAGCCCAGCATCCTGTTTCCAACAGAGGCCACTCCAGGTCACAAGTACCTGGCAAGTACCCAAAAACTAAGTCTATTCCATGTAACCATTGCTAATGGCAGTGGCTATTCTCTAAGTGAACTTAATAGCAGGTAATGGACTTCTCCTCCAAGAACTTATCCAATCCTTTTTTAAACACAGCTATACTAACTGCACTAACCACATCCTCTGGTAACAAATTCCAGTATGCAGCCACTATGCATCACTTAATGAGTGTACACAGACTACAAGGTTCCCTGTGCACCCAAAAATTGGGCGCACAACCTGGAAGCAGAGTGAGAAGCACAAGCCAGACAGACAATCCTGTAGAGGGCAGCCTTAGAAAGTGCATGAAAAGCTGTTGCAGCCTACCACACTGCGTGCAGCGAAAAGCCTCTGAGTGGGGCCTAGCCTTGACCTCTCGCTGACAAACGAAGATCAGATCGGTGCACCAAGCACAGAGACCGAGGGAGGAGGAAACCCTGTACAACAAAAAAACAAAAAACCCCCAAGATTACCAGAGCTCAGTCATACCTGGCTGAGTACAGAGACTGTTGCCGGCTGTGGTGGGGGGGGGGGGGGGTAGAGAGCACTTGCTGTCACCACCGTGCTCTGCTTCCTTCACCCACTGCCTCAAGCAGCTAAGTCCATGCCAGCAAAACCAGCTACCAGACCAAGGCACACATCCAAGGGACCACGGAAATCACCTCAGGGAGGGACCATTTGGTATCACTACAGGAGATTAGGGTGAATTTTATCCTTAATCCTCCTTTATTTAAAAAAAAAAAAAAAAAGGCAATCCCCAGTGAGAAGATGCACATCCACCATCTGCTGAAGACAGAGAATACTGGCAGACTGATATAACTGCAGGGGGTGTATATAGTGTGATGTCAGTTTACTTAGTCTCCATCTGCTAGTAGGAATGCATAACCTACTTGTTCTGGATTCATCTGACTGGACATAAGAAAATGCTGTTTGTTAATTCTTGTTGGCAAAGAATTGGTTTCTAAAATGAAAAAAAAAAAGTTTAACTTGTGCAAAGTAAATCACTACTTACCTTAGCTTTTGAAGGATGGCCTGATGTATACGATGGTAAAACTTCTCTCCCCAGTAGATGCCCCTACTCCTTTGGGCTTGTTCCAGCCCAATCAGAAACAGGCTCTGTTAGACTATGGCACTATGAGCTTTCATTCCCCTAGTATGGATATATAGAGATATATCCATCTCCCAACTCACTTTGCCCAGTCACGGTAAAGAGCCCTTGGCACGGTGCTGCACATCATGGCCTCCTTCCCGAGGCCTGCATGCGTGGGTCCTAAGCCCAGCCGCTAGCGTAGACATTGAGTGATGAGCTTCTTCCCCTGCCCCCAATGCCAGCATCCCCAAATGCTGGGAACCAACCACAGATTCTCTGCAGGGCAGCACTGCCACCAGGCCAGCCTAGCAAGTCTCATTTCAAGGGGGCTCTTGCAGCCCTGAACATGCGACTTCCTTGGAAGTTGCACGTTATGAAAGGATTGCAGCATTAGAAAAAGAAAATTATTCCTTACCTGCTAATTTTCGTTCCTGTAGTACCATGGATCAGTCCAGACAGTGGGTTATATCCCCTGTCCAGCAGGTGGAGTCAGACAAACTTCAGAGGAAGGTGCCACCTGAGCCCGCACCCTCTCTATGCCTCTTCAGTAAATAGACTATCAAAGCCATAGAAGAGAGAAAAACTGAGGGATCAAGTAAACCAGAGTAACACTAAAACTTGGAACCGAAATAGTAAACGTAACTGTTGACCAACAGCAACTTGCTAAACAGAACTGTAAGAAAACCAGTTCCCCAGAAGGATAGCGAAAAAACTCTAACCAGGAGAGTCACCGACAGAAGAATCGAGCAGTAGATCCCCTGAGAAAAACCCCAACCAATCTGAGGGAGGGCGTCTGGACTGATCCATGGTACTACGGGAACGAAAATTAGCAGGTAAGGAATAATTTTCTTTTCCCTGTACGTACCAGGATCGGTCCAGACAGTGGGATGTACAAAAGCTTCCCTGAGGGTGGGCCATAGATAGTCCTGCTCAAATGACTGTTGGCAAAACGACCCAAAAGTCGATGACTGAACACCCAGAAGGTGTTGTCTAGCAAAAGTATGCAGCGACTTCTCAGTAGCCGCCCTAAAAAGTTCCGGCAATGAGACCGAAAAGCTCTTCGCTCAGGATGTCGCCTGAGCGCGTAGAGAATGAGCCCTGACCCCCAGTGGGGATTCCTTTCCCCCGCCAAGGTGCGCTGCCACGATGGCCTCCGGCAGCCAGCGAGTGATAGACTACTTAAACGCCAGGTGTCCTCTCTTGGGTCCCAACCAAAAAACAAAGGGATGATCCGAAAGCCGAAAATCGTTGGCAACCTCCAGGTACCGCAGGAGACAGCGCTTAACCTCAATCTTGCGTATGTGTCTATACTCAGCCGATGAGAAAGAGGGCAGTTCCACCCTCTGATTCCGGTGAAAGAAGGAAACCAGTGTGGACAGAAAAAAAAAAAACAAGGGTACTGTGCGCAAAAGTGACCCCCGAGTCGGTGAAACAAAGATACGTTCCCTGCAGGACAACGCCGGTAGTTCAGAGACCCGGCGGGCTGAAGGAATGGCCACCAGGAAGACCGTCTTGAGAGAGTGAGGTCCTAGAGCGTAGCCATCCATAAAGGCTCAAAGGGAGCCCCCCTAGGGTCCGAAGTACCAGATTGAGTCTCCAAGAGGGACAAGGAGGATGGAGTGGTGGCTTCAAATGCTTTGCTCCCTTCAGGAAACGTGTGACATTCGGATGGGAGGAGAGAGAGGAAGTTCCGGCCCCCGGCGAAACAAGGCTCCGAAGGCTGCGACCAGCACTCGAAGAGAATTGTAAGCCAAAACCCTTTTCCAACAGGAACAAAAGAATCTGGGACACGGACGCGTGTCCATTTTGTGTAGCCTGAGCCGTGCACCATGTCTCAAAGACATTCCACCCCCGGACGTAGGTGACAGAGGTGGCCGTCATTCGGGCACGCAGGAGGGTCGAGATCACGGCCTTCGGGTGACCACGTCATCCCAACTTGCGCCTCTCGAAAACCAAGCCGCAAGACCGAAGCGAGCTGCCTCGTTGAAAAACATTGGTCCCCGAAGGAGGCATGGAAGATGTCCGAGACGCAGGGGCCCATCCTCTGCCAGGCTAGGAAGATCTGCGACCCATGGCCGGCGAGTCCACTCGGAGCCACCAGAACTACCTTGCCTTGATGGGTCTCGATTCTTCGTAGGCCCCTGCCCACTAGAGGCCAGAGAGGGAACACATATAGGAGAAGATGGCGGGGCCACAGCAACCGCCATGCAGAGACGCCCTCTACGCCGTGTTCTCTTCTGCGACGGAAGAGTTACGGGGCCTTGACATTGTGGGCTGTCGCCATGAGGTCTACGTGAGGACTCCCCCAATGGTGGACAATCAATTGCCTGACCTCCTCCGGGAGCTCCCACTCCCCTGGGTCGAAGTGTTGAAGCTGAGGAAGTCCGCCCGGATGTTGTCCACCCCAGCGATGCGGGAGGCCACCAATTGGGTCAGGTGCAGTTCCGCCCAGGACATGAGCTTGTCCGCTTCCAGGTAGACCTGACGACTGAGTCTCCCTGGAGGTTTATATACGCCACCGTGGTTGCGTTGTCCAAGAATATCCTGACTGCTTGATGGTGAACGAGGGGAAGAAACTCCATCGCTAACTGGACCGCCCTGGTTTCCAGGCGGTTGAATGGCCACCTTACCTGGGCTTGTGTCCACTGATCCTGGAGAGAACTCGACTGTCAGACCACCCCCAACCCGAGAGGCTGGCATCTGCCGTGACTACTATCCAGTCCAGAGTCTCCAGGGATATGCCCTGAGCCAGATGGAAGGGGTCTAGCCCCCAGGTGAAGCTGTCCTCGGCTGCCTGTGGGATCGGTATGATGGCCTGAAAATCTCTCGACACTGGCTTCCAGCGGGAAAGCAAGGCCCTCTGTAGCGGGCGCAGATGCACAAAGACCCAGGGTACCAGATCTATAGTGGAAGCCACAGATCCCAGGACCTGTAGAGAATCCCAAGCTGTGGGCGAAGAGAGGCCAGAGAAATGCTGTACTTGCTCCCACGATGCCTGTGCCTGCTCCGGCCGCAGGAACACCTTGCCCTCTGCCGAGTCAAATTTCGTGCCCGGGAAGGCCAACGACTGAGATGGGGTGAGGCTGCTCTTGGCGAAATTGATGATACAACTGCTCTAGTTGCTGGGGTGTAACACTCGGTCGAGCGCCAGATGACCCCGGGGTAAGGATTTTACTCGAAAAAAAGCCCATCGTCCAGGTAAGGGTGAGCCAAAATGTTGTCTTAATACCTTGAACCGTAGGAAACGCTGATGCGCCTTGAGGATTGGAATGTGGAGGTATGCCCCCGTGAGGTCCAGGGAGGCCAGTAACACCCCCCGATGTACTGCCGCTATTACCAACTTGAGGCCTGGGAGAGGACGGAAAGTGCCCTCCTTCTTGGGCACCACGAAATAGATGGAATAGTGTCCCCGGTCCACTTCTGATGCTGGCACTGGAACAAATCGCTCCCAGTGCAAGGAGCCGATCCAATGTCTGGCGAACTGCAATCTGCTGTTGAAGGGATCCGCAGGGTGAGAAGAGAAACCTTTTGGGGCCCATACAAAATCCAATGCATAGCCGTGCTTTAGAACATCTAGGACCCACTGATCCGACATGATACAGCGGCACTCCTCGTAGAAGAGAGAGAGAGAAATCCGGCCCCCTGTGAGGAGTACCGCCAAGTGGGTCGGCCTGGCATCATTGGGGGGGGCTTGGCGGCAGTGCTTCCCTGCCGGATCTGCGCCCCCAAAGGGCCCGGTCCAGGAATGTGAGCGAGTAGAGGGAGTTCGCGGAGTCTGCTGTCTCGTGGCACGGGAAACAGCATTAGGTGCGGAAACTACTCCTAGAGGAACTGTAGGATCTCGTGGAACGCGGTCCCTCCTCTGGGAGCCTATGCACTGCGTTCTCTCCCAGATTCTTGATGATCTGATCCAGATCTTCTCTAAACAGGAACTTACCCTTAAACAAAGTGAACCTAGACGAGACTTGGAGGAGATAGCTACCCACCAATTCCGGAGCCAAAGGAGGCGTTGAGCCGAGACCATCGCCACCATCGATCTGGTGAGAAACTGGAGCAGGTTGTACAGGGTGTCCCCCCATAGGCAATCATGGCCTCCAATCTGTCCGCCTGGTGCATCTCCTCTGGGGGCAGGTCCTGCGACGTGAGAAGCTGTTGCAGCCATCGAATCCCAGCTCACTGTGCCAGAGAACAGCAGATAGCCGCTCGCACTCCCAGCGCTGATACTACGAGCACTGTCTTGAGGTACACCTCCAGCCTCCTGACCTGGAGGTCCCTCAGAGCCGTGCCCCCCCCCCCCCCGACACCAGGATGGTGGAAACTTTAGTGACCTCCGAGACCGTGGAATCAACTGTCTGGACCTTAAATAGGTCTAGAAAAATCCTCAGGTAGTGAATGAATGAAGGATTTCCTTGGTCCTGCTGCCTTGAATGTGGCTTCTAGCAAATCCCATTCCCAAGAAAGCAACTGCAGGAATGTAGGATAGGTGAGAGATGCTCTCGCAGATAGATGGAGCCCCGCCAGCACAGGGTCCCCCTTCTTCGCCGCAGGTTCGGGACCAGGAGAATCAGGCGGTGCATCGATGTCCAGCTCCTACAGGATATGCGGGATCAGGTCCACCAGCTCCTTTTGGAAAGATGCGCAGGACCAGAGGATCGACACCCTCCATCTGCGCCGCCAGGAGCAGTACATCTCAGACCAAATCCGGGTCCGGATGTCCCCCCTGTCCTGTGGGGTAACCTCCGGAAGGTCCAGGAAGAACCTGGGTCAGGCCTACCGTCCCCCCTCCCGGGGGGGGCCTCCCCCAGGGGCAGGATCCGCCCGTGCCAGCTTGAGGGAGAGAAAACCGGAGATGAGATTCATAGATTTAGCCATCCGGGCCAGGAATACATTATGCGTTAAGACCACGAATTCCAGTGAGAAAGATGGTGGGACCAGCGAGATCAGAGATCAGAGGATCCCCTGACGGCAGCAGCAAATCCGGTGCCCATACTGGTTACCGACCGGCGATAGGGCCGAAAGACGAGGCCTCCCCATCCTCCTCCGAGGTGCTGGAGGCAGCCTGTTCCTGCCACAAGATGGCCGCCGTCCAGAAGCATGGTCCTGACTGCGCGCCTCCATGTCATCCCCCGGCCTCGAGCTGACCTCCCCACCGGGGAGGCAGTCGGTACATCGCCCCTCCTTGAAGCGGTGACCCCCAGGTCGGCCAGACGCGGCGCATGCTGAGAATCGCGGCATGTCGCGTGGCGGGGGGGGGGGAGGGAGGGCAGAAGCGCAGGAAAAAAAATCCCTCAATGCCGCGTGCGTCTGGCTCAGTCCCAGACCGCTGTCGCACCCCCCCTGCATCCAAAAAACTCAGAGACCATCTGGGAATGGAGCCTCCCAGTGATCGGCAGCCCCGGGGAATGTAACGTCGCAGGGCCGCGGGCCAGAAGACGACCGAGAGTGTGTGTGTGTGTGTGGGGGGGGGGGGGGGGGGGGGGGAGGGAGAGGCTGGCCCCACCAGCATTACCCCAGCAGTGCGGCGTGCATAGGAATGTGTGAAGGGAAAACAACAAACACAAGCCGGCACTTACCACCACGGCGAGAAAGCATCGGTAGGAGGCAGACAGGAAAGTAAGCCAGAGAAGGAAAAGCAGCACAGACCTGTCCGCAAGTGCCTCGAAGCAAAACTGCAAAAAAAAAACCCCCCCCCCCCCCCCCCCATAGCAAACTTGATCCCACACAAAGCACAGTTAAGTCAGGAAAGACCTAAGAGCTAGAAAGGCAAAATAAACCAGAGTACTGGGGAACTGACGTTCCCCTTCTCCACTCTGCTGGAGTCAGAACTATACCGAAGAGGCATAGAGGGGGTGCGGGCTTAGCTGGCACCTTCCTCTGAAGTTTTAGTCTGACTCCACCTGCTGGACAGGGGACATAACCCACCGTCTGGGACTGATCCTGGTACGTACAGGGAGTGCCTAAGTTTAAAATTGTTTAGGTGTCAATCTAATGCATCCCAACTATGAATGCAGAATGAACTGCAAAGCCAAGAACCTCAGGAGAGGACACATTTTAATCCTCTGCAAGTAGGGTCATTATAAAGGAACACTTATTTTGAACTGTAAACGTGTCAAAAAGAAAACAAAAACCAAAAAGGGGCCAGACAAGACAATTTTGGAGCATACAAGTACATGTTCAGCTGCTTCCATCAAGGGCCGGCCTGCCATTGTGTTCTAAAGCCTTAAGTCTACAGAACAGTCTTTGAAAATGGAGGGGGGGGGGGGGGGAACTCCACTATACCCATAAATTTGTTCACCTCTGTCACAAGCAAATCTTGGATCCCAGCAGTGGTACAAAAGATTGACAGCCACTCGGAATTGCCCAAACCATCTGTCAGACCGAGTAGAACTACCTCCCTCCAGATTATATTCTTCGTGACAGAGGGAGAGGAATTAAAAAAGCAGCTTCATTAGTAAGTTTACATTACACACAACAGTACAAAACATTTTGAACAAAATTCCGAGTAAGCAGAGGACAATTTTAGTTTACCCACTGCCACATGGAAAGGGTCTCACAGGAACCTTTTTAGACTTCATAAGCGCGTTTCACCGACCGCAGGATCCTCAGTAAGGAAAAATCGGCAGCACAATTTCTCCTCGCCGGCCACACGAATTCAGGCACCGTCCAGATATCATAAGCCACCCATGCCTACTTTTAAAAGGGATCTTACGCTCCCCCCCTCCCTGAAAACCAGTTTACCCAGACCTCCACCGGTCACCCTCACCTGAAAGGCCTACAGTCATGCAAAGACATTTAAAGGTAAAAGAAGCTTCTGAAACGAGATTTCATCCAAACCGTGCAGCCTGTGATAAGCTTTACCTTCTGAATCGCCTTCCCAAAGGGCCAAAGGAAATAGCTAGCGAGCTTCCAGCACAGCTTCCCTGTTACAGAGAAAGAAACCGGGTTTTAAGTAACGCCCAGAACCCCCCACTTCCTAAAGCCACTCCTCAGGTTAGCTGCAGCCAAACTGCTCTCACAGAGAGCCAGCCATTGCCATGTTTAACGCCATCCCGTGCCGTTGTCCGCCACAGGAAAGCAGTGCACTATGGATAGGATGGAAACTGGAGAAAGAAATGGGGGACGTTAGAAAGCAGTGCACTATGGATAGGATGGAAACTGGAGAAAGAAATGGGGGACGTTAGAAAGCAGTGCATGCATGACAGACCCCCCCCCTTCCATCCAGCGGAGAGCCGAATGCAAACACACGGAGGTAAAAGGCCTTACAAGGGAGCATAGGTTGAGAAAGAAAAAACACAATGCAAACGAGAAGGGCAAACTTAGAAAGCTCATCAATACCTAATTATCAGGCCGATGCAGTAAAGCGCGGCCGCGGTTACCCTGCTTCTAACCCGCTTTGTACCCACAATTTGGCGGCGTTCGTCCAACCCGCGATTCACTATCCCTTTTAACCCATCCTTACCGCTTCTTTAAATCAACGGGAAACCCCTTTCCGCCCGCGGCATGTATATGAGATGTAAACGATCGGATTAGCTATTCCCTCCCATACAGTTAACGTGCGCCCCGATTATCGCCTTTTTAACCTGTAGTTTTGCCGCGCGTTTAACCTGCTAGTTTACCGCCTACCCTTACCCCCTGCGTTAGTGTGGAGCGTCAGGTCAGAGAGACGAAATTTCACGGGCAAACGACCCCCTCACCCCCCCCCCCCCCCGGGACAAGAGCCAGGATCGGGCAAACTTTCCCCCAGCCCCCGCTCACCTGCCCTGGTCGCGTCCATGGGGCCGGTCTCCCGTGCCGGCGCGCTGACAGCTCCGGAGCAGGAAGGAAGGACCCGTTTCCAAGCCTAACCTAAACTCTTGCCTGCCCAATCAGCAGTTTACCGAGAGCGGCGTGCGGAGCACACCAGCTCTTTTTTTTGTATAATTATGTTTTATGTTGAGAAAAAAAGAGGCAGAGAATAAGCAGTACTAGATCTGTGTATGGGCCAGAAGCAGTTGTAGCTAGTTTCGAAAAGTATACTCAGTCAAAAAATTCAAAATTTCGGATGCAGCAGATCAGAAAGCCGACATCACGTAACCACACAAATTGCCTGACAGGTACTGCCTCACTCGGTGTATTAACTTTTTTTTTTCTTTATGTGTCATAATCTATTTACCAGAGAACAGATGGAGTGGTTACAAAAAAAATAAGAGAAAACAGATGAGCAGCTCTTATTTTTCTGATCACTTGTCACTTGGAAAAAAAGGTCATCTCCGATTCACTTCTTACCAATGTGGGGGGGGGGGGGGGGGGAATAACTGAGATACATAAAGCCTAACCTAAACTCTTGCCTGCCCAATCAGCAGTTTACCGAGAGCGGCGTGCGGAGCACACCAGCCCTTTTTTTTGTATAATTATGTTTTATGTTGAGAAAAAAAGAGGCAGAGAATAAGCAGTACTAGATCTGTGTATGGGCCAGAAGCAGTTGTAGCTAGTTTCGAAAAGGATACTCAGTCAAAAAATTCAAAATTTCGGATGCAGCAGATCAGAAAGCCGACATCACGTAACCACACAAATTGCCTGACAGGTACTGCCTCACTCGGTGTATTAACTTTTTTTTTTCTTTATGTGTCATAATCTATTTACCAGAGAACAGATGGAGTGGTTACAAAAAAAATAAGAGAAAACAGATGAGCAGCTCTTATTTTTCTGATCACTTGTCACTTGGAAAAAAAGGTCATCTCCGATTCACTTCTTACCAATGTGGGGGGGGGGGGGGGGGGGAATAACTGAGATACATAAAGCATAACCTAAACTCTTGCCTGCCCAACCTAAAATCCAACGCGCCGGGAAAGCCACTCTTCAGATCACGACTAATCCCATCCCCCAGCCCCCGCTCACCTGCCCTGGCCGCGTCCATGGGTGCCGGTCTCCGGAGCAGCCCCAGTCCTCTCTCCCATCCTCCCGGGGGGGCAGCCGGCGGCGAGAGCAGCCCGGGGCGGATCGCGAGGCGGCTTCCAGCAGCCCCCGCCGGCGAGGGTGCATGAACGCACGCCGTGACCTGAGCGCCTGGCTGGACGTCAGAGGTCATGGCGTGCGCCCATTGTCCATTGCCGGCGGGGGCTGCTGGAAGCCGCCTCGCGATCCGCCCCAGGCTGCTCTCGCCACCGGCTGCCCCTGGGAGGATGGGAGAGAGGACTGGGGCTGCTCCGGAGACCGGCACCCATGGACGCGGCCAGGGCAGGTGAGCGGGGGCATGGAATTAGTCGCGATCTGAAGAGTGGCTTTCCCGGTGCGTTGGATTTTAGGTTTTCTTTTGCTTAAAGTTGGGATCCACTTCCTGGTACCTGTCATTTGAAATGACATTTGAAATGACAGGTACCAGCGCACCCAGGATACTCTATAGGCGCTGTATAGCGCCTATAGAGTAAAATGGATTGCGCTTCATAGACGCGGCTTGCATTTGCATGCCATTTAAATACAGTATCGAGCGATATGTGATCCAGACTGTGCGTGCGGCAAATGCGGGTACGCCTGGCACTAACGCACCTCTTTCTACCGCACCTTACTGTATCGGCCTGTATATTAATATTGTCTCGAGCATTCCCTCTCCAGAGGCTGAATATTGCTTCAGCTACAAGATGGTTCCATAGCCCTCTGCAGCGGCATTTAAGTCAATCAGCCGTGCTGGGGTCTGAACAAAAGCTACAAACTAAAAAAAAAAAAAAAAAGGTGAATAAAGTTATTGTGAGACTGATCTTTAAAATCTTAGCCCAGATGTATTTTCCATTTTGTGTTAGATTATGATTTGGTGGGAAGCAGATATAGTGAGCACACTCAGCAGCATGAATAATGAAGTCAGATTTTGGGTCTTTGCTGTAATGCACTTTTTTTTTTTTTTTACACACAGGGAGCAAGGCCACTCAGACACTGCTACTGTGGAAACTGCATGCAGAGTGCGAGGTCTTGTGGAGCTAAGATTTCTAGTTAACCAAGTAACACAGCCAACTGCCCAATCTGTTCATTAAACTGCACATATGAATGCATTGTACAACACAGGGGCTTGAAAAAGGAAAAGGAATAGAGGTATAGGATTTCTCCAGACAAGCAGAAATATCGCTTAACAGGTTACATGAAATCAGGATTAAGGTCTGAATCTTTTCCCAAAGTACAGAGCTGACAGTGACAACTATGGACCTCTACTAATCAGAGGGAAGGATGTTGCCAATACCTGATAATATTATGGGTCAAGTTTAAGAACTAGAAAAACAGGAGCAACTTGCTGGTGCAAGAAAACACACAGATGTAAACACGCACAGTCCTCCGATTACAGGTGCTGAAGACAAGAGTTGGAGGACGACTGTGCACTAGGGTTTCTAGTCAGAGACCCAATTCTATGCTATTCTCATTAGCATGATTAACTACTTCAAAGCCCATAATTTATGTACTGAAATTTGCAAAGGTTTAACCTTAATGGGCTATGATAGCTTCTATTTATTAGATGACACTACAAATCAATAAACTGTACAATGCTTATGCCAATTAAGAAGCAAAAGCTGATCACTGCAGTTACAACATGAAACAAAGCTCAGAACACTTTTGTTCTTTTCTTTCTGCAAGATCTAATATTAAGAAACCAGTTAGTTATTCTAAAGACTGCTCTGCTCAAGATTTGTTTATTTAGGCGTTTTATACACCATCGTTCCAAAAGAAGATCACAATGTTTACAAAACCACCACTCATTCTGGGTCAACATTCATATCCTAGGTCAACATAACAGCAAATACATATTCTGGGTCAGCACATCAACATCAAGTACAAGTTAATTAAGGTGCTATAATTGTGGTTTTCTGAATGAAAGGAACTCATTGACAGAAGGACAGATTCAGGGATTTTCAGAGAACACACACTGGGCACTAATCATCGATTCTAGACTAGCACAGCAGATGTCTAGCTGCTAGAGCCAATCCAGGATAGGAAAATTGGTTCTTACCTGCTAATTTTGGTTCCTGGAATACCCCAGATCAGTCTGGACAAGTGGATTTTGCATCTCTACCAGCAGATGGAGGCAGAAAATAAAAAAACAAAACAACCCACCCACTTCAGGTATTGCTACTTAACCGAGAGTGCCACCTGCAGTCCCCTCAGTATTGACCTGTATCCAAGCCACAATGATTACTTCCCAAACTCCAAGGATTTCTCCCTCTAGAGCAAGCTGAGGAATAAAGTTGGAACCCCTAACAAAACTGAACCTTCAACTTTGGAAGTTTTTCTTTACCCTATCTCAAAATAGCTGAAAGCTATACACAATCTTGTTCAAATTCTGCATCACCAGCAGCATCCAGAAGCAGGAGAAGTCTTTCAAAATAAGGGGACGAGAGTCTGGACTGATCTGTAGTATTCCAGGAACGAAAATTAGCAAGTAAAAACAAAATTCTTTTCCTGTTCATAACCCCAGATCAGTCCAGACAAGTGGGATGTACCCAAGCCCCTCTACACTGGGTGTGAACCTGAAAGACCCTCCCACAGTACACTTTCAAACTAGGCCTCCTCCAGGGCCCTGACATCCAAACAGTAAATGTTTAGTAAAAGTGTGCAAAGAGGACCAAGTCACTGCTTGACAAATCTCCTGCGGAGAAGCCAATTGACACTCTGCCCAGGAGGCTGCTTGCACCCTAGCAGAATGTACTCGCAATCCCTCAGGGATCAATCGACATTTACAAATACAGGCCTAAACAATCACCTCCTTCAACCACCTTGCAATTGTGCTCTTAGCTGCTTTACAACCCTTCTTTGGTTCAATGAACACCACAAAGATGGTACGACCTCCGAAATCTATTTGTCACCTTGAGATACTGCAATAGAACCCAGCCCATATCCAAAAGGCAAAGCTCCCTTGCATGGGGAGAATCAGAAATCAGATGCGTAAAACCCAATAATTCCACCATCTGGCTAAGATGAAATGCTGACAACCTTGGGCAAAAAAAGAAGGCACTGCACGCAAAAACGACATCGGAAATCCGCAAAGAAGGATCTCTGCACGATAAAGGCTTAAAGCTCCGAAATTCATCTAGCCGAACAAATCACCACCAAGAAAACAAACAGTCTTTAGGGTAAGATCCTTCAAAGAAGCTCTTCTTAATGGTTCCAAAGGAGGTCCACACAATACTCAAAGAATCGAATTAAGATCAAGACAGACAAATGCTACAGACCAGAGAATGCAAATGCTTTCCTCCTTTAAGAAAATCCACTGTGTCTGGATGAGACACTAGAGGTTGTCCTTGCAACCTCCCTCTGAAACCTAAGGCTACTACCTGGACTCAGAATTAAAGGCTAAATCTTTTGACAAGCCATCTTGCAAAAAGGCCAAAATCTGGGCAACATTCACCTGTAAAGGATCAGTGTCATGAAGCCCACACCAGGACACCCTCCAAACTGATATATGCCAAAAGTAGAGGATCTTCTAGCCTGCTATTAAGTTGACTTAGAAAATAGCCACTGCTATTACTAGTAACAGTAACATGGAATAGACTTAGTTTTTGGGTACTTGCTAGGTTCTTATGGCCTGGATTGGCCACTGTTAGAAACAGGATGCTGGGCTTGATGGACCCTTGGTCTGACCCAGTATGGCATGTTCTTATGTTCTTAAAAAGAATAGAAATCACTGGCTTTGAATACCTCAAGCGGAAATGTCTTCTCAAAAGTCAGGCTGCTAGACAGAAGCAATAAGTCTGTTCCAAAAAGATGGGTCCCTGACGCAGCAATCCCCTCAGGAATGTTAACTGGACGGGCTCATCTATTGCAAGCTGAACTAGATCCACAAAGGCCTCCACGGACAGCTCCCATTCTCACGGGTCCAGCTGTTGTCGACACCTGCTATCTCAGACAATGTGCAGGTGGACTATGTGCGAAGCTGCTAGTGCCACTAGATGAAGCTCTGGCCCAGAGTTCCTGAACCTTCTGAGCCACCAAATGATTCTTTGTTCCACCCTGTCTATTGATGTAGGCCACTCTCATCACATTGTCCGAGAACACTCGCACTGCATGTCCCTGAATTCCAGGAAGAACAGCAATGCCCTGCACAGTGCTCTCGTTTCTAGACGATTAATTAACCAGGACGCCTCAACCAGCAACCACTGTCCTTTACCTATAGATTCCTGACCTACTGCTCCCCAACTACTGAGGCTAGCATCTGTGGTCACCACCACCTAAGTCCAGAACTTCTAGATCCATTCTTTTCTCCAAATTGGGATGCAGCAGCCACCACTGGAGAGGCAACGGTAGCTGAAACTCCTCTGACAACTGATTCCAATGGGACAGGAGCACCTTCTGAGAAGGTCGCATGTGAGCAAAGGCCCATGGCACCAAATCCAGTGTAGAGGCCATGGAACCTAGCACTTGTAAATAATCCCAGACTTTGGGAGCCGCCAGATCAGAGTCAAACCTTTTGCGGCTACAACCTGACCACCCTCTCTGGGGTAAGAAAACCCTGCCTATCCAGGTGTCTAATCGAGTTCCCAGATAATCCAGTGATTGGAACGGCTCCAGATGGCTCTTCGCCATCCAGCCAAGGGACTTTAGTCGCTCTGTCACCCAAAGGGAACAGTGACGCTCCACCTCAGACTTCGCCCGAATGAGCCAGTTGTCCAGATACGGATGCACTAGTATCCCTTTCCCTTCTGAGGGCCGCTATCACCACCATCACCTTCATGAAAAATTCTTGGCAGTAGCCAGCCCAAAAAGAAGAGCTCAAAATTGAAAATGATCTCCTAATGCCACAAAGCGTAGAAACTTTTGATGGTTTGCTTGGATGGGAATGTGAGATGTGTCTCCATTAGATCCAAGGCGGCGAGAAACTCCCCTTGCGTACCGCTGCAATGTTTCCATCTGAAAATGCAACACCCACAAGGCCACATTGACCTTTTGTAGATCTAGAATGGGCCGAAAGGAGCCCTCTTTCTTGGGGGCCACAAAGTACACACCATACCTTCCTTGACCCTGTACCTTCTGCGGCTTCCAATTGCTGCAGCCTTAGAAGGGTGTTCCGCACTGCTGCCCACTTGACAGGCTAAGCAAACCAGGACACCACAAAGGCCTCTTTGATGGGGTGTGAAAATTCTAAGGCATAGCTGTCCCTTACTTCCAGAATCCACTGTTCAGAAGTAACTTTGGACCACCTTCCTTCAATAGCTTTCAAGGAGTAGTAGACCAGCTCGCCTTTACTGGACAGATTTTGCACCTCTGGAACCCTGTCTGGAGCTCTCTGGCTAGTCTATGGGTCCCCCGAGAGGACTGCTGCTTTCCTGAACCCTGCTTCTGCGTGGATCTGGAAGAATCTCTTTTGGAGCAAACTTTCGTGAGATGAGATTAAGTTCGCAGCAGAAAGATTTTCTTACTCCCTCTTATGTTCAGGCAATTTATTCCCTTTAGAATGTGCCAAGTGCTTCATCAGCTTCTCCAGATGCTCTCCCTGAACAATTTCCCTTCAAAGGGGAGATGGCAAAGCTGTGCTTTTGATCACACATCCACAGGAGTCTTAGAGCAGCTACTAAAAAGACACCATATTCCTGGCCGAAGTCTGAACCATCTCATACAGGGCATCTGCCACATAGGCCACCCCCCACCTCCAACTGAACTTCCTGGCTAGAATCAGCAGAGGTCCCCGATGTCTTCTCCTGCGCCTTCTACACCCAGCACAAACTGCAGCTCTAAGACTCAGAGCTGAGACCTCAAACTGCCTCTAACAAGATCTCTAGCTTCTGGCCCTGGACATCTTTCAATGCTGCCAACCCTGGTATGGGGATGGTAGACTTAGTCACCACCGCATCTACCTTTGGAAGCTTCCAAAGCATCCTCCAGCAAGGGATACAACCTGGACATAGCCCTGCCTCATGGAAATCCCACTCCCGGTCAATCAGGTTCTTTACCTTCTTTGGCAAAGGGAAAGCCTTCAGTGGCCCATGCAGTCCATCCAACACTGGGTTTTATCCACTCGTTCATATCCTCCTGTGCAACCTTGATCCCCAATTCTTCCAGAACCTGAGGGATGAGAGGCCACAACTCTTTATGGAACAATCTCACCACCCTAGGGTCATACCCCTCTGCAAGAAGAACATCCTCCACATCCAGGTCACTACCCACTGGGTAGTCACAGGATCCATGCCCTGGTCCACACTCATCCTCCTGAGGATAGTCTCCTTCCGATTCTTCAGAAGAGTTCTCTTCCACCCTCCGATCGTCCCAGGTCCAGTAGGTGAAGAATCATTCCCCCCCCCCCCCCCTCCCCTCAGAGCACTCAGCTACCAAAACAATCGGTATCTGGAGCTCAGACGTCCAAACGGTAATGCCTAGCAAAGGTGTGCAAAGATGTCCAAGTCGCTGCTCGGCAAATCTCCAAAGGAGAAAAACCATTGACCCTCCACCCAAGATCTGATAGAATGTGCTTTAAGACCATCAGGCACCAGTCGACCCTTACATATGTACACCGATGCAATGGATTCTTTTAACCATCTGGCAATAGTAGCCTTTGACGCATTCTGTCCCTTCTTAGGACCACTCCATATAACAAAGATGGTCTGATAACCAAAAGGCATTAGTCACTTCCAAGTATCTGAGAAGTACCCGAATGTCCCATTTTCTTAACTCCTGAGATTGAGGAGAATAGTGATCCAAATCTGAAAAGGCCAGTAACTGAACGGACTGATTCATATGAAAAGCCAATACCAGCTTCGGAAGGAAGGAAGGCACCGTTCGAAGCGAAACTCCCGAGTTTGAAAACCATAGGAACGGCTCCCGGCAAGACAATGCTTGTATCTGATATCCATCTCGCCGAACAGATAGCCACGAGAAACACCGTTTTAAAGTGTCAAATCCTTCAACGTAGCCTGCTTGAAAGGCATGTCGCACAGTGCCTGGAGAACCAGGTTCAAACTCCACGAAGGGCAGACTGGTCGTACCGGTGGGTGCAAATGCTTGGCTCCCTTCAGAAGACATGCCACATCCGGATGCCCCACAAGGGAAGTACCATCTACTTTACCTTGCAAGCAGCCCAAGGGCGCCACCTGAACACGAAGCGAGCTGTATGCCAAACCTTTCAGGCCTTCCTGTAAGAACGCGAGAATGTGTACTACTGTGGCCCTTTGCGGGGACACCTGGAACCCGCTACACCAGGAATCAAAAATCTTCCAAACCCTTACATAGGTAAGCGAAGTGGAAATCTTCCGAGCGCGAAGCAGAGTAGAAATCACCACCTCAGGATACCTTTTTTCCTCATCTGGCACCTCTCATAAGCCAAGCCGCTAGATAGAAGCGATCTGCCTGATCAAAATATATTGGACCCTGACAAAGAAGGTTCAGAAGGTGACAGAGATGCAAGGGGTAGTCTACCACCAAGTTAATGAGGTCTGCGAACCATGGTCTCCGTGGCCACTCTGCTGTTATGAGAATGTGTGACTATCCATCTCAGCACCTTGCCCACCAGAGGCCAAGGAGGAAACACATATAGAAATATGTTGCGGGGCCAGGGAAGGACGAGAGCATCTACCCCTTCTGCCCCTGAAGAACCAGACAGCCTTTGCATTCAATTGTGTCGCCATGAAGTCCAGGTGGGGAACTGCCCACCGCCGGATCAAGAGCTGCATTGCCTCCTCGGACAGCTCCCACTCCCCAGGGTCTAGCTGCTAATGACTAAGAAAGTCTGCCTGGACGTTGTCCACCCTGGCTATGTGAGATGCCACCAGACGAAGCAGATTGTGTTCCACCCATACCATGAGCTTGTCTGCTTCGGCAGCCACCGGTCGACTCAGTGTGCCCCCTTGTTGGTTGATGTATGCCACCTCGGTGGCATTGTCAGAGAGGATTCATACCGACTGATGGCGGACAAGGGGGAGGAATCTGTGCAACACCAGACGAACCACTCTGATTTCCAAATGATTGATGGACCACTGACCTTGAGAGGAGCGTGACTGAAACTGCCCCCCCCCCCCAACCGGAGAGGCTGGCATCTGTTGTCACAATCAGCCACTGTTGATTCTCCAAATCCATCCCCTGTTGTAAATATTCCAGTTCTAGCCACCAGTCAAGACTGCTTCTGCCTGGATCCAGGAGAGGCAAGCGGAGGTGAAACTCCTTGGACTTGGGATCCCAGCGGGAAAGTAGCATCCTCTGCAAAGGCCTCATGAGTGAACGTCCAGGGGACCAACTCCAGAGTAGAAGCCATAGAACCAAGAACCTCTAAGTAGTCCCAAATGCTGGGCAAGGGGTGGGCCATCAGATGGCAAACCTGAGTCATCAGCTTGGAAGCCAAACCAAACATCTGTGCTATCACAGAAACATGGTTGAAACCCTCTGACATAGTGCTTACTAATCAACTTCCCACGCACCTTTGACATCTTCTCAATCCCTAGACTCAAAAAAAAAAAAACAAAGAAGGCGGTCTTCTAGCTGCAAAAAAAGGCTTCAGACTAACCCTTCAACTATCAAATCCAGCACCCAATTTTGAATGCACCTTCTTCAAATACAATCATCTTCAAATTTGCCTCATCTACGTTCCGCCAGGTATACTAGAAGCTGACCCTTCTCCCCTTATTGAATGCCTTGCTAAACATCTCAACTCTGACTCACCAGCAACAACAACGGGAGACTAACTTGCATATTGACACTGCTCCTCAATCCCCCAATTGTGAAACATTTCTCTCCACCCTCAGCTACATGGGATTCAAACAGATTGTCAACAGCCCTACTCATAAAGCGGGCCATACTTTGGACCTAATCTTCATAAATGAAGGCATCTCTCATTCCTCCAAGCCCACATGCTCATCTGTCCCTTGGTCGGACCACCGGATCACCACAGTTCGAGATCTTATAACTCCCACCCCGATCCTTCCCCCAAAACTACAGTCCAGTTCAGTTCAGAAAACCCTGCCCCACAGATCACCTCTGCATCCAACTCTCCAAGGAATGAACCCAACTTGACCTCTCAGATGCAACAGCAGCCACCATGTCCTGGTTCAAAATCACCAATAAAGTAGCAGACCAAACTTGTCCCATAACCACTAGAGTGCTACACCATTCCCTGGACAACAGAAAACCATGATTCACACCCGAACTGAAGTCCCTCAAACAAGATCTAAGAAGCAAAGAACACAGATGGCATAAAATCCCCTCTACCACGACTCTGGCTGCTTACAAATCCACCCTCAACGCATACAGGAATACCATTCTCAGAACAAAGAAGTTTTTTTTTTGCGAAAAAAATCTCTCATTTCATCTTCGACTCCAAAGCCCTGTTCTCATATGTATCAGCTCTCACCAAACCTACTCCACCTACTATCCCGGATGACCAAGCACTTAGCAAAGCCACAGAACTCGCTAATTACGTCAATAAAAAAAATTATCAATCTGATCGCCCCCCCCCTCACCACAACTCAAGGAAACTCTATATTTGAAGCTTTCGAGCCCATGTCATCTCTCGAAATTGAAAACATCCTCAAGAAACTCAAACCTTCTTCCCATCCTTCGGACACAATACCAGCTAACCTACTCATCTCCATCCTGAAAACCATTTCCAAGCCCATTGCAGAAATCATAAACAACTGCTCTAACACAAGGCCTAGTCCCAGACCCCCTAAAGCTTGCCATCCTAAAACCACTATTAAAACCAAACCTGTCGCCAGCGGACCCAGCGAATTTCCGCCCTATAGCCAACTTGCCTTTTATTGCCAAACTTATGGAAAAAAAAAAAAGTGTCAAACAAATCTCTGAATACTTGGAGGATCACAAGATACTAGCCCAACGCAGTATGGATTCCGCAAATCGTTAAACACTGAATCCCTCCTTATCTCTCTCACAGATACCATTCTCTTGAACATGGATAAAAGACAACCCCATCTGCTTGTACTCCTAGATCTATCCGCGGCCTTCGACACGGTCAACCATGCAATTCTCTTATGCCGTCTTGCAGACCATAGGTATCACGGGAACAGCATTCAGTTGGTTCAAATCCTTCCTTTGTAACAGATTTTTCAAGGTTCGACTTAAAGAATCTCATCCGATCAGCACCAACCTGGGAGTCCCTCAAAGATCTTCCCTTTCCCCAGCCCGTTCAACATTTACCTTCTCCCACTCTGCCACCTACTTACTAAAGATTACTCGTTACCTCTATGCGGATGATATACAAATTCTCATCCCGATCACCAAGTCTCTTCATAAAACCCTGAACCACTGGAATAGCTGCCTTCAATCTATCAACCTTCTTCACCCCAGCCTCAATCTAGTCCTCAACACCAATAAGACGGAGATCCTCATCTCCCATGACAACACTTCTCAACACGCCAATCTCTGCCCAATTCGCTAACCTAAATCACTCGCCACATGTGAGAGATTTGGGTGTTCTTCTGGACAACCACCTCAATCTAAAAAAATTTGTAAACACCACAAAGGAATGCTTCTTCAAACTGCAAGTCTTAAGAAAGCTGAAACCTCGCCTACACTTTCAAGACTACCGCATGGTGCTTCAATCCATCATACTCTCAAAAGTAGACTATTGTAATTCTCTTCTTCTCGGTCTCCCTGCTAACACCATCAAACCCCTACAGATGTTGCAAAACTCTGCTGCTAGGATTCTTACCAACACAAAAAAAAAAAAACGAACATATCACTCCTATCCTCCAGAACCTCCATTGGCTTCCCATCAAATTCAGAATCCTCTAAAATCCTCATGATAATTCACAAAGCCTTGTACAATCTCTCACCTCTTGACCTTAGCATCCAACTGCATCCTCACACTTCCTCCAGACCTATTAGAAGAGCTTACAAAGGCACATTTTACGCCCCTCCAGCAAAAACATCCTTAAGGAAACGAGCCCTATCTACTACGGGTCCCCCACAATGGAACGCACTCCCCCCGGACCTCCGACAAGATTCATGCCCATTGTCATTTAAAAAAAAAAAACATAAAAAAACCCCAACTCCTCAAAATGTGGCTCTTCAAACTAGCATTTCCCAATACTTGAACTCCACATTTACCCATTCTACGAATATCTTATCCACTCATTTTATTATGCCTTTATTATGTTCCTGTTATTATATCCACTCTGTCCCTACCTAGAGTATTAATTCAGTTAGGATCACCCCATAAGAATTATTCCTTATAAGAATAATTCCCACTATATATTTTTCAGCTCCAACAGCTCCGTTTTTTTCAGTCTAAGAATACATTCAGATCTGGACTTTTATCGGTATCTGGAATTTCTCTTCCACCCTTTTACTCCTTTTGGTCTGATATCCTATCAATTGTGTTCATTACGTATTTATCGTGTAATTTTATTCTCTCACATGTTGTATCCCAATTTGCATGTTTAAGTTCCTGAATCCCAGTTATTTGTATTCCCTGTTCCTTGTAACGCTATCATGCGACCTTCAGTTTCATTGTAAACCGGTGTGATTTGTATTTTATACACGAACGTCAGTATATAAAAAGATAAAAATAAATTAAAAATTCTCTGCACGGGGAGGAAAACCTTGCCCACCACCATGTCGAAACGGGCCCCTAGGAATTCCAACACTTGCGACTGAATCAGCTGACTCTTGGGGAAGTTGACCACTCAGCTGAGTGACTGAAGCCGCAGTAACACAGACTGAACTGCCTGTCTGCAAAGGTGTTGGGACTTTGCCCGAATCAGCCAGTCGTCCAAATAGGGACCAGAATCCCCTCTTGCCGAAGAGATGCTGCTACCACCACCATGACTTTGGTGAATACGCAAGGCACAGTCGCCAGAACGAATGGGAGCGCTTGAAACGATAATGCTCTCGTAGCACCATGAACCGGATAAACCTTCGATGATGCTCCTGTATGCTGATACGCAGATACGTCTCCATCAGATCCAAAGAGTCCAAAAATTCGCCTTTGTGGACGGCCGCAATGACTGACTTCATGGTTTACATGCGGAAACGCGGAACCTGAAGAGCCCTGTTTACTTTCAAGTCCAGGATGGGATGAAATGAGCCCTCCTTCTTGGGAACTACGAAGTAAATTGAGTATCTGCCGGTCCTGCACTCACCCGGCGGGACTGGAACGATCACTCCCAGGTCCTTCAAACGAACCAGGGTCTGGAGTACCACTTGCCTTTTTGTCAGAGACCTGCAATGAGACACCAAGAAAAGATCCTGCAGTGGGCAAGCAAAATCTAAAGCGTAAACGCAATTTATAATGTCCAAGACCCATTGATCTGACGTGATCTTGACCCATTCCTCTTGAGAGAGAGAGAGACTGCCCTCTATCACCAGAACGGAGGAATGGGCCGGTGCACCTTCATTGGGCTGACTTGGTGTTGGAGAATCCTTGGAAAGTTCTGTCTCGGGGAGGCTGCCTGCCTCGAAAGGAACGTGCCCAAGCCTGGGACCTCGGAGCCTGTCGAGGGGGAAACGACAGGGCCCTACCTGACCGAAAGCACCGTGGCCCCGGAAATGACCCCTATAGGAATTGAAAGGATGAGTAGACATGGGCTTGTCCTCCGGACATTTGTAAGCCTTGTTCTCCCCCAAATCCTTGATAAGATTTTCCAGATAGTCTCCAAATAAAAAGTTTCCCTTTAAATGGGAAGGATCCCAACTGAGACTTGGAAGAGGCATCAGCTGACCAATTGCACAGCCAAAGTGGATAACATCATACGTGAGGAGGTTCTCAGAAGATCATACAGAGCATCAGCCGAATAAGACTGCTGCTTCCATCCAGTCCGCCTGTTTTGCCTCTGCTGGGGGCAGCTCCTGTGCCATATGCAGGTGCTGTATCCATCTAAGGGTGGCTCTCTGCATGAGAGCACTGCAGATGGCCGCCCTAACCCCAAGAGCAGACACTTCGAAAATCCTCTTAAGAAGGATCTTTAGCTTCCTGTTCTGCAGATCTTTGAGGACGGTTCCGCCTGTCACCGGAATGGTGGTGTGCTTGCCAATGGCCGATACGGCTGCATCCACTTTAGGAATCTTAAGGAGCTCCAAAAATTCATCCAGGAGTGGGTAGAGCTTCTCCATGGCCCTGCTAACGCAAAGAGCGGCTTCCGGGGCATCCCATTCCAGAGTCATGAGCTGCAAGAAGATCGGGTGGAACGGAAAGGATCTAGGAAGAGCGCAAAGGCTGGACAACACCAGATCCCCCGGGTGCCGATCCACCACTGATTGTGGAACTGGAAAATCCAGTACTGTAAGCACATGTGGAATTAGAGGATCCAGCTCTTCCCTCCTAAACAGTCTGAGCACCCGCGGATCATTCCCCTCAACCAGAGCGGAAGAATCCACGTTGCCCAGATCTGTAGCAGGGTCTTGGGGCATGAGTCAGGCAAGGGAGCTGGTGTTGTCCCTGCATCAGGGACTGGCCGAGGTAAAGGAGCCCAGAGTGCCTCCTGAGGGTCAGCAGGCCTGGGTCTCTGATGGAGGAGGTTGCTGCGAAGTCAAATCAGCCTCCATATAAGCTTTATGTAAGAGTAGCACAAAATTGTGACTAAAAAGGGTGCAGACTCTTTAAGGCCCCCTTGCTGGGGAAATAGGGGAGGAGAGGAGGCAGAGGCTCATATGTAGGATCGTGAGGCAGTGCAGGGCTTAAACTAGGAGGCGGCGGAAAATCTTTTCCACCAGAGCCTTGAGGATCCTCTGGGTGAGAGCCACTCAAAATGTCCACCGTTCCCACGCTTCATGGGGATGGGGCTGGCAGAGAATAAATATCCAGCCCCCATTTGGCAACCCCTCGTGGCTGCTGGAGAGATCTTCTGCCTTCCAGAGGCAGTTGAGAAGGGCCCTTGCGTGAACAATCAGTCGCGGGAGAGTCGTGTCGCCGACTCTCCACATGCCGAGCACTGCACACCCCGCAGCATGGCAATTACTGCCGCGAGAAAAAAAAAATCTGCCTGGGTAGAAACTCTACCCCTTCCAGAGGGGGGAGAATAAGCAGGCTGGCTCGGTAGTTTTTTGTTTTTTTTAAACCGAGCAGGGGAATGAAAACATCCCTGAATGCAGAGGAATGAAACATCTCTGCCTCTTAGGGGAGAGGGACCAGCCCACCGGTAAATCTCCCCTACTCACAGGGCTGCCACTGACTCTCCAGGTAAAGAAGCTGAAAGACCTCAAGGTCCAGCTATGCCTGCTTAGAAGGAAATTGTATATTTCAAGTAATTAGGAGGAATCTGAACTCCCAAACTGTATAATAAAGTAAAGAAAATCTTTCCTTTTTTTTGTACTTATTGGCCACCAAAGCATATAAAGACACTCTTGAATAAAGAATAATTAAGAATCAATTTAGTAAGACCAAGACCGCAGGTTATGCTGTCTTCCACCTGCTGGAGTCAGACAAATACTGAAGGATCGCGGATGGCACACTGGGTTATCAGGGGGTGCCTTTTCAGTTTATTCCGACTCCACCTGCTGGAAGGGAGGCATAACCCAGCAGTCTGGACTGATTCGGGGTACGTACAGGGAACACATTTGTCTGGATTGATCTGGGGTATCAACAGGAACTGCCACTTTCAATAAGAGGACAGGAGGAGCTTTCTTTGCTGCTGTACACAAGAGTTGTACAAGCCTAGCAGGGGCACTGTACTTTTTCCTAATCATGGGAGACCAGCAAGACTGCAGTAAATGCACAAACATGCCTCACCACCTACCATATGGTGCTCCCAGTATGGAGACAAACATCAGCAGCGACACCAAGAGATAAAATAAGGAAAGCCACCACCCAAACATCAACAGATAAAGAACGTTTCCACACGTGAATGTGGACCCTGCAAAACAAAAACAGCATGCATGAGTACAAGATGAGAAGCTTTTTCCTTCCTTTAAAAGTCTGTGCACATTTATTTTCCTCAGACATATGGTACTCCAGTCCAGAAAGTTGAAGAGGGACGTTTTAACTTTCCACGTCTTCAGGGAAGAGGGAGAGATGAGATCAAAGGCAAGAACCACACCATGTGACTGAACATGGGACAACAATTGTACAATGCTGCTATTACAGGAGTCACCTGCAGTGCTTGCATAAAGTTCAGGAGTCTCAAGCTCAGAACAATGCAACTAAATAAAGAACTTCAAAGAATTTAGGACAAATGCCATAGCAGGACAGACCAAGAAGGTCCAAGCCCAGGGTTCCATCTCAGACAGTGGCCAATCCAGGTCATAGGTCCCTTGCAAGACCCTAAAGAATGGATCCAATCCTTACCTATAACCAGGGATATGCAGTGGCTTCTCCAAGTCTGCATGGCTAATAGTGGTTTATGGACTTTTCCTTCAGGAACTTATCTAAACCCTTTTTAAACCCGGGTATGCAGACTGCTTTCACCACATCCTCTGGCAACAAACTCCACAGTTTAATTGTATAACGAATTGGGGGGGGGGGGGGGGGGAGGGGAACCACACACCCCCACAACTGATTTGTTTTAAACATGCTACTTATTAGCTTCATGGTGTTCCCTAGCACTATTGTAAAAGGTAAATAACTGATCCCTATTTACCCATTTTACAAGTAGCACTTCCAATGCCTTTAAAAAAAAAAAAAAAAAGAAAAAAAAAGCAAGCAAGAAGGGATGTGCAGTCCTCCACCATCAAGCAGTGCACCAGATCCAGCAGAAGGAAACACTGTTAAAGCTGGAAGCCCACGGCAGCTGCGCCAGATCTCACCTACTGAACCTTTCAGGACATTCAGGTCAGAGTAGAGCTCTTTCACAATCTCGGAGCGGTCTTCCCATGGCCTCTCGGTCACATGACTCTTCCATTTCTTAAAGCCAAACTTAGAGGAAACAAAGATAGTTAATGTGCTCTGAACAAGTGGTGTTACTTTATACACTGTGTACTCTTGGGGAAAAGGACCAAAAAATAGCAGACATTCACTTCATGTTTCTAAAGCCATCTGCTCTATCCAAACATGTATTGCCCCCCTCCCCAATTCCAATGGCTTTCCTTTTATCTACACCAGAAAAAAAAAAAAAGAGACTGGGCTGTGCTGGGATTTTAATCTAGAACCCTGGGTACAAACAGATATTAGAAACTGCTCTAGACTGTAGGAGCAGTCCCTCCAGCTATGACTAAAACCACCACCAGCATGGGATTCTGCAGACAGACCAGAGGATGCTTAAAAATAACAAATGGTAGTAAATGTTTCTCTTAAAGCCTGTTTTCCAGTGGGGCAATCCAATCTCACATTCGATATGAACATGAGACATCCCTACTTTGAGTTTTGTGGTTGGTTTCTGTTATTTTTTTTCTTGTGCTTCCTGCTGTGCTCTTGGAGCCCTGACCTCCGTGTCTTCTGGGCGAGCAATGGATCCAGGAACCAAGCTACTGGGCTGTGCAGCAGGGGAAGACTTGTTTTCTAGTTTGGATAGGTCTACCATTCCCTATTATATGTGAACCTCAACCTCTGGTCCCTTCCCTCCTGTGATGATTGGTTGTTCTGACTGCTGTTGAGGCAGTGGTGTTCTGGCAAGCAACACTTTAGAGAGCTGAAGGGGTTGGCATGCTGTGGTCACCAGCGATGGAGCCAGTCTGAGGCTCCTGTTTGTGTTTGCACAAACTGAAACTGGATTCCTTGTGTAAATTTTCCTCTAGCTGCTTGGATATCAGATCGGAGTTTCATGCCTCATCACAAAGCACAGGACTCAAACCACCAGCAATACTACACCTTCCAGTTGACTTTTGGAGTATCTTAGATGTGTGGGTCAGTTTGAGGTTGGAACTTAGGACAGTCTTCATTTGGAGAACTGTGTGTACAGTTTCATCTAGGACTGTGCACTTTGAAATTTGGAATTCTTGTATAATACAGAAAAGATTGCGCTATTCAATCTGGACATTTAATTTGATGGACAAATTCCAGAAGTTACATTTGACAGACATCTTTTAGTGATGTGCAAAGCTTCTTACATTAAAAGTGTTACTTAAGTTTCAGATATTTAGCTTGTTAATTTTTACATGCTTGAACACATTAAATTACCAGTTTTAGCCACCAAGACACATTTGAGTAGACATTGTTTGCTCTTAGCTTCTTGAAGTCTGTTAGAGGGGTTTGAAGGGCAAATTCAAAGTTTCATGCTAGCTCTTCCAGTGAGAAAAATCTCTTAACATGGGCCTTTTTTCAAGGTCACCACCATGTAAAGCTTCACTACAATAAGTATGTCTCAGCATACTGTTTTAGAATCAGGCAGAGTTAAATCATGGCTCAGAACCATAGCTCCCTCTAAGCTGAGCATGTGAGATTGCTCAAATATTTCAGAGCATTGCTCACAGGTTTTATATAGTAATTCACATGTTTTTTTGGTGCTATATAGGAAAATTGGTTCCTGGAATACCACAGATCAGTCCAGACAAGTGGGTTTTGCATCCCTACCAACAGATTGAGGCAGAGAATAAAAATAATTCAGGCACTGCCACCTGAAGTCCCTCAGTGATGACTTGTACCCAGGCAAAGATGTTCAATCCAACAAACCCAAATAACTCTGGGCGAGCAGAAACTCAACTTTGGAGCACCCTAAAACTAGGACTCCTTGTCTCAAAACAAAGATTATACAAATTGGCAACTAAGGCATAACCAATGTTCAACCTTACAGGCCGATACAGTACAGTGCGCTCCAGTGGCTCCAGGAAAATTATAGGCCAAACTCTTAGCTAATCTATTTTGCAAAGAGGCTAAAACCTGAGGAACCTCTACATGCAATGGCTGCAGCTTGCTCTGCAAACACCATGACTCAAAACACTCTGCAAACCCAGATATAAGCCAGAGATGTGGAAGGCCTCCTTGCCTGAAGCAAAGCCGTAATTTACCAGCTCTAAGTATCCTTTCAAGTGAAGACATCGCCTTTCAAAAGCCAAGAGAGTCTAGACAAAAGCGATCTGCCTGGTCTGAAGAGATGGGCTCCTACTGTACAACTCGTGCAGATGGGTCAAACGAATGGGACTGCACTGTGAGATGAACCAGATTTGCAAACCACAGCCAGTGCAGCCACTCTGGTGCCATGAGAATCATCTTGCCTGGATAATGTTAGATATAATGCAATACTAGACTTGAGGCCATTGGGGGGGGGGGGGGGGGGGGGGGTGTAGCAGCTCCGTTGGCCAGGCTCGGACAAGGGCATTGATGCCCTTGGAGCCGTCTTCCCTCCGGCAGCTGTAAAACTGAACTGTCTTTGTATTTCCTGGAACTGACATGAGGTCTACCTGCAATCTGCCCCATCGTACCTGTATAAGGGCAAAGGTCTCTGCTGACAACTTCCTCTCCCCCAGATCCAGCTGTTGTCTGCTGAGATAGTCCACCTGAACATGGTCTACTCTGGCCACATGCAATGCCATCACTTCTGCGAGATGCTTCTCCACCAAGTAAACAATTTCTGCACCACCAGACTTCATTCCACCTTGATTAATGAATACCACCATCATTGCACTGTATGTTCTTGAATGAACAGAAGAAAGGTGAGAAAGGCTTTACAAACTGTTCTAGTCTCCAATTAGTTGATCGACCAGGATGCCTCCTCTGGTGACCACTGACTTTGGGCAGCTTTCCCTTGACAAAATCTGCCCCCAAATTCTGAGGCTGGCATCTGTGGTCACCAGTCCGGTACCGCCAGGTCCATCCCTTTCTCCAAATTGGAATGAGACAGCCACCATGAGACTGGACCTAGCATCCCTCTAAAGTGGTAAAGGAAATAAATTCCTCAGAGATCAGATTCCAATAGGATAAAATTGCCCTCTGAAGGGGGTCATATGTGAGCAAAAGTCCATGGAACTAACTCCAGCACAAACACCATAGAACCCAGGACCTGCAAATAGTCCCAGACTCTGGGAACTGAAAGTTGTAGAAGCCAAAGCACCTGAACCTGCAATGTTATCACCCTCTCCATGGTCAGAAACACCTTCCTGACCTGGGTATCAAACTGAGCTCCCAGATACTCCGGACAACTGGGATGGCTCTAAGTGACTCTTCGCCAGATTTGCCCAGAGTGCAGCAGTTGCATGACTTGTCGAACCGAATGACAACCCTACACTTCCGACTTTGCCCTGATGAGCCATTCAGCCACATAAGAGCATACCAGGATTCCTTCCCTCCTGAGTGCCGCCACTGCCACCATTACCTTCGTGAAAATCTACAATGCTGTCACCTGAAACTGGAAATGCTCCTCTAGCACCATGTACCTTAGGAATCCCTGATGATAGGCTCTTATGGGAATTGGATTTGACGGAGGCCTATCTCCACATGACGCCAGAAACTCCCCCTTCTGCATTGCCACTATCACAGTCCACATCTCCATCTGAAAGTGCAGCACCTGGGAGCATTACGTTGACCTTCTGAAGAGGGATGGGTAGAAGAGTCCCCTCTTTCTTGGGAACCACAAAATACACAGAGTCCCTTCCGGTTCCCCCTCAGGAGCAGGGGATGGGGGAACAATTACATGCAGGTGCTGTAACCACTGTGAAGTGTCCTGTTGCATCTCCCTAGCCAAATGGGAGGCGGTAGGAGAGATCACAATTTTTTTTGCCTACTTAGGGAAGCCTAAGGCATAGCTGTCTCTAACCACTTCACAAACCTGACATGATCCTGGTTCATGCCTTGTAAGACAGGGACAGCCAGGGGATTACCTTCTGATATTGCAGCTGAGAGCCTCTGGCCGTTCCATCAGGGTCCTGTGCTAATAGGACTTATGCAGCATGCCTGTGTGGCACGCCCCTTCTGACAATTTTCTCCCTTTGTCAATATGGGGGGGGGGGGGGGGGGGGAGGAGAAAAGAAAAAGGGAAAGTTTTTTGGGTTTTTTGGGGGGGTTTTAACTCCCCAAACACTACCCATAACTGGACCTTTAGATCAACATTTTACAAGATAAACTGCTCAGAGGGAGAAAAGGGAAGTAGAAGAAACTGGAATTTCAGGTGAGCTTTCTCCAAGTATGGGTGGTAGGAATCCTCCCCCTGCACCTCATTTGGAATCACCTGGGGGTTTGGTGATATCAGGGACCCCTTCCAATGTAGGCTCAATGGACTTGGTGCCTCAGCCTTCTCACGTTGACTGTTTTGTATCAACATTTACTAGCACTCCAATTGCTTTCGGTCATGATTTGGTTGCTTTGACTAATACACATCATATGGAAAATGAAAATTTTGGTACGAGGGTCCCAATTCCTAAACTAGTTGCTCTGTCTCTAGAGAACAAGTTACAACTACCAGGTGAGCCAGAAGAACCAGAGAATGTAACTTTAAGAGGTATTTGGAGAGTAGTCTTGGACTGAGACTGCCTTATCTCAAACTGTGTCTCAGTTATGCAATTACTCTATAAAAAGTCTCAAATAAGCTTTCGGACTTGGAACACAGAGTAACTGCAACAGAGGGGGCAAATGGCTATCACTAATCAGACCACTAATAATATTCAAACATAGCTTATTTCTACATAATAGAATTGAGCAGTTAGACAATGTTATGAGACATAAAAATTTAAGGTTTGCGAATTTTCCAAAAACAAGACTGTCATATTTCCTAAACAATTCTATAGATAAGTGAAGCTTTACATAACTCAATTTCTTTATCATGAGCGATTATCTAAACATTATATACCTGAATTTAAATGTATGCAGGGTCCTGAGGGGGGCTTTGATAATTTAGTCTTAAATAATAGTCTTGATGTGTTGGATTTTGTAGGTTTCGTGGACCCTTGGCCTGAAGTAGGGGTTGACATTACCTGAGGAGTTGACACCCTCAGGTCCCCACAGTCAGGAGGTGAGGTAGACTGGAGGCATGAGCGACTGGACCACGGCTGTAGCCCGGGAGAGAGGAGGTGTAGACGAACCACCCTCGTCACAACCATGTGATTGCTGGCGCCTGCATAGCAGCAGTACTGCGGGGAGCCCCGAGGTGCAGGGAAGGAGAGAGAGAGTCAGTCCAACTTAATCACAATGCTGGGAAGGATTGTAGAGATGATATACCAGAGAAGGTTCACTGATGTAGAGACTCGCTAGGCAGGCCCTGAGGAACAGGCAGCACGTAGACAGATTCTCTGGTAACATGACACTGAGACTACCCTGAGGAGCAGGGAAGCGTAGAGACAGGATCTCTGGTGTAGCAATGCTGGCGCTACCCAGAGGAGTGGGGGAGTGTAGAGACTGATCTCTGGAGAAGCAATGCAGAGACTGCCCTAAGGAGTGGGAAGTGTGGAGGCAGGCCTCCAGGAAAGGAAGCACCGAGCAGGGCCCCCAAGCAGGTTCCCAGAGTTCAAGTCCAACCAGAGAGAGCAGAGGTCCGAGTCCAACCAGAGATCCGAGGCAGGAACCGCATGTCCGGAGAACAGGAAACATGCACCAGAGGAGCTCAGGGAACTCGTTGTCAAGTCGGTTAGCGTAGACCAAATGAGATGCTTAAGTATCACAGGCTAGTGATGTTATCAGCTGGGGACGACCCTGGAGTTCCCACCATTGGCCCTTCAAAGGCAGGACAGGTGCACACCGAAGGAGGCCCGGAGTCGGAGCACGGGTCGGTGGCATCCCAGCCACGAGTAGACCAGCAGTGGAGGGCCAGGCATGAGTTGGGTTGGCCGTGGATGGTATTCATAACATGATGTATCAGTTTCTTCAGGACTCCCAGGATATTATATCTAGAAGAGCTACCTTGTTGGTTACTTTTCTAACAGATATGGATAAGGATTTAATCTTTAAATCTGTGGAATTTTGTGGTCAAAAGGTTTTTGTCTACCCAGATGTCTCCTGTGAAACACAGCTTCATAGAAAACTATTCCTCTCTTATAAACAGTGTATGATTTCTCTTGGGGCTACTTTTTTCCTTAAATTTCCTTCCAAGTGCTTAGTAACTTACCAAGGGACGTCGTATGTGTTCCTTGATCCTGCTCATTTGGAGACCTTTTTGAATGATAAATCCTCAATGGTTACTGTAGAACAAGTTACTTAGCAGGGTATAGTAGTCATTGTAATATTTATTTTTATATTTTTATATTTCACTTTTTGGCACTTCAACGTGTACAAAGCAGATTACATTCAGGTATTATAGGTATTTCCCTATCCTCACAGGGCTTACAATCTAATATTTAGCTGCAATGGTCGATTTTCCTTTTTCTCCCCCCCCCCCCCCCCAAGAAGTAGGCTAGAATTCTGGTTATATTACTAGTAAATCCTATTAAGACTAATTCCTGCTGTTATAACTCCTTATTAATGTTCAGAATATACCTTTTGTTGTTTATTCATGTATATTATAAATCATCATAAGAACATGCCATCCTGGGTCAGACCAAGGGTCCATCAAGCCCAGCATCCTGCTTCCAACAGTGGCCAATCCAGGCTATAAGAACCTGGCAAGTACCCAAAAACTAAGTCTATCCCATGCTACTGCTGCTAGTAATAGCAGTGGCTATTTTCTAAGTCAATTAATTAATAGCAGGTAATGGACTTCTCCTCCAAGAACTTATCCAATCCTTTTTTAAACACAGCTATACTAACTGAACTAACCACATCATCTGGCAACAAATTCCAGAGTTTGTGTGTTGAGTGAAAAAGAACTTTATCAGATTAGTTTTAAATGTGCCACATGCTAACTTCTTGGAGTGCTCCCGAGTCTATTATCTGAAAGAGTAAATAACTGATTCACATCTACCCATTCTAGACCTCTCATGATTTTAAACACCTCTTATCATATCCCCCCTCAGCCATCTCTTCTCAAAGCTGGAAAGTCCTAACCTCTTTAGCCTTTCCTCATAGGGGAGCTGCTCCTTTCCCCTTATTTTGGTTGCCCTTCTCTGTACCTTCTCCAAAGATTAAAAAAAGGAGGACAGCCTCCCTGACTTCCAGAGAGGAGGGGCCCAGCTTGCCTTCATTGGCCAACCTTACCTCCTCTAGCACCCTGGCCAGCACCTTCATGGAAAGGCCTACACTACCCCTGAAATTGCTGCTGCCTACCCAAGCCTTGCTTCTGTGCTGTAGGCAAAGCACTTCTGCTGGATCAAAATCTCCTTGTGTCCCAAAAACAAGTGCATGAAGGAAAGGTTGTATCATCCTTGAGGCAGTTTGAGTCAAAGGGAAACAAGTTACCCATCAGCTGTTCCAGATCCTCACCGAACAGCTTTCCTTTAAAGGGGAGGTTACCGCTGTGCTTTAGACCACATATCCGCTGACCAATTCTGCAACCACAGGAGTCTATGCTGCCACTGCAGAAACCATATTTCTGGCAGAAGACCAGACCAGGTTGTACAGGGCATCTGCCACAGAGGTCACTCTTGCCTCCAAGCAGACAGCTTGAGCAGTCTCGTTGGTCAGACGGACACTTTGTCTCTTCTGCACCCAGCACAAGCAGGCTCTCTCTCTGCATCAAGCTCCCACAGACCTCTGTACAAAGGCTCAAAGCAGAACATCCAAATTCCGATCCTGGATATTCTTCAGAGTGGCAGAACCTATCATAGGGATGCTTGTCTTTTTGGTCACTGACACATCTACCTTGGGAAGCTTCCAACACACCAAGGTCTGCTCTGCAAGGGATATGGTTTAACCATAGCTCTGGCTACCTTTAGGCCTGCCTCGGGAGATTCCCACTCCCGATCCACCAACTTCTTCACTTTATTTGGTAAAGGAAAGGCCTTAGGCGGTCCCAGAAGTCCATCCAAGACCGGGTTCACTAACTCATTGTCAGAATCCTCAACTCATCCAAATCCTGAACATCGCAGCTGTTTGAATATTTAACAAATCCTGATGGTTGACCATTGTTCAACAGCTGGACATGTGTGTTTAGATTTTCAGGGTTGTGTTCTGTAACAAGTGGAGGAGATCAGGAAGCCCTTTTCCACAACAGCTTGTCTAGATCTTCACTTTGCCAACCAGAGGGAATAAATGGAGAGGTGGTATGCTAGCCTAGGGCAAGACTTCCATTTCACTATAAAATTCAGGTTTATCAGTAAGAGTACTCTCTCTGGATTTACTGTGGCTGGAGGATGGGAATTTCAGCCATGAGTCAGGATGTTGAAAAAACCAATGGGAAGGCGTGTCTTGGGACTACAACCCTGGGTTGGTTACCACTGGAAGAAGGGTACATTTAAGTGAAGTGTTGGGCTTACTTAGAGGTAAACTCCTGAAAGAAGCAAGCCACCGAGCTATGGTTATAATGTGTCCATGGAAGGTACCCACAGTTCCTTGATGCAGAACAATTTAAAAATACACGAGTAGTGTTAGGATGAGTACTGTTCCTCTATTTGTGGCATTAAAAACAGAAAACATTGCTAAAGTTAATCCTGAGAGTTTGGTGCTTACAGACTGGTTGATCACCAGATATCCTTTACATACCCCATTAGGATTTACAGGTTAATGTTGTCTCTGGATGTTAAGGCTTTTTTCCTATAGTCCTTCTTTATGGTAATATATACATCAGGTCTCACAACTGCTTGTTTTCTTTTCTTGTTTTTTCTTAATGTGTGTTTAATATTTCTGTGACAATGTAATTTGTTCTGTTCTCTTATTTCAAAGTGTCTACAAGAATATCTTATCTGAAAAATTATTCTAATAAAAAAAAAGAAAAAAAAGTTTAAGTGACCATTGGACCTACGATTATGCAACGGAACAGATTAGGCTATTGCTAAGAGCCACTTGGTTTCCTATTTACAAAGTCATAGGTGTGGCATCCCTGCAGGATACACACAAATTAATTTTGAATTTTCTGGGATGGAATCTAGTTTCAACATGGCCATATCCAGCACGGGTTCAGTTCTGTCTCCCCAGCTAAACATGGTCACATTCACTTCTATGGGAGGTAGGGGGGGCATTGTAACCCAGCTGCACCTTCTCCCCCCAGCCTGCATTATCCTCTTATCTAGACAGCGATCACTGCCCCAGCGGTGGCAGACCTTGTAGTTGTTGGAAAGCTTGTGAGCCTCCACCTCATTCTCTGCAGTGAGAGTAGTCTTCGTCAGGCAGCCTTCGCAAATGGGTGCCTCTTCAGAGTTGTGCGGGCAATGGGTGGGGGTTGATGAAGTCACTGTGGGATAAGCACAAAATAAAAAGCAGATCATGCGACACACGTGTGTAGCTGCTCGCTGTTACTCAATGGTGGGCTCAGAGCAGAAGCTTTCCAAAAGCTCAAAATGTCATTGTCTCAAGAGAAATTTCTTTTTTTTGTTTTGAGAAAAAAAAAAAAAAAAAAGAGCAGGATCTTAACTAACCACTGACTTATCTTCAGGAATTTTGTAGGACCCGGTAATCGTTTAGCTCCCTCATATCACCCCCAGACGGCATCCCTAAGTAATTACATGTCACCACACTTAATAGGCTGGAGGGGGAACATTGTCTCAGCACTGCTCTCCTGCCAGCAGGGGTCCTGCTATACTTCCCATGAAAGGGGGGCCGCCCCAAGGACATCACACCAGGGCTGGCACATCCCAACAGGCGAGCTAGGCAGTCACCTAGGGCGCCAGCCAGAAGCAGCCATGTGGGGCGTGAGTAGCACCCATCCTGCTTGCGGCTGAGAGAAGCAGAGACTTGGCAGGCTGCAAGAAGCGCCTGTGTGTTGGATTGTGTATGTACAAGAGAGCAAACGTGTTAGCGAGAGAGAGGGAGACAAGGAACCTAAGTGTGTGTAAGAGAGGGGGCCTGTGAGTGAATGAGGTCAGCGATGGGGCTGGAGCCAGAGATGGAGTGGGCACAAGGCAGAAGGGTCGCCCAGGGTGCCTAATACCCTTGCACCGGCCCTGCATCATGCCCAGACCACCCCTAAGCAAATAGCTCAAGTCAAAGGTCATACTACAGCATCAAAATCAGAGCCACAAGACCATTTCAGAACACCCCATTTTGGCTCTGAAGTCTCATGCCTAAGGAAATAGGAATGTAAAGTTTTTGAAGGCTCCCGACAGGTCTTTTCACCCAGGCCTGCTCTGGGTTCCCTTCTCACTGACCTGGCAGCAGCCTGGGCACCAGTAAGCTGTGCTGATGGGACCCTGAATGCATGTCCAGATCGGTGGGTAGATTTATAGTACAGTGTCTGTCGCATAGTGACCCCCTCCGATGATAAGCCTCAGCTCGGTGCTCAAACTCCTTGGGAAAATCTGCAAGAAACAGAATTGTGAAATATAAAATGGAAAAACCCCAAAAAACAGGTTCATATCCAGGGCATTCTGAGCTCATAAAAGCAGAGGAGCAATGGTATATTATATTCATCAACAAGGGGAAAAAAAAAAAAAGCAAGCCGCCTCGGTCTTATCTGATGAGTTGAAGAACAAATACACCCTCCGTGTCCTGTTGCATTGTCGAGCTGCAGCTTAAAATAAGAAGGGCAACTTTAGGTAGTATACAATAGGGATGTGAATCGTTTTAGGACGATTAAAATTATCGTCCGATAATTTTAATATCGTCTTAAACCGTTATGGAACACAATACAATACAGATTCTAACGATTTATCGTTATAAATCGTTAGAATCGTGAGCCGGCACACTAAAACCCCCTAAAACCCACCCCCGACCCTTTAAATTAAATCCCCCACCCTCCCGAACCCCCCCCAAATAACTTAAATAACCTGCGGGTCCAGCGGCGGTCCGGAACGGCAGCGGTCCGGAACGGGCTCCTGCTCCTGCATCTTGTCGTCTTCGGCCGGCGCCATTTTCCAAAATGGCGCCGAAAAATGGCGGCGGCCATAGACGAAAAAGATTGGACGGCAGGAGGTCCTTCCGGACCCCCGCTGGACTTTTGGCAAGTCTCGTGGGGGTCAGGAGGCCCCCCACAAGCTGGCCAAAAGTTCCTGGAGGTCCAGCGGGGGTCAGGGAGCGATTTCCCGCCGCGAATCGTTTTCGTACGGAAAATGGCGCCGGCAGGAGATCGACTGCAGGAGGTTGTTCAGCGAGGGTTCCGGCACCTCGCTGAACGACCTCCTGCAGTCGATCTCCTGCCGGCGCCATTTTCCGTACGAAAACGATTCGCGGCGGGAAATCGCTCCCTGACCCCCGCTGGACCTCCAGGAACTTTTGGCCAGCTTGTGGGGGGCCTCCTGACCCCCACGAGACTTGCCAAAAGTCCAGCGGGGGTCCGGAAGGACCTCCTGCCGTCCAATCTTTTTCGTCTATGGCCGCCGCCATTTTTCGGCACCATTTTGGAAAATGGCGCCGGCCGAAGACGACAAGATGCAGGAGCAGGAGCCCGTTCCGGACCGCTGCCGTTCCGGACCGCCGCTGGACCCGCAGGTTATTTAAGTTATTTGGGGGGGGTTCGGGAGGGTGGGGGATTTAATTTAAAGGGTCGGGGGTGGGTTTTAGGGGGTTTTAATGTGCCGGTTTTTCGATTTTTTAACGATTTTTCACGATTTTTCACGATATTTTACCCCCCCAAACGGCAACAATACGATTCCCTCCCCCTCCCAGCCGAAATCGATCGTTAAGACGATCGAGGACACGATTCACATCCCTAGTATACAAGATGCGACAGAGCAACCCCAAGGGTCAACCTACCAGTGCAATATTTCAATTCTTCTGGGAACTGGTCCATGAAAGAAGACTTGGCAGACCAGCAGCATCTTGCGGTCATAAGCTGTCGAGTCTAAACCTTTAAGGAGAGCCACCATTTCTGATTCTAAGTCAATCTGAAAAACCTCTGATCCATTTACCTATACGAGCACTTCAGGCTTTCCCCATATGTATTTTTCAAAATTTTAATCAAATATCCCACTTTTTCACACTTAAAAAAACCCCAAACAAAACACATTTTATTTGTTCAGATTTAAAAAAAGTCACCTCTTTCCAAAAGGAGCTCTAGGCAGCATAAAAAACAGCCAGCATACAAATTGTAATAAAATATCAGCAAAATAGCACAGAAACAAAAAAATAGAACAGCAGAACAAAAGCACAAGTGTTGCAGTTTCCTCTGTTTTTAAACTATGGTGTAAATATTTATTCACACAAACCCCACAAGCTACCTAAAATGTCAGTGTGCCTCAGTTTTATTTTATACCACACACTTCTGTCGATAACTGGCAGGCATGCATGCTCTCCTCCCTCAGTTGCTCTCTTCATTGTACGAGTGTTTTTATCCAGAAACAAAAATACCAGAGTTGAAAGTGGCACTCCATGCGACTTAAAATTTGCTGATAAGAAAGCAAATGCAGCCTGCCCCCCATTACTACAGGTTACTGGGGAGAAGGATCCTGAAGCAAAAGAAACCCTCTGTGCTGGAGCTATTCCACTTTTCTGTACAAAGAGCTGGAAACTAAAGGATGAGAAGTGGCAAAAGCCGATGTAAAACCAAATGCAGCCTTACCTCGATCGCTAGAATGAAACCATATTGGAGAGCTGAAGACTTGAGCTCAGCAGAAGGGATAAAAATTAATCCAGGCAGTGTTTGAACAGTGTGGTCACTTCTGCCCTGGGAGTTTGCTGGACCATAGAAGCACGCTTGCTTACCATAAATTGTATTCTCTGTAGAAAGCAGGCTTAACCATGCCATGTGGTGTGACATGCGACAGCGCCAGACTTCTCTCTAGCTCCAAAGAGCTTCAATCCTACCATGGAGCCCCCATGCAAGTATTGCCTCTCTAGCTTCTTCAGTTCACTCGTTCTTCTGATAGGTAGTCGACTCTTCAGGGTGGCAGGCAGGTATTAAGCGTGGCTAGCTCATCAGTTTCGCCGAGGACAAGCAGGGTGGTAATCCTCACACATGGGAGACGCCATCAGATGGAGCCAGATACGAAAAACTTATGTCAAAGTGTCTAGAACTTTGACTAGGTACACTAAGCATGCCCTCTACCATGCAGCCACACAGGGTTCCTCCTTCACGTTCCCGCAGAGCTGTGAGCCTCATGGTTTGAATAAGCTCCAAAATCTTGGCTTTTGCCTAGTGGAAAACTTGCTAGCGTTTTTCCACGCTTTTTGCTCTTCGTTCCATTGCCGGGTCCCTCTCACTGAGGCCTGTAGTCCCCCATCCAGCCATCCCATGCCAGCTTTTAACAGAGGATGCCAGGCACAAAATGCTTGAGATCCTTCAGTTCATGGAACCTCTTAAGGAGATCGTGGTGGTCCTGGTACACGAGATCCTTAAGAAGTTGCTGCTGAGGATTTGGGAATACCCCCTCACAGTGCCTCCCTGTTAAAGAAGGTGGATGGAGTTTGTCATCCAGAAGGCTACTGAATTCAATAAGCCAGCTGCCTCACCAGTTGAATCCAACCTCAAGAGCCAAGCAGTCTCTGACCCAATTCCTTGGCACCCCAGGGGAATGACAACAGAGCAATAAATGCTCTTGGGAGGAAGGTGTTCCAAGGTGCCATGCTTATTGCCCACATCGCTGCCTACCAGCTCTACATGGGCCAAAACTCATGGGACATCTGGCAGCAGGTGGCTGAGCAGCTGCCTCAACAGCAGTAAGACACTCATGTCATTGGTGCACAAAGGGTCTGGAGTGCGGGAAACACGAGGTCTGCGTGACCTATGATGTTTGAGATAGCATTGAGAGTCTCTGCAGTGGGAATCTGAACCTGCAGAATGGCATGGCTACAGGCCTCTGATCTCCGACTAGAGGTACAGAACAACTCGCTGTCATGTCCTGTACCAGAGTGAATCTCTTTGCAGACAGGATGAAGGATGCTGTGGCCCAACTTCGGGACCATCAGGAAACTCTCCAAACAGCTCTCCACCAGTACTCCAGATCCATCCTCCTCCTCCAGAGACTGTCGAGGCTGGGGCCAAGGAAGTCTTTCAAAGGAAGTTCTAGCCTCCACATCCTCGCTCCCTTCACAATCATAGGCAGCAGAGAGCTACCAAGCCCCAGCAGACTCCTCAGCCAAACCTGGGGACGGAGTTTTGACTAGGCCACAGGGAGTGTAAGCCAGTCACCCGTACCCAGGGTAATGGACCCTCTGGCCAGGGGCAGGCTGTGGTTATTTGCGAACCAGTGGCTGTGTTTAACCTCTGACCAGTGGGTTCTTTCCATCATCCGCAGAGGTACCAATTGAACCTATTGTGTGTCCTGCCAAATTGCCCTCCTTGCCCATATTGGGGGCTGGTAGCACATTAGTAAGTACTACTAACAGAGCTTTCCTCCCTCTTAATAGCCAGAGGGATCGAGCCCGAACCACCAAGGCAAAGAGTGGGGATTCTACTCCAGGTACTTCATCATGCCAAAGAGAACAGGAGGACTCCATCCCATCTCAGATGATCTGTAACCAAGATTAGGAGTTTGACATGTACACGTGTAAATCCTATATAATGTCTTACCACCAGTAAAATCATTAGAGAGCTTAATACCGTTTGTGTATCTTGTGTGGCGTTCTGACTTGTTATATTATGGGTACCAAGGTTTAGGGATAACTGCACACAGCAACAACTACTACCGTTAAGAGAAATATGGGCGTAGCCTGCACAGATTGGTAGTTACTACCTTAAGCTTGCTTGGCAGATTGGATGGACCATTTGGTCCTTTGCGGCCATCATTTCTAACTTTCTATGTTTATTTGTAGCATTTAATGAAAAAAAAAAAAAAAAAACAAACAACTCTCCACTTTGCTCTAAGTGTCTATGCATTGATCCACAATATTATGACCAAAGATTTTGCATTTTTTGGGATTAAAAAAAAAAATGGATCAGCCTCAGGATTGGACTATAGTGCTGTATCACAGTGGACTGATTTGAGCCTACCGTCTGAAGATGGCTGGGGTTGGGTGTGTCAGGAGAGGCAATCAGCCCTAGGGAAGGCAGCTAACACTGTTATGGCACCATCTGCCAACAAACATTGCTGAGCCATCACATCAGATGTCCGTGTGATCTATGACAAGGACATCAAGACGTGCGACAGTATGAGTCAGTTATGGTGAGGAAATAAATGCACAGGTTTTGGGGGCATTGTGTGTACAGATATAGTAGAGAACATAAGTAATTCAGGGTTTCTGTGCATAAAATGAGATTCATAAACATCTTTGTGCTAAGCATTTTCTTTGCACACTTTTTTTTTTATTTCAGTGCATTAGTATACTATTAGCTTACTGCAGTAAGTGTGCTGAGTTTCAGTGCACAGTTCTAACACTTAGTTAATTACATCGGCCTTCTAGACAGCTGCCAAAACTAGTAAGTCTGATACCTGAACATGGGGGTCTATTAGGTTTGCACTGCTGAACAGCACCCAGCCACCAGGAACTGGTCAGTCTCTAGGGGGCTGCAGCCTGCCTCCAGAAACCCAGCCACCCTACAGGTTCACTAGGTTGCACCCCCTTTATCTGCTCTTTGGTTCTTTTCACCTCTCCCCTTGTCTCTACTCTCAGGAGTAGGTGGGTTCTTTGCAATACTGCAGCCTGCCAACCCTGATATAGGGTAAGAACAAAAAGGCCCACCTGATCTGCCCAAAATCACTCCCGGTGAAATGCCACAGACCCTAGCTGATCACAGCACCAAAGTGCATACTGTCCCAGCTGTAGGTGCCCACCCCAGAGAGCTTAAGCTGGAAATTCAACTCCTTCCTAACTCAGACATTGAATTCCACACTGAACCCAACAGATAACATTGGCCACCAGAAATGTGAGCTTACTCCACCTCATATGCAGAAGTTAAATCTTCCAGTGTAACTTCTGAGGCAGGCACCAGTCACAGGTTTTCTGACTTTTCCTGAATAGCTGGATGCTACATGCACAGTGTGTATTGTTCAGCTGTTGGTGCAATGCTATTTGGGAAGGCATGGCAAATAATCAATGCATAATCTCTTGGGAGGGCACCTACAGCTAGCGAAAAAGTGGAAGTGCTCCGAGGCAGGCACCCACAGCTAAACAGTATGCCAAAGCTGGCATGCACAGCGCCAGCATACTGTCCAGCTGTAGGTGCACACCCTGAAGGCTTGTGCTGTGATGTGTTTGCCTGAGTCTGAGACCAATATGGAGAATGATTGACCCAGAATCCTCTGCCGCCTTGGCCTGCTTGCAATTCTGGCCACGTGAACCCTAAATGCCCTATTGAGCCAGACCTGAAGAAGTTCCAGAAGACATCCTGCAGCAGCCGGAGCTGCCTAAAACTTGTGATGGAGGGTCATAGGGCCACAATCTCAGGCTAAAATTTCAATTACAGCGGCACCTGAAGAAACAGAGCCTAAGCCATGAAGATTTCCCTGAGGGTGAAAAAAATGACAGGACAAAGGACCAAGAGAAAACTAATGCAATACCTGGCAAGTAGGCCCCAGTTTGGGAAGGGGATCAGAGTAACATAAGTCTAATTCATCTTCTTTTTGACATGAGAAACTGTGTATGTGATACTCCCATAGGTTCATGCAATTTAGGGACCTTTGAGATTGCCAGTTTCATCTATAAAAGAAGAAATAGCTGATGTATAGAGTGAGACAGAAAATAGTACTTCTCAGGAGCATTTCACCATAGAACTGCTGCGACTCTGTACCTCCCAAGGATACCTGTATTACTAACTGATGTGCAATAAAAAAAAAAGTTAATATTTGTTTCTACAAATTTTGGTGTCTGTGGAGAAGCGCCTTAAGCGCATTTGGCGCTTAACAGCGGGAAACTTAATTCCTGGGTCAGAGCTGGAGCAAAAACTTGCATTTCTGGTGGCCGAAGTTATTCTGTTTGCTCTGCCCTGGGTGGGAGAAGTAGCTCGAGACGAGTACACTGGCCACTAAACGTGAATTCAGTTTTACTCCCGCTCTGACCCAGGAGTTAAAATTTCCAGTGTTCAGAACATGTGCCTTTATTTAAAAATAAATATATGCCAACTATAGTAGGCTCGAGAGAATGGAAAATGAGAACAGACTAGTAAACTTGAGGATACCTAATTTTCCGAAAACGAAAGGACAGTCACCACGAGATCTGTTTAAAAGTTATCTTAAGAATATTCTGAAATTCCCAGAGGAGGGGTTACCTGCTTTATCCAAAATATATTATCTACCGAGGGCTAAAGAAAAGAAGCCAGAAAATCCTTAACAGTAAGGAGGGAAAGAAGAATCTTTAAATATTTTTACACTGCTTGAAATTACTTTAATACAATAATTGAAACAAGGGAAACTGTTAGTTTCTTTTTTTATTTATATCAGAAAGAGATGCTGTTTTGAGAAATTTACTCAGAAACCAAGATCATGTATTTCACGTTTATAGAATCTGGATCTATCCAGATGTAACAAAAGTTACCCAGGAAAAGAGGGAGATTTCTACAAATGAGATCTGAAGCCATAAATAGGGGTGCAAAATTTATACTATGTTTCCCACGTAGATGTGTATTAATATATCGTGAAACTAGGCATATTTTCTTAGACCCCGCACAGTTACGTGTATATTTGGATTCACATTCCTGAAATTATGTCCCAGGAAATGGTAATAATGTAATGCTCAGGAATTATACTCCTAAGGGTGTGATATTTAGTTAGAAATTATATTTCCTTTTCTGTAACTGCGCATTCGATATTTGACTCCCTATTTCCTATGAAAATATGTTGCAATAATTATTTTGAGTGTTAATTAAGGATATTAACATTATCTGTGACCTAATTAGTTCTGTATATTTGGTTAAAATTCAATAAAAATAAAATTAAAAAAAATATATATATTTATATGCCATGTTATCCAAGCCCTAAGCAGGTCACAGATATACATACATAATAAACATGAATAAGACAGATATATTGAGGTGTTCAAAATATCAAGTACAGCATGGATTATAAAAAAAAAAAAAAAAAGAAGAAGATACTCAGATCAGTCTAAATACTTCTGCAAAAAGAAAGCAGCCTTCAGCTGTTTCCTGAAAGTTTCTGCACATGCTTCTTTCCTTATTAATAATTGCAGGATCCTGACCCATAAAGCAGGTGCCATGGTAGCAAACCTTCTTTCAGAGAAAAATTCAGCCTTGAGAGTCTGGATCAGGGACATCCGGCAGGCTCTGGTGGGGCGATACACCTTCAAAATTGAGCTAATACAAAGCGGAATATCATAGAAACATAGAAATGACAGCAGAAGAAGACCAAACGGCCCATCCAGTCTGCCCAGCAAGCTTCACACATTTTTTCTCTCATACTTATCTGTTTCTTTTAGCTCTTGGTTCTATTTCCCTTCCTCCCCCACCATTAATGTAGAGAGCAGTGATGGAGCTGCATCCAAGTGAAATATCTAGCTTGATTAGTTAGGGGGTAGTAGGGGTAGTAACCGCCGCAATAAGCAAGCTACACCCATGCTTATTTGTTTTAACCCAGACTATGTTATACAGCCCTTATTGGTTGTTTTTCTTCTCCCCTGCCGTTGAAGCAGAGAGCTATGCTGGATATGCATCGAAAGTGAAGTATCAGGCACATTTGGTTTGGGGTAGTAACCGCCGTAACAAGCCAGCTACTCCCGGCTTTGTGAGTGCAAATCCTTTTTTCCACATTTCCTCTTGCTGTTGAAGCTTAGAGTGATGTTGGAGTCACAGTAACCATGTGTATGTTTATTGAATAAGGGTATTGTGTCCAGGCAGTAGCCATCATTCTGGCGAGTCACCCACTCTTCATTGGCGGCCTCTTGACTTTATGGATCCACAGTGTTTATCCCACGCCCCTTTGAAGTCCTTCACAGTTCTGGTCTTCACCACTTCCTCCGGAAGGGCATTCCAGGCATCCACCACCCTCTCCGTGAAGAAATACTTCCTGACATTGGTTCTGAATCTTCCTCCCTGGAGCTTCAAATCGTGACCCCTGGTTCTGCTGATTTTTTTCTTATGGTAAAGGTTTGTCGTTGCCTTTGGATCATTAAAACCTTTCAAGTATCTGAAAGTCTATATCATATCTCCTCTGCTCCTCCTTTCCTCCAGGGTGTACATATTTAGATTCTTCAAGCTCTCCTCGTACGTCATCCGATGAAGATCCTCCACCTTCCTGGTCGCCCTTCTCTGTACCGCTTTCCATCTTGTCTTTGTCTTTTTGTAGATACGGTCTCCAGAACTGAACACAGTACTCCAGGTGAGGCCTCACCAAGGACCTGTACAAGGGAATAATCACTTCCCTTTTCTTACTTGATATTCCTCTCTCTATGCAGCCCAGCATTCTTCTGGCTTTTGCTATCGCCTTGTCGCATTGTTTCGCAGACTTCATATCATTAGACACTATCACCCCAAGGTCCCTCTCCTGCTCCGTGCACATCAGCCTTTCCCCCCCCATCGAATACAGTTCATTCGGATTTCCACTCCCCATATGCATGACTTTGCACTTCTTGGCATTGAATCTCAGCTGCCATATCTTCGACCACTCTTCCAGTTTCCTTAGATCCCGTCTCATTCTCTCCACTCCTTCCGGCGTGTCCACTCTGTTGCAGATCTTAGTGTCATCCGCAAAAAGACAAACCTTACCTTCTATCCCGTCCACAACGTCGCTCACAAAGATATTGAACAGGACCGGTCCCAACACCGATCCTTGCGGTACCCCACTTAAAACCGCTCTCTCTTCAGAGAAGGTTCCATTTACCATCACACATTGTCTTCTGTCCGTCAACCAATTTGCAATCCAGGTCACCACCTCGGCACTCACTCCTAAGCTTCTCGTTTTATTCACCAGTCTCCTGTGCGGAACCGTATCAAAAGCTTTGCTGAAATCCAAGTATATGATATTGAGTGCTCTTCCTTGATCCAATTCCTTGGTTACCCAGTCAAAAAAGTCAATCAGATTTGTTTGACAGGATCTTCCCCTGGTGAATCCATGTTGCCTCTGGTCCATCAATTCTCCAGACTGTAGATAGTTCACTATTCTCTCTTTCATCATCCAAAGCCTCGTGAATCAACATCAGTATCTTAAACTGACCCCTCCATGCAACTAGAAGCTAACTTAGTGTATGGGGTACTGGCGTAATATGATCACAGCACTATTGGTATTCTGGCCACAGAATTCTGTACCACTTGTAAAGCTTTAATGGCATAATGGGGACAGCCTAGATGAACAGAATTACAATAGACCAGGCCCATCAGGACTAGGACCTGGCATATTGTTCTAAAACCAGAGGCCTCAAGTTGAGATTTGATCTTCCTCAGAACACAAAGTTGGAAGAGATCTTTGAACATTGATTTTATAATCAAACTTGAAAGCAAATCCAGGGACTGGAATAACCCTCAAGTTTCTAACTTACAGGCCAATACAGAACGGTGCGCTCAGTCGAGTGCACTATTAGCCCCCGTTTGGCCGCGTGTTTTTTGACGCGCTATTACCCCTTATACAGCGAGGAGTAATAGCGCGTGGAAAACACATGGCCAACCCCCCCCCCTGAAACTAATAGCGCTCATCACATGCAAATGCATGTTGATGAGCTTATTAGGTAGTCACCCGCAATACAGAAAGCAAAGGCAGGAGTTAAGGCACCGGGCAAGTATACAGAAAAGCAGAAAACTGCTTTTCTGTACACCCTCCAATTTAATATCATAGCGATATTAAGTCTGAGGCCCCCAAAATTAAAAAAAAACCTGCCTGCGGGTTGGAAAATGGATGCTCAATTTTGCCGGCGTCCATGTTCCAAACCCGTGGCTGTCAGCAGGTTAGACAACAGACACCGGTAAAATTAAGCATCGGCTGTCAGACCCGCTGACAGCCACCTCCTTATTAGCGCGGGTCCCAATTTAAATACTGAATCGTGCGCCCAGGAGAGGTGCCGCTGGCTCCCCCGCGGAGTTTACTGAATGGGCCCGTTAGTCAGCAATGGGTATGGTCACCCCTTCAAATTAAACAGCAACAGCAAAAGGTGATGATCCACTACTTAACTTGATAAGATTTAATTTAGTGAGGAAAAGCCATTGTTTAAAGCACACAAATTAAAGAGACGTGATGTTAATATGAGAATTAACAGGGGTGAAGACTGTAGGTCATCTGCATACAATTAATGATTGAAGGATGCAGCTCAAGACCTCGGGCCACCTGCCCCGTAATACACCACCCCCAGCATTGCAGGGAATAGGTAATACCTTCTTTAGGATGGGATTTGCATGCACCTCTGCTAATTTTAGCATTGGCTTTTACTCCCATTTTAGCATGCATTTTTTTTCCCACATTAAAACCCCTATTAAATACCAGGGTTAACTTACTGTGGAAAAATGCACAGCAGCAGGAGTAAAGCCTTGAGCTATCAGTGCGCCTCACCCCCACCCCACCAAACCCGTCCCGGTTTCCGTACGCCTGTAACAAAGAGCGCCAAACCCCATTTTGTGCGAGATGCTCGCATTCAGAGAGCATCCCAGCTTATTTTAAACAGCATACGGCTCCCCAGCCTGCCAGTGACAAAAGGGTGCAAATATGGGGACCGGAACGAATCCTGCAGCACTATGGAGGAATTTCTCCAAATTAGACCAAACAGTGAATCAGCACATCATGCTCAAAAGGCCACCTCTGGTCCCTGCGCCACTCCGACAGGCAAAGAACAGAGCAATAGTATGGAAAAATAAGATAGCCAAGTTTGGGTATTCCATGTATCCCCCCTGCCTCTCCAATTTAAAAAAGGAACCTGGCTGCCACGTTGGCCCTTGGATACACAGAAATGAATGAAAAGACAGCATTAGGCTTTTTTTTTTTAATTTAAAAATACGTTTTAAATAGGCTGCTTGCTTAGTTTGGGGAAGGAACCACCATCCTCCTACCATCCCTTTACCCCACTTATTTATCTTAGATATCAGGTGCTCTGATCCCTTCCGTACCAAGCTGATGAAAGAAGCACAGCTCACAAAACGGGTTCCACAAACCCCAGCCGCCTGCCTGTCCGGGCACGGACCAGCACAAGCACGATCTCACTTCCAGAAGCGTGGCAGAGGCCAGGCCACGTTCACATGCACCGCAGCCTATGGGACCCTGGCACCACCCCACAACACCCAAGGGGTTATAACGAGTTGTGAACTTCAGCGGAATCAAGAAGAAATCAAATATTACGGAAAGCCTTCGAAGGGGAGGGACTGAAAGCTTAAGATAGCAGAAAGACAGAGCCAAACCTTTGCGCCCACCGTGCCACATCCCAGACTTCTGATCAAGAGTGCGCAGCAACGGCTCCAATTTGTTTATATAATGCCAGAAAAGAAAAAAAAAAAAAGCTGGTACATGACGATATACAAAGGCCAAGAAAAAAAATGATAATGTTTACCTACAACAGAAAGTAGCAGTAACTACAAACAGCCTGTCACAAGGGCCTGTAGCAGTCCCGGCAGGTGGCTGCTGAAAGCCACTGTACTGGCTCGGTTGCTTAGCTCTGTAGCTGCCTACTGTAGGTTTGGAGGGATGGTGAGGGAGGGAGGCACCGTTGGCTCTGGCAGCCAGATAACTATTGTGTACACAAAATAATGACATTTCACAGACTGCTGGGCCCACGGCTCTGGGTTTGTATCAGATGTTGGGGGAGGAACCAGTTCTGTGGTTTGATGACCCCTTTCCAGTTCTTAGTGCCCCTGCGTTGGGGCACTCCATCTTATCGTGCCTCTTATTTCTCCCTACACCTTCCTTCTCACCTGCTACGGTCTTCACAACAAGAATGTCTAGTGCTGCCTTCTATTCAAAACATTCGTTCTGAAAGTTCTAGAGCTATTTTCTTTTCTTATTTGTTTACCTCTCAACATTCATCTGGAGAGAGTTCATAAAGTTTAGGAAAGCACTTAAGTCTTACTTGTTTGTACGAGCTTTCCAACATTTGAGTTAATACCTGAACTCACTTATGCATGTCTTCTCAAATTTTGGCCCGATTCTCTGCTTTTCTGGTTATATTTTGTTCTTTTGATTTGTTTTACTCATTTTATTTTTCTCTTATGTATCTTGACCGGACTTTTGGTTGTTTTTTTTAATGTGTTTTATGATACATCTTTACTAGTATTAAACTGTTAGTTCTACTAATTGTTTATACATCACTTTGTTTTACATTTATAATAACTGCAATTAATCAAGTAATAACAAATATACATAAATCACAGATGAGCTAGAGTCTGATCAGAGAGAGAGAACGTTAAGAATTTTTAAAGCTAAAAATTAAAAAAAAAAAAAAAAGGAGAAAATGAGGTTTTAGCAGAAAGTGTGCATCACTTAAAAATGCTATGGGGACTGGCATGAACACAGTTCTTGTCCCCCGTGATCAGAGATGGATTTGAATTCATCCCCAAATGTTAAAGCTTAATGATTAGTCAAATCCCACCGACCAAGATGGCAAGATGTTCTTGCTTTATCTGTCTTCAGTCGGATTACTGCTTTCTCTCCCAATGCATGCAAACCCTTTTAGCCTCAGGTACAAACTTAGATTGCAAGCCCTCTGGGGACAGAGAAATAACTACAGTACTTGAATGTAATCTGCTTTGAATATAAAAATCAGAAAAATACATTTTTAAAGGCAGCTTTGAGATAGCAATGATGTGAATTGTTGAGGGTGCACATTATCCATGTGATTGGGTTGTTTTTGTTTTTAACTACTTGCAGACATCACCTTGTGATAACTTTCTTAAAAAGGTAGTGTATACAGAGTTGTGAAATGAAAGGCCTTGTGCTGTCCCCAAACGTTATCCTCTGGTCTTCACCCAGAAATGGATCCCTACAAAACCTTTTCCCCACAAGAAATGAAAGTGCGCTGGCAAAGCTGGGGCTGGAAGATGGGAGTGGAATAAGAGTTTATAGGCCCCTTTAGGCACTGTACAGGCAGGCAGTTTAAGTTGTCTCTTACTATTTAGAGGCTTCATATCATATCCAGTTTTACCAGTGTACCAGGAGGACGTTCGGCAACTGCAAATTCTTAAGAGCTATGAAGTTGCCAAAGCATCTTCTCCACAACTGCCTTCTGTATTACCTCTGGCACGGCTCTGCGGGTCTGAGGTTTCTGCAACGTGTTAGAGAGCAAATGCCTCCAGTGGTAGCTACCTTTTAACATCGAAAGCAACCAAATGAACCACAGCATTGAAACTAAAATGCCTTTAGTAAGGACCAAAAGGTATATCCTCTTCCTGAACGCGCGAGAACCTGCAATAAATTCAGGCAATGTTCATTTCTGCCTAGATCAAACAGCTGATACCTGATCTTATACACTCACCCACTCATTAGCAAAGCAGGGGCAGGGTTCTTAAGAAAATATCTTAGAAGAATCTCAACACTAGAGTTTTTTTTTAAATAAAAAGTATAAAGCTGTCTGATGCTTAACCTTTTGAGGAAAGGAAGAGAATCCTGTTCTAGTAAAAAGTATTTCATCCAACCATCAAGGAACCATCTCCCCCAATAAATTAAGTCTTTCAAGCTGAAGTGACAAAATACCAAATACCTAGAATTAGCAGGTTGGTGGATGCCACGTCAGCAGGATTTAAATTTCAGTCAAGACTTAACCCTGGACCATTTATAAAACTGGTCCAGCACCCTCGAAATAGTACGTTGACAGAAAAGGGTCCTTAAAAGAAAGCATAGGAGAACCCCCTGCTCACCAGGTGCCTTGCAGCGCTGGACTGCAGAAGACTCTACCCAGGCAAACCTTCTCGCATACTGTAAACGCCATATAAATACAAGGATCAAACAGATTCCTCCTGATTAAAAAAAGGATCTCCAATAATGGCAGCGCAACTATTCAGTTAGAGACTAGGACCCCAGAAGTTTTGTAAAACACAAACAAACAAGGAAGAACCAAATCAGATGAGGTGGGAAGAAATACAAGCTGCTCCTATGGACCCACTATCTAGGATTGCTCCGGAGAGAGTAAAGTTTAACTTTGAGAGAAGGCAGACTACTGTACTCTATAAAGAACAAAAGTAAGTTCTTCTACAAAACAGTTATAAGCGACCAGTTTGCGGCACACAGCAACAGGAAAATGTAACGCGCTGGCCAGGCGCGTCTCTGGAGAAAGAGACAGAGGAGGGAAACCCCTCCGGAGAGCCCGCAGGGGCCGAAGAGGAGCCCGGGTCCGCGGGGGCGGGGCGCGCAGGTAACGGGCGAGCTCTCACCGAACGCGTCGTGCGTGAACCTCCTGCGGCGGGTGTACTCGGCCTCGGCGGACATGGCGGCTGCGGAGCGCAGGAGCCGACCGCTGCCCTCCAGGTCACTCAGGTCAGACTCGGAACCGCAGAAGCCCATCAAACCCCGGCATACGTTGACGCCTCCCACTTACTAAGCCAGGGACGTTTATAAAAGGCCGCGCCTGCGCTGGTTCCCGCGCAGGAGCATGCCGGGACTTGTAGTTCTAGCGTCCAAGACAGGCTTACCCGCTTTTCTCCCTTACACCAAAACTAAGGGGCCTATTCACCAAACGTTTTCTCCCATTTTCTATCTATAGGGAAAAATACATTTAACTATAAAAAGGGAGACTATAAAATTGGGAAATTTGTTCATACCTCCTGCAAGGTTAAAAACTTGCAGGAGGTATGAACACTATTTACAATTATTATCTTTGAGGTCCAGACAAAATGTATTCAGTGCATTAAAAAGTGACAAAGGAAAAGCAAATGACTGTCTGCATGGTTTAATAGTGAGGTGAAAAATGCAATTCAAGGGAAAGGGACATCATTCAAAAAATGGAAAGTGGATCCAATTGAAGAAAATAGGGAAGGGCATAAGCATGGCCCATTAAGTGCATAAAAATAATTATATAGGCTAAAAGAGAATTTGAAAAGAAGCTTGCCATAAAGGCAAAAACAATTAATAAAAAAGTTATCAAGTACATTTGACACAAAAAACCCTGTAAGGGAGTCAGTTGGACTGCTATTGATCAAGGGGGTAACAAGGAAATAGCAGAAAAGCTAAATGAATTATTTGCCTCTATCTTTTCCTAGAAGGATACTGGGGTCATACCTACACCAGAAACATTTTTTGATGGTGATTACTCAGATGGAATCAATGTGAAACTGGAAGACCTAGTAACAGATTAACAGACTAAAGAATAACAAATCACTGGGTCTGGATGGTAATCACCCAAGAGTTCTGAAGGAACTAAAAAATGAAATTGCAGACTTGTTTCTGGTGATTTGCAACCTATCGTTTAAAACAGCCATGGTACCAGAAGACTGGAGGGTGGCCACTGTGATGCCAGTTTTTAAAAAGGGCAACATGGGTAATCCGGGAAATTATAGACCAGTGAGCCTGATGTCTGTGCCAGGTGAAATGGTCAAAGCTATTCTTAAAAACACAATTGCTGAGAGACATGGTCCAGTGGGCTGGAGCTGCAATGCCGCCATGGGGTCCCATCCCCGCAGTGGCAAAGCGGAGGGCCTCAGAAGCAACACCGCCACAGGATCCCATCCCTGCGATGACGAAGAGGAGGGCCAGAGCTGCAATGCCTTCGCGGGCTCCCTTCCCATCCCTGCGACGGCGGAAGTAGGACTTTGGCTGTGCTAATGAAAAGGCCCTGTGTGTGTGTGTGGATGAGAATGGCAGCCTGAATGCATGTAAGTGGGTGAGAATGGGAGCCTGGGTGTGTATCTATGTGTACATAAGAATGGAGAGAATGTGAGCTTGTAGGGGAGAAGGGCATATGAGAGGGAGAGCGTGTGTGTGTGAGGGAATCTGTGAGAGAAAGCGGGTGTGTGTGAGGGAGGAAGGGAAGAAGACAGTAGGAGAAGAGAGACACTGAAAAGGAATTAGGAAATGAGCGACAGGGGAACAATGGGGAAAAAAAGGACCGGGACCAATTGAATTGAAAAATACAAAGATCAGACAAAAAGATAAAAAATAAAATATTTTGAGATTTTAGCAATTGGAATATGCCATCTTTGGGAATGTGCATTTCTTACATTTCTGTATTTTGCTCTTTCTTCAGTATTCCACTGTTCTGAGTCTAGTTTCTCAGGTTTTCTATTTTGATTTTGTTTGCGTGTTTCTGTTTTTAATTTGTAGTCTCTTATTTCTATATCAGTTAAGGGTCAGTCTCTGTTTTGCCTGTGTGTGTGTATGTGTGTGACTGAAGTGCAGTATATCTGCTCGCATGTAGTTTTTCTGTAGCAGTCCAGCTTGTTCTGTTACTCCAGCAGGTGATGTATTAATGTTCTAGGGCCTGGTGTAGTATTTGCATTGAAGCTGTTATTGAGTCCTGAGAGTCAGTGCTGTGACTGTATGGTATGGCAAGGTTCTAGATGTCTCTTTCTTTGCAGGAGTTTGTGTTACTTCACAAAATAGCAGTGGAGGTATATGTTTTGCTGAGGTGACACCAGAATTTGAATTTTTTTTTCATGTTAGTTGTAATGTGAATTGTCCTAGCTCTGCTCTGCACCTGTTCTGATGATTAATGATATTTTATTGTAGTTATGATGATTTCTGGCTTTCTGCAAAGACAATTCATGAAAGAATACATTCATTTTTGTTTTATTACATAATTGATGGCTTTGTGTTTTCTTTGCTTTTTACATGATATACTTGTGCATTTATAAACTCTAATAAATATAAATTAATACAGATTAATAAAGAAGTTTTAATTCTAGTGAGTGCTTGAAATAATTGAGGTAAAGTGTTTTAAAGTTTCAAGCATACTGACTTTTGCAAACTACCTAGAAAGTCATTGTAGGGTGCAGTATTTGGCATTATTTATCAATAAGAGTACAACTAGTAGGTCTCAGACCTGCATGCCTACAGCCCGCCCATGTTAAACTTGTGCCCACCCAAAAAATCAGTTCTGGCTACATTACTGGAATTAACATGGGTTTCGCAAAGGGAAATCTTGCCTTACCAATTTATTAGATTTTTTTTGAGGATGTAAATAAACTTTTTTTTTTAAATTATTTTTATATACTGACATTTGATCTCAATTGAGATATCAGACTGGTTTACATTCAGGTATTTCTCTATCCCCAGAGGGCTTACAATCTAAGTTTTTGTACCTGAGGTAATGGAGGGTAAAGTGACAGCAGGACTTGAATCCCAGGTTCCTGACATAGTCCACTGCTCTAACCACTAGGCTATTTCTCCTCCCATGTAAACATGTAAACAAAGGGGAGCCAGTTGATACAGTGTATTTGGATTTTCAGAAGACATTTGACAAAGTCCTTCATGAGAAGCTCCTCAGGAAATTGGGAGGTCATGGGATCGGAGGCAGTGTGTCCTATTGTGGATTGGTAACTGGATAAAGGTCAGGAAACAGAGGGTAGGACTACATGGTCAGTTTTCTGAATGGAGAAAGGTCGTTAGTGGAGTGCCCCAGGGGGTCTGTATTGGGACCTGTGGTATTTAACATATTCACAAATGATCTGGAGAAAGGAACAATAAGTGAGGTCACCAGATTTACAGATAACACAACATTGTTTGAGTTGTTAAAACAGCAGCGGATTGTGAAGAACTACAGAAGGACCTTGTGAGACTAAGAATCTGGACTTCTAAATGGCAGATTTAATCTAATGTGGGCAAGTGCAAAGTAATGCACATAGGAGAAAATAATCCCAATTACCAGGTTCATGATACTGGGTTCCATGTTAGGAGTCACCACCCTAGAAACGGACCCAGGAGTCCTTGTGGACAATACCTTGAAATCTTCAACTCAGTATGCGGCAGCGGTCAAAAAGGTAAACAGAATATCGGAAACTATTTGAAAAGGAATAGAGAACAAAACTGAGAATATCAAAATGCCCTTGTATAGATCCATGGCGCGACACTCTCTGAGTACTGTGTGCAGCTCTGGTCACTCCATCTCAAAAAAAGGCATAGCGGACATAGAAAAGGTACAGAGAAAGGCAACAAAAATGATAAAGGGGATGGAAAAGCTCCCTAATGAAGACAGGCTAAACAGATTAGGGCTCTTCGTGAAAAAGACAACTGAGAGGGGATATGATTGAAGTTTATAAAATCATAAGTGGGGTGGAATGGGTGACCCTTTCAAATCACACCAGAGCTAGGGGGCACTCCATAAAACCAGCAACTGGCAGATTTAAAACAAAGCATAAGAAGTATTTTTTTTTTCACTCAGCGCACAATCGAGCTATAGAATTTGTTGCAGGAGGATGTGGTCGAGGCGACTAACACATAATGGGGGTTCAAAAGAAGACTGGACAAGTTCCTGTGGGAAAAGTCAATACACAGTTATCAGCCAGCGCTTATCCCTGAGGGTGTGATACAAGCAATAGATCAACTACTGGGGATCTGCTGGGTACTTGTGACCTGAACTGGCCGCTGTCCGAGACAGAAAGCTAGGCTCAATCGACTTTGATTGGCCCCAGCATGGCATTTCTTATGTTCTTAATAGGGACGTAAATTATTCATTTTAAGAAACAATGGCTTCTGTTTCCAGTCTAATATAGCATATTGTGAGGATAAATGAAGTATCTCCTACTCACATACCTGAGAACGTTAGTGTTGGGGGACCCCCCTGATATTGCTTCTGGGAGTGGAGGGGGCAGAATATGTATCAGCTTTCTCTCTTTCTCCTCTCCCCCCCCCCCCCCCCCCCCCCCCTTAATTACCAACACTCGACTTCTCGGTCCCCATCCTCCAGAGATATAACCCCAGGACTCCCCTTCACTCCCCACCCCCTGTGAGTCACGGCTCCCCGACTTGTGCTCCCTCGGCTGAATGCCAAGACCTGCAATCACAGCTGCAGGCTGAGCTGGGTCTGTTCCAGCCCCTGTCCGCTAGTTTCTCCCCGCATCCTGCCCGCAGGTGGGCTCCAAGCTCACCCCTCCCCTTTTGTTCCTTGCATGCTTACTGAGGAAGGGGAGGGGAGCCGAAGTTGGAGCAGACACTTGCAGAATTGCTTTGCTCCCTTCTCCCGCCCCCTCCCCTCCTGTTCTCTGCAGGCTTCCTGACGGGGAGGGCTCAAACTGCAGGAAACGGGGCTGGTACAGGTGAAAACCCATGATCCAGTCCTATTAAGGAGTCTACCTGCTGTCGGCATGGGCCTCTGGCTCTGTCCAGTCCAACCCATGGCGGGCTCACCAAAGCCATGTTGGGATATCAACCCTGGTGTATCTAAGTGGCTGGTCATGATGATAGAGCTTCTCCTTCTGTCTTTGCTCCTTCACCCTGTACAGCATCAGGTCCAGTCACTGGGTCACCAAGCAGAGGCTTTTCCATGGAGCAGTATCCCATCTTTTCAGCAGAACCTTGCTGGCCACTCCCAAATTCATGCCCTTCCCTCCCCCAAGCCAGACATTCCCCTACCTCTGATGCTCCCCTCCCCTTGGTCAGATCTTCTTAGTGGTGGCAGCAGCAACCGCAGGAATCAGGATGTAAGCGAGCCTGGGACCTGTGGCTATACTGACAGGCCCTGCAGTGTGGTTCAGATTCCTCCACCTGCATGGGTTTCCTATTTGAAAAGGAAACTCATGTGATGGAGGTGAAGTCACCATGAGGCCTATGAGTACAAACTGGATTCACAGGCCCCCATGCTCACTTACATCCCAACTCCTATCTGTAGACGCTAGAATGATCTGAGGTAAGCACAGCTTATGTCCAGGGGGCATGGAGGCGCCGGTGTGAGAACTGAGGGACACAGGGAGAGCTGCCAATATTACTCGTTATCATTTCTAAAGCACTACTAGACATATGCAGCACAGCCCAGACCCATGTGAAAGTCCCTTCTCCAGGAGCTTACAATCTAGTCAAGACAAAAATACAAGACAGGCAGGAGTTTGCAGTCCAGGAGCTGAGGTCTGGGGAAACCGTGGTGGGAGATGTTGGTGTGGGGACAATGTCTGGTTTTTTGTTTTTTTTTTTCCCAGAACAGAGTTGTCAACCCTAGATCACTGTAACATTACTTTAGAACTATGAATTATTTAATTTGTTGTAATTCTGGGGAGTTATTTATTATTTTTATATACCAACATTTGATCTGAGCTATCACATTGGTTTATATTCAGGTTCTGTAGGTATTTCCCTATCCCCAGAGGGATAGCAATCTAAGTTTTGTTCCTGAGGCAATGGAGGGTAAAGTGACTTGTGCAAGGAGCAACAGCAGGACTCAAACTCTAGCCCACTGCTCTAACCACTGGGCTATTCCTCCTCCCATGACCCAGAAGACAGTTCCCCCAAAGCCTTTGGTCCTTCAGCAGAAGCTTTCAAAGCTCTCATGGAACTAATTCTTATCTATTCTGTAACTAAATTAACTCCTCTATCTATTTCCCCCGGCTAATTCATCTGTTCTTCCAGTTTTCCCTGCGTGCAATTATGTCCAACCTTCTGCATGCAGCTAAACTAAACTGTTTTCTTTGGTTACCAAATATACTAGAAATGCATCTCCCAGCATCCTATGATTTTATATTCAGTTTCTTACTGTGTGGGTCAGGTGTGAATAATTAGTTACTTCTGAAGTATTCATTTATATTGGGGTGGATTTAAAAAAAAGATATGCGCTTGCGACACATGGCCACAATCTTATAACGTGTGCAAGTTATAAAATTGGGGGCGGCGCGCGCAGGGGGGGGGGGTCAACTTTGGCCACCTTTGCGCATTGGGGGCCTTCCCCAGTTCCCTCCCAGTCCGCTCCAATTAAGGAGGGAGAGAACTTTACTGCCCCCTACCCTAACCTCCCTTCCCCTCTCCTACCCACCCTCTAAACCCCCCTCCCTCTTTTTTTTACCTTCAGGCCTGACCTGAAGTAACTTGCACGCGCCGGCAGCCGGCCCAGTGAGGGATGGCGCTTTCTTGACCTGCCCCGTTCCACCACCACCCCCCCTCCCCCTCCCCGGACTGCCCCCCTTTTGAGGCCCTGGCACTTACTCGCGTCCCGGGGTTTATGCGCGTGGCCGGGCCCATTTGAAAATAAACCCCGGCATTTACGCGCGGCGGGGGTTTTTAAATCCAGCTGTTAGTGATCACTTCCTGTGAATTCTCTATGTAAATATGCCCCCCCCCCCCCCCCCCCCCCCCCCCCGGCTGGTAGTTGTAGGAAGAAGACTGGTAGTTAACAGCATTCTTAAGGTCATTTTACATAACTTTAATAAAGCCACTCCTCTCAGCTCTCATCTGAGTCACTTCTGTCTCTACCGTATTCTGGGCTCCATGTAATAAGGTGCGTACATGTTACAGCTGGCCGCGCATACATTTTCTTGTGCACAAACTTTACTCATCCCTTAACAGGATTTTTTTTTTTTTTGTACACAAAAAAAACAAACAATCTGCCCAGAAGCACGCACTAACATATAAACATGATTTTTGCACAAACTATGCTTTCTGCACATAAATCCCCAGTACAGCTCCCGGCACCAGAACTCCAGCCTCTGCCCTTACTCCATCTCTGACTAGGAGTTAAGTTTCCAGCGCTAAGAAAACACCCGTTCAGCAGGTGCTCCTCTTTGCATTTGGACGTAATAGGCAATGCCTTTGTTAACATAGGATTTGCATGAAGGAGCAGTAGATTGTGCCTTCTGAGCATAAAACATGATTTGAGCCCAGAAAACACGATTATGCACAAAGTTTAGTTTAGTTTATTTCATACTTGATTAATTGCAAACTTTTACCAAGGAAAAAACCCATGTGATGTACAATAAAGATAAATGAAGCTAACATAATAAACTAAATAGTATAAGAGATTTAAAACAGTAGTCAGCAATAAATGAAAATGATAAAACAGTAAAAAAAAAGTATATAAAATAAACAAATAAAAGGCAATACAGTAATAAAGCTTTATTTAATGTTTTATATACCATTGTTCCAAAAGAAGATCACAGCAGTTTACAGTATTAGCATTCATTTTCACAATCAACGGTCATGTGCTTTGTGTTAAAGTTCACTCTTCCAATTCATCATCACAGAGAATATGTATTCATAATCATACATCTTTAAGGATATCAAAGTAGTTCCTATCTAATTTAGATCATATTAATTCATTCTAGGTCTACATAACAGTGAAAGTAGATTCTAATCATCCTAGTAATACTTTTATCTCATTCATTATCTCTTGTCCTGTCAGAGTCTCAGTATTATGGTTGTTTACATTAAATCGTAAGCTTTTCTAAAAAGCCATGCTTTCAGTTCCCGCTTGAAGTTCTTTCTTTCCGTTATCTGACATAATGGCCCTGGAAGTGAGTTCCACAGCTGGGGCCCGCGATGGAGAACATTCGGTCTCTTACTTGCGTTAGGTGTGTGTTCCGAGTGGAGGTTACCATTAGGAATCCTTTGTTTTGTGATCTTGGGTCCCTCTGTGGCGTATAGAGTTGTGGCGTCACCCCTAATGGGCATGGATCGATATTCTTGATGATGTTGAGTATTAGTGACAACACTTTATAATGGATCCTAGATTGTACAGGAAGCCAGTGCAGGGCTATCCGCAAGGGGGGGTGATGTGATCGAATTTCCTTGTCCCTAGAAGGAGTCTTGCTGATGCGTTTTGAAGCAACTGTAGAGGTTTTAGTAGGCTTGCAGGGAGGCCTAGTAAAAGGGAATTACAGTAGTCAAAGTTAGAAAATATAACACTTTGTAAGACAGTTTTATTTATTTATTTAAAATCTTTTCTATACCGTCGTTAAGCTAGTTGCCATCACAACGCTTCACAATAAGGCACATAATTTCAAACTTCAATGTGTTGAATTATATTAACTTAACATGTGCCATCAAATACTGTAACAGTTTCATATTAAATATTACTTAGTGGTGGTGATAAGTCATGTCAACTTTAAGTATATCAGCTATAAGATAAATTAACACTTAAGTACGGTCCTCTGTGGTTGCAATCTAATAGAGGTAAAGTAAGATAAAATATATACACACACACCATTTGAGTAAGCTGATGTGTGTGTGTATGGGGGAGTTCTTCGGCCTGCATCATACAACTCTCTGGCTTCTACTCTTCATTCCCTTTGTGGTATGCTTGCTTAAATAGCCATGTTTTTAAACTTTTTTTTTTAATGCTTTGATGTCTCTGTGTTCTGATTTCTAAAGGTATTGTTAATATAAGAATATAATATATAAGTTAATATAAGAAAGAGAATATAAGTTATATAATATCATCCATTCCCAAAGGAAGGAGAAAAGGAGGAGGAGACTGCTGGAACCTATCCATAGGTTCACTACCTTCTTGCAGAAATAACAGGAGGAGTAAACTCAGTACCCAGCAGGTACCACCAGGTGAAAAGAGAAAGAAAAGGACGAGAGGGAAAGGGAGTCGTTATTGGGATTTCATGAAATTATCAACTCAACCTAAAAGGACTACCCCTTTTTAAATTGGGAAGGGGAAAAGCATCTGCCCTAATTCCTCTCTTCTCCCCTTCCCACCCACAGTCCTATTTTTTAAACCACCGCTTCACGCTCCTGTCACCCCCATTGCTGTAATCTCTGGAAGTCCTCCACCCATCACTATCCAAAAATGGTTTAATTTGAAACTGTGTGCCTTGCAGCAGACGACAATTGCGAAAAGCCTCTGGGAAAAGGAAGGACACGGGCAGCAGTTAAAAAAAAACAAAAAGGCAGCCACGTACAGTAGCACAAGTGGGAGGGAGGTGCAGGCAACACAAGACAGCACAATTGGAACAAAATAAATAAGGAAGAGTTGTTGCAGATTTTGGGAGTGAAAAGATAGTGCCGGCTGCAGCCCTCAAGGGAAGCGAAATAAGCGAATAGCAGCTGCCAGGGGTTGTGGCAGAGAGGCATCAACAAACAGCACTCACTTGTGTGTATTTTAGAAAACCTTTTTCAGTGGAAAAATTCTAGAGAGACGGGGGGGGAGGGCACAGCACAAAGTAGGCTCAAACAACATTGGAAAAATATGTCTTCATGGGAAGGGCAATGGACTCATGGAGTGGTCTTCTAGGGACAATGGTGAAAGCAAAAACAGAAGAGATCAGAATTCTTGGCAGTAAGATGCTTCAGCACAGACTGGAAGACATCCCCATTGAAAATGAAGAGCAAGAACAGCTGGATTGGCAGGTGGCTGGTTTAAGTATCAGCACTTTAGAAAGGGGAGGGAGGATGGCACTAGTTAGAAACTTAAACAAGCTCCTCTGCTTGTGCAGGCCATGGTGGCCTTGTAAGAAAGGAGGAGAAATGCCAGGAGCGCAGACTTAGAATGGGAACCGGGGATGCCACAAGAGAGCTTGGAGAGCAGGGTAAGGTTGGAGAAGAGAAAGGAGCAGCAAGAAAATAAGGTAGAGGATTGATTTGGGTGAAAGAGGGAAAATAAACCGTGTCAAAGGGGAGAAGTGAATTTGAGGGGGCGAGGGGACAATAATAGATAGGGAAGCATTAGGCTGGAGAGCAGGTTTCAGACAGCACTAACAAGGTCAGGCTGTGATAACAGAGAGGCCCTGCTACAGCAAGTTGTCTTGGATGAAAGAGCAGCTGAGGAATTTTGGATAGAGGGCTGAGGGGGAAGACAATTTTGCCAATGTTAGGTTTCTGTCCAACTGCTTTGAGCACAGTGGAGTAGACACAGGGGTGTTGGGAGAATCAGGGCTGTGGGAGTGGGCATGGTAGCAGATAAATTCAGTAGAAATGAGTGTAAGGCAGGAAAGCTATAGCTAAAAAAAAATTAAACATCGATAACTGTGTACAGTAAGACCGCACAAACATAACAAGCCAGGACAACGCATTCATTGCACAAAGGTATGCAAAGGTAGCGCACCTGCAGACAACTTTCAGCATACAGGAGCTTGACCCTCTCGCCAGCTATGGGACTGACAGGAGAACAGCCAAATGGTCCATCAGAGGCACAACTCCATACTGTAGATGCTGGTGAGGAGTGCTTGTGATTTTAAACAGCAGTCACTACCTTTTTTTAAAATTTATTTTATCACCCTCTATGTTTTTTGTATGTTAGGCATGATTTAGGGGAGCATCATTTCTCAATTTTGGGGATCTAGATATTAATGGGCTGACTTTGTGCAAACAGAAGATGCTTTTAGAGAAGGCAAGACGAATCATTCCATGTAAGAGGGGATTTCTTAAGCTTTGCAAAGCATTTCCTTTCTGCGAGGATGGTGGCAACACCTATTTTTTGTACCAATTACTGCACGGATTGCATCTCAGTGGATTTCCTGTTATGAACATACCACCTCAATCACTGTATAGAGTGAGAATAGGAAGATTGGTTCTTACCTACTAATTTTCGTCCCTGGAATACCACAGATCAGTCCAAACAAGTGGGTTTATACAACCCTACCAGCAGATGGAGGCAGAGAACAAAGGTTTGAGGCACTGCTACATAACCGAGAGTGTCACCTGCAGTCCCTCACTACTGACCTGTACCCAAACCAAGATGTTTAACCTCAAGCTCCAGGATCTCTTCCTCTAAAAAACCTGGGGCACAAGTTGCAAATTCCCAACTGAACTGACCCCAGAACTAGGGGCAAGAAAAAGAATTCTGAGTCTCAAACAAGTGAGAACTCTATATAATATTATTCTGCAGCACACAACTTAAGTCTTCATCACTAGGAGCATCCAGACCCAGGAGAGATCTTTCAAAAAGTCTTATAATGACCAGGATTCTGGACTGATCTTTTTTTTTTTTAATTCACTGTTTATGAAAACTCAATAAAGTATACATAAATCATACTTTGCAGGAAAATAAGATACAGAAAAGCATATAGGAAATAAGCATTCATTATTACTGCTTCCCAATTTTACATCTTAACATATATGTCTATCAAAGGAAACAAAATATTTTTGAGTGTAAGGCCAGAATCTTAAGGGAGAATACTTACAATAACTAACAAAGAATAACTGGCATTAACGTTTTTAAGCAGTGTATTACTTTAATGATTGCCTAAATTTAGTTGCTGTGGAACTATAGTCACATTCCTAGCATTTAAGAAAGATTTAAGTTGTTCTACTGCTGTAAATGCATAATTTTCTCCTTTACCTTTAATAAGACATCTACATGGATATCTAATACAAATGTATAACCTAAGGCCACTACTTGTGGTCTTAATTTAATAAATTCCTGTCTTCTTAATTAAGTGGGTCTTGCAAAGTCTGGGAAAATCTTAACCAATTGACCATAGAAATTTTCTGGCGCATTTTGAAAGTATGCCTTCATCACATTGCTAATATCTTTTTCCATGACAAAGGATACTAGCAAAGTACCCCTGCCCAATATCTCAATGGCCAAACTTTCTATAAATTGGAGTAAGATTCTCTAACACTCCCAATTGGTTTTCTGTGATTCTCCTTTCCATCTTAGTAAGAAAATAGGCTTTATTCACAATTGGCAATTTAGATTCTTCAAATTTTAAGTTCTCTAAGAAAAACTTTAATGTGCTTTGGATATTCTCCCCCAAAGCACGCGGAAAATTCAGGAATCTCAAGTTCAAATGTCTAATATGGTTCTCCAACGATTCCAATCTCTTAGACTGGGAACTAAGATCTTTAATCATCTTAACATTGACCATTTGAGCTTGCATAGTTGTTTTCTCAACTTTTAGCAGCCTTTTCCCAGCATCTTTGAAATGACCCTCCGCTTTAAGATTCAGGGACTGCACTTCAGCTTCCACCTTCTTATATCTGCGATCTGCTTCTTGTACAAACTGGCCATCAGTTCCCACAGCAAGTCCAGAGTCACCGTAGCCAGTTTAGGGGGAATAGAAAACTCACCCCTTTCCGGTTCCATCGACGACCCTGTAGATTCCACCGTTAAGACTTCCAGCAGCCTCTTTCTCTCCTCACTCAGGTCCACAGGAGACAGGAATGGCTCCGGATCTTCCAGGTCCGGCATCGCTGCTGCTCCCAGCAGACTTGAGGAGAGTCTTGAGGATAACGCCGCTTCCCCAACTCGGCGTCCCCCATCCGGGGAGTGAGTGATGTCATCAAGGGGCACCACATGCTGGAGGTCCGCCCGTTGCACAGGCGCCGGTGGAGGTCGGCAATCCGGGGGACTGAGAATGACTTCCCCAGACAGTGCTGGAGCTCCCTCTCCAGCCACCGCAGCGAGGATTGTGTCGCCAGTTTTCACCGCTAAGGCAGTTGTAAAGTTTGTAATCCGCTTCTGGTCAACAGGCAGGGGAGGCTCAGGGGGAAAGACTCGCACCTTGCCTTTCCTTTTCGCCGGCATCTCAGTCAAGGTAAGAACAAGTTCCAGAGCGTCTAACCACACAACTGCTCACGCTGCCATCTTGGCCCCCAGCTGAGCCCATTTTATAGCTTGCGATTCTGGACTGATCTGTGGTATTCCAGGAACAAACATTAGCAGGTAAGAACCAATTTTCCTTTCCTGTTCATACCCCAGATCAGTCCAGACAAGTGGGATGTACCCAAGCCCCTCTAACCTGGGTGGGATCCCGAAAGACCTGCACACAGTACACTCGCACAAAAGGAGCCCTCCTCTGGGGCCCTGATATCCAAACAGTAATGCTTGGTAAAAAAAAGTGTGCAAAGAGGACCAAGATGCTGCCCGACAAATCTCCTGTGACAACACTGACACTCCGCCTAGGAGGCTGCCTGTGCCCTAGAGTAGAATGCGCACGCAATCCCTCAGGGATCGACCAACCTTTACTAATATGAGCCAAAACTATCGCCTCCTTCAACCAACGAGCAATCTTACTCTCAGCTGCTTTGCAACCCTTTTTTTTTGGTCCACTGAACACAAAAAGATGGTCCGAGCACAGAAATCCATTGGTCACCTTGAGATAAGTGAGGAGAACCAGACACATTCAAAAGATGAAGCTCCCTCGCACGGGGAGAATCAGGCATCTTGTGAGAAAATCCCAGCAGTGCCACCGTCTGGCTAAGATGAAAAGACACTACCTTGGGCAAAAAAGAAGGAACCGCCCTCAATGAGACATCCCCCCCCCCCCCAAATCAGACATTTGCAAAAAAGTCTTTCTGCACGATAAGAAATCCATCTCGCTGAGCAAATCACCACCAGGACATAGTCTTCAGGGTAAAATCCTCCAAAGTAGTCCTTCGCAAAGGTTCAAAGGGAGGACAACACAATACTCGCAGGACCAAGTTAAGATTCCAGGACAAAGTCTACAGATTAGAGGTCATAAATGCTTTGCTCCTTTCAGAAAACACACTATGTCCAGATGAGATGCTAAGGGTCTTCCCTGCAACCTCCCTCTGAAACAACCCAAGGCTGCCACCCGGACTCAGAGAGAGAATTATAGGCCAAATCCTTTGACAAGCCCTCCTGCAAAAAGGCCAAGACATAGGCAATGTTCACTTATTTATTTGTTTTCTATACCAACATTCGATATGGAATATCACATCGGTTTACAGAGTAACTCATGTGATATGACAACTGTGTTATTTTTACATCGTAACAGAATAAATTATTTAACAATTTGGAACTCTCGTTTGATATACAAAGAAACAAAGTAACTTAATTAAATCATTTGGAACTCTAGTTTGAGACATACAGGAAGCATAAGATGATGAAATAGCGGTCGGCCTTATTCTTCTTGATGGGGCAACTAATATATATTGGCAGTTTAGACACTTGAATAAGAACTCTGGCTGAGGTAGGGAAGGGGGACGGAGAGAGGGGTGGGGGAAGCAACTGTTTAGGGGCTTAGCACAGGGGTACTATGGGGGGGGGGTGAGGAAAGGAGAGTGTTTAACCAAGATTGTAGGATGGGGTTGAGAGAGTTCATATATATTGGGGGATCAAATTAACTCGCTGACTGGAAGGCTTTCTGGAATAGCTTGCAAAGGATCAGCATCATGGACCCACACCAGGACAAATACTCTCCAGACTCTGATATACACCAAAGAAGTGGAGGATCTAGCCTGAAGAAGAATAGTAAACAGGCTCGGAATATCCTTTCAATCGGAAACATTGCCTCTCAAAAGTCAAGCCGCTAGACAGAAGCAAGCCGCCTGCCTGACAAGATGGGTCCCTAACGTAGCACTCCCCTCAGGTGGCTTAACTGAACAGGCTTGTCTACCACTAGCTGAACCAGATCTGCAAACTACAGTTGGCGCAGCCACTACGGCACTACTAGGATCACTCATCCCTGATGCAACATCCGACCTATGAGCAGCCACGGAGGAAAGACATAGTAGGAGCCTTTCTGGCCACTGCTGAACTAGGGCATCAATCCCTGCGGAGCTGATCTCCCCGTTTGGCAGCTGTGAAACCTGGTCGTCTTTGATTTCTTCCGCGTTGCCATGAGATCGAACTGGGGTTCGCCCCACCTGCACCGAATGAGCGCAAAGGCCTCTCCCAGATCCAGCTGTTGTCAGATAATCCTCCTGCACACTGTCTGCCCTTGCCATGTGAGAGGCTGCCATTGCTGCTAGATGAAGTTCCACCCAGGCAGAGTTTGTGAACCTCCTGAGCCACCAAGCGACTCTTCGTTCCGCCCTGTCAATTGATATAGGCTACCATCATCGCATTGTCCGAGACCACATGTACCTATCCCTGAATCAGAGGAAGAAAGAATAGCACACCCTCTGGACTGCCCTCATTTCCAGACATTTCCATCGGAGACCACTGCCCTAGGGTTGTAGATCCTTGACATATTGCTCCCCAACTGCTCAGACTGGCATCTGTGGTTACTGCCACCCAGTCCGGAACCTCCAAATCCATTCCCTTCTCTAAACTGGACCACAACAGCCACCATGAGAGACTGGACCTGGATTCCTCCTGGAGCAGTAATGGCAGCTGAAACTCCTTAGACTTCGGATTCCAAATGGACAGGAGTGCCTTCTGAAGTGGACTCGTGTGCAAACGCCCATGGCACCAAGTCCAGCACAGAAGCCATGGACCCTAGCACCTGAAAATAATCCCAGACCTTGGGGAGACAGGTGCGACTGCAACTTGAGCACCCTTTCCAGGGTAAGACCGACCTTGCCTAACCGGGTGTTGAATCGTGCTTCCAGATAATCCAAGGACTGGGACGGTTCCAGACGGCTCTTCGCCTGGTTTATCACCGAGCCCAGGGGACTCCAGGCGCTCAGTCACTCACCGAATGGAACAGACACACTCCATCTCTGACTTCACCCGAATGAGCCAATTGTCTGGGTATGGATGCACCACTATCCCTTCTCTTCTGAGGGACACCACCACTACCACCATCACCTTTGTGAATGTTCTTGGAGCACTAGCTAGCCCGAAGGGAAGAACTCAAATCCGAAAATGCTCTCCTAGGACCGTGAAGTGTAGCAACTTCTGATGGTCTGCTCTGATGGGAATGTGGAGATATGCTTCCTTAAGATCCAAGGAAGCCAGAAACTCCTCTTTGTGAACTGCTGCAATCACCATTCGTAACATTTCCATTTGAAAACATGGCATCCACAATGCAGTGTTGACCCTTTGCAGATTCAGAGCTGGCCGAAACGAGCCCTCCTTCTTGGGAACCATGAAGTATACAGAATACCTTCCCTGACCGTGTTCCTCTTACGGCACCGGGAGGATGGCTTCCAATCGCTACAGCCGCAGAAGTGTTCCGCACTGCCTGCTTGTACACAACAGAACACCACAAAAGCATCTGAGGGGTTGAGAAAATTCTAAAGCATAGCCTTCCCTTATTACTTCCAACACCCACTGGTCTGAAGTAATTCTGGTCCACTTCTAATAAAACTGGGAGAATCTTCCTCAGACCACCACCAGGGAGGAGTGGACCAGCCTGCCTTCATTGGATGGGCTTTGCACCTCTGGAGCTCCCACAAAAGGACTGCTGCCTTCCTGAACCCTGCTTTTCTGCATAGAGCCTGAAGAACCTCTGCTGGAGCAAAATCTCATTTCACAGAAGCGAGTGCAAGGCAGGAAGGTCTTAGTTCCCTTATCTTTGGGCAACTTATTCCCTTTAGAATCTGCCAAATGCTTCATCAACTTCTCTAGATCCTTCCTAAACAATAACCTTCCTTTGAAGGGGAGATTACAAAGCTGTGCCTATGACCAAACATCTGCCAACCAATTACATAGTCTCAGAATCCTTCGTGCGGCTACTGCAGACACCATTCTCTTAGCCAAAGTGCGAAGCATATCATAGAGGGCATCGGCCATGTAGGCCACCCCCGCTTCCAACCAAGCATCCTGGCCAAGCTCCGCTGTTTATGCTGCCTTTACCTGCGTGTTCTGCACCCAGCACAAACAGGCCCTCTGCATTAGACTAGCGCAGACTACAGCCCTAAGGCTCAGAGCAGAGACTTCAACAGGATCTCCATTTTCCAGTTCTGGGCATCATTCAAGGCTCCTGACCCTGCCACAGGAATTGTTGTTTTCTTTGGGACCTCTGACAATGCCACATCAACTTTCGGCAGTTTCCACAGCTCTAATGTGTCCTCTGGCCATAGCCCTGGCCACCTTCAAAGCAGCTTCTGGGAAATCCCATTTCCAATCAACTTCTTTACCTGCTTTGGCAAAGGAAATGCCCTCGGAGGTCCACGTAGTCCAACACCGGGTTTACCCCTTTATTGTCTGAATCCTCCTGCACAGCTTAATCCCCAGCTCTTCCAGAACCTGAGGGATGAGAGGCCACAATTCCTCCTTACGGAATAACCTGACCACTCAGGTCATCCCCTTCTGCCAGAGGGACCTCGTCCGCATCAGTGTCCCCCAGCAGATCAGTCACCAGATCCACCACCCTGATCAGAGCCCTGGGTCCACCTGAGGATCGCTGCCCTGCGATCAGCACCATTGGAATTCTCAGAGCAAAGATCCTCCCTTCACGATTGATCAGACCCAAATGATGCAAAATGTCTTCCATCCTGGAAGGCACCTCAGCCTGAGCCTTGCCTTGGATCATCTGAAAAGCTGGCCTCTTCGCCACCAGCTCCTGCTTGGTGAGATAGGCCTCATGCATTAACAAAACAAAATCTGCAGTGGTCTCCCTGCTCCATGGGCACCAGGTCCTCGCCTGCGTCCAGTGGCACATCTCCCCCTCCTCCAGGCCCCTGATGCACAGAAGAAAGTGGGAGAGGGGAGAGTCCCTGCCTTCCCCATCCATGTCAGAGCTCCTGCCATGTGGAGCTAAAATGGCCGTCTCTTTCAACCCCCTCCTGCATAGGACCTGCAGCACACATGTACACAGTTTGCCCCCGATCCTTTTACAGAGGTTCCCTCCAGAGACACAGGCAGGGCAGAGAAGGGCTGCATTGAGGCAAAAGCGCCTCCTCCCGCAGCCTGACAGGCTTTCCCGTGCTCAGCGGGAGACTGCATCATGTGTGATGCAGCTCGTGGCTATAAATAACCCCAAGCAGGAGAAAATAAAGTCACCACCGCTGTCCCTGTTTCGGGTGCTGAAAAAGACAGCCCCAGCCATGCAGTTTCCTCCAAGCCGACACACACCTCAGGCATTCTGACAGAGAAAAAATAAACAGGCCTCACAACTCCTGGGCTTTTTTTTTTTTTTTTAAGCTCTTAAAAAAACAGCTTGCTGAGCCACATAGAACAGTAAAAGCAAATGAAAATACTACTTTCCTGTTTCTAGAAGCTCCAGGATGCTGCAGTCGGTCAGCCTGGATGAGAGGACCTCAGGGGGAGCGAGGAAACCAGGACCCCTGGCTTTCCCTCCCCCTGGAATCAAGGGTCGAGTCTGGCCAGGGATTTCCAACCCCCCCAACGCGCCCTGCTCAATCAGAGGGATGGCTCACAAAGGAACCTAACACCTCTGGGAGCTCTGTCTTCAGTCTTCTATTTTCTCTCTACTTCTAAATTAATCTTATTTTACTTTAACAGACTGTAGGTTTACACCTCTACCATCTGCTGAAGACAGAGAAATACTGAGGGACTGCAGGTGGCACTCTTGGATATGTAGCAGTGCCTCAAAGTTGTGTTCTCTGCCTCCATCTGCCGGTAGGTATGCATAAACCCACTTGTCTGGATTGATCTGGGATATTTATTTTTATTTATTTAAAATTTTTATATACCGGCATTCATGATACAATCACATCATGCCGGTTTACTTAGAACAGGGGTGTACAAAGAACAAATGAGTAACCTATTAGTGAGGAGGAAGCAGTTACAAATAACAAGGTACTAGAACTGGGAGTAGAGAAGAAAGGGAGAGGATAACATTAGATAAAGATATTTACATTAAATTAACATTTTTACAATGGGAGGTAGTTCAACAGGCTGCAAGGGTTAATCAGTGTCCGGGAATGAACAGGAACTATAATTTAGTCAGGAAGTTTAAAACTTTTGCAAACCTAATTGGCTGCGTGCCTGTCCCCATGTCACTGTTCTTTCATGCAACACAGTTTGAGATCCTCTTGAAAGTTGGTGGTGTTGAAATGCCCTATAGTGCCAGATACCTGGAGAAGATGTTTAAATTAGAGCTTACTACACATTTGTCACCTCTACAGAAGCATTTAAACCCCTGCAGAGCTGAGTAGCAACTACCAGACATGCTCTACAGAAGATTCAAATGAAAATAAAGACACCCTTAACCAAGATCAATACAGAGAACACACTGAATTTCAGTTATTTTCTCCTACCAAGTATAATCTTTAGCACTACAAAAAGTTAAGGTTAAAAAATATACTCCAAGTACAAATTTGGAGAGACTGAAATGCAGCTTAGCTTTTTTTTTTTTTTTTTAATTTTCAAACAGAGCTGTATTATAGTAATAATTAATTTCGTTTATCTGGTGGCAGAATAACTCCAGCAAAAAAAAACAAAACAAAAAAAAACCCAATCAGGTTCACACTTGTGGGGTGGAACATGGGTCTAGTGCCTACCCTATTGAAAATGCCCTTAATCAGATAAGGGTGCAAAGCAGAAACATGCTAGATCATCCAAGCCCAACCAAAGTGTTCACTCCTCTGGTGCATCAAATGAAGTTTCAGAAAATTGTTAAAACAGCTCAAATATAAAATGTAGACGAAGATTTTTATTTTTATGCACCTTCTCTGTTAGCAAAAATACAAACGTTAAGAAGTCACCTGAACACTTAAAAAATATTCTTAGCTACTGATGGTTCAGACTGGGTAGTACGATTTTACATTGAAAAAACAATTGAGATGAAAACTTCTAAATATTGTATTTTCTTTAAAATGGAACAGTATAAAACTGAACAAAGGTTAAGGACAGCACCACCAACATGATTTTAAAACAGATGTGTGCAAGGAGGAAAAGTCTGCTTACACACTAATCACTTTGTAAAAACGGAGCCAGATTATTCCTGTGCCCATTTGTTAAAGCAGTTCTCTCAAGTCTAGTTTTTTTGTTTGTTTTTTTAATAACTTTGTCAACTCATAACAAAATTCACTAAGCTATTTAATTTCAGAGGCTTATTAAGTACGTAACCACCAGAAACTTGATAGCAGATATAAAAATAATGGCAAAGAGATAATTCAAACCAAGGGGTCTGGTCATAATAAAAATGTGCATCCTTTTAAGATATAACAAAGTATCACTGAACACAGCAGAAAGGAGACCTAGCAGACCAAAATGAAGAAAGGAACAATAATTAGCTTACTTTCAAGACAGTCATCCCATGCAGGATTACTTTTGTGTCGACACAATGCCAAGAACTCTCAAGACACAAAAAGGTAGTAAAACGTTTTCTATGTGTATTGTGCCGTTTCAGTCAGATCACAGCAGTCATGCAGGGGTTGAAAAAAATGATCCAAATATTGCTTAACAAATCAATACAAATATGCAATCCTCTTACAAATTTGTTAATCTGTTTAGTGAAAAACAAATGTAAGGCCTAGTCTGTGGTCTGATAATCAGATAATCTATTAATGTTTCCATGTCAAAAGCGGTGACGAATATCTCTGTTCTGGACAGGTATTTACATAAGGGAGGGGGATATTAATGCTTACAGCACCTTCCAGGATTACACTATTCTGTTGGAAGAAGGGGATTAAAAAATAACCTGGATGTGTCAAGAAGGGTTAAGAAAGAAATGAATACAGATGGAGAAAGGTTTTAACGCTGCGGTAGGATCATGCCAGGGATAATGACTTTAGACTAATCATCTAGGTCAAGCTGTTCCTCTGTTAGATTTATGAAGGTTAACCCTCTTGTGGAGTAGGGGGATGTGCTTTGGCAGTGCTCTCGCCCCTCAATGAGAACAGTGGAATAAGGTGTTTGACTTTATGCCAAGCGTGAAAGCTACCAATTCATAAAATCCCTGAATTGGCTTTAATTAGTATCTCACTACAAAGGGCAATAAAGCAGAAATGTAGATGGGAGTGGTGCTATAGCACAATTTCTTATATTAAGACACAAACATTGTGAATGTAAATCTTTGTTAAGAATAGTAGAGCCTGATTTCTAGTACTGCCTTATATGAAAAAGCTAACTGCTAAGAGTAATTGATTTTAAAACATTCAGCAGAACATGGTCCAACTTGTTCAAATTCAATATGATTAATTTGTTTAAATTAAGAAAAAAGGTTCTGTTTATTGCTATAAACAGTCATTTGATTATGCATGACTAATTAAGAAATCACAGAATACAAAATCTGAGTGTGTATGTTTTGGGGAGGAGTTTGCTTTATTGGCTTTTTAAAAGGGAGGTGTCTTGGAAATGTATAAACACATGATACTAAGTTTGCTATGTTTATAAATCGTGTGAAAAGATCTTCCAAAGAAAACAAAAAAAAAAAATGTTCACTGAATTGCGACTGTAATTTTTCATTAAAAACTAAAAGGAAATGACTTAGAAGTCAGACCAGGCACACACGTGCCATCCCAAAAGCCTCATTTCATAAGGAGAGATTATAATTGTTTAGAATACTTTGAAATCTGTACGTCAGTGTAACGTTCTGGCATTACAATTTGGAGTCTGACAGTTCCAGTGTTCACTGTCAAGCTATGAAAAACAAAATTTCTCTTCACAGGTGGTTTACATGAAGGAGACTGTGATTTTTACTATGCAGCCAGCAAAATGAGCCACAGTTAAATAAGGACAGAAAATCCCATCTTGATGTTAAATGGATTATAGCTTCCATGCAGAGGTGAGCTGTCTTCTTCAGGGAAAGAGAACACTGTTCCTTATGCTGTCATTGTGAGGTCAAAGATCAACCCGTGATGTTTTTGCAGCATTCCTGAAAGCGGAGGCTGAAATCATGGGCAAGTCCAGCAGTTGTAAACACCACTTAATCACCAAAAATCCAAAGAATATTCACTCCAGACAAACCAAGATTCACCCTCCTACAAAAAACAAACAAAAGATGTTAATTGTTTAAAGGAAGCCATCTTTGGATATAGTTTAACACTAACCAATCTGCATTGTCTCTTGAATGAAGAAATTCCATCCTCGTAGGATATGATTTACAGAACCCATTTTAAAGTTAAATTACAAAATAAACAATGTGAAAAAAGTCCCAGACTCCTGATCTGAATGGGCCTAGAGATAGTTAACGTATCCAAGTCCCTACTCTCATCCACAATATGGTACACATTTAACATTATGCAAAATATTTGTAGAGCTCAGCAAGTCACAAGAGCTCGACCTTGATTTCATTTCGCTCTGTCGCCTTCTATGCAACATACATAACTCCAAACCAGTGACATCAGAAGGCGGGATATTCTTTAGTGGCTCGCATGCTATAGACTGCAGAAACTCCTGGGAACAAGACTGAGCTTAGGCATCACCGTGCCTCAGAATAAAACTCCTTTGGAAGAGTTTATAAGGTTTGGAGGCCTAACACAAAATGACCAAACATGCCCAGCCATGTAAATTACACGCTGATAGGCAGGTAGATCATAGCTACTAGTGTTCCAGTGGCATCTCCATCGATCTGTGCAACTAAAACTCAATCATAAATTTTCATGCCTGCAGAACAGCGACATTTGACCCTTTATCGCTCATCATTATTTACTTGTTTGTATTCCACTGTCTGGCTCTAGTAAGGAACATTCAGGAAACCACCAAAAGCTCTAATTTAATTTTGGCATTGAAGAGCCACATTTCTCTCTTGAGCCTCAGGAAAGTATCGCTGTTCTAGAACATTATATTAAATGTTTTAAATCACGTAAGCTGTGGTTGATTTAAACTCTGTTGTTGGTACCCATATATAATTACTGGCCAACGAGAAGATGTAATACCCCACTAAAGTACTTTGGAATGTATTTCAAAATCCCGCATTTCTCTACAGCTCTCACTGTCCTTAGCAGAGCAGACGTACCCCAGCATTCCAGATTCTTTTGTTTTGATGATATACAGGAACATCAGCAAGGTGTGAAACAGGTTGTTTCTGCCCTGAACAAAAATTCAAGAGAAAAAGAAAAATATATATCACAGGAACTTTTACTTTAATATGTGCATGGATCATTCTTCAAGTACTTGGGGGTAACACATATGCTCGGCCTTTCTGAGGGCAATGCTGATTAGCTAAGATTATGGCGGCATCTCAGGATACTTAGAAGCTTACAAAAGCCTACAGAAAGGCCCCTCCAATAGACTGTTTGAGCACCATCCAGAGACAGGCAACTATTACCTATGTGGTGGCACATTTATGTATTAAGAACAAGTTATGGAGGCAGGCCTGGTGGCAAGTATTGTGCTAGCTCAATCTCCAAGCCAGGCCTTCCGCTCTGCAAGTCAAAATAGAGATGCTGCAGAGGGAGCACTCACAGACCCCAGGTCTTGCTCATTTCTGGTGGCCAGATTCAGGGCCCATGATTGCAGGGTTCCAAAAGGCACCTTGTGCATGGCTCCTGGCTCAGGACAGTCGCTGCAATGGCCAGACTGGGTATGTTGGAGGTGGAATTAAAAAAAATAAATAAAAAAATTCCCCCATAGTTGTGAATGAAGGCTTAGGGTGGCAAATCCCAGCCCTGGTTCTGACTGAGTTGGCACTACAAGGCAATAGGAGGAAACATCAGGGTCAAAACAAGAGACCAAGCTGTAGTCAGATTTCAATATGTTGCTGACCAAAATGGATTTATTTTCATTTTAAAAAGAAATTCAAACGAAGAGATCCATAGGAAAATCATTTACTAACAGTTATGCCTTGCTGTTAATTCTCGTTCTCTTTCCTGTCATTCCCTTTTCTCTAAATACCTCATCTCAATTCACAATAACATAGTAACGAAGGCAGAAAAAGACCAAATGGTCCATCCAGTCTACCCAGCAAGTTTCTTATGGTAGTAACTGCTGCTCCATGCAGATTACCTCCAAGCCTTATGTTAAGGGTAGTAATATTATCAATCAAAATCAAGCACTGTCAAACCCATAACAAAATTACTGCTAGCAACATTTTTACGGGGTGAGCAGCCTTCTTAATTCAAACAATACTGCTTGAGAATGCTAAGCATTTGGACTTGGCTATAGGAGTCCTGTGCTTTTTCCCTAATGTCTGCATTATCAGTACCACAGACTGTTAAAGTCAGGGTCCAGCATGGCAGTCATCTGAATCCAATTCCATTTCACACACACACCATCTAAGTTAGTGGACTATTTTGTTCTAAAAAAAATATAAGGCAGTTATGTAAATTGCAATATAAGATTTCTGCAGTATTAGCTTTAGAAGCTTCCAGTTAGCTAGCTTCTTTAAAAAAAAAAAAAAAAAAAGGGACACCACTGCTTTCGTGTCATGTTTAACTGGGGTTGATTTTACTTATCCCTCAATGGTAAAAAAAAAATCCAACATATAAATCAGTAGTAGTGCAGTCAAAGCATGCTGTGTGTCAGCAACAAGGCACCTATGTTCTAGCCCTAAATCACAGAAGAGTTTGACTGTACAAGAAACAGATGCATTAAAGAAAGGGCAGCAGAGCTGTACCTTAGGGAGGTTGTGCTCGTGATGCTGGTAGAGGAGCTCATAGTGTGGAGGATTGATGCTGCTCTGGTAGATGCAAAACACGTTCTCTTTTGAAGTGTCTACAGCAATTGATTTAAACAAGATTGTTGCATTAACTTCAGATATACAGCTCATTATATTCCAAACATTGCACATACGTATGGTCAGGCTCTCGGGGCCAATGCAATAAGAAGCACATTGAAAGCGGACGCTCATACCCAGCGCCCGTTTTCCTAACATGCGTGCAGCCACATCCCCATGGCACACGATGCAGTGTAAAAAAAAAGGGCGTTCTAGGGGAGAATTATGCATCCCTAGCACTCAGCAGCATCGGGCACCCACAATTGCAACAGGCGCTCAATACGAGCATCCGTTTTCATTCCGCTTCTTCTGGCCGATTTTGCTGAGGTTGTTGAAGACTAAGCACTCCTTGCAATAGGCATCTAAACTGTGCATTCAGAATTTTATTTATTTATTTTTAATTAAGATGATATACATTTTATTTTTCAACACCATGAGCAGTACACTTAAGTGTCACAATGATATTAAGTAGGAGGAACCACAGATCATAGTTTTTAAATTTCTCATGAACCCTTGACTCATGGATTGACTACATCACCTCTGGGGCTGGAGTTAAATTTACTAAGTAAAAAAATGTCCTTTGGGCACCCAGTGATTTTCTGTATTGGGGGGTAATAGCTAATAGTCTCATCTATATGGAAGTTACATGTGATGGGCGCTATCGGCTACGCATGTTTGGGTGCGTTAATCTCCTTAATGCATCAGGTGCTAGTTTAGCACGTCCAAATCGCGTGTCCAACCACATGTAAACCTGTCTGCTGGCTCAGCACGCTTTATTGCATGAGCCCATGAATGAAACCTATACATCAATGCCAGTCATATACATTATCTAGGATGTAACTAATGCCAAACAGCCTTCAGACCCCTTGAACTCTTGCTACTGGTTTCAACTGTTCCTTCTTTCACACACTGCCCCCCTCCCAAAGAGATGCCCTGAGTCCCTCTGCATTACAGCACAACACTCCTATTATCCCAACCCTCTAGTCAGAGCCACATTTATTACTGTAGTGCTCCTAGGTTGGGGGAAGGGGAAAGACCTCTGGCCAAGCAGTGGAGGAAGCCCCCTGCCAAAAATGAGTTGTTTTTTGTGCATGCAAGACACTTCTGTAGTAATGGCATCCTTTCCATTCGGAGGTCTTACCCCCCAGGCACATGCCCACTTTGCCCAATTAGAAATCAGAGCCTGCCCCTAGTGGAGCATAATTACAGGTTCAAAGACCAACTTTTCCCCTATGCGTACCCTTTCCACACCTCTAACATATCCTAGTAAACCCAATTAGTCTTTAGCTCAGTTACCACCATACCTGGCTTATCAGGTGTCTGAATAAAATGCTGCGAGGTAAATGTTTTTCCATCAGGATATTTTGGATGAGGAGGTAGTCTGGAGTCCAGATATGTGCAAAATACGTGCATTATAATCTTCAAAAAGAAAAGAAAAACCTATACAGTGTGCCATCTGAATTACAACAGACATTAATTAAAGCAGGATGATAGGAACAATGTGCTGACACAGCATGGCCCTCTGCCATAGATCTCCTGTATTCTCTACCTTCCTAGAGAAACAAATGCTGCAATCTGCTCCATTCAGTCTTATGAGACTAGTGAAATAGGAAAAACCAAACACCCCACTTACTGCAGAGTCAGTGGGGAGGTCAGTGTCCCATTTCCGTCCTTTGAACTCTCCGCCAGCGTGCCATCGGAAAGAACTCATGCATCCTCCATGGGAAAGCTCTGTGAGATGAGATGTGGCACATTGCACACTTTATTCTGTGGGCATTTACTTAGGAAAAGAATATGGAAGGACAACATAACGTGCCAAACAGTGGAATATAAACAAATTTCAGAAATAAAGAATTGAAAAATTGCAAGTATACAAAATAAGCAGGAACTCCACCCAAGCTAATCGTTACAAATTTAACAGGCGAATACATTCTCAGGCCAAACACTAATGCCACATGGAAGTGTGTGCCATGTTAGCATTAAATTTACGTTCATCTATTATGCTGCAATTATCTCTCTATTGTAAATGGAACAATCCCAAGCTGGGAATCACCACAATGCCTACAGGAAAATACTTATGTCCACCCTGGGGGTAATTTTCAAAAGGAGTTACGTGCGTAAATGTAGCTACTATTGTAGCAATTTTCAAAAGCCATTTACTCAAGTAAAGTGCACTTATGTGAGTAAATCCTATAGACAAGTCAATGGCATATATTGTAGCAATTTTCAAAAACCCACTTACTCAAGTAAAGTGAATTTACTCCAGTAAACCTGGCTTTTACTCGAGTAAATGCTTTTTAAAATCAGGCCCCCTGTGTTTTCACCTTACAACAGGAAGTCTCAGTATCACCACATGGAAGTCAGGTAACAATGGCTTGAGGGCACTCCTTCAAAATGCACTTTCAAATACACTGGACAATTCAAAAGCCTAAACAGAATAAGCCAAAGTTGTAGCAAGATCTATTCCAATGTAAGATTCTTTCTATATTTTTGTGAATTTAGCATATAGTGCTTCCCCTCTGCAGACAATCACAGTCCCCTACAAACTGTCCTAATTTTCCTAATCAGTTCAGGGTAAGTATACCTGATTCTTACTCATCCAACATGAGTGAGTGAACAAGAACAAATACCATGCTGGGACAGACCACTGGCCCATCGAGCCAGCATCCTGTTTCCACCAGTGGCTAATCCAGACCACTTGGAGGTACCCAGCTGATTCTAAGAGACCCTATTTACTTTGGAAGTAAGCAAGAGATTGTGAACTCATGACTACCTGGCTAAAAATTATACCTGTCCTAAAAAGGAAAATTGGTTCTTACCTGCTAATTTTCCTTCCTGTAGTACCACAGATCAGTCCAGACTCCTGGGTTTTGCCTCCCTTCCAGCACATGGAGACAGAAATTTTCACAGCCACTGGCACATAACCTCAGTATTACTACGTACCTAAGCTGATACAGTAAAACACCGCTAATAAATTTTAGAATCAACAATTCTCGAACGAGCAGAGGAAAACATAACCATAAACGATCTTGAAAAAAACTTTACGGAGAAAAAGAAACCTGTGCCATTCTTCAGGCAAAGTCAACAGACAAAAGACAGATCAAGTGGACTCTCCAAAAGCACACCCCCCCCCCCCCCCCCCCCCCCCCCGGGCAGAACTCTGGACTGATCGGGGGTATTACAGGAACGAAATTTAGCAGGTAAGAACCAATTTTCCTTTCCCGTATATACCCAGATCAGTCCAGACTCCTGGGATGTACATAAGCTTCCCTAATCTGGGTGGGACTCGGTCCCGCTCGAAGGACGCTCTCTCCGAAACTAACTTCTGGTGCAGGAACATTCAAGCTATAGCAGTATGCAAAGATTTCCAAACTGCTGCCCTGCAAATCTCTTGCAGGATCATTAGCCAACATCCTGCCCAGGTGGTCACCTGAGACCTGGTTGAATGAGCCCCTAACCCCCCGGGACAGGACGACCGCAACAAATGTAAATGGAACCAATGGCCTCCCCTTCAACCAACTTTGAATTGTGGCTTTTGAAGCCTCCTGACCCTTTTTTTGCACCACTCCACAGCACAAAAAGGTGATCCGACAATCTGAAACTGTTAGTAACCTCCAGGTAACAAATAGCCATCAAGAAAACCACCTTCAAATTGAGATCTTTTGTGGCAGCCCTTTTAAGAGGCTCAAACGGTGCCACACACATGCCCTTGAGAACCAAATTAAGACTCCAAGAGGGCTCACACTTAATAAGAGGCTGCAAATGCTTCGCCCTTCTGAGGAAATGCACCTCATCTGGATGTAACGCCAGAGACTTTCCATGAACCTGGCCTCGAAAACAGCCCAGAGCTAAAACTTGCACTCTTAGGAAGTTGAAAAACAAACCTTTTGTCAACCCTTTCTGCAGAAAAGCCAGAATCTGCACCACAGACACGCGCCACAGATCAACCTTTTGATCAGTGCACCAAGACTCGAAAATCCTCCACACCCTGACACACACCAGAGAGGTGGAAGTCTTTCGAGCCTGCAACAGAATAGTAACATCCTCAGAATATCCCTTCTTTCTTAATCACCGTTTCTCAAAAGCCAAGCCGCTAGGCAAAAGCAATCTGCCTGTTCTAAAACTATGGGTCTCTGATGTAGCAGGTTTGGAAGATGTCTCAGCCTCAGAGGGTGTCCAGCGCCTAATTGACCAGATCCATGAACCAAGATCTCCGGGGCCACCAGAATTATCCTTCCTGGATGGAGATCTATTCTCCTCACTACCTTTCCCACCAGAGGCCTCGGTGGAAATACATGGAAATATTTCCCACCACGGACCTCATGCTTGCCCGCATCCAGGCCTTTTTGAGCCAGAGCATTCAGGTCATCCTGGAACTGATCAAGTAAAGACTCAGAGAAATCCTGGATCTTCTTAAAAAGATTTCTGTTATACTGAGTCATGTATAACTGGTAAGAAGCAATGCGAGATATAAGCATTGAGCCATGAAAGACCCGTCTGCCAAAAGCATCCAGGGATTTTTACTCCTTCCTTGGAGGTATGGAGGAATGAGTTTTGGAATGCCGTGCCTTTTTCTGGGCTGATTCCACAACCACTGAGTGATGATCCAGTTGTGATCTCTGAAATCCGGGAGCTGACTGCACAAGATAGGTGGCATCTGTCTTACGGTTGACAGGCGGAACCGAACCTGGGTGTTCCCAGTTTTTCTTTAGAAGATCAATTAGGATTTCATGAATAGGAATAGATATGATTTACTTAGGGGCATCAAGGAACTGGAGCACTTCCAGCATCTTGTGTCTTGAATCCTCTTCGGTCTGAAGTTGAAAAGGAATAGTCTCAGACATTTCTTTAATGAAGTTAATAAAAGAGATCCTCTGGAGGAGAACACCTTCTCTCTTCAGGGGGAGAGGGTTGTGAAGGCAGATCATCTGTATCCTGGGATGAATCATCAGTCCAAGGATCACTCGGTTGATCACCAGCTCCCCGAGGATCTTCTGAAGGGAGAAATGGCATTATTCCCGAAGGACCAGGCCTGGACATTGATGGCATTGGGAGAGGCGCCACAGGCATAGATGGTGGCGCCGCCGGAAGCGACATTGATGGATGAGATGGTGGCAGGATTCCAGATGGCGGTACGGGTATCTGTGTTACCTTGCCATCCAACGACAAAGGTATCTGCGAAGGAAGAGGGCATACCGGTGCCCTTGGTTCCAGTGTTGGAAGGGCACCGATCAATGCATCCAGTTTACCCAGTAGCGGTGCGAGTGCCCCTGGAATCAGATTGGTGACCGGTTCGGGCACCAGTACCGGCATCAGTGGAGGCTGGAATCCCTGCAGTGCTTTTCCGATGGCCTCTTGGATCATCCGATCCAATTCCTCATGGAGCCCTGGGGCGAGTAACCCCAGCTCCGAAGTAGGAGGCAATAGAGGCATAGCCAGAAGGTCCACCGGTACAAGTGGAGTCACGGCTCCCTGCACCGATGAAGGTGGGGAACGCCTCGGTGACCCAGTAACAGAGGAGGATGAGGCCATCTCTGGATGGGATTTCTTTGTCTGTGGCTCTGTCAACGCTATTGCCGAGGGCTTGCCTGGATTAGCGGATTGAGCCTTCCGATGCCAGTGTCTACACTTTTCACGATGTTCTCCTTGGTCCTTCTCCTGAGGTGATGAGGAAGATGTCGACATCTTCGGAGTAGTCTATGCCGGTTGGGCAGCACCAGCGTCCCACTGTTGGCGAGAGGTCGATGGCACCGGCTCAGATGAAGTCGAAGTGGTCGATGGAGTCAGGGGTTTTGAATGAAAAAGAAACTCCATTTTTTCTAAGTGGGCTTTTCGGCCCTTCGGTGTCATTTGGACACATTTTGTGCAAGTTAGGGTATCATGGCCAAACCCCAAGCACAATACACAAACTCTGTGCGGGTCTATGATGGACATTGTCCGAGGACAAATCAGGGCACCGACGAAAAACAGACGCCATGGCTTCGACAAAAATGTAGCTGCAGTGCGGTCGATGGCTGGTAGGTCCCATCGGGAAAACTCGACGGGAATAGACCGCAAAAGGGGTAAAACCTTACCTTTCGACTGCAGAGTATTGATATTGATAGGGGACCCCTATGGAGTAGAAATTTTTGAAAATTTTTAAAGAAGTTCCGTGAGGAAAGTTCCTATCAGGAATCTCTAGAGAGCTTCTTAACCTGCGTGGAAAAAAAAAAAAAAGACTGAAGGGGACCCCCTGCTGGATGCAAGGCTGGTGCATTGCTGGGCATGCCCAGTAGGTGCCAGTCAAAAGTTCTAGAAACTTTGACAAGAGTGTTCCGTGATTGGGCTCCATCCTGTGATGTCACCCATATGTGAGGACTACCATCCTGCTTGTCCTGTGAGAAAGACAAGGGCGGCTCCTCTCTCTCTCTTCCAAACCTGCTGTTGCCAATAGCTCCTGCAGCCTAAAGCACTCCGCCCAGACTGAAGCTCCTGCCTTCTATTAAACCACTTTGCTAAATTTTTTTTTTTTTTTTTTAAAGCTCAATACAAACTTAGAGAACAATATTACTTCCCTCGAAAAGGACAGTGGCTTGCAGGAGACGACCTTGAAGACCACAAGGGAGCCAGTCCCCTGGCTATCAGGACCTCCGGAAAGCAGTGGGCTACAGCCAGCAGAGGTTTCCAACCCCCCAGTCGGCCAGCTGCATCTGAAGGATGATTCACAAAGGTATCTAACACCTCAGGGAGCCTCAGACCAACTTCTGAACTTACCAAAAATCTTTTACCTTTTTTTTTTTTTGGCAGTCTGCAGGTTTGCACCACTGCCATCTGCTGGAGACAGAGAAAAACTGAGGAACTGCAGGTAGCAATCTCGGATATGTAGCAGTGCCTCAAAGTTTGTTTTCTGTGTCCATCTGCTGGTAAAGATGCAAAACCCACTTGTCTGGACTGATTTGGGTACGAACAGGAACAAGGAAATCACCACAGGAATTCTCAGCTGGGGGAAGGACCATTTGGTATCACTGCAGGAGAGAAGGGCGAACTAATTTTCCTTTTATTTCTCCTTGTAAAAATCTGAAGCAATCCCCAGTAGGGAGATGCACGCCCACCATGTGCTGGAGATGGAGAATACTGGCAGGCTGTCACTGCAGGAGTATATATACTGTGACATCAGCTTTGCTCCGTCTTCATCTGCTGGTAGAGGTGCATAACCGACTGGTCCTGAATCCATCTGTCTGGGTGCTAGGAAAACCTACTTTTAGTATTTATTTGTATTTAAAGTAAAGATGTGCCAATGGAGAATAACTAGGGTTGAACCACGACAACTGGTACCTCTGCTTACATGTTTCAAGCTTGTGCTAACCTAAACCACTGTGTGAATGTGTTACCATGAAGCCAACATAAGTATTTTTTTGTGACAGAGGTAATCTGTTTATTCACAAACATAGGTCATCATAAAGATATCAGACAATGGTAATCTGCCTATGTAATTAAAGTGCTCTAATAACCTACGCTCATTCCCATCTGGTCTCTTGCTAAAAGTTCTGCAGTCCCATATCTGTGTTGATACTGTATTTCATATCATGTGGGGTCAAATACAATAAGTTGCATCATGGCATGCTAGATTACCAGAACCAAATGCGGCTCATAACTGAGTAACAGAACCCCTACTGTATGCATATCATATATTAAGGGATTTAAATTGCAAGATCAAATGTTGGAAGGAAAAATCCCAACAGTATAAAATCACTTAAAGGCGAGAATTAAAATTATGAATCTCTCCCTTTGATTTCATTGCCACCCCCACCACTATGACGGTGGCACAGTTGTGCTGATCCTCATTATTTTGAGGAGTCTAGCTAATTCTGCTGCCTTTGCTCTTAAAAATTGTTTTATTTTGATTTTGTTTGTTTTTAAGAAACAAAGAGGAAAATTAGTTTCTTACCTGATAATTTTTGTTCCTGTAGTACCAAGGATCAGTCCAGACTGCTGGGTCATGCCTCCCCTCCAGCAGATGGAGTCAGAGAAAAGCTGAAAAGCACCCCCTAGATATACCGGTGTGCCACCTGCGATCCCTCAGTATAAAGAATATCCAAGCAGAAGGAAAACTAATCGTACACTTCCGCTGATGAAGAAAACCCCTTTTTAACTAAACCACTGACCAGATCAAGTAGTAACCTTGCCCTAAAGGCATAAACCAGCCTGTCTCCCTATGCACAAAAAATAGCAACAAAACGCAGAACTTACCGGAAAATATGCCGCAAAAACTTATAATCCGCAGATGTCGAAAACTGCAAAAGGATAAAACAGAGAATCATGAGCAGACTCTCTGTAAACTGACTTGGGCGGGCATCTGGACTGATCCTTGGTACTACAGGAATGAAAATTATCAGGTAAGAAACTAATTTTCCTTTCCCTGTACGTACCAGGATCAGTCCAGACTGCTGGGATGTACCCAAGCCGCCTTAAATGGGGTGGGACCCAGAGAGTCCCGCTCGAAGAACGCTGCTCCCAAAAGACTGTCGACGGACCACGAACATTCAAGCGATAACGTCTAGCAAACGTATGCAAGGATTTTCAAGTGGCCGCCCTGCAAATCTCCTGGCAAGACACCAACTGGCTTTCAGCCCACGATGCCGCCTGATAAATCAGAAAGTGAGCCTTAAGTCCTTCAGGAACAGACTTTCCACAACCAATATATGTGGCCCCGAAACCGGCCCCTGGAATTACTGAAAGATCGTGGCTGTCGGTACTTGTCCTCGGGCAACTTATAAACCTTGTTGTCCCCCAAGTCCTTGATGAGCTGGTCCAACTCATCTCCAAACAACTTCCCCCTGAAGGGAAAGGAACCCAAATGTGACTTAGAGGAAGCATCCGCCACCCAGCGCCATAGCCAAATCAACCATCTGGCTGACACAGCAGCCGACAGTGCGAGCGGAAGTCCGCAGGAGATCATATAAGGCAGTGGTTCTCAACCTTTTTTCTGTCGGGACACACCTGACAGATGGTTCTCACATGCGTGACACACTGACCCATGATCGTCATGGGGCTAGATGTAAATGTACAGTTTGCATCCATGGGAACCCCCCTGATCCACAATAATGGATGTAAAGCAGAATTATGACATTCCCCGTTCAACTCACTCTACAAAAAAGATATTCTGGTTCTGGTGTCATCTCAGTAACAGCAACTCAAACTCCTTCTACTTTCAGGCTCAATAGCCCTACTTATGAAAAGACAGCAGTTTACCACCAATGCATGTCCTCTTGAGAAAATGCAACAAATAAGACTGATAAAACACTTACATGCTAGTAAAATATCTCTGTAACAGACACAGAACCGACCTAACATACTCCCAGGATCTGTAGTAATGCACATAAACTAATCCACACACAGTTACACCTGTATTATGGAATACACTCAAACAGGAGCAACCCTATCTATGAAAAGGCAACACTACAAATATTAAATCAGGTCCTAAAAACCAATACACCTCTTATTAGGAAAACAGAACTAGCAAGCAGCTATAGATCCCCACACAGAAATAATTGTAAAACTATACTAATAAGCAGAATAAATGTTTCACAACAACTATGAACAGAATAACATCCAACAATTAAAAACTCATAAAAACTATTAAAAATTCTCCAAACACCAATAAAATATTTCAAAAAAAGCAGACACATCACATAATATTAAATAATTAAAATAGCAATCAATCAAGAAAAATAAACTTAAAAGGCCACCTTTACTTACCCCCTCCAGCAGCTTTCCTACTCCTCTTCCATGCAGGCTGTAGCACACACCAGAAGCAGCAGTAGTGGCTAAGCTCTATACTCATGGTCCTCTTCCTTAGGGCCCATGTCTCTCACACACACACACACACACCATACCAGTCATGCCCCCATGACCAGTTTCTGTCTCACACACCAACCATCTCCCAGTCTTTGACAAACACACCAGTCACCTTCCTGAACAGTTTCTCTCATGCCATACACACACACACAGGCTTCCCACTCCCGTGTTCCACTTACATATATGGGCTTCTCACTCTCATAATCACTTTCTCTTTCTCACATACACTCACCAGTCTCTCACTCCCATGCTTGTTCTCTCCACATGCACAGGCTTCTTATTCCCATAATCACTTTCTTTCTCTCCCACATACACACCAGTCACCTGATCTCTCTCATGCATACACACACAGGCTTCCCACTCCCATGTTCTCTTTCAGATATACAGGCTTCTCACTCCCATGCTGTATCTCACACACTCCCAGCTTTCTCACTCCCATGCTCACTCTTCACATGTACAGGCTTCTTATTCCCATAATCACTTTCTTTCTCTCTCTCACATACACGCAAACACACACCAGTCACCTGATCTCTCTCATGCATATACACACACACACATAGGCTTCCCACTCTCATGTTCTCTTTCAGATATACAGGCTTCTCACTCCCATGCTGTGTCACACACACACAGGTTTCTCACTCCCATGCCCACTCTTCACCTGCACAGGCTTCTCATTCCCATAATCACTTTCTCTCTTTCTCTCTCACACACACCCGTCACCTGATCTCTCTCATGCATACACACACACACAGGCTTCCCACTTCCATGTTCTGTCTTACATACACAGGCTTCTCCCTCCCATGCTGTGTCTCACACACACCCAGGTTCTCACTCCCATGCTCACTCTCTTCACATGCACAGGCTTCTCATTCCCATAATCACTTTCTCTGTTACACACACACACACCCAGTCTCTCTCTCATTTCCATGCTCGCTCTCCACGTGCACAGGCTTCTCATTCCCTGAATCACATTCTCTCTCACACATTCACATACACACCAGTCACACCGTCACCTTACCAACCAGTCTCTCTCATATACATGCACACACACAGGCTTCCCACTCCCATGCTCTCTCTCACATAATCAGGCTTCTCACTCCCATGCTTTCTTTCACATACACCCCCACAACACCAGGCTTCTTACTCCCATGCTTTCTCACATACCCAGATTTCTCACTTCCATGCTTTCTCTCTCTCTCTCACACACACACACACACACATCCCTGACTGTCTCACACTCTCACATACACAACAGTCATCTCCTTGAGCAGTCACTTTCATTGTCTCTCACATATACACATACATCAGCTCTCTGACCAGTTTCTCTCAATCACACACATACTCTCGATCAAATACATTCTCTCACTTACACACAGGCTCTCAATCACACACATTCTCTCACTTACACACAGGCTGGCTGGCTGCTTCTCTCTCTTTCTGTCACTCACTTCCTCTCCCCCCCCACCCCCCAGCACAAACGGTAGCTGCTCCTCCAGCCCCCGCAGGCCAAGAAGGAAGAATTCCATCGATCGCGGGAGGCTCATGCTGCTCTCTCCTTTCCCTTCCGCTTTCTCCCCCAGAGCAGGAAGATCAGCTGCCTCTCCTGCTGCCACCGGACTCCTGCTATCTTCGGGCGTCCGAACTTCCTGTCGGGGGGAGGTAGCGGAAGCGCAGCGCACAACGTCTGCTTCCTCCCTCCCCCCCCAAGCAGGAAGATCGGCGGACCATACGGCCTGACGCCCGAAGATAGCAGGAGGCTGGTGGCAGCAGGAGAGGCAGCTGATCTTCCTGCTTTGGGGGAGAAAGCGGAAGCTGTGCGCGACGCTTCCACTCCCCCACCCCAAGCAGGAAGATCGACGGACCATACGGCCCGACGCCCGAAGATAGCAGGAGAACGGGTGGCAGCAGGAGAGGCAGCTGATCTTCCTGCATTGGGGGGAGGAAGCGGAAGCTGCACGCGGCGCTTCCGCTCCCCCCCCACCGAACTGGAAGACCGGTTGGCCATACGGCCGCAGCAGCGCTTCCCCATGTGTGCCGTGATGGCGCGCGAGGCGTGGGTTCTCTTGCGGCACGGCCTTTCTTCTTCCCGCGCACCACTTCCTGTTCCGGGTCCGGGGGGGGGGGGGGGGGGGGGGGAATGCAGGCGCAGGAAGAAGAAAAGGGCAGCCGCGGATGCCACAGCTTTTTTTTTTTTTTTTGGCACCGCTGCCGTTCCCGCTGGGCTTGAACGTGCTGATAGCCCGGCGGCAACGGCAGCAGGGAAGAACGAGCAACGGGAGGGACCGGGAGCCACGCGACACACCTGCCGGTGCTTGGCGAGACACTAGTGTGTCGCGACGCACCGGTTGAGAACCGCTGATATAAGGCATCCGCCGTGTAGGCGACCGCAGCCTCCAGGCAGTTAGCCTGCTCCGCTTCATCCGGTGGAAGCTCCTGGGCTGTGAGCAACTGCTGGACCCAGCGGAGAGTGGCCCTCTGCACTAGGCTGCTACAGACCGCCGCCCAGACCCCTAACGCCGCAACTTCAAAAATGCGCTTCAATACGACCTCCAACTTCCGATCCTGGAGATCCTTCAGCGCTATGCCCCCGGTCACAGGAATGGTAGTATGCTTTATCACGGCCGTGACCGCCGAATCCGCCCCCCCGTAGGCCGAATATCGCGGCATGCTGCGACGAGAACCACGAGAAATAAAGCACGCCAAAAAACAAAAGGTAAGCACAACCCACAAAGCGCACTAGGTGAGCTAGTCACCCCCTCCAGAGCCCCGGGACAATAGGTCGGCAGGCCGGGGCTGAACGAGACTGTACCCTGCCTGTCACCAACAGGATCGACGGGCACTGAAATCACTCCTGTGGTTTTTTTTTTTTTGTAAATTCAAACAGCAGTCTTCACCAAAAATAAAGCCCCCTTCAGAAGACTCAGACTTCTGGAATAATTCAACTGGGGGGGGGACTGACGGACCGGCCCACCGGTAAACTCTCCCCCTGGTTCCTAGGGATTACCTCCGGGCATGTGGCATTAGGGCATTGCCCTGCCAAGCCTGCCTTGAAAATCTGCTTGAAGGAAAAACCAGAATAAAATAAACTAGACCTCTTCCTGCAGAAATAAATAAATATAAATATCTATATATATTTATATATTTATTTTTTTAAAACAGAACAGAGTAAAACCAGTTGATCTAGTCAGGGTTAGAACAAATGACTGAAAAACAAAACCTGTACACCACAGAAGAAATTTGCAAGGAACAGGACCGCAGGTTATGCCTCTCAATCTGGAGTCAGAGAAAATACTGAGGGATTGCAGGTGGCACACCAGTATATCTAGGGGGTGCTTTTCAGCTTTTCTGACTCCATCTGCTGGAGGGGAGGCACGACCCAGCAGTCTGGACTGATCCTGGTACGTACAGGGAACATGAAGTTAATACAGCTGTCATGTGGGGCTTACCTTTAATCCTTTCAAACAGGTATTCTTGGTTTGGTGTAATGTCCAAGTACTGCACAATGGTACTGAGGGTAGGAATGAGAGGTGCTTTAATCAGAGCCGCTTGCTTTAAACTACTAATACTGGCTTCTGCAAGACAAAAAGGGAGCCAAACTGAAGATCCGTTCTGGTGCTGCAAAGACACATCACTCTCACATATTCAGGACCAAGTGCCGTGACGCCAGCCCTCCCGATATAGATGTTCTGTGTCTGCTGCATTCACCAGGTGCAGGTTTTCTGCATAAGACAATATAATGCTCATTGCTATGCCCGCAATTGAGAGAAACAAGCCTCTCACACTGTAATTTGTAACCTGCCCAAGTTAATAACAAATGTTTGAGAAAAATGTTTGAAGTCTCTAACAATTATAAATGAAATGAGTACCATTTTTTTTTATTTGATGTCAAATGTGAGCTACATCGTATCATTTCTGCATTTTACTCAATCTTCCATTTCAGAGTAACAGCAGATGACAGGAAAATAATTAGATGGCACCTCTAGTGTGCCCACTTATTCCTGCCCACACTGCTAAGGATACCCCAGCTCCCAGCCACAGTGTGCAGCTGCTTGTAGGATATCTTGAAAGGCGGAATATAAAAATCACATAAATGAATATTAGGGACGTGCAATCGTTTAGGACGAATTAGGCAATTTCAACGAAATTCAGGGAACCCGAAAACCGAATCAAATTTTCCCGAAATTTCGGGAAAATTCAGTTTTCGAGTTAGCGTGCACTAACGAATTTCAAAGGCCCGAACCGTGGGAAATACGAAATTTCCTGTGGCGGGCCAAAAACAACCCGAACGGTAAGGTTCAGGCTTTGCACATCTCTAATGAATATTGCTTCTTATCCAAGACAGTTTCATGAATTTTATCCAGTGCACTTTCCCAATAATAGTCTTTAGTTATGTAAGTAATTTGTCACTGCTATATTTTATCATTTTAAAGACTTTTTACTCACTAGTGTTGGATATCATAAGGATGGTTGAGGCCTGTACACACCTCCTATTTGTAATTCTGGGCATCCCATTCTCCTCATCTGAGTGTTGACTGAATCCATCTCATGGACCAATGGCACTAAAATGGTTTCACTAATCCACTAAAAGAAAAACAAATCCATGTTAATTATGCCAAAACATTATACATCCTACTTAGAGTATGAAAAATTAAACTGTTATAGAATCCCGACTGTGAAATTATTTTACTTTTCCTGAACATACCCAGATCAGTCCAGGCAAGTGGGTTTTGCATCCCTACCAGCAAATGGAGGCAGAGAGCAAAAACTTTGAGACACTGCCTCATATCCGAGTGCCAATTGCAGTCCCTCAGTATTGACCTGTATTTCTCTGTCTCCAGCAGATGGTAGAGGTCACACCTACAGTTCTGACTGAAAGTTGGCATTTGGAGACAAGACATTGGAGTAGCTCCCCAAGGTGTTAGGTTCCTTTGTGGGCCATCCCTCAGGTGCAGACAGACAAACAGGGGGGGGGGGGGGGGGGGTGTTTGAATACCTCTGACGGTAGTAGCCCATGGGGTTTGAGAGAAACAAGCCTGTCAGACTAATTTGTAACCTGCCCAAGGATAATAAATGTTTGAGAAAAATGTTTGAAGTCTCTAACAAATATAAATGAAATGAGTACCATATTTTTAATCAATGTCAAACGTGAGCTACATCACATACCTGCATTTTACTCAATAAAATGTGTTGTGCTGTGTGGCTAAATTTTTTTTCTTTGGTGCGCAACGCTCGGCTTGCCTTGGCTTCCCACATGCCGCTTGTGATTGCACAGTGCAGAAGGGCTTCCCTCGTGGTGCAGCCTCCTTTGCAGCGGCACGTTGTGGCCACATGGCAGTGCGACCATGTGGCACCATGGTGGCATTCAGGGCCTGTGGGCTCTGGTCGGCCCAACAATTCCTGTTCTCTCTGCACAGGCTATGCTTCGGGAGCAGAGGTGTCCTCCACGGGGCAGGGGGGGGGGGGGGGGAACAAAGGCCAGGAAGGCCTCCCGCAGCTCGGAAGCTGTGACGGTTGTATATGGGGGGGGGGGGGGGGGGAACCTCCCTTTCCACTGGGCCTGCAGAGGATCGTGGCCAGGGGGTATTCCTGTCTGGGACTCTAGCGATTCCCCTCCTCCTCTCTCTCCTGCGGTGCAGTATGCCGAGGATGGCCATGAGGAAGGAGCACAATTGGAGGACAGTCTCCTTGCTCAGGGGACCGATGACCTGGAGGCGTTTTCCCCGGAATACGTCCTTCTGCTTCACAGAGCCTTCCTGGCTAGGAAGGGTGCAGGAATCAAGAGATCCAGGGCACATCGTCCAGTCTCACCACTTCCTGCACCGTCTATTCCTTTTTTTTTTTTTAAATTTAAACCAACTTAAAACAGAAGAAACAAGAGGGTACTTCCCTTTACCAAGGCAGCTGCTGGCAGGAGGGGACTACGGAGACCAAGAGGTAGCCAAGTCCCCTGTCAATCAAGGTCTCCGGTGGAAAGGGAGGTTCCCTCCCTCCCTCCCAAATACAACCAGCACAGCTTCCGAGCTGCGGGAGGCCTTCCTGGCCTTTGTTACCCCCCCCCCCCCCCCCCCGCCATGGAGGACACAGGGTTGCACCATGCTGGTGCGGATGGAGACCCCAGGGACCTAGATGACTGATGAGATGCCGGATTCTGTCTCACCGCAGGGGGTGAACCTGGATGGGGAGCCAGATGGGAGTCAGATTCCTGATCCTGATTTAAGTAAGGATGATACAGATCTTGAGGGAGGGGTACCTAAAGGGGATGACCCTCGGGTGGTCCAGCTATTTAAGAAAGAGGAGCTGCAGTCTCTCATTCCTCAGGTGTTGGAGGAATTGGGGGTTAAGCGGATTCAGGAGGAGTCTGATAATGAAGGTGTGAATCCAATCCTGGATGGACTGTGGGGTCCTCCTATGGTCTTTCCATTGCCTTAGAAGATACAGAAGCTGATCAGCCAGGAGTGGGATTTCCCGGAAGCGGGCTTGAAGGTCGGTAAGGTTATGGCAAAGCTTTATCCTTGGATGGAGGAGCATTTGGATCACCTAAAGACTAAGGTGGATGCGGCATTCTCAGCAGTGACGAAGACAACCACAATCCCAGTTGCAGGTTCAGCTGTGCTTAAGGATGCTCAGGACCACAAGTTGGAGATTCAGCTGAAACGCATGTTTGAGGTGTTGACTTTAAGCCTTCGAGCCGAGGTGTGTGCAAGCATGATGCGGCAGGCCTGCTTGTGCTGGATTCAGAAGGCTCAAGAGCAGGCATATATCGGGACGATCAGTCCCGTCCAGTCAGCTCAGCTGCAGTGGCCTATGTGGCTGATGCACTGTATGATTTGGTGTGTATGTCCAAGAGTGTGGTCTCAGCCGTGATGGCTTCTGTAGTTACGCAATTGGTCAGTGGACATGTGGTCCAAGGCCCAGCTGTGCAATCTCCCTTTTAAGGGGAAAACTGCTATTTGGAAAGGAGCTGGATCAGCTGATGAAGTCCCTAGGGGAATCCAAAGAGAACAGACTGTCAGAGGATAAGAGCAGCATTAAGGAGGTCTTTCCACCCCAGTCCTGGTTTTGGGATTCAACATCGGGGTTGAAGCAGTCGTCAGGATATCAGTAGCCCTTTTGGGGCACCAGCAGATCCTCCAGAAGTGGTTCCGGAAAGGGGGTGTAAGGCCTCACAATGAAGCCATGCCCTTCCACTCCTTGTTGGAAACACAGAAACATAGAAATGACGGCAGAAGAAGACCAAATGGCCCATCCAGTCTGCCCAGCAAGCTTCACACATTTTTTTCTCATACTTATCTGTTTCTCTTAGTTCTTTGGTTCTATTTCCCTTCCACCCCCACCATTAATGTAGAGAGCAGTGATGGAGCTGCATCCAAGTGAAATATCAAGCTTGATTAGTTAGGGGTAGTAGGGGAAGTAACCGCCACAATAAGCAAGCTACACCCATGCTTATTTGTTTTACCCAGACTATGTTATTCAGCCCTTGTTGGTTGTTTTTCTTCTCCCCTGCCGTTGAAGCAGGGAGCTATGCTGGATATGCGTGTAGTATCAGTTTTTCCTTCTCCCCTGCCGTTGAAGCAGAGAGCTATGCTGGATATGCGTGAAGTATCAGTTTTTCTTCTCCCCTGCCGTTGAAGCAGGGAGCTATGCTGGATATGCGTGAAGTATCAGTTTTTCTTCTCCCCTGCTGTTGAAGCAGAGAGCTATGCCTGATATGCATTGAAAGTGAAGTATCAGGCTTATTTGGTTTGGGGTAGTAACCGCCGTAACAAGCCAGCTACTCCCCGCTTTGTGAGTGCGAATCCTTTTTTCCACATTTCCTCTTGCTGTTGTAGCTTAGAGCGATGTTGGAGTCACAGTAACCATGTGTATGTTTATTGAATAAGGGTATTATCTCCAGGCAGTAGCCGTCATTCTGGCGAGCCACCCACTCTTTATTGACGGCCTCTTGATTTTATGGATCCACAGTGTTTATCCCACGCCCCTTTGAAGTCCTTCACAGTTCTGGTCTTCACCACTTCCTTCGGAAGGGCATTCCAGGCATCCACCACCCTCTCCGTGAAGAAATACTTCCTGACATTGGTTCTGAATCTTCCTCCCTGGAGCTTCAAATCGTGACCCCTGGTTCTGCTGATTTTTTTCCTACGGAAAAGGTTTGTCGTTGTCTTTGGATCATTAAAACCTTTCAAGTATCTGAAAGTCTGTATCATATCACCTCTGCTCCTCCTTTCCTCCAGGGTGTACATATTTAGATTCTTCAATTTCGCCTCATAAGTCGTTTGATGAAGACCTTCCACCTTTTTGGTCGCCGTTCTCTGGACTGCCTCCATCTTGTCTCTGTCTCTTCGGCGATACGGTCTCCAGAACTGAACACAATACTCTAGGTGAGGTCTCACCAAGGACCTGTACAAGGGGATAATCACTTCCCTTTTCTTACTCGATATTCCTCTCTCTATGCAGCCCAGCATTCTTCTGGCTTTAGCTATCGCCTTGTCACATTGTTTCGCCGACTTCAGATCATTAGACACCATCACCCCAAGGTCTCGTGCACATCAGCCATTCTCCCCCCATCGAATACAGTTCATTTGGATTTCCACTCCCCATATGCATGACTCTGCATTTCTTGGCATTGAATGTCAGCTGCCATATCTTTGACCACTCTTCCATCTTCCTTAAATCCAGTCTCATTCTCTCCACTCCTTCCGGCGTGTCCACTCTGTTGCAGATCTTAGTGTCATCCGCAAAAAGACATACCTTACCTTCTATCCCTTCCGCAATGTCGCTCACAAAGATACTGAAAAGGACCGGTCCCAACACCGATCCCTGAGGTACACCGCTTAAAACCGCTCTCTCTTCAGAGAGAGTTCCATTTACCATCACACATTGTCTTCTGTCCGTCAACCAGTTTGCAATCCAGGCCACCACCTCGGCACTCACTCCTAAGCTTCTCATTTTATTCATCAGTCTCCTGTGCGGGACAGTATCAAAAGCTTTGCTGAAATCCAAGTAGATGACATCGAGTGCTCTTCCTTGATCCAATTCCTTGGTTACTCAGTCAAAAAAGTCAATCAGATTTGTCCGACAGGATCTTCCAATGGTGAATCCATGCTGCCTCTGGTCCAGCAATTCTCCCGACTGTAGATAGCTCACTATTCTCTCTTTCAACAGTGACTCCATTACTTTTCCCACCACCGAAGTGAGGCTAACCGGTCTGTAGTTACCAGCCTTTTCTCTGTTCCCACTCTTGTGAAGTGGGACCACCACCACTCCTCCAATCATTCGACACCACTCCCGTTTCTAGGGATCTATTGAACAGGTCACACAGCGGACCCGCCAGCACATCTCTGAGCTCCCTCAGTATTCTGGGATGAACTTCATCAGGCCCCATGGCTTTGTCCACTTTCAGTTTCTCCAGCTCTTCCCATACATTTTCTACTGTAAATGGAGTTACATCTACTCCATTCCCCTCCAGTTTCTTGTTAACTAGTGACGGTCCTTCTCCAGGGTCCTCTTTAGTGAACACAGAACTGAAGTATTCATTTAATATTTCTGCCATTTCTTCGTCTCTCCACACATTGATCCTTTCCACCTTTCAATTTCACTATACCACTTTGAACTTTTCTCTTTTCACTGATGTATCTGAAAAATGTTTTGTTACCACTCTTTACCTCTTTGGCAATCCTCTCTTCCGCTTGACTTTTTGCCATCTTGATTAATTTCTTCGTCTCCCTCAGTTCTACCAGATATTCTTCTTTGTGCTCCTCCTTTTGGGATCTTTTATAGTTCTTGAACGCTGTTCTTTTAGCCTTTATTTTGTCAGCCACCTCCTTTGAGAACCAGATAGAAAAGTAAAGAAAAGCAAAAGAAAAATGAAACCTAACATAGATTAGTTGCCTTGGTAATTGCTCCTTTTAGATTGGTCCACTGTTGATCCACATCTCTCTCGTTTTCCCAGCCTTTTAGTTCTTCCTCCAGGTACTTCCCCATTTCATCAAAGTCTGTATTTTTGAACATCAAAACTTGGGTTTTTGTGCTTCTTTTCCGTGTCCTTTTTGTGATATTAAACCATACTGTTTGATGATCACTGGTGCTGAGGTGGGCACCCACCTGGACGTCTGAGACATTATCTCCATTAGTGAGATCTTTGAGTATAGCTCCTTCTCTCGTGGGTTCCATTACCATTTGTTTGAACAAAGCTACTTGCAGGGCATCTACTATTTCTCTACTATTATTAGATTCTGCAGATGGGATTCTCCAGTCTACATCTGGCATATTAAAGTCTCCAACGATCACCACTTCTCCTTTCTTTGCTATCCTGTGGATGTCTTCAACCAGATCTCTGTCCAGCTCTTCCTTTTGGTTTGGAGGCCTGTAAACCACTCCAATAAAAATGGATGCCCCATCTTTTTTTAAGTCGGCCCATAGTGCTTCTTCTTTGCCCCATCTTCCTTGCAGCTCAGATGCTTGGATATTGTTTCTGACATAAAGAGCCACTCCTCCCCCTTTCCTATCCTCTCTGTCCTTCCTTAACAAGTTATAGCCTGGTATTGCCGTATACCAGCCATGAGATTCCGTAAACCACGTTTCCATGACAGCAACAACGTCCAAGTCCGCCTCCACCATTAGGGCTTGCAGCTCTGGGATTTTATTACCCAAACTACGAGCATTTGTGCTAATAGCTTTCCAGCTTTCTTTGTTCAGGTTACTGCTGTTCCTGGACTCCTTTTGTGACCTATTTAGTTGAGTTTTGTTATCCACTTTTCTCTTTGCATTTGTGCAAGGGAAGAGATTAATGCCTCTGATGACAGAGTCATCCATCACCGTGAACTTTTTCCTTTGGTTTCTGATCTGGAATTTCTGTATGCATTGGGTTTTTTCTCTCTTTTCCGATAACATTTCAATCTTTTTCTCAAGGACTTCTTCAGAATTTAATACAGAGAAGGCATTTTGTACTTGTTGCACTTGATACAGTGTGTGTCTACGGAACACAGGTCTTATTCTACCAGAGCCCACTGTAATACTTTTTAAGTTCCTTAATGGCCTGTGTGAGTGGGGGGATAGAGTTGTGGGCTGCACAGCTTTCAATGATGGGTGTCTGTGGGTTACAGGTCTTATCCTACCTGAGCCCACAGTAAATCTCTTTTTTCTTGAGTTTTGGTTATTCAGTGGTAAGTGGAAATTATTTCCTGAATAATGTACCATGGTTGAGACTCTCTTTATTGAAGCTAATTCAGCTTTAAAGTCATCCAGCTCCTTTTCCAAGGTAGAGAGTTTTGAACAAAAGAGGCAAGCCTTAAGTTTCCATATGATTTCCCTCAATATAAAGGCTCCACAGCAGTTGCATTGAATAGTACTCATTTAGGTAAGTTATTTGATTGGTACACCTAAGGAATAATCAATTTACTACTTTATCTGGTTGCCTATTATGAAGTTAGGATGACTACATTAGAAATACAAACCTAGGGGTGGGTGGGCAGAGGGGTAGGGTGGGAGGGAGTTAAACAGTTTATACCTAGGTCAAGCTGGGTAGGGCAAGACACTTTCTGAAAGTTTACTTGTCCTTTAGCTAGTAAATGATCCCACAGCACTTATATCCCAATTTGAAACAGATTATATGACAGCTATACAATTAGAGGGATACTGGGAATTTTTATTTTTTTTTTGTGTGGGGTTTTTGAATCTTACAACAATCTAATATCAAGAAACCAAACAGATTAGTATACAATATAATCAAGAAACCAAACAGATTAGTATACAATACTGGAATGTGATAGGGGGCAGGTTGTCCCGTTTTTATGAGGAGTGGGCCAAGATCACCTCGGACCGGTGGGTTCTAGAGGTCATAAGACGGTTACACCTTAGAATTTTAGCTGGTTTGTAATCCACGAAAGGACATCGCCACCTATCCCATGACTTTTTACTTTTCCTAGAAGCCTCTCATGAGGAGCTCTGTCAAACGCCTTCCAGTTTTGGGTTCTGGCTACGGCTCCCCAAACCTTCACAAAAGTAATGGTGGTAGTGGTGGCAACCTTGAGACAGGAAGGGATTCTGGTACATCCATATCTAGACAATTGGCTTACTCGGGCGAAGACTGAGGTGGAGTGTGGTCAGTCAGTGCTATGAGTGATGAACACCCTCAGTTCTCTGGGTTGGGTGATCAATGTGGCAAAGAGTCACCTGGTCCCGTTTCAGTCAATAGAGTATCTAGGTTCCTGCTTCGATATCCAGAAGGGCAGGAAGTTGCTGAATGCGGACAGATTGACAAAATTGCAAGCACAGATGATGCAACTCTTGAGTCTGTCAGAACCAAAAGTATGGGACTGCTTACAGGTACTGGGCTCCATGGCCTCGACGGTTTGGTTCCGTGGCCCTCTCTCACATGTGTACATTGCAAAGAGCGCTTTTGTCCAGGTGAAATCTGTTGAAGGAGTATCATCTGTTGCCTTTTCTAGGAGAATGCAGGTCCAATCTTTCATGGTGGCTATCGAGGGAGTGGATCTGGAGGGCCCAGACTGGGTGGTGATGACAGATGCCAGTCTCAAGGGCTGGGGGGGCAGCGTACCTGGTCAACGGCGGAGGCGTCCTGGTCGATCAATCATCTGGAGACAAGGGCTGTATGCAAAGCCCTGGAGGCATTCTTGATTTTGATCCAGGGACGGCTGGTTTGAGTGTTTTCGGACAATGAGACAACGATGGCAGACTTCAACCGCCAAGCAGGGAAGAAGAATCATGCTGTGGCTCGGGAGCTATTGTTTGTGTGGGCAGAGCGTCAACTCAAGGGGATTGCAGCCTCACACGTCACAGGAGTGGACAATATGCAGGCGGATTTCCTCAGTAGGCAGACAGTTGATGCTCTTGAGATCAGAATGGGGCAGAATGAACCCTCTTTCTTGGGCATGATGAAATAGATGGAATAACACCCTGTATTTACTTGGGGTATAGGTACCAGAGTTACAGCCCTCAGACTGAGAAGCCTTAGTGTGGATTCCACTGCCAGTTTCTTGTGCTGGAGTGGCAAGGTGACATCATGAACCTGTCCTGAGGGATGCTGTGAAATTCCAGAACATAACCTTCTCGTATGATTGTCCAGTA